>NC_045600.1:123679852-124304852 GCF_009762305.2 Zalophus californianus
GTTTCAGAAGAATAAGTATTAATTCTTCTTTAAATGTTTGGTAGAATTCCCCTGGGAAGCCAACTGGCCCTGGGCTTTTTTTTGTTGGGGAAATTTTGATGGCTGCTTCAATTTCCTTAGTGGTTATAGGTCTGTTCAGGTTTTCTATTTCTTCCTGGTTCAGTTTTGGTAGTTGATACATCTCTAGGAATGCATCCCTTTCTTCCAGATTATCTAATTTGCTGGCATAGAGTTGCTCATAATATGTTCTTATAATTGTTTGTATTTCCTTGGTGTTGGTTGTGATCTCTCCTCTTTCATTCATGATTTTGTTGATTTGGGTCCTTTCTCTTTTCTTTTTGGTAAGTCTGGCCAGGGTTTTATCAGTCTAGTTAATTCTTTCAAAGAACCAGCTCCTAGTTTCATTGATCTGTTCTACTGTTCTTTTGGTTTCTATTTCATTGATTTCTGCACTGATCCTTATTATTTCTCTTCTCCTGCTGGGTTTAGGCTTTCTTTGCTGTTCTTTCTCCAGCTCCTTTAGGTGTAGGGTTAGGTTATGTATTTGAGACCTTTCTTGCTTCTTGAGAAAGCTTTGTATTGCTATATACTTTCCTCTTAGGACTGCCTTTGTTGTATCCCAAAGATTTTGAACAGCAAGAAACAGATTCTTAACCAGAGAGAACCGATGGTTACCAGAAGGGAGGTGGGTTGGGGGATGTGTTAAATAGGTGATGGGGAATAAAGAGTGCATTTGTTGTGATGAGTACCAGGTTTTGTATTTAAGTGTTGAGTTACTATAGTGTACATCTGAAACTAATATTCCACTGTATGTTAACTAATTGGAATTCAAATAAACAAAAAAAATCTAAGTTTCACATTGAGAAACTAAAAAGAAGACAAAATAGACAAAAAGCAAGCAGAAAATATTAATCATAAAAGCAGAAATCAATGAAATTGAAAACGGATACATAATAGAGAAAAATCAACAAAACAAAAAGCTGGTTCTCTGAAAAGGTCAATAAATTGACAAAACTTTAATATGACTAACACAAATTTAAAAAGAAAAGACACAAATCACCAATATCAGGAATACACCAGGGGATGTTATCATAGATCCTGAAGATATAAAAATAATACAAAGGTAACATTATGAATAATTCTATAAAGATATAAATCTAACAACTAAGATGAAATGGACTAATTCATTGAAAACACAAGCTACAAGAATTCATTTATTGTGAAATAGACAACTTAAATTGCACTATTGAAATAATTTTTAAGAAAATTGAGTTAATAATTTAAAAACACCTGAAAAATAAATGCCCAGACCCAGATGAATATACTGTCAAATTCCACAAACTGCTTAAAGAATTAACACCAATTCCACAATTATCTTGCAGAGAACAGAAAGATTGCTTCCCAGTTTATTTTGTGAGGCCAGTAATCCTGATACCAAAATCAAAGACAGTACCAAAAAGAAATCTACATACAAGTATCACTCTATATTATAGATGCAAATTCTTTGATGAAGTTGGATTTCTTTCACAGATGCAAAGCTGGTTCAATAATCAAAAATCAATGTAATCTACCACATCAACATATGACAGAAGAAAAATCATATGATCATATTCAAACAGAAAAAGCATTTTACAAAATTGGACATCTATTCATGATATAAATTTAGAAAATTAGGAATGGAGGGGAGCTTTCACAATTTGATAAAGAACATCTACTTCCAAGGCTATAAGGTAACACAATATTTAATGTTGAAAGACTGTAAGCGTTCCCTCTAAGATCAGGAAAAAAAGATGTCTACTTCTTGCCACTATTATTTTATATGATACTGGAATTTCTAGAAAGTATAAGTCAAGGAGAAAAAAAAAAGATATACATAAAAGATGAAAATTGTCTTTATATGGAAATGACATGATAGACCATAGAGAAAATCTCAAGGGATGCTCAAAATAATTTGACTAATCAGTGCACCTAGCAATAATCAATAATACAAAATAAACATATAAAAATCCATTGTATTTCTATATATTTGCAACAAAAACATGGAAAACGAACACCATCAAGAAGGTGAACAGAAAAACCTACAGAATGGGATAAAATATTTCAAATTATATATATGATAAGGGACCTGTATCCAGAACATATTTTAAAAGACTCTTATATGGTGCTTGGGTTGCTCAGCAGGTTTAGCATCTGACTTCAGCTCAAGTCATGATCCCAGGGTCCTGTGATCAAGTCCTGCATCAGGCTCCCTGCTCAGCGGGGAGTCTGCTTCTCCTTCTCCCTGTGCCCCTTACCCCTGCCCATGAGCTCTCTCTCTCTCATTCTCTCTCTCAAATAAATAAAATCCTTAAAAAAATAAAAATAAATTAATAAAAATACTCATATAACTCAACAATAAAAGACAAATGATGAGCACTGGGTGTTATACACAAATAATGAATTGCTGAACACTACATAAAAAACTAATGATGTAGATCTTGGGGGAGTGGAGCAAGATGGCAGAGCAGTAGGAGACCTGGATTTTGTCTGGTCTCAGGAATTCAGCTGGATAGGGATCAAACCATTCTGAACATCTATGGACTCAACAGGAGATCGAAGAAAAGAATAGCAACAACTCTCTGAATAGAAAAGCGACCACTTTCTGGAAGGTAGGATGTGCAGAGAAGTGAATCCACGGCAATATTCAGGAGGATAGACGGCGGGGGAGGAGGCCTCCATTGGCCACTTCTGGCAAGTGATAGAACAGTGGAGCACAAAATCGGAACTTTTAGAAGTCAGCTCTGCTGAGGGACGTTGCTCCAGTGGCTAAGTGGGGGGTGGAAACCTTGTGGGACAATATGGTCTCAGGACCCTCGGGGTCACAGAAAGACTGGGGGGGCCTGAGTGCAGCAGAGCTCCCAGGTATTGGAGCGGGGAAGCTGGCTGCAGAGACGGAGCTGAGGCGCGGGCTCTCAGCTCCGGGTTGCCATAAACCGTGATCCATGGCACAGTCGGGCCACTGCTCTTCCAGCAAGGACCCAACAAGCAGCAGATCCAGGGAGACTCCCCTTCCTCCCCCAGGAGGAGCAGTGTGGGAGTGCACCACAAGGATCTGCTGGGTTTGGAGACTCCACGCTGAGTCGAGTGCCAGAGATAGAAACATTCGGTCACAGGCCGAGTGAGCATGGAGAGTGGCCGGAGGCCAAGGAGACGGGAGTGATTGACTGCTTTTCTCTTGGGGCTCATTGAGGAGCAGGGCCCCGACTTCTCGGCTCCTCCACGATGCAGACTGGCAGGCCACCATTTTCACTCTCATCCCCAAAGCTGTATGGAAACCTTGAAGGGAACAAAAGCGCCCGAGAGCAAACCCGAGCTGATTACTTAGCCCAGACCAGGCAAGGGTGGGGCAATTCCGCCTCTGGCAAAGACATTTGGGAAACACGGCAACAGGCCTCAACTCCAGAAGATCAGCAAGAACAGCCAGCCAAGACCAAGTTTACCGATCAATGAGAATGGCAGAACTCCAAAGCTAAGGGAATACTGCAAATAAAATCCATGGCTTTTTTACCATGATTCTTTAGTCTTTCAAAGTTAATTTTTAACTGTCTTTTTTAAAATATTGCTTCCCTTTTTCAACCAACATCTTGTCAAAACCTTTTTTAAAAAAACACTTTCATTTTTGATTTTTAGAGTAATATTCTATCCCTTCACAATAGTTACCCTTATTTTTGGCATATATATAAGTTGTTCTCTCTTTAAAAGTTTGAGATACAGTTTCTTCTAATAGATCAAAATATACCCTAAATCTCTAGTGTATGGCTCTGTTCTAGTCTCCCGCCTGATCACATTATCTCCCTTTGTTTCCCTTCTTCTTCTTTTTTTAAATCCTCTTCCTTCTTTTTTCAAACAACTTCTTATCAATTACTTTTATAAAATTTTTAAATAATTTTCATCTTTACAGTCATATTCCATCCCTTCATCATATCAACCTTTGTATTTGTACATACATGTTTTTCTTTCTTTAAAATTTTGGGAGGCACTTTCTTCTAACAGACCAAAATACACCCAAAATCTAGTATGTGGCACTGATCTATGCACCAGCCTGATCACATTTGATCATATACTGTTTTTTGTTGTTGTTTTTATTTGTTTTTATCTTTTTCGTTTTTTTTCTTTTTCTTTTTTCTTTCTTTCCTTTTCTTTTCCCCTGGTTTCAGGTCTTTTCTGATTTGTTTAGAGTATATTTTCTGGGGATGTTGTTACCCTGTTAGCATTTTGTACACTCATTCATCTATTCTCCTCTGGACAAAATGACAAGACACAAAAAATCACCTCAACAAAAAGAACAAGGGGTAGTACCAACCGCCAGTGACCTACTCAATATGGACATTAGTACGATGTTGGAGCTAGAGTTCAGAATCATGATTTTAAAGATACTAGCTGGACTTGAAAAAAGCATGGAAGTTATTAGAGAATCCCTTTCTGGAGAAACAAAAGAACTAAAATCTAACCAAGTTGAAATCAAAAAGGCTATTTATGAGGTGCAATAAAAAATGGGGGCTTTAATTGCTAGGATAAATGAGGCAGAAGAGAGAATTAGTGATATAGAAGACCAAACGATGGAAAGTAAAGAAGGTGAGAAAAAGAGAGATGAACAACTACTGGATCACGAGGGCAGAATACAAGAGATAAGCGATATCATAAGACGAAACAACATCAGAATAATTGGGATCCCAGAAGAAGAAGAAAGAGAGGGGGGCAGAAGGTATATTGGAGCAAATTATAGCAGAGAACTTCCCTAATTTGGGGAAGGAAACAGGCACCAAAATCCAGGAGGCATAGAGAAACCTCTCAAAATCAATAAAATAGATCAACACCCCGACATCTAATAGTAAAACTTACAAGTCTCAGAGACAAAGAGAAAATCCTGAAAGCAGCTTTGGAGAAGAGATATGTAAACTACAATGGTAGAAACATTAGATTGACAACAGACCTATGCACAGAGACCTGGCAGGCCAGAAAGGACTGGCATGATATATTCAGAGCACTAAATGAGAAAAATCTGCAGCTGAGAATACTATACCCAGCTAGGCTGTCATCGAAAATAGAAAGAGAAATAAAAAGCTTCCAGGACAAACAAAAATTAAGGAATTTGCAAACACAAAACCAGCCCTGCAGGAAATATTGAAAGGGGTCCTCTAAGCAAAGAGAGAGTCTAAAAGTAACATAGACCAGAAAGGAACACAGACAATACACAGTAACAGTCACCCACAGGCAATACAATGGCACTAAATTCATATCTTTCAGTAGTTATCCAGAATGTAAATGGGCTACATGCCCCAATCAAAGACAGGCTATCAGATTGGATAAAAAAAAACAAGACCCATCGATATGATGTCTGCAAGAGACACATTTTAGACCCAAAATCACCCCCAGATTGAAAGTGAGGGGGTGGAAAATCATTTGCCATGCTAAAGGACACCAAAAGAAAGCTGGGGTGGCAATCCTTATATCAGACAAATTACATCGTAAACCAAAGACTGTAATAAGAGAAGAGGAAGGAAACTTTATCCTACTTAAAGGATCTATCCAACAAGAAGATCTAACAATTGTAAATATCTATGCCTCTAACATGGGAGAAGCCAATTATATAAGGCAATTAATAACAAAAGCAAAGAAACACATTGACAACAATACAATAATAGTGGGGGACTTTAACACCACCCTGACTGAAATGGACAGATCATCTAAGCAAAAGATCAACAAGGAAATAAAGACTTTAAATGACACATTGGACCAAATGGACTTCACAGATATATTCAGAACATTCCATCCCAAAGCAATGGAATACACATTCTTCTCTAGTGCCCATGGAACATTCTCCAGAATTGATCACATCCTAGGTCAAAATCAGGTCTCAACTGGTACCAAAAGATTGGGATAATTCCCTGAATATTTTCAGACCACAATGCTTTGAAACTAGAACTCAATCAGAAGAGGAAAGTCGGAAAGAACTCAAACACATGGAGACTAAAGAGCATTGTACTAAAGAATGAATGGGTCAACCAGGAAATTAAAGAAGAATTAAAAAAATTCATGGAAACCAATGAAAATGAAAACACAACTGTCCAAAATCTTTGGGATGCAACAAAGGCAGTCCTAAGAGGAAAGTATATAGCAATAGAAGCCTTTCTAAAGAAATAAGAAAGGTCTCAAAGACACAATCTAACCCTACACCTAAAGGAGCTGGAGAAAGAAGAGCAAAGAAAGCCTAAACCCAGCAGGAGAAGAGATATCATAAAGGTCAGAGGAGAAATCAATGAAATAGAAACCAAAGAACAGTAGAACAGATCAACGAAACTAGGAACTGGTTCTTTGAAAGAATTAACAGGATTAATAAAACCCTGGCCAGACTTACCAAAAAGAAAATAGAAAACCGAAATCAAAAAAATCATGAGTGAAAGAGGAGAGATCATAACCAACACCAAAGAAATACAATTATAAGAACATATTATGAGCAACTATATGCCAGCAAAATAGATAACATGGAAGAAATGGATGCATTCCTAGAGTTGTATCAACTAACAAAACTAAACCAGGAAGAAATAGAAAATCTGAATAGACCTAGAAGCACTAAGGAAATTGAAGCAGTGATCAAAAATCTCCCAACAAACAAAAGCCCAGGGCCAGATGGTTTCCCAGTGGAATTCCACCAAACATTTAAAGAAGAATTAATACCTATTCTCCTGAGACTGTTCCAAAAAACAGAAATGGAAGGAAAACTTCCAAACGCATTTTATGAGGCCAGCATTACCTTGATCCCCAAACCAAAGACCCCATCAAAAAGGAGAATTACAGACCAATATCCCTGATGAACATGGATGCAAAAATTCTCCCCAAAATACTAGCCAATAGGATCCAACAGTACGTTAAAAGGATTATTCACCACGACCAAGTGGGATTTATCCCTGGGCTGCAAGGTTGGTTCAACATCCACAAATCAATCAATGTGAAACAAAAATTAACAAAAGAAAGAACAAGAATCATATGATCCTCTCAATAGATGCAGAAAAAGCATTTGACAAAGTAGAGCATCCTTTCTTGATCAAAACTCTTCAGAATATAAGAGATAGAGGGTACATACTTCAATATCATAAAAGCCAACTGTGAAAAACCCACAGCGAATATTCTCTCAACGGGAAAAAACTGAGAATTCTCCCCCTAAGGACAAGAAAACGGCAGGGATGTCCACTCTCACCACTTCTATTCAACATAGTATTAGAAGTCCTAGCCACAGCAATCAGACAACAAAAATAAGTAAAAGCTATCCGATTCAGCAAAGAAGAAGTCAAACTCTCACTCTTTGCTGATGATCTGATACTTTATGTGGAAAACCCAAAAGACTCCACCCCAAAACTGCTAGAACTCATACAGGAATTCAGTAAAGTGGCAGGATATAAAATCAATGCACAGAAATCAGTAGCATTCTTATACACCAACAACAAGACAGAAGAGAGAGATATTAAGAGTGAATTCCACTTACAATTGCACCCAAAACCATAAGATACCTAGGAATAAATCTAACCATAGAGGCACAGGATCTGTACTCAGAAAAATATAAAATACTCATGAAAGAAATTGAAGAAGACACAAAGAAATGGAAAAACGTTCCATGCTCATGGATTGGAAGAACAAATATTGTGAAGATGCCAATGCTACCTAGAGCAATCTACACATTCAATGCAATCCCCTTCAAAATACCATCCACTGTTTTCAAAGAAATGGAACAAATAATCCTAAAATTTGTATGGAACCAGAAAAGACCCCGAACAGCCAGAGGAATGTTGAAACAGAAAAGCAAAGTTGGCAGCATCACAATTCCAGACTTCCAGCTCTATTACAAAGCTGTCATCATCAGACAGTATGGTACTGGCACAAAAACAGACACACAGATCAATGGAACAGAATAGAGAGCCCAGAGATCAATGGAACAGAATAGAGAGCCCAGTTGACCCTCAACTCTATGGTCAACTAATCTTTGACAAAGCAGGAAAGAATGTCCAATGGAAAAAAGACAGTCTCTTCAACAAATGGTGTTGGGAAAATAGGACAGCCACATGCAAAAGAATGAAACTGGACCATTTCCTTACACCACACACAAAAATAGACTCCAAATGGTTGAAGGACCTCAGTGTGAGACAGGAGTCCATCAATGTCCTAAAGGAGAACACAGGCAGCAAACTCTTCGACCTCAGCTGCAGCAACTTCGTCCTAGAAACATCGCCCAAGGCAAGGGAAGCAAGGGCAAAAATGAACAACTGGGACTTCATCAAGATAAAATGCTTCTGCACAGCAAAAGAAACAGTCAACAAAACCAAAAGACAACTGACAGAATGGGAGAAGATATTTGCAAATGATATATCAGATAAAGGGCTAGTATCCAAAATCTATAAAGAACTTTTTAAACTCAACAGCCAAAGAACAAATGATCCATACAAGAAATGGGCAGAAGACATGAACAGACATTTTTCCAAAGAAGACATCCAAATGGCCAACAGACACATGAAAATATGTTCAACAACACTCGGCATCAGGGAAATCCAAATCAAAACCTCAGTGAGTTACCACCTCACACCAGTCAGAATGGCTAAAATTAACAAGTCAGGAAATGACAGATGTTGGCGGGGATGTGGAGAAAGGGCAATCCTCCTACACTGTTGGTGGGAATGCAAGCTGGTGCAGCCACTCAGAAAACAGTATGGAGGTTCCTCAAAAAGTTGAAAATAGAGCTACCATATGATCCAGCAATTGCACTACTAGGTATTTACCCCAATGATACAATGTAGGGATCTGAAGGGTTACGTGCACGCCGATGTTTACAGTAACAATGTCCACAATAGCCAAACTGTGGAAAGAGCCAAGATGCCCATCGACAGAGGAATGGATAAAGAAGATGTGGTGTGTGTGTGTGTGTATATATATATATAATGGAATATTATGCAGCCATCAAAATGAATGCAATTTTGCCATCTGCAATGACGTAATGGAACTGGAGGGTATCATGCTGAGTGAAATAAGTCAATCAGAGAAAGACATGTATCATATGATCTCACTGATATGAGGAATTCTTAATCTCAGGAAACAAACTGAGGGTTGTTGGAGTGGGGGTGGGTAGGGGGGATGGGGTGGCTGGGTGATAGACACTGGGAAGGGTATGTGCTATGGTGAGTGCTGTGAACTATGCAAGACTGTTGAATCACAGATCTGTACCTCTGAAACAAATAATGCAATATATGTTAAGAAAAAAGAAAAAGAAGAAGATAGCAGGAGGGGAAGAATGAAGAGGTGAAATCAGAGGGGGAGATGATCCATGAGAGATGATGGACTCTGAAAAACAAACAGGGTTCTAGAGGGGAGCGGGGTGGGAAGATGGGTTAGCCTGGTGATGGGAATTAAAGAGGGCACGTTCTGCATGGAGCAGTGGGTGTTATGCACAAACAACGAATCATGGAACACTACATCAAAAACTAATGATGTAATGTATGGTGATTAACATAACAATAAAAATTATTAAAAAAATAATGATATATTATATATTGGCTAATTGAACATAATAATAAAAAAGAGAGGAAGTAAAACAAACAAAAAAAGAAAGAAATTGGGCAATTTAAATAGACTTATCCTAAGAAAATACACAAATGACCAATATGACAATTAAAAGACAGTCTACATCATTATTCATAAGGAAGTGTACATCAAAACCAAAATGAGATACCACTTTACACTTAATAAGATGGTCATAATAAAAAAGATGGGCAATATCAAGCATTGGTAAGGATGTAGAGAAGTTGTAACCCTCACAGATTTTGGGTGGGAATGTAAAATGGTGCAGCTGATTTACAAAACAGTTTGGTAATTCTTCAAAAAGTTAGACATAAAGTTAGCACATAGCAATTACATTCCTTGGTATATAGCCAAGAGAAATGAAAATGTTACGTCCACACAGAAACTTGTATATGAATGTTCATAGTGGCATTATTCATAATAGCCAAAAAGTAGAAACAACCCAAATGTCCATTAACTGATGAATGGATAAACAAAATTTGATATGACCATATGATAGAATATTGATTGATAACGAAAAAATAAAATACTGACACGTGCTACAACAAAGATGAATCTTGAAAACATTATGCTAAGTGAAAAAAAAAGGCAATTTTGGCCCTTCTTTTCTAATCTGGATTCCTTTTATTTCTTTTTTGTGCATATTATACTGCCTAAAGACTCAGATTTGAATTATTCTAATAAAGTGATCTGCCACCAAACATAACTGGCTCAAAAAAAGCAATAGATAAAGGAAGATAATATTATGCAGAATAAAATTTTCCACATTTTTATACAAAGTAACCAGAATTCAACTAATATTTTCCATATATATGAAAAAACAACCAAAAAAAAAAAAAAAACCCAAGAAAGAGGAAAAAAGTTAAAAAGAACCATAGGAAATCCAGATAAGAGAATAATCAAAAATATGTCCTAAGGGGCACCTGAGTGGCTCAGTCCATTAAGCGTCTGCCTTTGGCTCGGGTCATGATTCCAGGGTCCTGCTCAGCGGGGAGCCTGCTTCTCTCTCTCCCTCTGCCCCTCACCCCCGCTTGTGCTCTCTCTCTCTCCCCCCTACACTCTCTCTCTCAAATAAATAAAATCTTTTTTTATTAAATAACAAGTAGGGGCAAAGATTTTAAGATTAAAATTTTTAGTATAGAAAAGAAATAAAATGGAAATTCTAAAGGGACAAAACAGAATAATTGTAATTAAGAACAGATGGGTTAAGCAGCAGATTGAACACAGATAAAGCAAGGAAAAAGTCAGTAGGAAATATTCCAATAAGCTCTGAAATGCAAAGAATATAAAAAATACAATAGGGTTCCTAGGTGGCTCAGTTGGTTAAGGATCGAACTCTATGTCAGCTCAGGTCATGGTCTCAGGGTTGTGAGATTGAGCACCACCCCCACCTTGGGCTCTGCACTCTGTGGGGCGTCTACTTGGGATTCTCCTTCTCCCTCTCCTTCTGTCCCTCCCCCCACCCCTCTCTCTCTCTCAAATAAATAAATAAAATCTTTAAAAAATACAATAAAAACATAAGATACATATGAAAAATGATGATTGAAAGTCTAAAGTGTAATCTGAGTATTATAAAAGGAGAGAGAATGCAACCAGTGTAACACTTAAAAACATAAGAATTTTCCAGGGTGCCTGGGTGGCTCAGTCATAAAGCATCTGCCTTCGGCTCAGGTCATGATTCCAGGGTCCTGGGATCGAGCCCCACATCAGGCTCCCTGCTCTGAGGGAAGCCTACTTCTCCCTCTCCCACTCCCCCTACTTGTGTTTCCTCTCTTTCTGTGTCTCTGTCAAATAAATAAATAAAATCTTTAAAAAAAATAAGAATTTTCCAAAATGAGAATTTCCAAAACTGACAGAAAACATAAAGCCACACATTCAAGAAGTGCAATTAAATATAAGCAAGATAAAACAAAACAAAGAAACAAAACAAAACAAAACAAAAAAAAACACATCAAGGTACATCCCAGTAAAATTGCTGTAAACCAAGAGGGAAAATCTTAAAATGGAGCCCAAGAGATGGAGGAAAGAGAATCTTAATATATTACCTTCAAATAAAGTAACAAGAATACTGAATAACTGAGTGGCATGGAAATGATGCAAGCCAGAAGATAACTGAATGACTTTTTTTTTAAATACTGAAAAGAAATAACTGCCTAGCTAGGAATTAATACCCAGTAAAAATATCCTGTACCACATACTTCTTGGTAACTAAGCACCCAAAGCTTCGTGGTATAGAACAATAATGAGGTGGCTGTCACTCAAGAGTCTCTGCTAGGTAGAAATCATCTCAAGAACTTCTTCACTCATATGTCTGGTGCTGAGAAGACTCAAAAGTTGGGACTTCTCCAATATTACTTTCTATGTGATCTCTCCACAGTGTAGTCTTGTGATCTTGCTAGACTTCTTACTTAATGGTCAGGGCTTTAAAGGCACATGTTCCAAAATGTAAAGAGCCAGGTGGAAGCTTTATCACCTTTTTATGACCTAGCCTCAGAAGTAACACAGCATCACTCCCACCACATCCTATTCATTAGAAGTGAATCATTATGCAAATTCCCAAGAGAGGGCATTAGATTCAATCTTTCAGTTGGAGAAGTTTCAAAGAATTTGTGGGCATTTTTAGACTAATCATGTCCCTTGAAAATGAAGACAAAATAAATATCAATTTGAAACAACTGAAAATTAAGAGTATTAATTATCTGTGTATCCAAATGAAAATACTAACTGGTGTTAATTTGGGTCAAAGTAAAATCATCTCAGCTGAAAGACTGAAAATGAAGAAAGAAATGAATATCAACAAAATGGTATTCAGCTAAATTTAAATAACTATTCATTCTATAATGATATCTCATGATGATAAAATCTACATAGAAATACACAATAAAAACCAGTCTAATAGCTGACAGTAAGGAGGAGGAGGTGGTGGTTAATCAAGTTATATTGCTCTGAGGTTCTTGTAGTTTCAAGAAACTTCTTTGAGTGTCAAGTTTTATTTGATTTATGAAATCCAGGATGGAGGCTGTAATCCATAGAGGAATTGCTCTCCCTCTGTCTCTCTCTCTCTCTTTCTTTCTCTCTCTCTCACACACTATTGCATATATATTTATTTATTACATATATTAATAATATAAACTAAAAACCTATGAAAAGGATAAATATTTAAAGAAATTTGCTTACTCAAAGAAAAAGAGCAAAAGAGAGGAAAAAACTGACAAAGTGGGACAAATATAAAATATTAAATACAGGAAGGATAAAGCTGAATCTAATGAGATTGATGACCTACAGCGGTGATTCAAATGAAGAAGTGAAAAAGGAAACAGAATAATAACTCTTCCTTTCAGTACAGTTCAGAACTGTAGAACCATGTTAATGTTCCATGCCAGAAAAAAAAAAAATCAACAAGGATGGGAGAAATTTTCTAAAATGGAATTGTATGAGTTTGTAAGGTCTACCACCATAAAATACCACAGATTGGTTGGCTTAAATAACAGAAATTTATTTTCTCACAGTTTTGGAGGCTAGAAGTCCATGATCAAATTTTTGGCAGGTTTGGTTTCTTCTGATGCCTTTTTCCTAGCTTACAAATGGCTGCCTTCTCTCTGTGTCCTTACATGGTCTTTCCTCTGACTGCACCCATCCGTGGTGTCTCTTTGTGTGTCCAAATTTATAGGAATACTGTTCAAATTAGATTAGGGCCCATCCTAACAGCCTCATTTTAACTTAATGACCTCTTTAAAGGCATGATCTCCAAATAGTCACATTTTGAGGTACTGGGGGTTAGGGTCTCAATATATAAATTGGGGGACAGCACAAAATCTAATCCATTACAGGAATACAAAGAAAATGAAACGAACATAACTATTTCAAATGAATAACATATCCACACCAAAAGGGTCGAAAAAGAACTTACCCAAGTAATTTTTGAACCAGTATTCTGACTATATGTCCTCAGTCTTGAGATAATAAGAAATGTAATCAAATATTGAACTGTAGTTGGTAGGTTTGTTTTTCATGTGTATGGGCTCAAAAAAAAAAAAAACTACTTTCTGTGTATTCTAGGATTGAGCAAATGAGTGAATATATTTATGATAGTGAGAGCAGGATTCTCATTTTGGAGAAGGGAATTACAAAGAGGGCAAGGAAAAACACATGAATGAATTCTATGGTGTTGGACTGGTATTGGTATGAATTAATGGTTTTAATATATAGATATAGATATGTGTAGATATGTATGTAGATATACTTATATGTATACATGTGCATGCACTTTGTATACAGGTTTGTCCACTGGGCCTATAAGAAATAACATCATAGTAGCATTGAGCACACCTAGCACCCACATTTGTTTTCTACAATACCATTTTCCCTTAAAGCAACCAAAACTCCTTGGAGAATTGGCTGATTCCAAGACAGAGACAAGGAAAGAATAAGATGATTCTAAAAGTATCTTGTTGTGATTTAAAAAAAAAAAGAAAACACACTCAAAAACTGATAGGTATATGTCAAAAGGAAACAGCAGCTGGTTTGAATGGACTTTCACAGAAAAAAAATTTGGATAATTTCAGCATCAAAATCAATACTGATAGTAACAGATTATAAACTATTGGATAAATATCTATGAGTTCCTCCTGATATAAATAAATGAACAGATGAAGTAGAAGGAAAAGCTCCTCCTTATAGAAAAACAATAATAAATGTAGAGAATAATACAGTTATAAAACCAGTTGGCAACCATCATAGTAATAACTGGTTTACAAAGGAATCATAAATGAATGTTATATGTATTGGACAACGTTCTGATAAACAAGAGATTTACATAACCTTAAAATATTTTCCCATAAAATAATTATTAATTAGAACTTAACACCTTATGACCACTAACACTTCTCTTATTATCTCTGAGAGATTTACGTCAGCCTCAAAATGGAAATCATCATCATCATCCATTTCTACTTTTTGCAGTTCCTCTAAGAAATAAATACAGGAATTGTTAAAATGTCTAAAAGAACCTGACAATATTAGGTGTTCACTAAATGCTAACAGATTTTATCTTTTCTAAAAAGGAGCAAAGATCAGCAACTCTGAGTGACTAGGCAACATTTCAGGAGGAATAAAGAGTAATGCACCTGTAACTGGGTCACGGTCTCCTTTTCTGGATAAAGTGTCGAGAACACAGCTGGTAAAAAGAAGCCATGAGCAACCATACTAGCCCATATCAGCCAGTCTGGCTTCAGGAATGAAGTGAACAGTTTACTCCACTGAGACCATTAGAACCTTACCTGATCAATTGTTTTCCTAATTTGCCCACCATTAAAGGTCTTTTGTTCCCTTCCCACCCTAGACTCTGTCACATCCTGACTCAAGCTTCTGGATTATACTTTCTTCCTCATCTTCCTCTTTCCTTCCTCTTTATGGTTGTCCCCTCCTCCCAAGACCTCTTTTCTGGGCCAAAAGTTGAGGAAGACTGTAGGCTCAGGAATTCCAAAGTCTTTTCTCTTTTCAAACTCTCTAGGTTCTTTCTTTGATTTGTTGCAAGAGGTCTCAGATCAGAAACGTTTCCTCTCAGAAAGTATTCTTGCTGCTTAGGGTCTTCTTCTTCCACTCTATAATTTTAATTTTCCCTTCACGCAGGGCTGTGCATGCAAAAACATTATGTTGTGGGGACTGGTGTTTATTTATTCGGACCAAAATTAACACTATTCGCTTGCCAAATGATTAACACTTATTCTACAAAATAAAGGGTCATAATTCTGGTGAATTTGACTCCCAAACTAATCGTCTGGCCTCACCCACTGAGGATTGGGCAGAGGACCTTGGCAGGAGGATCCTAGCAGGCTCCACTCACCGCCAGACTCAACCTACAGAAGGGCTGGGTACTCCTGCGGACAATACAGGTGGTGCGCCACAAGAGGGAATGAACGAGGCTAGAAAAGGCTGTACTAGGGACACAGATCAGTAGGCCACGCCCTGACCTCCAGGCGCTCATGACTAATCATAAAGCCACAAGACAGTGAAAGTCGCCTTCGGTGGGGAGTAAAGTTCTTATCGTGTTGTGTTGAAATTGGCCATTTGGCCTGTCTTTCCCGTTAGACTAGTGAAATCTGAACGACGCCAACCCTTCGCGTTCTCAGGACCCCAAGACAGGTCCCAGGCAAGTCAGAGCGCCAAGCACTTGTAGCTACTGGTCGTTCCCGGGGGAGCATGCGTAGCACGCACGCCCCGGGCCGAAAGACGCGCGCTTCCGGGCATGGGCGCACACAACAGTCTGAGCTTTCCCAGTGTTACCGCTCCACTCCGCCAACCCCTTCTTTCCATTCCCGCGCCCACAGCGCCTCCAACCCCTACAACCCGGCTGGCTCAAGACACCGAAAGGCCCAAGTGATTTTCTGAGCACGGTCGGCTGATCTCCCAGGATCTGACACAGCGGCCGGAAGCGGAAATCCTATGCAAACGCTTCCTGGACTACAGTCCCCACAATGCCCCTGGTCTCCTTCCGCGCGTTACCTGCACCTAACTCCGCAAGGTATCTGGGCTCCAGCTCCAGGAGGGCAGCGGTGCGGTGAAGGAAGTGGACTGTCCTTTAAATCTCTGAATTATTAATTAATTAATTTAACTCTCTTATTTTATTCTTAGCCAACCTCTAAGGGGGGGATGTTTTTCTCTCTTTTGTCTCTTAAATATATTGAGTTTGTATTTATGTTCATACGATTTAAATGTATATTTTCATATTATTTGCTCATTTCTCTATGGAGCTTTTGCTTACTGTATTTAAGTACAGATTGCATGTTCAAATCTGTTTCCTTTAACTTTATTTTATGGCTTAACTTATTAAAACAGTAAAGACTCAATTTTGTTCTCTTTGTTGTACTGTTGATTTGAAATAGATCTTTTTTAAAATAAATTTTATTGGGCGCCTGGGTGGCTCAGATGGTTAAGCGTCTGCCTTCAGCTCAGGTCATGATCCCAGGGTCCTGGAATCGAGTCCCGCATCAGGCTCCCTGCTCCTTGGGAGCCTGCTTCTCCCTCTGCCTCTCTCTCTCTCTCTCTCTCTCTGTCTCTCATGAATAAATAAATAAAAAGTTAAAAAAAATAAAATAAAATAAATTTTATTGATTAAATATCCTTTTTTTTTAAGTAATCTCTACAACCAGAGTTCAAGAGTCACATGTTCTACTGATTAAGCCAACCAGGTGCCCTGAAATGGCTTTTTGATTTAAATATTATCAAGTATGTTTTAAATATTTGTCCTTATTACTTCTGTGGCTTTATTTTCTGTATATTTTATATAATATATGCCGCTAATATACAGTTATAGAAAAATTCAGAATATTTAAAAAATTAATTAAAATTCACCATCAATTGGAATATTCACGTGCCTTTTTAAAAAAGATTTTTATTCATTTACTTGTCAGAGAGACAGGCAGACGGAGTACAGAAGAGGGATAGGGAGAAGCAGGCTTCCCGCTGAGCAGGGAGCCTGATGTGGGACTCGATCCCAGGAACCTGGGATCATGAGCTGAGCCAAAGGCAGACGCTTAACCAACTGAGTCACCCAGGTGTCCCTTCATGTGCCTTTTTGTCATCTCATCCCAGTTTTATTTCTGTGATGGAATCCCTACCCTAGATTACTGATCTGAGTATTCTAAATCGTTGCACTATTTGTCTTCAGATTACAGAGAGTACTGTGGGATGCCCTACCAAGAAATTAAGGAACTGAATAGTAATTATTTCAAAACTCTAGCACCTATTGGGTAAAAGTTTCTTTTCAACCCAGTGGTTACTTCTACTTACTACTATCAACTAAGAATACTGTGTGTGTGTGTGTGTCATATAGTTAGTTTTCATAAAAGCAACCTAGAGTCAGCAAAATAGTAAGAATTACCAAACCAAGATCTCAGAGAAGTAAATAGAGTATTTGAAGCTACTTTTACCGTGAAGATATATGCCCATCCTGAGGCAACAGGGATGGAAGTCAAAACCCAGGGACACCCAGAGATAAGAATTCTAATAGGAAAATTACTATAGATTATGTTGAAGTTCAAAAAGGCTAAAACCACATAGGGTGTAGAAGTCTAGATCGGCAGCTATTTTAGCACTCTCAGCTACTATTTCTGGTAACTGCCACTTCTTTAGAGTAGAATATCTTTGAACATTTTGCTCTTTGTTTTTGGTTTTCTGATTTAACATTATTAAGTGGTCTTCTGTATTCTTTCGTATGATCAATCAGGTGTGACCATAGGAGAAGACACAAGAAAGGCTCAAAAAACAAAGTATATTATACTGTCAAATCCTAGAAGCAGGAGACACGACACATGCAGGACCACAGGGGAAAGCACCAGCATTGGCCAGGAGGCAGAAGGGGCAGGATCAAGGGAAGAGTCTAGGTTGTGGCCTTTATTGAGTTTCTGTGGAAAAGGCTAGGTATGGCAGGGTAAACAGCCTAGGATTGGTTAGTTTGAATAATTTCAATGGGCTTTAAGGTATAGGGTGGTCTCTGGCTGCCTGGTACCTGGCACTGAGATGATTAAAGCAGAAGAATAATGTCTCCTGGGGTGTATGGGCCACATTAAGGAGGTATAGCTTTGAATTGGTTAGTTTGCATATCACAGACATGCTCGTGGCTGGGCCCTTTGTTAACTCTAAGAATTGATTAGCCCTGAGAAGGGCAGTCTCCTGAGCCAGGAAGGATTTTAAAAGATGTTAATATTAGTCAAAAAACAGTCAAAAAATGGTAGCAAGAAATAACAAATCTAAAATCACTGGAAAAAACCTATAAAAATACTATATTCAACAAAAATAAAGGAATGTGGGCAAAATATATTTTCAGATTAACTAAACAAAAGCAAACAAAAAACTGAGCAAGTCCGTGTTGTAGCCATTTGCAGAGCAAATGGACTGTCACCTAAAATTTGGTTTAGATACCAAGACTAATGATGACACATACACTCCAACAGAATATGAAGTGTTAAAACTTATATGAGGCTTTCTGAGGAGAGCAGGGGAGGCTTTCAAAGCTGGTCTGAACATGTCTTGAGAGAGCAAAGAAAGAAGACTGGCTTGAGGTTTTTATAATATTTTAGGGGGTAGGGCTGGAGTAAAGGTTCCTGTGCATTGTTTGAATATCCCACCTTTGACAAATCACCTGGGCTTTCTTATCAGCATGCTCAGAAGTGACAAAGGGGAAAGCTGTGACAGACAGATTTAAAAAAGAAAAACTGGAATCAGTGTCTTTATTACAGTGCATCACCAGCAGATTTTGACCAAAGGAAATTCTAAAAAATGTGTATTTTAGGCAAAAGGGAAGTAAAAGAAATACAGAAGAGATAAAGGATGAGTATGTGGGTAAATGTAAAGTGAGCAGTAATTTTAAAGATTTTGTTTATTTATTTGACAGAGAGAGACATAGCGAGAGCAGGAACACAAGCAGGGGGAGTGGGAGAGGGAGAAGCAGGCTTCCCGCAGAGCTGAGAGCCCGATGTTGGACTAGATCCCAGGACCCTGGGATCATGACCTGAGCTGAAGGCAGACGCTTAATGACTGAGCCACCCAGGCACCCAAGTGAGCGGTAATTTTAAAGAACAACGATAAAATTATCTGATGGAGTTAAGGGAAAATAATTTTAAAAAACAGACAAAATCTTTAAAAAACGGGGGTGCCTGGGTGGCTCATTTGGTTAAGCGGCTGCCTTGGGCTCAGGTCATGATCTCAGGGTCCTGGGATCAAGCTGTGCATTGCGTCAGGCTCCCCACTCAGCTCTGGGTCGGCTTCTCCCTCTCCCTCTACCCCCCCCCCCCCGCTCACACTCTCTCTCTCAAATAAATAAATAAAATCTTAAAAAACAAAACAAAACAGACAACAATGGCATATAAGAAGGAGGGTGTAATAGATTAACTGTTCCAAGTATCTTGTTTATCTGTGAAAAAATTAAACATTACTTTGATTAAATTTTGAAAATTTTGGCATTTTTTGCATAACCATTAACGACAACAATTAATAGCATATAGTATTCAAATCAGAGGAGGAAAAAAATGATGATTAAAAAGAAAGAAAAAATATGGGACGCCTGGGTGGCTCAGTTGGTTAAGCGACTGCCTTTGACTCGGGTCATGATCCCAGGGTCCTGGGATGGGGTCCTAGGATGGAGGCTCCTTGCTCAGCAGGGAGTCTGCTTCTCCCTCTCCCACTGCCTGCCACTCACCCTGCTTGTTCTCTCTCTCTCTCTCTGACAAATAAATTAAAAAATCTTAAAAAAATAAATAAATTTAAATAAATTTAAAAAAAGAAAAAATAGACAATATGGGTAGATGTAAAAACAAAATATTAGTAATTACTTATGAATTGACTAAGTCCTCTATGTTTTAAAAAAAACATTGTCATATTATATTTAAAAAACATAAGCTGTCCATAACACACATCCAAGTATAAAATCTCAAAAAAATTAATTGAGCAAGGATGGTAAAGATATCCAAATGATAGCAAAATGAAAAATGGTATTGAGAAGAGACTTTAATAAATAGACTTTAAGGCAAAAGTTAATTTAAAAAATAGACTTTAGGCTAAAAAGCATCATGAGAAGTTTATTTCATTATGATAAAATATTCAACTTACCCAGAATATGTAAGTATGTGTTCAATTAATAATATAGTCTAACTAACAGAAATGTAAGGAAAAAAGAGAAAATCCTAAATAATTGTGGGGTGTTTGGGACATGTCCACTTCAACTGATAAAATAAAACAAAACAAAATTTAGTAGACCAGGTTGCCTGGTTGGCTCATTCAGTAGAGCATGTGACTCTCGATCTTGGTGTTGTAAATTCAAGCCCCACATTGGGTGTAGAGATTACTTAAAAATGCAACCTTTAAAACAAACTTAGTGGACAAAATATCAGTAAAGTATTAAGCAAGTGAAAATCCTTATTACCAAAATTGATTTAATACAAATATAGGAAACATTGCACCCATGAACTCTAGGATACACATTTATCAAGCACGTATTTAGAAAAATATGACTATGTCCTTGGCCATAAATAACATTTGAATGATTTATAAAAGTCTGGAATCACAGAGAACATGTGAAATAAATCATAAAAATTGAAATAAAGCAACATTTCAATGTTTCCCTGAGTCAAAGAGGAAACCAAGAGGACACTTGAAGATATTTTAAACTAAGCAATGCTGCATGTTAAGACCTGTCATAATCAAAAGAAAATATACCAATGTAACTATGCATATGTTAGGGAAAATTGTGAATAGTAATGAGATAGGTAAATGTCATGTCTGATATATGGCAAACAGCAACATAAACTTTAAAACATATAAAAGAAAATAAAGATACTAATAATAACTAGCTGTGAGGGGCGCCTGGGTGGCTCAGTCGGTTAAGCATCTGCCTTCGGCTCAGGTCGTGATCTCTGGTCCTGGGATTAAGCCCTGCGTTGGGCTCCCTGCTCAGTGGGGAGTCTACTTGTCCCTCTGCCTCTATCCCCTCACCCCACTCATGCTCTCTCTCTCTCTCTCTCAAATAAAATAAAATAAAATCTTTAAAAAAAAAAACAGCAATAAGCCCAAAGTTCATCTAGCATCACTACCAGAAATAGTAAGTCTACTGTAACTGTGAGTGTACTGAAGAGATCTAAGCAGATTAGAACATGGAATACAATGAAACAATTTAAAGTATATACAATTTGAAACGTCAGTCTTTGAAAAGACATTTATGGGAAGCAAAAGGCTAAAAGAAAGGATAAGGTATCCGTTGGCAATTACATGTTGAGAGGCACATGAAATCGAGACGTTTTAACTAAGAGACAAAAGAAAATGGGAGGACACACTAGCATCAACCATAAACCAACAGACCACTATAGAACTGAAATTTGCTGTATGGACAGCAGAGGGAGCCATTGAGCTAGGAATCTTGTAAACGGGAACCAGCCACAAAATGAAGAGAATAAATCTGCATCTTAAGAGAGTTACTATAAAAAATTAAATGCAATACACTTCAGTTAATTGAAAATCCCCCACAATAAAGTAATTATAATCAAAATAAAACTCTAAAGCAATGCCGAAAATGGAATAAAATATATTCAAACAAACATTTTGGTGTATGAAAAACCACCTCAAATTACACATCTAAAAACAGAAACAAAAATGGATAGAAATGTGAAGAAATGAAAATATAGTTAATTAAACTCAGAAAAGGAGAAAAAAAGGACAAAATTATCTCATGAATGAAAAGTAGATTGCAAGGAGACAAAAGGAATAGAATCAAATAAAAATGCAATGGCGGGCTTTGAAGAAAGCCAAGAAAGAAAACTTAGAGAATAAAAATGGGATGAAAACAAAAAGGTCAGAAAAGAGTGGTAGAAATGGAAATTCAGCAAAGATAGTATTCATATAATTGGAGTCTCTGGAAAAGAAAAACAATGGGATAAACTAAAAAGATCTAATATTTTTAAGTGCGTTGCTAGAAATGTATGTCTCAGAAATCAACCTGAATGTTCTGGTTTGGTTTCTCCTGAGGTCTCTCTCCTTGACTTGCAGATTGCTACCATGTAGCTGTGTCCTCACATGGCTCTTTCTCTGTGTACACACATCCCGCGAGTTTCTGTTCTCATAGGGACATCAGACTTATTGGATTAGCCTCACTCATGACCATGTTTAAACTTAATTACCTCCTCAAAGGTGTCAATTCCAAATACATTCACATTGGGAGTTAGGGCTCCAGCACATGAATTTTTAGGAGGACACAATTCATTCAGCTACAGACATTTTAGTTTCCAGGGTCTTAATTTAAATTTAACAGAAAGAAATTTAATAATCTCAACTTTTCTCATCTCTTACAGCTGGGTAACTAGGATTTAACAGAGACTAACATTAACCACTGAGGGTAAATTAGATTACCCTAGTGACCAGTAGCCTTAAGGTAGTGTCCCATGTGGTAATGACCTACCCTGATTCACTTTTATTATTATTCCTTTATGGTAAAGAAATAGATGTACATAGTAAAAATTTTAAAATGCAAAGTTATAAGTGAAAAGTGTCTCATCCTTCTTCCTATACCAGTCTCTTATCACTAACCTTTAACTTTTTAGTTATTTTCACATGTCAAAAGTCTGTTTCTGTGTTTATTTACTAAAAGGAGTTCAAACTGGCTTAAGGGGAGAATGTATGGTTTCTAATAAAATGAAAAATTTGGGGTTTGTCTAGATCCAGGTTTCAAATTAGATTATCATATTTCTCACTGTCTTTGACCATCTCTGTCTCCTGTGGGGTGAAATGTACTGCTTGGCCAGGCCTGAGTTATATGACTTACTGTACTTTTATAGTACATACACAGGACAGATAGATGTTTTCTGAAAACAAGGTGCTGTAACAGAAGGGGAAAGGGACAATAAGTAAGCAAATGCAACAGGTTCATATGCAACTAACAATTAAAAATATAAAGCATGCACTTTTATTTTTAAAGAATATTTAACTCCTTAATCTGACAGATTGTTACTTATCACACTGGTACTTCTCCCTCATATCCTACAAAACCATCTACAGCCAATTCTCATTATTTGTGGTAGTTACATTATATAAAGTCATCACAACCAATGAATCAGCAAATACCAAATTACTCACAGGGGAAACACAGAATTAGGTTCACACAAGTCCCTGGTCACAACATTTGCATGAAACAATCAATACATAATCTTGTTTTATGCCCATTTAAAGGCCTCTTATTTAATATATATTATTGATTCATCAACACTGAATTCATGGCCAACAGTGCTGTAACTCATGCCTGACCGAAGCTTATCTAACATGCATATCTTCTCCATAAGACACATCAAGCTTTTTTGCACTTAGGTACAGTAGACAGAATGGCAGCACTAGACTTGGAGGGCATTTAAAATAGTGAAATTACCAATAAAAATCACAAACATGCAAAACACATGGCATTAAGTAAACTGCACAAAGAGCACTTGTTTTACAATATGAGGACTGAAACAATAAGGCAGAGCCTCTCTTTGTTTGACCTCAGCTGGGAGCCTGCCTGTTGGGTGACTCAAATTTTTTGCTGCTCTGAACATGTCTGCAAGTGATTGGAAAGCACCATGAGTACTAATTTGGGAGTTACAAATGATTTTGGAGTTATAAAATTAAATTTAGCAAGTAAATAAATATGCAAATACAGAATCTGGGAATAATGAGAATCTATTTAATTGGACCCAAAAGGAAGGAAACCTAATGCTATTTTATTAATCCCATATTGCTTGAGGTGGAATGGTCCCAGTTTAGATTCAATTATGTTTTCTTTTAAATTTCACAAGATCATTTAGTATTAGTTTTGTGCAGCTTTTTGCTTTCTTTATGGTTTCTAATTGTCTTTATCTTGTTTAAAAAAAGAGCACTGGTAGTTAGATTCACCTAAATTAAATTCACCTAATTTAATCCCTGTATTTGTTCAGTGGTCTAATTTGAACCAAGAATGTTACAGGTCTTTTTTTTTAAGATTTTATTCATTTATTTGACAGAGAGACACAGCGAGAGAGGGAACACAAGCAGAGGGAGGGGGAGAGGAAGAAGCAGGCTTCCCGCTGAGCAGAGAGCCAGATTCCGGGCTCTATCCCAGGACCCTGGGATCATGACCTGAGCCGAAGGCAGATGCTTAATGACTGAGCCACCCAGGTGCCCCTGTTATAGGTCTTTTGCACAGATTGAGAGTCTTTCTTTCCATAGCAGGATGTCACAGCTGCTGGAAGCCTCAGTGCAATTCTGAAAGTAAGAAGCTCTGACTTTTCCCAAGCCAGGTTTTATTCTTACATAAGAGATAGGGAAGACAGAGTGGATTTCAAAGACAATTGAAGCAATAAAAGGGCATGGAATAATACCAAAATTCTTAGCATTTTATTGCACACTCTCCCCACACTCTCACCATCATTACCCATTGCACAAATTCTACCTCATGTCCTCTCTCAAGCAGCAAGAATATAAAAACTAAATAATTACTTCCTCTTTTCCATGCCTGTTTCCAGCTATAGAGTTAACCTGGATCTGTTTTGCTGACTAGGTCATATTTACTTCCTTATGAATTAGCACAGTGATTTCTACTGTCATGATTTATTTAACAAAGCATATTCAGGCACATTTGATCTTTACAAAATACAAAACCTTATAAGTCTTATATATATTTTCTATTTAACCTAATAAAATATCTTATGTTATAATAACAGATTTTCTTCCAGGTCAAAATACCCATTAAATCCCTTTGGTACTGTCCTTCCCAAAAGAAACTAATATCATCACTCTCAGCCAACAGGACTTACAACTAACAAATTCTAGAAATATGCCAGTCTAGTTGTAGATGGCTGCACAAAATGGACTTCTAACCTTAGATCAGGAAAGAAACAGATGATTTTAAGATAGATTCTTATCCTAAAATTGGTGGGAAGGAACAAGTTTATGTATTTATCATCTGGCTCCTTGTACTAGCCTTGCCCTTTGAAGGCTTTAAGTAAACACTTTTGGAATGAATGGATGTTAGCTACTGCTGCATTAAAAAATCATCCCAAAACATAGTGATTTAAGGTAAAATATTTTTTTAATTTTTAATTTTTTATTATTATGTTCAATTAGCCCACATGTATAGTACATCATTAGTTTTTGATGTAGTGTTCAGTGATTCATTAGTTGTGTATAACACCCAGTGCTCATCACAACACATGCCCTCCTTAATGCCCATCACCCAATTACCCAATCCCCCCACCCCTCTCCCTTCAGTAAACCTCAGTTTGTTTCCCAGAGTCCAAAGTCTCTCATGGTTCATCTCCCTCTCTGGTTTCTCCCCCTTCAGTTTTCCCTCCCTTCCCCTGTGGTCCTCCCTGCTATTCCTTATGTCCCACATATGAGTGAAACCATATGATAATTGTCTTTCTCTGCTTGATTTATCTCACTTAGCATAATCCCCTCCATTTCCATCCATGTCGATGCAAATGGAAGGTATTCATCCTTTCTGATGCCTGAGTAATATTCCATCATATATATGAACCTTCTTTATCCATTCAAATCTTCTTTATCCATTCAAGATCAAACATTTTATTATTATCTCTTGTGGTTCTAGAAGTTGGCTGGGTTCTATTGTAGAAGTGGTTCTCATTCAAGGTCTGTCTTTTGTTTGCTGTGAGATGGTGGCTGCAGCTGAAGTCACACTGAAGACATTCTCACTCATATGTATGCAGGTTGATGCTGGCTGTCAGCAGAATGATGGTGCTATCAGCCAAAACACATACAGGAGGACCATCTATGTGACTTGGACTTCCCCACAGCATGGTGGCTAGGTTCCAAGAGCTAACTTCTTAAGGAAACAAAGAGGAAGTGTGTGTATCTTTATGAACTAGTTTTGAAGTTTATTTATTTTTTTAGTAAACTCTACACTCCATGTGGGGCTCAAACTTAGCACCCTGAGATCAAGAGTTACATGATCTTCTGACTGAGCCACTAGGCACCCTTGTGAACTAGTTTTGGAAGTCATGTCTGTTGCTTCTATCATGAAGTTAAACCCAAGTTGAAGGGGAGAGTTCATAGCTCCCATTACTTGATGGAAGGTATGCCAGTGCCATATTTTATGAAAATGTGGGATAAAATATATTGTGAGAGCCATCTTTGGAAAACTCAGCCTTCCACAAAGGCTGACAAACAACAAACTATACTATTTTATGAGCACCTTTGAGACCTGCCCAGGTAGTATAAAAATAAGTTAGAAAAAATAAGTTAGAGAAACTCTGAAGTCAGATGAAGATCCTCTGGTAGTACATAAGTTCTCTATCTTTAGAGACAGAGATATAACATATTATGGATGTTCTTTAAATCCCGTCATGGTTGTGCAGAGATACTGACTCTTTTAGTGACTAGAGAGATCATTCAGGGGGATGGGAGCAATAGGGACATGGAACAAGCAGAGGTCTCCTTCTCCTCTTCTACTTCAATCAAGGCATCTCCACTTTTAATTTGCTTTATATAAACATAGAACTTTGATTCTGTGTAGTGATTCAGTTGAAGGGAACATTTTGCTGCTTAAAATGTTGGTAACCTGTGGAAATGTATAAAATTATAAACATGAAAATAAGCTCGATTTCTGTTGATTCAGCTGATGTCAATAGTTCTTGTTTGTTTGTTTGTTTGTTTTTGTCATTTTCAGAGATTTGATGAGAAATATTGAGAGATAATTTCAAGGAAATGAATTGCAATTACATGGAATTCATGCAACCATTTACCCTCCCAGATATCAGATGTTGCTTATTCCCTCCAATTTCTCCTTCCCACATATCCTGGCTGTCACTATCAGTTGGATTCAGTGCATTAAAAATAATTGTTGGGGTACCTGGGTGGCTCAGTCAGTTAAGTGTCTCACTCTTGATTTTGGCTCAGGTCATGATCTCGAGGTTGTGGGATTGAGCCCTGCATCAGGCTCCTCACTTAGTGGGGAGTCTGTTGGAAATTATCTCTCTCCTTCTGCCCCATCCTCCCTCCTCTCAAGTAAATAAATAAATCTTAAAAAAAAATAACGTTTACATGACTATCTTTGCTTTTTAAAGTCTCCATCTTTCAGAAAGACCACCATTTGCCCTAATCATCATGTGCCACAGTACTTTGGTCTTTCATTCATAAGGAGAAGAAAGCAAGGTGAATTACATTTATTTTTCTTTTTGGACACTCCTTTAGCAAAAGTTTATGGTGTTTTCCTTATAATTTATCACTAAGTATGAATAAAACAAGACTTATGGGATAAAAGAACAAACAATGCTCATAACTCCTGTATTAGGACATATAAAACTTATGCTATGGTAATATAACATATAGATATTAGTGACTTAGCACATAAATTATTTTGGCTCATACAATGTTAGTGTAGCTTGGACTAATCTCCAAGTCTGTTATCTTCCACATGGTAACTCACCTGCACAGGCTTCTTTTATTTTGTGGCTCTACTATCTCAGTATACAGCCTCAATAGGGAGGAAAGACACTAAAATTTAGGTAAGTTTTTCACTGCCTCAGCCCAGAAGTGATTCTTCAGATCACTGACCACTGGTTGAAACAAGTTCTGTGTCCCTGCCTAAGCACAAAGTGGCTGGGAATTGTGAACTTCCCTGTGCCCAGGAAGGAGAGGAGAGCCAAACACTAGATGTGTCTTCCATGGTATCAAATGCTGTCAATGTTTTTGCAATAATTTGGAATGTACTGAGGATGTTCTTTGACTCAGTAATTCTATTCTTGGAGAGCTGGAAAATTATTCTGAAAAAGTAATCTCTCAAAATAACAAAGGTATCTCCTTTGATCTCCCATAACCAACAGGGACATTGATCTGCCATAGTTCACACTACATTATTTTATCATTATGCATGACTGTGCCTGATCTTCATGCTGTTGGGATCTTTAAGGCATGGCCAAGATCTTATTTATTTTTGAATCCCAACCCATAGAGATGCATAAAGTTCACCAACAATGGAAGTTGTAGTATAAATGTCTATAGTGGAAGCCATCTATAAATACCAAAAGCCTGGTCTGTGCTTGCCATGCCTTAGATGTGTAAACTGGTAGAGAAGTTTCTGAAACATCATGTAAGAAGATATTTATATTGGAGTTTATTCTTCAACTGGGTTTGAAAGATTAATAAGAGATATGGACTGAAAGGAAAGATGATATTAGATGTCATCTTCACCTAGATCTTCTAATTCACAGGCACTGGCTGGATCAGTGAACCAACACTGACAGATACATATCTGTAGATTCAGGTCCACCAGCAATGAGGTCTAGAATTACTTTTGTTCTTTGTCTGATTTCTAGTGTATTCTGGGAGGAAATGGGGTTTGGGTACAAACAGATATTAATAAATGGTATCTTTTAATCTTCCCACCATTTTCACCTCAAGTTCTGATTTGCATGTCAATTTACCTACTCCATCTTGAACAACCTTGGGATCATCAATCTATGCCATCATTCCTGGCTCCCCAAGATTGCAGTATTGTCTTCCAATAGCTTGGAACTTCTACTAACCCAGTCAGACCATTGTGAACCATAATGATGCCTCTGGTTTGACTCTGGGTTATATTATTTGTAGAAACCTGCTCTCTTGCTTTGCTCTGGAGAGTACTGGGTGTTTTATTTCCTATGAGCATTGATCCAGAATCCTCCTATGAGCCTGAGAGGACTAAATAGGCTTTAGGTTGTAAAAGATCAAATGGTAAAGTTGGCATGAAGATCAGAACCTGATTCAAATTTATCCTACACCCACATTAGTCTCTATGCCCCAGCCCCTTTTGGTCTAAATGCCCCCTCTTCTGTACCAGTCTAGAACTGAGGTCCTAGCATTAGTCTAAGGGAACATACTTGAAATATAGTTAGTATGATCCCAAGTTGAAACAGAATATGAGAAGGAACAAAGATGAGAATGCACATGGCATATATAGAAATGATAATAGACTACAGAGAGTGAAACAAATGGTTTCTACTAGAGATGGTAAAAGTTAAGGCTTAAAAGGAGGGTGGGAGTTATGTCATGGAACTCTTTGAATGCTGACTTAATAGAATATGAATTTACCTTGTAGAGAAAAAGTCACTTGGGTGCAATTCATAGAACCTGAGGTTGTTATTAAACCCAAGCTGGGCCTTTTAATTTTTGTTTTATTACTCATTCACTGTATGGTTAGACAAATGGCTCTAATTATATGAAACTCATTCTTACCTCCTGCAAATTGAGCATACCCTTTTTGCTGATTTGTGAGGATTAGAATCAATGAATAACTAAAACAATGAGCACAGTGCTAGCAGAGAGCAAGTATTTATAATGGGCCAAATTACTGAAATTTGGGGAGGATATGTGGTTAAGAGTGGTATTTTAGGAAGAATAACTTGGCTGTTTATGGGATGGGATTGTAGTTGCAACATATTATAAAGGCAAAGGGAATCAGTGAATATATCTATATAATAATAAAGAGGCAAGTTCTGGACTAAGACAAGATTTACTGATAGAAGAAAGAACAAAACCATGTTTTGTATGTGTGTCCCCCAAATGTCAAGTAAGTGGGAGAATGTTGGGGCTGAGGAAGCAGATTTGTGGTGAAGATGAGATTTGACTTTATAAGTGTTGAGTTTTACATTAGAGTGGTAAATCCAAGAGGATGTGTATGCCTGAGATATATGCTGGACCCAAAACGGATTTGGAAACTTTCTGCATATAAGTTGTATTGGGAACAAGGACGGTGGTTAAGATCTGTTCAAAGCACAAAACATGCATCTAAAGTTCAGGAACAGTGAACACACACATATGCATATACTGAAGATGGAATGGTACTCCTGTCTCTAAAGTTGTGTCATTGGGTCCAAAGGATTTATGGATTCTTCCTTGACGCGTACTTGTGTTTCTCTCATGTCACCACCAGGTGGAGCACACACTTCACTATATCTAATGCCTGTGGCCATGAGCTAAATTCAAGAAATTCAGGGCCATTTATTGTCTATTTCAATGAAGATATTTTACATAATAATTAACAAAGATGGGATTTGAAAAAAGTTCTAAAATCAGGACTATATGTCTCCCGTATTTCCCTAGAACATGGGCCTGTTATGACAGAGGACCGTTACCAGCTATTTTGAAGTAATTAAGTGGAAGGAATTTGTAAATTATTTCTGTTCTCTGGTTAATTTTATTTAGATGTGCTTGTTGTCCACAAACTTTTACCTTTTCCGAACCACAAATCCATATATTAACTATTATTTTAATTCTGAACAGCATGAATCTCAGGAAAAATAGCATTAGATAGTAGTACAGCAAAATTAAATCATCCTCTATGAACATTATTTTTTAAGTTTTTATTTAAATTCCAGTTAGTACAATGTAATATTAGTTTCAGGTGTACAATTTACTGACTCGACATTCCATACAATACCTGGTTCTCATCACAAGTGCACTCCATAATCCCCATCACCAATTTCACCAATCCTCCACCCACCTCCACTTTGGTAACCATCAGGTTTGTTCTCTATAGTTAAGAGTCTGTTTTTTGGTTTGCCTCTCTCTCTCTCTGTTTTTTTTCCCTTTGCTTATTTGTTTTGTTTCTTAAATTCTGCATATAAGTAAAATCAAATGGTATTTGTCTTTCCCTGACTGACTTACTTCACTTAGCATAATACTGTCTAGCTCCATCCACATTGTTGTGAATGGCAAGATTTCATAATTTTCATGGCTGAGTAATATTCCTCTGTGTGTGTGTGTGTGTGTGTGTGTGTGTGTGTGGTGTGTACACCACAGCTTCTTTATTTATTCATCAGTCAGTGGGCATTATTGTAGGTGATGCTGCTACAAACATTGAGTGCATGTATCCCTTTAAAATAGTATTTTATATCCTTTGGGTAAATACCTCGTGGTACAACTGCTAGATCATAGGGTAGTTTTATTTTTCACTTTTTGAGGAACCTCCATACTGTTTTCCACAGTGGCTGCACCAAATTACATTCCCACAAACTGTGCAGGAGTATTCCCCCTTCCGAGCATCCTCACTAACACCTGTTTTTCCTTCTGTTGTTGATTTTAGTGATTCTGACAAGCGTGAGGTGATATCTCCTTGTAATTTTGACTTGTATTTCCCTGATAATGAGAATGTTGAGCATCTTTTCATGTGTCTGTTGGCCATCTGTATATCTTCTTTAGAAAAATGTCTATTCATGTCTTCTGCCCATTTTTTAACTGGATTATTTGTTTTTTGGTGGTTGAGTTGTGTAAATTCTTTATATATTTTGGATACTAGCCCTTTATCAGATATGTCATTTGCAAATATCTTCTCCCATTCCATAGGTTGCCTTTTAGTTTTGTTGATTGTTTCCTTTGCTGTATTTTATGGGGTTTATTTTGGATATTTTAAGGGTTTTTTTTTGATGAAGTTCCAATAGGTAATTTTTGCTTTTGTTTCCCTTGCCTCAAGAGATGTATCTAGTAAGAAGTTGCTATGGCTAATGTCAAAGAAGTTATTGCTTGTGTTCTTCTCTAGGATTTTAATGGTTTCCTGTCTCACATTTAAGTCTTTATCCATTTTGAATTTATTTTTGTGTATGCTCTAAGAAAACGGTCCAGTTTTATTCTTTTGCATGTAGCTGTCCAGTTTTCCTAACACCATTTGTTGAAGAAACAAAAACCATAGGATACCTAGGAATAAACCTAATCAAAGAGGGGAAAGACCTATGCTCTGAAAAGTATAAAACACTGATGAAAGAAATTAAAGATGACACAAAGAAATGGAAAGACATTCCATGCTCATGGATCAGAAAAGCAAGCCTGCTTCTCCTTCTCTCTATATATGCTGCTCCCCCTTCTTCTGCTCTCTCTCTCTCTGTCAAATAAATAATAAAATCTTTTTTTAAAAATTGAATTTATATTTAAAATTTTTTAAAGAAAAAAAACAATAATAACAAAAAAATGTCTATACTATCCAAAGCAATCTACACATTCAAAGCAATTTCTATCCAAATACCACCAGCACTTTTCACAGAGCTAGAACACACAATCCTGAAATCTGCATGGAAACACAAAAGACCCTGAATAGCCAAAGTATTCTTGAAAAAGAAAAGCAATGCTAGAGGCATCACAATTCTGGACTTCAGGTTATATTACGAAGCTGCAGTGATCAAGACAGTATGGTACTGGCAAAAAATGGGCACATAGATCAATAGATCTGAATGGAGAACACAGAAATGAACCCACAACTATATTGTTAATTAATCTTCACCAAAGCAGGAGAGAATATCCAATGGGAAAAAGACAGAACCACTTTGTCTTTTATTACAGTCTTTATTTTAAAATCTATGTTGTCATATATGTTGTTAGTATAGTGACACCAGCTTTCTTTCATTTCCATTTGCATGGAATACTTTTTTCCATTCCTTCCCTTTCTGTGTGTGTCCTTACCTCTAAAGTGAGTCTCTTGTAGGCAGTATATAATTTTATTTTTTACCCATTCAGTTATTCTGTCTCTTTTTTTCAGTCACTCTGTCTTTTTGTTGAAGAATTTAGTCTATTTACATTTAAGGTCATTATTGATAGGTATGTACTTGCCATCTTTAACATTGTTTTTTTTTTAGCTTTTTTTTTAATAGATTCTCTGTTTTTTTTTTTTCTTTTTCTTTTTCTTTCTCTTCTTCTGGTTTGGTGACTTTCTTTAGTGTTATGTTTATATTTTTTCCTAATTTTCTTTTGTGTATTTACTATAAGTTTTTGCTTTGTGGTTACCATGAGGTTCACATATATCATCCTATGTATATAAGTCTATTGTATGTTGATATCAACCTAAAGTTGGATACATTCCAAAAATACATTTTTACTCCTCTCCCCATGTTTTGCTTTTGATGTCACTTTTTACAACTTTTTATTTATGCATCTCTTAACTAATTTTTTGTAGTTTTATTTATTTATTTATTTATTTTAGATTTTATTTATTCATTCATGAGAGACAGAGGGAGACAGAGAGAGAGAGAAGCAGAGGGAGAAGTATGCTCCCAAGGAGCAGGGAGCCTGATACAGGACTCGATCCCAGGACCCTGGGATCATGACCTGAGCCAAAGGCAGATGCTTAACCATCTGAGCCACCCAGGCGCCCTAATTTTTGTAGTTTTAAGTAGTATTGTTTATTTTCCTTTTCATCTTCATAGTAGCTTTATAAGTGATAATCACTTATAAGTAATGAAATCACTACCTTTACCATATATTTATCTTTTCCAATGAGATTTTTACTTTCATATGTGTTGTTGTTATTAATTAGTACAATTTTTTTTTCAGCTTAAAGAAGTCCTTTTCATATTTCTTGTAAGACCAATTCATTTTTTGCTTCCCTGGAAAATTCTCTTTTCAGATCTGAATAACTTTGTCAAGAAGAGTATTTTTGGTTGGAAGTTTTTTCCTTTCAGTACTTTAAATATTTCATGCCATTCTCTTCTTGCTTGGAAAGTTTTTGCTGAGAAATATGTTGATAGCCTTATGAGGTTTCCCTTATATTTGTTTTCCTCTTGCTGCTTTTATGTCTCTCTCTTTAATTGTAACTTGAAATTTTAAGTATAATCTGTCTTGATGTAGATCTCTTTGGGTTAAGCTTGTTTAGAACTCTGGGCTTGCAGCACCTGGATGTCTGTTTCCTTCCCTAGGCTAGGGAAGTTTTCAGCCATTATTTTTTCAAATGAGTTTTCTGTCCCTTTATCTCTCTCTCTCTTCTCTTTCTGGGACCCCTATAATGCAAATGTTATTATATTTGATTTTTCACAGATCCCTTGAGTTATCTTCATTTTTATTTTTTATGTTAAGTTTTTATTTGAATCCTAGTTAATATACAGGGCACTATCAGTTTCAGATGTTGTATAATGCATAATATAGTGATTCAACACCTCCATACATCACCTGGTGCTTATTATGACACTCCTTAGTACCCATCACCTATTTAACCCATCTCCTTCCCCTTCCCCTCTGGTAACCATCAGTTTGTTCCCTATAATTAAGAGTCTGTTTCTTGGTTTGTCCCTCTTTCCCTCTTTTTTTTCTCTTACTTATTTGTTTTGTTTCTTAAATCCCACATGTGAAAATAAAAAGCTTCTGCACAGCAAAGGAAATAATAAAACTAAAAGGCAATCTACAGAATAAGAAAAGATATTTGCAAATGGCATATCAGATAAAGGGTAAGTATCCAAAATATATAAAGAACTTATACAACTCAACACCCTGTAAAATTAATCCAATTTAAAAATGGGCAGAAGATATGATCAGACGTTTCTCCATAGAATGCATCCAGATGGTCAATAAATACATGAAAAGATATTTATTATCACTTACCATCAGTGAAATGTGAATCAAAACTACAAAGAGATATCACCTCACACTTGTCAGAATGGCTAAACAACAACACAAGAAACAACAGGTGTGGGCAAGAATGTGGAGAAAAAGGAACCCTCATGCACTACTGATAAAGAGGCAAACTGGGGCAGTCACTCTGGAAAACAGTATGGAGTTTCCTTACGAAGTTAAAAATAAAGCTACCCTAAGATCTAGGAATTGCACAACCAGGTATTTGTGTTCCGAAGACCACAAAAAGACTAATTCAAAGGGATATATGCACCCCTATGTTTATAGCAGCATTATTTACAATAACCAAGATAGGAAAACAGCCCAAATATGCATTGATTGATGAATGGCTAAAAAAGATGTGGTATACATGTATACAATAAAATATTACTAAGCCATAAAAAACAATGAAATCTTGCCATTTGAAATGACGTGGATGGAGCTAGAGTACTATGCTAAGCGAAATAAGTCAGTCAGAGATAGTTATAACTTTAAAAATAAGTTAGAATACTGGTATTTGTTTTACTTTTCAAAATTTCTGCATGTCCTGCTTTATAATATACATCTGGATTCTCATATCTCCTTTTACACTCACTGGGTTGCACTATATAGGCTGTTTTAATTGAGGTACATGAAGAAAATCTGACCCTGTATAGACATATATTTGAAAAAAGTAAACACTTTATTAATCTTTTCATATTTTCTTAATATACCTCAACCAAAACAACATAATGCAACACTGAATGTAGAAGTAAATACATGAATATTCTTTTTTGATACACCACTGTCTTAGTTCTTTTGAGATGCTATAACAAAACACCATAGACTAGGTAATAAACAACAGAAATTAATTTCTCACAGTTCTGAAGGCTGGGAAGTACGAGATCAAGACCCTGGCAAATTTGGAGCCTGATGAGAGGCCACTTACTGGTCTATAAACAGGTATTTTTCCTTGTGTCCTCTAATGGAATCAAGGGCAAGAGGTCTTTCTGGGGACTTTTCTATATAAAGACACTAGTCCTATTCATGAGGGCTCTTTCCACATGACCTGGTCACCTTCCAAAGGCCCCACTTTCAAATGTCACACATCAAGGTTTAGGTTTGAACACATAAATTTTTTTGGGGGGGGCACCAACATTCTGCCTATCGCAACCAGGAACACATTCAACAAGTGATAGTTATTTAAAATAAGGTGCTATATAGAGTCTGAAACCATACCAGTGAGTTCTTTACATTGGAATACATTGTTCTATTTTGTGTGAGAGATGAATGCATAGTTTCATAATAGCACTTCCAATAGAACTCTGAAATAATGAAAATGTTCCAATCTGTTCTATTCACTATGGTATCACCAGCCACATGTAGCTATTGAACACTTGGAATATGGGTAGTGAGACTGAAGAGCTAAATATTTATCTTATTTTACCTCAATTAAAATTAAAATTTAAATAGCCACATATGACTGGTGGCTCCCATATTGGACAGCATAGTTTTGTAATATCATGAATTAATCATTGGAAAATAATTTTTCCCTGAGTTATGCAGATGTCTCAAATGTTGATACACTTTATTATGAAATATCAAGAAAATACTTTTGTTAATCACTACCAATCTTATCAGAAAAATCTTTAGGTATTAAGGAACTGTCCAAAATTACTATTATTTTACTTCGAAGCTCACATTTTAAAATTGGAAACTCATATTTTTAGTTGCTTTGTTTGAGATTACTTGCACTGTTTGTCATTTTGGGAAAATTATCTGACAATATCCAAACAGATCTAACTGAAATTTATCTGCCATGCAGTTTAAAATAATGTTCTATTAAAAAAAAAAAGAAGCTAGTTTAGTTTAAAATTCAAATGATTACACAAGTGTGCTTCCACTAGACAACCGTTCCTTTAAGTGCAACAGAAGTGTGATTCATGTAGATTTCCAGTCTCTTCACACAAAGTGTTGAAAGGATGTACATGGAAGTGTTAAGATTTAATAAAATTAAAAATTTTACTGTTTCATCAATGGCATTCTAAAGTGAGTTCGGATTTTTTTCTTGTAAATGCATGATGTTGCAAAATACAGTGTACTGCTACATTCTGATGACACAATGTCAATTTATGCTAAGGCATCAGCAGCTTTACCATTGGTTTTCCCTATTATTACTAATGTCAAACAGTTAAAAATAATATCTTAGTAACATCAGGAAATTATTTTGATCTCAGCACCCCCTAAAAGGATGTCAAGGACCCCCCAAGAATCCATAGACAACCTTCTGATAAATGTTAATCTAGAGTATGCTACCATATACCTCATGAGGAAAAGGACAAATGTGGAACCCATTAATGGTGCAATAGTAATCATATCATTAAGAAAGAGGTACAGCACTTGGGAGTCACCTTTAGATTTTGGAGCTGTTCCCTTGGGAATACTGCTGCAACTCTCATGCTGGGTACCTTGGAAGCCTGAGTTTTAAGTGGGATTTATAATAATAGAGGGCTTTGCAGCAGATCCAGGCCGTGGTGCAAGTTACCTGATACATAAGCCATCACCTAACAAATCAAATGGTACTAAATGTTCTTGTGATAGATAAGATCTCTGTGTGGGTCCCCTGGCACATTCCATTAGGAGAGTCAGAGTGTAATCCTTTAGGGGTTTGGAGCAAGAATATGTCTTTACATAATTTCATAAATGAGTTCTAGACTATAGGAGAGAATGAACACTGACCTGTGGGTGTGCAGTCAGAATTGACTCTAATGACTAGGTATTATCAGTTTTCTCAAGTCATTAGGTGATGTAGATGTGTAGCAGACCAGTAAGCGTTCAATTATACCTAAAGCTGTATCTGTTACTGGTCATTTTGGGGTCTTCATAGCAGTAGATAAGCAAAGATGGGAGTAATTGCCCTCATTATCATAACCAGCTGGAGTTTCTACTTAATGAGACAAGAAGTTCAGAGCTCAGAGAATTCCCTCTGGATCCTTTGAGCTTACATGCCTGGTGATAAATAAATGAGAAATTAATATACCCATTGTCCCTAGGATAGAGTAAAAGTGCTCAGACCTTTTGGCAATGCAAATCTGGGTCACTTCACCAGATAAGCCACAGTCAGCTGAAGGAACAGTCAGGGTGAAGGGAATATAGACCAGAGGGCCTATCTATGGTTCTTTGGACACCTTGAAGTGCAGGAGTATCAAAATGGATTTCCTACAGTAATTAATAAATCTGACCAGGACCTGGACTGTATCAGACACTCTACTCCATCTGTCCTTGTTCCCCCTTGAGATTGTTTACAGCTGCAATTGACAATTATGGCACACTACCAGTTCCTACCTCAAGTATTAGATTTTCTCATTTTCAGCTTGAGGACTTTCTTTAGCACTGTTGAAGATTGATCAGCCTAGTCACTGGGTTGTTAAATGTGCTTCAGTTTTAATGTCCTCAGCATACTGCTAAGAGGATGTAAATTGATGGATAATATTCCAAATTCTCAGTGGGATGTTATGTAGAATGAGCTCATTCTACAGTTTCTTCAAATGGGTTTTTAGTGGAAATAAGCTTAGTTGCTCACACAGTAATCTGCTCATTAACATTTCTTTCATTGCCTCCACTCCTTGTCTCCTGTTGCTCTGACTTGTGCATCCTTTGGTCATCTTCCAAGTGAAGCACCCACAAGTAGGTCCTTGACACAATGTTTGCTTTTGTGAGAACTCAAAAATAAGACAAGTGGTTCAGATAAATAAATTATTTTTATAAATATATGTAATTTTCAGTTTTTTTTTCCTTTTCTGCTTCCAGAATATTAAGCCACAACTAGAACTTTCTTTACCCCACTCTACTTCATTTAAAGCCATAAAGTCAATTTGTGGTTATTACATTTTGCTGCTGCAAAACTTTAACCTTAGTGGGAATATGGTCTAAGAAATAAGAAATTACTGGTATGAGCTTAAAAATACTTTACATCACAGATTGCTAGTGTGTATTTGGAGGATAGGCAGATTATGTCTCCTAATCTGTGATTCAAAATGTAGTAAAAAAAATTGCTTGCAGATATTTGTTTTCTTGTGCAATTATTACTCCTAGGGGAAGATTTTATTCCTAATTAACATCTGCAATTGTGAAAGAACAAGTGACTCAGGCTACCTCAAGACAAGAGGGAGTGGGATTATATAACCATGGACAGTAGACAAGAATGCTCCAAGCTTCATGAAAGAACAAACTATCTCCATCTAAAGGCACCCTAAATTACCTGTGTCTCATTCATTCTTTTTTTATGCTTATCATCTTGAGAAATTTAATTCCTCTGTTGTCTTATGGTTTCTTCTTTTCTATCACTTCAACTTATGATTTTGGCTTCTGTGGTATTACCCAGCCTCAAGTCCATATGACTTTCAGATTGAGATACCCAGAGCTGATGAGTCACTGTGTTCCAACCCTCAATTTCAGATGAAGTTTTTGATTAACCACAACTGGGTCAGGTGTCCACCCCAGTCCATTCAGTTGTGGCAGGATGAAGGTCACACAGTACCTGGGTTTTCTCCTTTAGAAAAAAAAAATGTTTACATTCAGAATTCTATTCTTATGGTGGAAAATGTTTTTTCTAGGAGGATCAAGGGTACACTGGACTGGAAACTACACAAAATTATGCCCCTCTGTGCTCATTTCCCTATTCTTGCCACATTTCTCAGTGTCCTGGGAGTGAATGAGACCTTAATAGACTTTAGTTTGACTTAATGAGAGTTTTCAGTCACTCTAGGGGTTGCAATAATTAATATGTTCCTTTATATCAGACATGTACCAAGTCTATCCATGAAAAATGGTGTTCACTCATTACAGATCTATAAGGCACTGAGGGATGATAAAGATGCTCATAAGTTACCCTGTATTCCTGGACTTTTAGATTTAATTATTTTTGGTTTTGGTCATTTTTGTCCTGTACCATGCCACAATACCAACAAGAAGGTGCCTATACCTAGTGGATAGATAGCTAGATTCTATAAAACCAGGCTTTCTGATAAATTAATGAATTGATTCTCAAACATTCTAATTGAATTAACATAATAAGTGACTACTCCATATGGTAGAAATTCAGAAGGCACTAAGGACACAGATATGAACAAAAACCAAACACAGAGGAATACAGTTATTGAGATAACTGGAAGATAATTATTTAACAATTTGCCTCAAAAAGTACAGGGTCAGCTACATTTCCTTTGGTCATACCTGTTTAATCATTTATTGACTGTGTAGTTTATAGGATTGGCATTGTGTGAGAAAAGATTTAAATGAAGGATATAAAATAGTCTTTAAACCTCAAATATTTATAATGCCTTAGGTTATGTCAGAGAAACATTTAATAATGAAGGCAATATTCAGAAGAATTCCATAATAAAATAGAAACTGTTTATGTACTAACATGCTAACAAAGTAATGCAAGGAGTTACCATCATATTCACAAACAAGTAGCCTTGTTTCCCAAGGGCTAGTTTGAAACCACCTAAATAGCTGACTGATTGTGGTGCCTATAAACAGCTCCTTTTTGACCATAAAATAGATACTTAGTTTGTGGATAACAGTTCCAATATGGATGGACAGCATCCTGTATGAAAGGCCACCACAAAATGACTGACTGATAGAAAAACTGTGATTGATGAAAATAAGAAAGGGGAGGAGCAAGATGGCAGAGGAGTAAGAGATCTAAATTTTGTCTGGTCCCAGGAATTCAGCTAGATAAGGATCAAACCATTCTGAACACCTAAACTCAAGGACATCGAAGAAAAGAATAGCAGCAAATCTCTGAACAGAAAAGCGACCAGTTTCTGGAAGGTAGGACATGGGGAGAAGTGAATCTGGGGTGATATTCGGGAAGATAGATGGCGGGGGAGGGGGCTTCCGTCAGGCACTACTGGCAAGTGATAGAGTAGCAGAGCACAAAATTGGAACTTTTAGAAGTCGGCTCTGCTGAGAGATGTCACCCCAGTGGCTAAGTGGAGGGGGTGGAATCCTCGCTGGGACAGTGTGGTCTCGGGACCCTCGGGGTCACAGAAAGACCACAGGTGCATGAGTGTGGCAGAGCTCCCAGGTGTCAGAGGGGGGAAGCCGGCTGCAGAGATGGAGCCGAGGAGGGATTTCATAGCTCAGGGTTGCCATAAACCGTGATCCACAACACAGTCAGGCCAATGCTCTTCCAGCAGGGACCCAACAAGTGGCAGATCAGGGGAGACTCCCCTTCCTCCCCTGGGAAGAGCACTGTGGGACCGCACAGCAGGGATCTGCTGGGTTTGGAGACTCCACACGGGGTCATGTGCCAAAGATAGAAACACTCAGTCAAGGCCAGGAGAGCATAGAGTGCGGCCAGAGACCAGTGAGATGGGAGTGATTGACTGCTTTTCTCTGGGGGCACACTGAGGAGTGAGGGCCCAAGTTCTTGGCTCCTCCAGGCAGAGAATGGGAGGCCACCATTTTTACTCTTGTCTTCCAAAGCCATGCAGAAACCTTGCAGGGAACAAAAGCTCCCAAGAGCAAACCCAAGCAGATGACTTAGCCCGGCCCCTGGCAAAGACGGGGCAATTCTGCCTCTGGCAAAGACATTTGAGAACCACTGCAACAGGCCTCTCCCCCAGAGGATCAGCAAGAACAGCCAGCCAAGACCAAGTTTACCGATCAATGAGAACGGCAGAACTCCAGCACTAGGGGAATACTGCACATAGAATTCATGGCTTTTTCCCCATGATTCTTTAGTCTTTCAAAGTTAATTTTTTTAATTTTCTTTTTTTTATTTTTCTTTTTTTTCTTTTTTCGAATTTTTCAACCAACATCTTATCAATCCTGTTTTTAAAAAATCTTTTTTATTTTTCCTTTTTAGAGTCATATTCTTGCCCTTCACAGTAGTTCATCTTATTTTTGGTATATATATATAAGTTGTTCTCTCTTTAAAATTTTGGGATACAGTTTCTTCTAACAGACCAAAATATACATTAAATCTCTACTGTATGGCTTTGTTCTACTCTCCCACCTGACCACATTGTCTCCCTTTTTTTTTTAATCCTCTTCTTTCTGCCCCGGGGGGCTGCCTTAAACTCCTTAAAGTCCAAAAGTGAGCAGAAGATATGAAAAAACACTTCTCTGAAGAAGACATACAAATGGCTAACAGACACATGAAAAAATGTTCATCATCATTAGCCATCAGGGAAATTCAAATCAAAACCACATTGAGATACACCAGTTAGAATGGCAAAAATGGACAGGGAAAGAAACAAGAAATGTTGGAGAGGTTGTGGAGAAAGAGGAACCCTCTTACACTGATGGTGAGAATGCAAGTTGGTACAGCCACTTTGGAAAACAGTGTGGAGGTGCCTCACAAATTTAAAAATAGTGCTACCCTATGACCCAGAAATTGCACTCCTGGGTATTTACCCCAAAGACACAGATGTAGTGAAAAGAAGGGCCATATGCACCCCAATGTTCATAGCAGAAATGTCCGCAATAGCCAAACTGTGGAAAGAGCTGAGATGCCCTTCAACAGATGAATGGATAAAGAAGATGTGGTCCATATCTACACTGGAATATTATTCAGCCATCAGAAAGGATGAATACCCAACTTTTACATCAACATGGATGGGACTGGAGGACATTATGCTAAGTGAAATAAGTCAATGGGAGAAAGTCAATTATCATATGGTTTCACTTAGTTGTGGAACATAAGGAATAGCATGGAGGACATTAGGAGAAGGAAGGGAAAAATGAGGTGGGGGAAATCGGAGGGAGAGATGAAACATGAGAGACTATGGGCTCTGAGAAACAAAAGGGTTTTAGAGGGGAGGGGGGAGGGGTGTTGGTTTGCCCAGTGATGGGTATTAAGGAGGGCATGTACTGCATGGAGCATGGGGTGTAATATGAAAACAAAGGATTGTGGATCACCACACCAAAAACTAATGATGTATTATATGGTGACTAACATAACATAATAAAATTAAAAAAAAAAGAAAAAAGAAAAAATGCTCTTCTTTCTTTTTTCAACCAACTTCTTATCAATTCCTTTTATGAAATCTTTTATAATGTTCATCTTTACAGTCATATTCCATCCCTTCGTTGTATTTACCCTCACTTTTGTACATATATAAGTTATCTTTCTTTAAAATTTTGAGAGGCACATTCTTCTAATGGACCAAAATAGGCCAAAAATCTGCTGTGTGGCACTGATCTATGCACCAGCCTGATCATATTTGATCATATACTGTTTTGTTTGTTTGTTTTTATCTTTATCTTTTTCTTATTTCTTTCTTTCGCTTCCTTTTCCCCCGGTTTCAGGTCTCTTCTGATTTTTTAGTGTATATTTTTCTGGGGTCATTGTTACCCTGTTAGCATTTTGTTCTCTCATTCATCTATTCTCCTCTGGACAAAATGACAAGATGGAAAAATCACCTCAAATAAAAGAACAAGAGGCAGTACCGACTGTGAGGGACCTAATCAATATGGACATTAGTAAGATGTTGGAACTACAGTTCAGAATGACAATTTTAAAGATACTGGCTGGGCTTGAAAAAAGCGTGGAAGATATTAAAGAAACGCTTTCAGGAGAAGGGGCACCTGGGTGGCTCAGTTGGTTAAGCGACTGCCTTCGGCTCAGGTCATGATCTTGGAGTTCCTGGATCGAGTCCCGCATCAGGCTCCTTGCTCAGGAGGGAGACTGCTTCTCCCTCTAACCCTCCCCCCTCATGTGCTCTCTCTCTCTCTTAAAGAAACCCTTTCAGGAGAAATAAAAGAAGTAAAATCTAACCAAGTCAAAATCAAAAAGGCTATTAATGATGTGCAGTAAAAATGGGGGCTCTAACTGCTAGGGGAAATGAGGCAGAAGAGAGAATTAATGATATAGAAGACCAAATGATGAAAAAAAAAAGGAGCTGAGAAAATGAGAGATAAAAAACTACTGGATCATGAGGGCAGAATTTGAGAGATAAGTAATACCATAAGAAGAAACAAATTTAGAATAATTGGGATCCCAGAAGAAGAAGAAAGAGAGAGAGGGACAGAAGGTATATTGGAACAAATTATAGCAGAGAACTTCCTTAATTTGGGGAAGGAAATAGGCATCAAAATCCAGGAGGCACAGAGAAGCCCCCTCAAAATCAATAAAAATAGGTCAACACCCCGACATCTAATAGTACAACTTACAAGTCAGAGACAAAGAGAAAATCCTGAAAGCAGCTAGGGAGAAGAGATCTGTAACCTACAATGGCAGAAATATTAGACTGACAACAGACCTATCCACAGAGACCTGGCAGGCCAGAAAGAACTGACATGATATCTCCAGAGCACTAAATGAGAAAAATATGCATCTAAGAACATTATATCCAGCTAGGCTGTCATTGAAAATAGAAGGAGAGACAAAAAGCTTCCAGGACAAACAAATCTAAAGGAATTTGCAACCATGAAACCAGCCCTACAAGAAATATTGAAAGGGGTCCCCTAAGCAAACAGAGAGCCTAAAAGTAACATAGACCAGAAAGGAACACAGACAATATACAGTAACAGTCACCTTACAGGCAATACAATGACACTAAGTTCATATCTTTCAATAGTTACCCTGAATGTAAATGGGCTCAATGCCCCAATCAAAAGACACAGACTATCAGATTGGATTAAAAAACAAGACCCATCAATATGCTGTCTGCAAGAGACTCATTTTAGACCCAAAGACACCCCATATTGAAAGTGAGGGAGTGGAAAACCATTTACCATGCTAATGGACACCAAAAGAAAGCTGGGGTGGCAATCCTTATGTCAGATATATTAGATTTTAAACCAAAGACTGTAATAAGAGATGAGAAAGGACACTATATCCTACTTAAAGGGCCTATCCAACAAGAAGATCTAACAATTGTAAATATCGATACCCCTAACATGGGAGCAGCCAATTATATAAAGCAATTAATAAGAAAAGCAAAGAAACACATTGACAACAGTACAATAATAGTGGGGGACGTTAACACTACCCTGACTGAAATGGACAGATCATCTAAGCAAAAGATCAACAAGGAAATAAAGACTTTAAATGACACACTGGACCAAATGGACTTCACAGATCTATTCAGAACATTTCATCCCAAAGCAATGGAATACACATTCTTCTCTAGTGCCCATGCAACATTCTCCAGAATAGATCACATCCTAGGTCACAAATCAGGTCTCAACTGGTACCAAAAGATTGGGATTATTCCCTGCATATTTTCAGACCACAGTGCTTTGAAACTAGAACTCAATCACAAGAGGAAACTTCGAAAGAACTCAAATACATGGAGGCTAAAGAGCATCCTACTAAAGAATGAATTGGTCAACCAGGAAATTAAAGAAGAATTAAAAAAATTCAAGGAAATAAATGAAAATGAAGACACAATGGTTCAAAATCTTTGGGATGCAGCAAAGGCACACCTGAGAGGAAAGTATATAGCAATACAAGCCTTTCTCAAGAAACAAGAGAGGTCTCAAATACATAACCTAACCCTGCACCTAAAGGAGCTAGAGAAAGAACAGCAAATAAAGCCTAAACCCAGCAGGAGAAGAGAAATAATAAAGATCAGAGCAGAAATCAATGAAATAGAAACCAAAAGAACAGTAGAACAGATCAACGAAACTAGGAGCTGGTTCTTTGAAAGAATTAACAAGATTGATAAACCCCTGGCCAGACTTATCAAAAAGAAAAGAGAAAGGGCCCAAATCAAAAAAATCATGAATGAAAGAAGAGAGATCACAACCAACACCAAAGAAATGCAAACAATTATAAGAACATATTATGAGCAACTATATGCCAGCAAATTAGATAACCTGGAAGAAATGGATGCATTCCTAAAGATGTAACAACTACCAAAACTGAACCCGGAAGAAATAGAAAACCTGAACAGACCTATAACCACTAAGGAAATTGAAGCAGTCATCAAAAATCTCCAAACAAACAAAAGCGCAGGGCCAGATGGCTTCCCAAGCGAATTTTACCAAATATTTCAAGAAGAATTAATACCTATTCTTCTGAAACAGTTCCAAAAAATAGAAATGGAAGGAAAACTTCCAAACTCGTTTTAGGAGGCCACCATTACCTTGATCCCCAAACCAGACAAGACTCCATCAAAAAGGGGAATTACAGACCAATATCCTTGATGAACATGGATGCAAAAATTCTCACCAAAATACTAGTCAATAGGATCCAACAGTACGTTAAATGGATTATTCACCACGAACATGTTCGATTTATCCCTGGGCTGCAAGATTGGTTCAACACCCACAAATCAATCAATGTGATACAATACATTAATAAAAGAAAGAAAAAGAATCATATGATCCTCTCAATAGATGCAGAAAAAGCATTCGACAAAGTACAGCATCCTTTCTTGATCAAAACTCATCAGAGTATAGGGATAGAGGGTACATACTTCAATATCATAAAAGCCATCTATAAAAACCCACAGCAAATATCATTCTCAATGTGGAAAAACTGAGAGCTTTCCCCCTAAGGTCAGGAACATGGCAGGGATGCCCACTATCACCACTGCTATTCAACATAGTATTGGGAGTCCTAGCCACAGCAATCAGACAACAAAAAGAAATCAAAGGCATCCAAATCAGCAAAGAGGAAGTCAAACTCTCACTCTTTGCAGATGATATGATGTGGAAAACCCAAGAGACTCCACCCCAAAACTGTTAGAACCCATACAGGAATTTAATAAAGTGGCAGGATATAAAATCAATGCACAGAAATCAGTGGAATTCCTATACACCAATAATAAGGCAGAAGAAAGAGAAATTAAGGGGTCAATCCATTTACAATTGCACCAAACAATAAGATACCTAGGAATAAATCTAACCAAAAAGGCAAAGAATCTGTACTCAGAAAACTATAAAATATCATGAAAGAAATTGAGGAAGACACAAAGAAATGGAAAAACTTTCCATTCTCATGGACTGGAAGAACAAATATTGTGAAGATGCCAATGCTACCTAGAGCAATCTACACATTCAACGCAATCCCCATCAAAATACCATCCTCTTTTTTCAAAGAAATGGAACAAATAATCCTAAAATTTGTATGGAACCAGAAAAGACCCCGAGTAGGCAGGGGAATGTTGAAAAAGAAAAGCAAAGCTGGAGGCATCAAAATTCCAGACTTCAAGCTCTATTAGAAAGCTGTCATCATCAAGACAGTATGGTACTGGGAAAAAACAGACACATAGATCAATGGAACAGAATAAAGAGCCCAGAAATGGACCCTCAACTCTATGGTCAACTAATCTTCGACAAAGCAGGAAAGAATGTCCAATGGAAATAAGACAGTCTCTTCAACAAATGGTGTTGGGAAAATTGTACAGCCACATGCAGAAGAATGAAACTGGACCATTTCCTTACACCACACACAAAAATAGATTCAAAATGGTTGAAAGACCTAAATGTAAGACAGGAGTCCATCCTAATCCTAAAGAAGAACACAGGGAGCAACCTCTTCGACCTCAGCCGCAGCAAGTTCTTCCTAGAAACATCATCAAAGGCAAGGGAAGCAAGGGCAAAAATGAACTATTGGGACTTCATCAAGATAAAAAGCTTCTGCACAGCAAAAGAAACCGTCCACACAACCAAAAGACAACCAACAGAATGGAAGAAGATATTTCAAATGACATATCAGATAAAGGGCTAGTATCCAAAATCTAGAAAGAACTTATTAAACTCAACACCCAAAGAACAAATGATCCAATCAAGAACTAGGCAGAAGACAGGAACAGACATTTTTCCAAAGACATCCAAACGGCCAACAGACACATGAAAAAGTGCTCCACATCGCTCGACATCAGGAAATCCAAATCAAAACCTCAATAGATATCACCTCACACCAGTCACAATGGCTAAAATTAACAAGTCAGGAAATGACAGATGTTGGCGGGGACGTGGAGAAAGGGGAACCCTCCTACACTGTTGGTGGGAACGCAAGTTGGTGCAGCCACTCTGGAAAACAGTATGAAGGTTCTTCAAAAAGTTGAAAATAGAGCTACCATAGGATCCAGCAATTGCACCACTGGGTATTTACCACAAAGATACAAATGTAGAGATCCGAAGGGGTATGTGTACCCGATGTTTATAGCAGCAATGTCCACAATAGCCAAACTGTGGAACGAGCCAAGATGTCCAACGACAGATGAATAAATAAAGAAGAAGTGGTATATATATATATATATATATATATATATACACACACACACACACACACACACATACACAATGGAATATTATGCAACCATCAAAAAGAATGAAATCTTGCCATTTGCAATGACGTGGATGGAACTGGAGGGTATTATGCTGAGCGAAATAAGTCAATCAGAGAAAGACATGTGTCATATGAACTCACTGATATGAGGAATTCTTAATCTCAAAAAACAACCTGAGAGTTGCTGGAGTGGTGGGGGCTGGGAGGGATGGGGTGGCTGGGTGATAGAGATTGGGGAGGGTATATGCTATGGTGAGCACTGTGAAGTGTGCAAGACTGTTGAATCACAGATCTGTACCTCTGAAGTAAATAATACATTATATGTTAAAAAAAAGAAGAAGAAGAAGAAGAAGATAGCAGGAGGGGAAGAATGAAGGGGGTGGAAATCGGGGGGGGAGATGAACCATGAGAGATTATGGACTCTGAAAAACAAACTGAGGGTTCTAGAGGGGAGGGGGTGGGAGGCTGGGTTAGCCTTGTGATGGCTATTAAAGAGAGCACGTTCTGCATGGAGCACTGGGTTTATATGCAAACAATGAATCATGCAACACTACATCAAAAACTAATGATGTAATGTATGGTGATTAACATAACATAAACACACACACACAAACATTTGGTTTGTACAAACCCTAAGGCGGTGTTGACTTTTCCTGAGAATATCCCTCTGTGCTCTTCCCGTAGTGAATGAACACTTTATTTCTAATGTGTGTGAACTCTAGAAGAAGAAGTCCAGAGGGTAGAGTTGCTTGATCCTGGTGTGCCTTTGTTGTTGCTGCTATTGTTCTTTTAATATGAAAACACAACAAAAGGAACACACTAAATATTTATTGTTATATACTGGAAAGAGTTAAGATTAACATATTTGCTTATGGACATCCAAGTTTTTCTGAAGAAAGGTTTGTTAGATCTTCATACAGCAGCATGACTGAGCACAGGCTGTAATGTTACAAAATGTAGAGTTAACACTTGATCCCTTGATGGTAATTAAATCTTCTCCCAATTTTTCGCTTTACATTTTTTAATGCATTATAAGGAATTAATTTTCCTAAGGGCTTTGTTGAAGGAAAATGAAAATATGATAAAATTCACCAATTTTAAGTGTATAGTTAGATGCACTTCAGTACATTTACAGAGTTATACAACCATCAACACAATCCAGTTTTAAATATTTCTGCCATCCCCCACAGTTTCCTCAATCTACTGTCTCCCTCCAGCCTCACACAACCACAGCTCCACTTCTTGTTCTAATAGTTTTGCCTCCCCGCCTCCAGCTATATTGGGGGGGTATATTTAACATATCTGACACTGTATAAGTTTAAGGTGTACAGTGTGATTTTTTTTATTTTTTAAGGCTTGAGGTTTATTATTCTTTTTTCTTAAATTTCCTTTATTTATTTATTTAAATTTTATTATGTTATGTTAGTCACCATACAATACATCATTAGTTTTTGATGTGGTGATCCACGATCCATTGTTTTTATATAACACCCAGTGCTCCATGCAGTACGTGCCCTCCTTAATATGATACAGGTATATATTGGGAAATTACCACAGTAAGTTTAGTTAACAATTTATCACCTCACATTATTACCATTTCCCCCCTTAGTGAGTACATTTAAAATTTTCTCTTTTTGCAACTTTCAGGTATATAATACAATATTATTAACTATAGTCATCATGCTACCCATTACATCCCCAGAACATACTCATCTTACAACTGGAAATTTCTATCCTTTGACCACCATCACCTATTCTCTCCACCCTTCAGGCCCTGATAGTCACCAATCTACTTTCTCTTCCTGTGAGTTTTTTTTAATATTCCACATATAAATGGTACCATATAGTATTTGTCTTTCTCTGCTTGTCTTATTTCACTTCACATAATGTTCTCAAGATTTATCAGTTATTGCAAATGGCACCATTTCCTTCTTTTTATGGCTTGATAGTATTCTAGTGTGTGTGTGTGTGTGTGTGTGTGTGTGTGTGTGTGTGAGTGTTTCCCTTTATCCATTTATCCATCAATCGACACTTAGATTGTATCTATGTCTTTGCCTTTGTAAATAATGCTGCAGTGAACACGAGGGTGCAGATATTTCTTTAAAATAGCGATTTCATTCCCTTCAGATATATACTCAGAAGTGGGATTGTTTGATCATATGGTAGTAATAAAATCATACAATATTTTGTGCTTGGCTTCTTTCACTTAGTGCAATGGTATTGAGGTTTATTTATGTTGTAGTGCATAGTTTGTTCCTTTTCGTTTCTGGGTCACATTTCTCTCTCAACTTTGAAAAACTATGACATATTCTCCTGGAGATAAATTTCAGTTTATAATTTCCCATTACACAGTGCTTTGAAGTCCTTACTTTCCTCAGACCTCTGAAGTTGTACACATCAAATAATGATGTAGCTAAATTGTACTGTGTAGGGCACAATAAGTTTTGTAGTATAAAATGTTCTTAAGGACATTATTGCCATCTTTATCCTAGGGAATTATCTGTATTCTACACTTCTGAAGCCAGAATGGATCACTTATTTGAAGGACAATATGTTTCTATTAAACTAAATAATTTCTGGAGAGCTGATGCACAGCATAGTGATTATAATAGACAAAACTGTGTTACTAACATAACATAAGAAAAAAAGAAAGAAAGAAGAAAGAAAGAAAGAAAGAAAGAAAGAAAGAAAGAAAGAAAGAAAGAAAGAAAGAAAGAAAGAAAGAAGAAAGAAAGAAAGAAAGAAAGAAGAAAGAAAGAAAGAAAGCAAGAAGGAAAGAAAGTGACTAACAGACTAGATCTTAAACCTCACCACACACAAAAAGAAAAATGATAATTATGTGACTTGATAGAGGTGTTAGCTAATGATATGGTGGTAATCATATTGCAATGTATAAATGTATCAAATCAACAAATCATATACCACAAACTTACACAATGTTATATTTCAATTACAATCTCTTTTTTTTTAAAAAGGATGGACAGGTATTAGTGAGCCATGTAAAACAGAGGAAGGCACATCTAAAAAGGTGTGCAGGGCAGGCTTGCTGGAGGCTGGCTGAAGGCATGAAAGGAAGAAGTAGGACCGAAAATGGAGAGTAACCTAGGTCTGCTCTCAGAACTTTTGCCCCTCTAACCTCTTCCTCAGCCTCTCTATATTCGATTTGCAACATTACTAGCACTCAGGAGTTTCCCTGGGGTAAAAAACAAAATAGTAAAACCATGAAACAATAATGACAACAACACTGGACAAGTTTAAAAAGCTGTTTGAGGAGCTATGGGTAGTCTGAAGCCCCCCAAAATACCTCAAAATTCTGATACACTTGAGATGGGGAGCAGGAAACCTACCATCCTCCTTCTATATAGCACCTTAAACCTACTTTCCACCTCTACAGGGCTGCAGCTGAGTCTCCCAGATTCCTAGTAATTAATCAACTTCTCTATTTTTGAATGCAAGTAGCAAGCAAAAATCAAAAGATTTATGAAGAAAATCAACAAACTAAAAAAAAGACAAAAAAAGAAACCCACAAAAAACAAGAAGCCAGCAAACAACTGACATCATGGGGAACAGAAATAGTTTAATAAGCCACATAATTCAGTAGAATAGTTCAAATAAAATAAACAAATATTTTTAAAGAGACTCAAGAAAATATTTCACACCGTCATAACATGATGTTATGAAAAAAGAGGTTATTGGTGAAGAATAAAAGCCTTTGGAAATTAGAAATCTAATTGCTGAATTAAAAATTCAATAGAATAATTGGAGGAGAAAGTTGAGGCAGTATGTTAGAGAACTTAGAGAAAAATACAGAAATGAGAACTATAAGAAAAATATAATAGAATTAAATAATCAATGCATAAGTTATGACTTTCAACTAATGAGTTCCTCAAAAAAAAAGACAATGGAGTTAAATAAATTATCAAATAAATAAAATAAGAACACTTTCCAGAGCTAAAAATTAAATTTCCCAAAACTGACTATCTGGCAGGATAAATGCAACAAAGACTCACACTTCACCATGTCATGGAAAATTGTTACATATCCAAAAAATATATTTTTTAAGATTTTATTTATTTATTTGTCAGAGAGAGAGAGCACAAGCAGGGGGAACAGAAGGCAGAGGAGGCAGAGGGAGAAGCAGACTCCCCACTGAGCAAGGAGCCCGATGCGGGACTCGACTCCAGGACCCTGGGATCACGACCTGAGCTGAAGGCAGACGTTTAACCGACTGAGCCACCCAGGTGCCCCTGCATATCCAAAAAATAAAGAAATGATTAAAAATAATTCCAGAGAGTAAACATGGTTACCAACAGCAGAACAAGAATCAGACTGAATTCTGAGAATGTTCAAAAGAAGTATCTGATGCTACAAGTCTTCAGAATAATGCCAAAAATTACAAAATATTTAGTGCTTTGGCTATAGTGTTCTACATTTAGAGAATATATCAGTCAAGAGAGCCTTTAAAAACTAGGACCAGGATGCCTGGGTAGCCCAATCAGTTAAGCATCCAACTCTTGGTTTTGGCTCAGGTCCTAATCTCAGGGTCCTGAGATCAAGCCCCACATATGGCTCTGCACTCAGTGTGGAGTCTACTTAAGATTCTCTGCCCCTCCCCCGACACTCTCTAAATAAATAAATAAATCTTAAAAAAAAAAACTAAGACTAAGAAAATTCACCTGCCATATGCCCTGAAATAAAGTTGCTTATGGATGTATCCCCCAAAATGAGAGGAATAAAAAGCAACAGAAAGTAAGGCTGAGTAATGACCCTCCCAAAGATATATATATTCTAATCCTGGAAGTCTGTGACTGTCACCTAATATGGCAAATATGGATTTTTAGATATGATTAAATTAAGGATATGGAGATGGGGCATTATCCTGGATTATCTAGGTGGAGCCAAGGTAAACAGAAGGAACTTATAAAATAAAGAGATGATAGACAACTAGATAGAGAAACAGATAGATGATTGATAGATGATAGATGATAGATAAATAGATGATATGTACATACATACATACGTGCATAGACAGATAGATAGATATGTGGATGAATAGGATATGTTGAAAATGTGAGCTCCAGCCTTAATTTTGTCAGTTGAGTATGTCTTCCCAGACATTCTTTATTACCTCAAATTCAACATGTACAAAACTAAGTTTTCAAAATTATTTCTTGTCACAAACTACTTTTTCCATTTGAGTTTTCATTAGCTAATTGGCTATAAATATTTATTATGCCTTTATTTTCCCACATTCAGTGATTGATCTATAAATTATATTTTAATCTATTTGCCTTTGTATTTGTATCAAAATATTTTATTGTATGATTGCCAATAGTGACAGATAAGAGATTAGAAATACAGATAGAGATGAGAGAAAGAGAGATCTTCATGAGTGATTACTAACACTCTTTCATTATCTCAAGTCAAGTTTTTAAACATATTTTTTACAAATAAATGTTATGTATCTAAAACATAGATTTAATTGTCATTTTCCTGCCCCCAACTGAAATCCTACTTCAACTTGCCCTTTATACTTTTTTTTTCCTGACACTACTAGTCAAGCTTTCTGTGTACAAAAAAAGATCCGAATTTATTTATACTAGCGAATTTCTATCAGGATTTTGGATAGCTTATGGAATTGATGTTGTCAACAGTAAAACTTAGAAAAGGGGCATAAACCAAAGGAAGCATGGCAGCTAGAACTACAGTCAAAACCATGGCATAAAAAAAAAAAGCCAGCTGCTGTGGGACACTGGACTCTTACCTCTCATATAATGGGATCTGCAGCTGCTGTCCCCTTGAATTCCTGGGCATTCCCATCGCTTGGCATGACTTGTTTCAGATCCAAAATACTGGACAGAAACATCTGTCGGTTGGATTATGATTCAGGTACAAGCAGCAGTTGCCATGAGTGGCAGGGAGGTCATATCTGGACATTTTGTTACTTGTAGTAATATTCATTGAGACTGAACAGCAAGAACTTGTGCCACTTGAAGAATTCCCAGATGTTTTCAAGTTAAACAAATTAAAAGTGTCCAAATATTCCACCCCTTTGGTTGTTCAACACGCATACATAACATTCTAAAAATATCTCACCCAGGGGTGCCTGGGTGGCTCAGTTGGTTAAGCGTCTGCCTTTGGCTCAGGTCACGATCCCAGGGTCCTGGGATTGAGCCCCATATCAGGCTCCCTGCTTGGCGAGAAGCCTGCTTCTCCCTCTCCCACTCCCCTGTTTGTGTTCCCTCTCTCACTATGTCTCTCTCTGTCAAATAAATAAATAAAGTCTTTAAAAAATAAAAATATCCCATGCAAATTAAAATTTCCTCATAAAATGGAAAATCTGCACTTCTCCCCGCCAAGAGCAACTACATCCAGCAACCAATCTGCATATGTGGTAGCTATTCATATTCTTGTCTTGTCAAAATCTTCTTGTAATAACTCTCATACCACATATGCAGAAATAAAACAACAGCAGCAGACTTCTAATTTTGGCAATGATTAAGTAGGTTTTATCAGACTAAGCTTCCTGTCAATAAAGGTGTTTTTGTTTTTGTTTTGTTTTTAATTTAAAAACAAACAATCACAATAACAATCACCAACTCGTTGAAGACGTTCTAAAGCAACCAAGTCATCCAGGACACGAGCAGCCATTATCTTGAGAATGAAAACATAATGAGGGAAGTTAGATGTTTTCCTCCATGTTTTCCCCCTTGGGGCATTTGTTGATTTCCAGCACTGGACATTGAAGTTGTCTCACGGTCACCTAGTTAATCAAATCTTGATGGGCCAAGATCCCAAAGAAAAGCCACCACAAACAAGGAAGTCCTGCATTCTGTGTGACTTTTTCTGTCCTGTCAATTCCTAAGCTATGGAAGAGTAAGAAGCTGGAAAAAAAAAAATGAATGAGCAGACATTAAGAGGTTAACTGTCTAAGCAGAGCTTAGCTAAGCATAGTTCACGGTGCTGGGTAGAAAAAATCAGAATTCAGGGTTCACCAATGATGGAGGATATTTGGTAAAAATGCTACAACATGGGTTGAAGCCCCTGACATGCTATTATTTCCTAGAAACAAAGGCATTCCAGAAATAGTCCAGCCCTCAAACAGACTGAAACCCAGAGTCAAAACTACTTACTCTTGGTTGAATTAGTTTGCTCTTCTCCTGACAGAATATCCCCCAGAGCCTCTACAAATTTTCATACACCATTACAAGCTCTTAATATAAAAGTATAAGGTACATCAGGATACAAAACCAAATGACTAAATCTAAGAGACAATGGGAACAGATTAAATAGTTATCTATACATTAGAATGATCAAATATGGTCTTTAAAGTAATCATAATTAACATATTCAAAATTGAGGACATGCTAAACAATTTTTACAGAGAACTGTATAAATATCAAATGAAAATTCTTGCAAAGAAAAACATTACTAACACTAACATGAGAATAACAATATATAGGGCAGGGAAGAAAAAGGAACGGGGAGACATATTAGTAGAAAATATCTAGATGGAAACTCAAAGAAAATAAAGGATAAAAAATTACAGAAATAAATGCCAGAGGCATATGAAGCAGGGTGAAAAGTTCTAATATCATAATTCTAGAAGGAGAGAAAAGAGATTAAAAAATATGTACAATAAATGAAATAATACTGGCCACAACTTTTCTAAAATAGGTAAAATATGTCGTCATTGCTAACCTTAAAGATAAGACTGCTAGTTTTTTTTACCAGGAAAAAAAAAAAGATTTATTCAGGAATAGGAGAGACTTGCAACGTGAGACAAGCAAGCTACAACAAAACTGTAGGCAAGTCCAGGGAACAAAAGAGAGGAATGCTTTCTTTTATAGAGGAAAAGGGGGAGTTGGGGGGGCTGTTATAAACAAAATCTCCATTAGAGTAAAGGATGAGTTCAAAGTATACTGGCTTTTCATTGGCTGAGTTGTGTCAGTCTCTCATTGGCTGGGCTGTTGCCGGAGGAGGGAAACCTTTCTTCCTTCTGCTAGGGTAGTAAAGTGCTATCCCCGTGCAGGGTCAGGATCTTTCCGTTGTGTCTGCGATTGAGGAGTAAGTGGTAGAGTGTGAGGGCTCCCCCTGCTGGCATCCAGACTTCATTCTAAATGTTATTTCCTTTCACTAATTTTCACATCATATAATCAAGAAACTCTGAATCCCATGCAAGATTAAAAAAAAAAAAGGACACTACATCACATTATAGTAAAACTCCTAGAAATCAAAGACAAGAACAAATCCATAAAAGAAGCCAGAGAGAAAAAGACCCATCAATTTCAACAGAGCAACAATCAAAGAAAAATAAAACATAACAAAGTACACGTTTTAAAAAACCAATCAGATTATCCATTACATTTACAGAGTATAGGAGAAAAGAGAAATGATTATCTAACAGATAAAGAAAATAGCATTTCACAAATCAACAAGCGTTTATAATAAAAATCCCTAGTTAACTACTGTCTTAGTCCATTCAGGTTGCTATAACAAAATACTACAAACTGCTGATTCATAAACACCAAAACTGATTTCTCACAGTTCTGGGGGCTGGAAGTTTGAGATCAGGGTATTAGTATGGTTGTGTTCTGGTGAAGACCTTTTTTGGGGTTGCAGAATTTCACTGTGTCCTCACATGGTGGAGAGGGTTAGGGAGCACTGTGGAGTTACTTATAAGAGAACACTAGTCCCACTTATTTTACACTTAGGGGTTATAATCCAATACTAAATATGTATTTTGTTGCTCAAATTCTTCCAACTTTGACCAGTGGGAGCTGTTTTGGTTGCTCCTGTATGTCACTTTGACAAACCACCATCATTATGGTCTTCTTTTTATCTCATTTACTTAATTTCTGTCACTATAAGATATTCTATTATCATCTCATGTACTTTCTGTCAATCCTAGAATTAGCCATTTCTTCAAGGACTCTGCTTCCTTTTGTTGGAGAACGGTTTTATTTTTTTACTTGAAATTTTTTATTGTTATGTTAATCACCATATATTACATCATTAGTTTTTGATGTAGTGTTCCATGATTCATTGTTTGTGCATAACACACAGTGCTGCACGCAGAATGTGCCCTCTTTAATACAAATCACCAGGCTAACCCATCCCCCCACCCCACTCCCCTCTAGAACCCTCAGTTTGTTTTTCAGAGTCCATTGTCTCTCATGGTGCGTCTCCCCCTCTGATTTACTCCCTTTCATTCTTCCCCTCCTGCTATCTTCTTCTTTTTTTTTTTCTTAACATATATTACATTATTTGTTTCGGAGGTACAGATCTGTGATTCAACAGCCTTGCACACTTCACAGTGCTCACCATAGCACATACCCTCCCCAATCTCTATCACCCAGCTACCCCGTTCCCCCAAACCCCCCCAATCCAGCAACCCTCAGTTGGTTTCCTGAGATTAAGAATTCCTCATATCAGTGAGGTCATATGATACATGTCTTACTCTGAATGACTTATTTCACTAAGCATAACACCCTCCAGTTCCATCCACATGATTACAAATGGCAATATATCATTCTTTTTGATGGCTACATAATATTCCATTGTGTATATATACCACTTCCTCTATATCCATTCATCTGTCGATGGACATCTTGGCTTTTTCCACAGTTTGTCTATTGTGGACATTGCTGCTATAAACATTGGGGTGCGTGTACCCCTTCGGATCCCTACATTTGTATCTTTGTGGTAAATACCCAGTAGTGCAATTGCTGGATCCTATGGTAGCTCTATTTTCTACTTTTTGAGGAAGCTCCATACTGTTTTCCAGAGTGGCTGCACCAACTTGCATTCCCACCAACAGTGTAGGAGGGTTCCCCTTTCTCTGCAACCCCGCCAACATCTGTTGTTTCCTGACTTGTTAATTTTAGTAATTCTGACTGGTGTGAGGTGGTATCTCATTGAGGTTTTGATTTGGATTTCCCTGATGCCGAGTGATGTTGAGCACATTTCATGTGTCTGTTGGCCATTTGGATGTCTTCTTTGGAAAAATGTCTGCTCAAGTCTTCTGCCTGTTTCTTGATTGGATTATTTGTTCTTTGGGTGTTGAGTTTGATAAGTTCTTTATAGATTTTGGATACTAGCCCTTTATCTGATATGTCATTTGCAAATATTTTCTCCCATTCTGTCAGTTGTCTTTTGGTTTTGTGGACTGTTTCTTTTGCTGTGCAAAAGCTTTTTATCTTGTTGAAATCCCAATAGTTCATTTTCCCCTTGCTTCCCTTGCCTTTGGCGATGTTTCTAGGAAGAACTTGCTGCGGCTGAGGTCGAAGAGGTTGCTGCCTGTGTTCTCCCTGAGGATTTTGATGGACTCCTATCTCACATTTAGCTCTTTCAACAATTTGGAGTCTATTTTGTGTGTGTGGTGTAAGGAAATGGTCCAGTTTCATTCTTCTGCATGTGGCTGTCCAATTTTCCCAACACCATTTGTTGAAGAGACTGTCTTTTTTCCATTGGACATTCTTTCCTGCTTTGTCAAAGATTAGTTGACCATAGAGTGGAGGGTCCATTTCTGGGCTTTCTATTCTGTTCCATTGATCTATGTGTCTGTTTTTGTGCCAGTACCATACTGTCTTGATGATGACATCTTTGTAATAGAGCTGGAAGTCCGGAATTGTGATGCCGCCAGCTTTGCTTTTGTTTTTCAACATTCCTCTGGCTATTCGGTGTCTCTTCTGGTTCCATACAAATTTTAGGATTATTTGTTCCATTTCTTTGAAAAAGGTGGATGGTATTTTGATGGGGATTGCACTGAATGTGTAGATTTCTCTAGGTAGCATTGACATCTTCACAATGTTTGTTCTTCCAGTCCATGAGCATGGAACATTTTTCCGTTTCTTTGTGTCTTCCTCAATTTCTTTCATGAGTATTTTATACTTTTCTGAGTACAGATCCTTTGCCCCTTTGGTTAGATTTATTCCTAGGTATCTTATGGTTTGGGGTGCAATTGTACATGGGTTTGACTCCTTGATTTGTCTCTCTTCTGTCTTGTTGTTGGTGTATAGGAATGCCACTGATTTCTGTGCATTGATTTTATATCCTGCCACTTTACTGAATTCCTGTATGAGCTCCTGCAGTTTTGGGGTGGAGTCTCTTGGGTTTTCGACATAAAGTATCATATCATCTGCAAAGAGTGAGAGTTTGAATTCCTCTTTGCCAATTTGGATGTTTTGATTTCTTTTTGTTGTCTGATTGCTGTGGCTAAGACCCCTAATACTATGTTGAATAGCAGTGGTAATAGTGGACATCTCTGCTGCGTTCCTGACCTTAGAGGGAAAGCTCTCAGCTTTTCCCCATTGAGAATGAAATTTGCTGTAGGTTTTTCATAGATGGCTTTTATGATATTGAGATATGTATCCTCTATCCCTATACTCTGAAAAATTTTGATCAAGAAGGATGCTGTACTTTGTCAAATGCTTTTTCTGCATCTATTGAGAGGATCATATGATTCTTGTTTTTTCTTTTGTTAATAGATTGTATCACGTTGATTGATTTGCGGGAGTTGAACCAACCTTGAAGCCCAGGGATAAATCCCACTTGGTCATGGTGAATAATCCTTTTAATGTACTGTTGGATCCTATTGGCTAGTATTTTGGTGAGAATTTTTGCATCCATGTTCATCAAGGATATTGGTCTGTAATTCCCCTTTTTGATGGGGTCTTGTCTGGTTCAGGGATCAAGGTAAAGGTGGCCCCTACAATGAGTTTGGAAGTTTTCCTTCCATTTCTTGTTTTTTGGAACAGTTTCAGGAGAATAGGTATTAATTATTCTTTAAATGTTTGGTAGAATTCCCCTGGGTAGCCGTCTGGCCCTGGGTTTTTGTTTTTTGGGAGATTTTTTATGACTGCTTCAGTTTCCTTAGCGGTTACAGGTCTGTTTAGGTTTTCTATTTCTTCCTAGTTCAATTTTGGTGGTTGATACATCTCTAGGAATGCATCCATTTCTTCCAGGTTATCTAATTTGCTGGCATAGAGTTGATCATAATATGTTCTTATAATTGTTTGTATTTCTTTGGTGTTGGTTGTGATCTCTCCTCTTTCATTCATGATTTTGTTGATTTGGGTCATTTCTCTTTTCTTTTTGATCAGTCTGGCCAGGGGTTTATCAATCTTGTTAATTCTTTCAAAGAACCAGCTCCTAGTTTCGTTGATCTGTTCTACTGTTCTTTTGGTTTCTAGTTCATTGATTTCTGCTCTGATCTTTATGATTTCTCTTCTCCTGCTGGGTTTAGGCTTTATTTGCTGTTCTTTCTCCAGCTCCTTTAGGTGTAGGGTTAGGTTGTGTATTTGAGACCTTTCTTGTTTCTAGAGAAAGGCTTGTATTTCTATATACTTTCCTCTTAGGACTGCCTTTGCTGTATCCCAATGATTTTGGAGAGTTGTGTTTTCATTTTCATTGGTTTCCATGAATTTTTTTAATTCTCTTTAATTTCCTGGTTGACCCATTCATTCTTTAGTAGGATGCTCTTTAGCCTCCATGCATTTGAGTTCTTTCCGACTTTCCTCTTGTGATTGAGTTCTAGTTTCAAAGCATTGTCGTCTGAAAATATGCAGGGAATGATGCCAATCTTTTGGTACCGGTTGAGACCTGATTTGTGACCTAGGATGTGATCAATTCTGGAGAATGTTCCATGGGCACTGGAGAAGAATGTGTATTCCGTTGCTTTGGGATGGAATGTTCTGAATATGTCTGTGAAGTCCATTTGGTCCAGTGTGTCATTTAAAGTCCTTATTTCCTTGTTGATCTTTTGCTTAGATGATCTGTCCATTTCAGTCAGGGGGGTGTTAAAGTCCCCCAGTATTATTGTACTGTTGTCAATGTGTTTCTTTGCTTTTGTTATTAATTTCCTTATATAATTGGCTGCTCCCATGTTCGGGGCATAGATATTTACAATTGTTAGATCTTCTTGTTGGATAGACCCTTTAAGTAGGATAAAGTTTCCTTCCTCATCTCTTATTACAGTCTTTGTTTTAAAATCTAGTTTGTCTGATATAAGGATTGCCACCCCAGCTTTCTTTTGGTGTCCATTAGCATGGTAAATGGTTTTCCACCCCCTCACTTTCATTCTGGGGGTGTCTTTGTGTCTAAAATAAGGTCCTAGGATAGAGCCCTGCATCAGGCTTCCTGCTCCGTGGGAAACCTGCTTCTCCCTCTCCCACTCACCCTGCTTGTATTCCTCTCTGGCTGTGTCTCTCTCTGTCAAATAAATAAATAAAATTAAAAAAAAAGACAAGGAAGAGAAATAAAAGGTAAGAATAGTAGAAATTAAAATGGTGAACTTTTACTATTTGCAGATTGTTTTCATAGAAGCTCAAAATAATCTATAAACAAATGATTTTGATTTTAAGATTTCATTTATTATTTATTTGTTTGTTTGTTTATTTATTTATTTATTTATTTGACAGAGATTGATTCCTTGGGAGAGGAGCAGGGAGAGAAGGAAAAGCACACTCTACACTAAGCATGGAACCCTCTCAGGGCTCAATCCCATGACCCTGAGATCATGGACTGAGCTGAAATCAAAAGTTGGCTGCTTAACTGACTGAGCCACCCAGGTGCCCCAAAATGATATTGATTTTAGCAAGTCTGCTGATATAAAGGTCGATATAATATGTCAATTTCATTTCTACTGCATTTCTATAAACCACCAGAAAATAATCGAAAAAAACAACATTTAAAAAGCAACTTAAGGGGGCAGCCTGCTTCTCTCTCTGCCTGCCACTCCCCCTGCTTGTGCTCTCTTGCTCTCTCTCTCTCTGACAAATAAATAAATAAAATATTTAAAAAGCAACTTAAAGTGAAAATAATTTTACAACAGTACCAATAATATAAAATTGCTTACGAATAAATCTAATTAAAAATGAAAACATCACTGAGGATAATTTAAAAGACTTAAATAAATGGCACTGTATACTCTTGCATAGATTGAACAATTCAGTGCTGTTAAAATGTCAATCTTCTTTGCCCTGAAAATTGATCTATGGATTCAATGCAATACAGTCAAAATGCAAGCATATTTCTCAGTCAGGATTCTAAAATCTATCTAAAATAAATAGAATGCAAAAGCCAGAGCAATCTTGATTAAATAACAACGATAGAACAAAGTGGGAGAATTTATACTACTATATATCAATAACTATTATAAATCATTAAGTGTGGTTACTGGCACAAAGAAAACAATAGGGCATTAGAATAGAAAAACAATAAACAATCCATAAATTTTCAGCCACATGACTTACAACAACAAAAAAAATGGGTGGAATTCACTGGATAAAATAATGATGATTATTTCAATAAATAATGCTGTGTCAACTGGATAACTGTATGTAATGAAAAAATAGATCTTGCCTACCTCACATCCAACACAAAAATTAATTTGGAGTGGATCATATGCCTGAAAGGTTAAAAACAATAAAATTTTTAGGAGAAAGTACCGGAAAATATCTTTATGACTTTACAGCAGGAAGATTTCTCGGATAAGACAAAAAAAAAAAACACTATGAAAAATAAATGATAAATTTGACTTCATAAAAACCAAGAACCTCTATTTAGGAGCAAGTGGGTGGGTCAGTTGGTTAAGCATATGACTCTTGATTTTGGCTCAGGTCATGTTCTCAGGGTCATGAGATTGAGCCCCATGTTGGGTTCCATGCTCAGTGGGGAGTCTGCTTGGGATTCTCTTTCTTCCTCTCTCACTGTCCATCCCCCCACGTTCTCTCCCTCTCTCTCTCTCTAAAAAAAAAAGAACCTCTATTTAGCAAAGGATACTGATATGAGAATGAAAAAGGCAAACCACATACAGAGAGAACATATTTACCATTAAAAAATCAACACAGCAATCGTATCTAAGTCATATAAAGAACTTTGACAAAGAATTATGAACAATATTAATAATTCAATATAAAACAAGCAAAATATAAAATGAGTAAAATAGTTGAACAGATACTTCACTACCCATTCACCATAACTAAAATTCATATATTGTCAGCGGGAGTAGAAATGGGTACATCACTTTGGCAATATATACGCGATACCAACTGTACATACCGACTATATAAACACATTACAGTAGGCAGTACCCAGTAGATGGATGATAGGCAGATGGACAGACAGACAGATAGGTAATATGGCCCAGCAATTTTTGGGTTATACCTAAGAGTAGAAAATGCTTACACTTACCAAAAGGCAATAATGTTTAGTTTTGTTTTTAAGTTTTTTTTTTCTTTTCTCTCTCTCTTTCTTTTTTAATTTAAATTCAATTAGCTAACATATAGTACATCATTAGTTTTTGGTGTAGTGTTCAGTGATTCATTAGTTGCATATAACACCCAGTGCTCATCACATCACATGACCTTCTTATTGCCTATCACTCAGTTACCACATCCACCCACCCACCTCCCTTTCCACAACCCTCAGTTTGTTTCTCAGAGTCAATAATGCTTACAGCAGCATTACTTATAATAGTGCCAAACTGGAACAGCACAAATGTCCATTAGTAGAAAGGTTAAATAGGTATATAAACAACATGAAATGCAACACAATAATAAGAAGTATTAAACTTTGCAACACACTGCAGTGTGAATGAATATCATATATATAAAGTTGATTGAAAAAGGCTATACTCATATATCATGTGCACTTGTTTGTATGAAATTCAAAAACAACGTTTCTCTGCTCATAGAGATCAGAATCATGGTTACTTTTTGGGTGGTATCAACTAGGAGGGAGCACAAAGATATCTGCTGTTATGCTGAAGATACCATCATAGTTTATTCTAAATGATGGTTACATTGATATATGCACATCTAAAATAATCAGATTCTACACTACAGATTTGTGAGCTCCATATTTGTTATGCTTTAATAAAACAGAAACAAAAAGAAAAGAAATGTGACAAAAACTACATGAAAAGCTCAAAAATATTACTGAAAAAAATTAAAGAAGACCTAAATTGTTAGAGGAATATACCATAGCTTGCAATTGGATAACATAATATTGTAAAGATGTCAGCTCTCTCTAAGTTGATCTATAGATTCAATTAAATCATCAGAATCCTAGCAGGCCTTTTGTGGAAATTTATAAGCTGAATCATGTAAAACATAAGAAAAACCAAGAACATCTTCAACAAAGTTGGAGGACTTATCCCACTGGATATCCAGTCTTATTTTAAAACTACTGTAATTTAGGGGCGCCTGGGTGGCTCAGTCTGTTAAGCAACTGCCTTCTGCTCAGGTCATGATCCCAAAGTCATGGGATGGAGCCCTGCATCAGGCTCCCTGCTCAGTGGGGAGTCTGCTTCTCCCTCTGCCCTTCACCCTGTTCATGCTCTCTCTCTTTCTCTCTCTCCCAAATAAATAAATAGGATCTTTAAAACGAAACAAAAAAATAAAATTACTGTAATTTAAAAAGTTCAAGATTGGCACAATGAGAGACAAAGGACTGAAGTAAAAAAAAATTTTTTTTAAGAAAAACACACACAAATCTATAGCTATATCAATCTATCTATATCTATCATTCTATCATCTTTGTCACTACAATATAATGGGGAAAGATGGTGTTTCCAATATATTGCACTAGATCCATTGAGTATCCACATGGGAAAAATAAATCTTGAACTTGACCACATGTTATAGACAGAAATAAATTCCAGATGGATTATATGACTAAACATAAAAGATAAAAATTAGTTTCTAGAAAGTAACACCGAATAACATCTTCATACACAATAAGCAGTATACAAAAAGCATTAAACCAAAAGTCAAAGACATAATTTTAGAGTCATAAAAACTAAGAATTTCTGTAGTAAAATATAGCATTAGAGAGTTAAAAGAACAAGTCACAGATTGGTAGAAAATATTTGAAATAAAAATATCCAGTCATAACTAAAGCAGTGTTCCATTTTTCTTAGTCACATAGAAATTACGTATTATATGTTACTAAAATTATATTATTACATAATGTATATATTATATATTATTATATATTATATATTACATAAACTCTATATTGTATATTTAATATAATTACATATAATAACGTGTTATTATATATTAATGCATCATATATTATTAACATTTATAAAATAATTATAGTAATGACAATATGAATAAAGGGATTAATAAATGACATTAAAAATATATTTCAGGGCGCCTGGGTGGCTCAGTTGGTTTGGCAACTGCCTTCGGCTCAGGTCATGATCCTGGAGTCCTGGGATTGAGTCCCACATCGGGCTCCCTGCTCAGTGGGGAGTCTGCTTCTCCCTCTGACCCTCCCCCCTCTCATGTGCTCTCTCTCTCTCTCTCTCTTATTCTCGCTTTCTCAAATAAATAAACAAATAAAATCTTAAAATATATATATATATATATATTTTAGAGGCACCTGCATGGCTCAATTAGTCGAGCATCCAACTCTTGATTCTGGCTCAGATCATGATCTCAGGGTCATGAGATCAAGTCCTGTATCAGGCTCCAGGCTCAGTGTAGAGTCTGCTTGTACCTCTCTCTCCCCACACCACGCCTCCCCTCACTAGCTCTCTCTCTCTCTCAAATAAATAAATAAAGACATTTAGACTGGAGTGTTTTTGTTCTCATTAGTTTCCATGAACTGTTTAAGTTCTTTTTTAATTTCCTGGTTGATCCAATCATTCTTTAGCAGGATGCTCTTTAACTTCCAAGTGTTTGAATTCCTTTCAAATTTTTTCTTGTGATTGAGTTCCTGTTTCAAGGCATTGTGGTCTGATAACATGCAGGGAATAGTCTCAGTCTTGTGATATTGGCTGAGACCTGATTTGTGAGTATGTATGCAGTCTATTTTGGAGAACTAGTGAGTATGGTATGTAGTCTATTTTGCAGAAAAGTTCCATGTGCATTCAAGAAGAATGAGTATTCTGTTGTTTTAGGATGGAATGCTCTGTATATATCTACGAAGTCCATCTGGTTCAATGTGTCCTTCAAAGCTCTTGTTTCTTTGTTGATCTTCTGTTTAGATGATCTGTCCAATGATGAGAGTGGAGTGTTAAAATCTCCTACTATTAATGTATCATTGTCTATCTGATTATTTCGGTTAACATCTGGCTTATGTAGTTGGCTGCCCCCATGTTGGAAGCATAGATATTTACAACTGTTAGATTTTCTTGTTTGATAGACCCTTTAAGAATGATATAGTGTCCCTCTGGATCTCTACAGACTTTGGTTTAAAGTTTAATTTGTCTGATATAAGAATTGCTACCCCAATTTCCTTTGAGGTCCATTGGCAAGATAAATGGTTCTCCATCCCTTCACTTTCAGTCTGGAGTTGTTTTTAGGTTCAAAATGGGTCTCTTGTAGGTTGTGCAATCCTTTAACAAATCAGGAAAAAATATCCAATGGAAAAAAAACAATCTTTTCAATAAGTGGTGCTGGGAAAATTGGACAGCCACATGCAGAAAAATGAACATGGACCATTCCCTTACACCATACACAAAGATAAACTCAAAATGGATGAAATACCTCAATGTGAGATAGGAATCCATCAAAATCCTAGAGGAGAACATAGGCAGGAACCTCTTCATCATCGGCCACAGTAACTTCTTTCAAGATACGTCTCCAAAGACAAGGGAAACAAAAAGAAAAATGAACTTTTGGGACTTCATCAAGGTAAAAAGCTTCTGCACAACAAAGAAAACAGTCAACAAAACTAAGAGGCAACCCACGGAATGGCAGAAAATATTCGCAAATGACATTACAGATAAAGGGCTGATAGCCAAGATCTGTGAATAACTTCTCAAACTCGACACCTAAAAAACAAATAACCCAGTCAAAAAATGGGCAGAAGCCATGAACAGACATTTCTCCAAAGAAGACATACAAATGGCTAACAGACATATGAAAAAATGTTCATTATCATTAGCCATCAGGGAAATTTAAATCAAAACCACAATGAGATACCACCTTACACCAGTTAGAATGGCAAACATTAGTAGGAAAGTAAACAACAAGTGTTGATGAGGATGTGGAGAAAGGGGAACCCTCTTACACTGTTGGTGGGAATGCAAGCTGGTACAGTCATTCTGGAAAACAGCATAGAGGTTCCTCAAAATGTTAAAAATAGAGCTACCCTATGACCCAGCAATTGCACTACTGGGTATTTACCCCAAAGATACAGATGTAGTGAAATAAAAGGGTACATGCACCCCAATGTTGATAGCAGCAATGTCCACAATAGCCAAACTGTGGAAGGAGCTGACAAGTCCTTCAACAGATGAACGGATAAAGAAGCTGTGGTACACACATACAATGGAATATTATTCAGCCATCAGAAAGGATGAATACCCACCATTTACATCAACATGGATGGAACTGGAGGGGATTATGCTAAGTGAGGTAAGTCAAGCAGAGAAAGACAATTATCATATGGTTTCACTCATATATGGAACATAAGCAATAGCACAGAGGACTACAGAGGAAGGGAGGGAAATCTGAAGGGGGAGAAATCAGAGAGGGAGATGAACCATGAGAGACTATGGACCCTGGGAAATGAACTGAGGGTCTCAGAAGGGAGGGGGGTGGGGGAGGTGGTAACAGGGTGATGGGTATTAAGGAGGGCATGTGTTGTGATGTGCACTGGGTGTTATACATAACTAATGAATCATTGAACACTAGATCAAAAACTAATGATGTACTATACAGTGGCTAACTGAATATAATAAAATAATAATAAAAGAACTTTGTGTTACTAAAAATACATAAATAAAGATCTTTAAAAAATAAATAAAAACATATGTCAGAATCTAATCTAAACATTTTAATGGATTACTTATTTTAACTCTGCTAAAAGCTTTATGAAGTGGTCCTATTTTTATTTGCAGTTTCCAAGTTAGGATACTAAAGCAAGGTATATTAAGAGACTTGTCTAAGATCACATGAAATAATGGTTTTTGAATGTGAGTCAAGTCCTCCACCTGGTTCTCACAGAGAACCCTCTGCTCTGAGACCCACTCACATCTAGATATCTGTAGACCACTTAGTAAAAGGATCAGCACAATATACCCAGGAGTGTTTTGTCTTTCCCTTTAAATTCAGAGATGTTCATAAATGAGTTGCTTATTTCTTAGAAGTCCGGAGTTTAAGACACAAAAATTGTCCTCCATTTGGGGAGGTTTATCTTAATGTACCTCACAGTACTCACACCCAGAACTTCTAAGACTGTAGGCTGTTGAATTTTATTAGGATTTATCTCAATTTTATAAGCATATATCCAACATAGCTAAAGGGCATATACTAGGAAAATTCAAGTGAAACTCTGTTTATCACCTGGCTCCCATGAGTGTTCACTTGACCCAGTGGAGACAAATGGTATTCAGAGACCCCAGGAAATAGCATTAACCCAGAGTCCTGTCTAATCATCTAAGAAAATTTGGGTATTCCTACCCCAGTCCATCAACCAATCTTCTTTGAAGACTGATGGGAGGAACATTCACAGGAAGAACTTATGCAACCACAGAGTCATTCCTTTGATATATTTGGATTCCTTCATTATGTAATTTCTGGGTCTGTAGTTCTGAACTTAATCTAGAAAATGGGCAAGAGCCTAACACTGTCAGATATCCATTTGCCAGGACCAGAGATTTTATTCTTTTTTATTATTATTGAAATATAATTGACATACAATGTTATAGTATTTTAGGTATACAACACATTGATTTAACAATTCTGTATATTACTCAATGCTCACCACTATAAGTGTGGTCACCATACAATTTATTACAATATTATTGACAATATTCTCTATGCTATGCTTTTTATTTCCATGACTTATTTATTTTATAACTGGAAGTTTGTACCTCTTCATCTCTCTTGTCTATTTGGCCCATCCTCCTACCCATCTCCCTTCTGGCAACCATCAGTTTTTTTCTCTGTATTTAAGTGCGTGTTTGGTTTTGTTTGTTTTATTTTGTTTAGATTCCACATATAAGTGAGAGATTTTGTTTTTATTTAAGTAAAGTAGATAACTCAGAATTTTGGATTGACAAAATGGCATTGACTCATCTCTTTCTGCTCCTTCCCACTAAGTACAATCATAAACAATAGAAATTAAACACACACACACACCACACACACAAAAACAACGAAAGGAGAACTCTGAAAGGTGGTAAGAGGAAAGACTTGGGTCAGGAGGCCCAAGTCTGGAGGAACAACTATAACTCCCATCCAACAGGAGAGGGGATCTAGGCCCAGAGTTTCCCAGTCCCCACGTAATAACAGAAGGTAGCCCAGGTAGGCTTATTCCTTCCCCTAAGATAAATGGACATTTTTTCCAATAACAGTAGGAGAACCAGCAAGGGGGATCAATTGACTAGAAGTCTGGTTAACAATAAGCAGCCAAGATAAGGGCTTTCCTTTTCCAGCAAGCCTGACGCCCCTTCCCCTACCCAGAGAAACTATACAGCCAGAGGCCCAGGGAAGGGGGTTCACACCACCACCAGTGCCTGGCCAGGGAAATACACTTTATCCTTGCAGACCAGAGACTGCCTTTACCAACTTAAAGACACCAAATAACCCAATTTGGGGAAGCTCTTCCTTCCTCCTCAAACAGCAGCATTAGGGACTCGTGGGAACTCCAGGAGCATAAGATACACCAAACAAACCAAAATAACACTACAAAGACTGAAAATTATATTGTCATTGGAACTAACCCCTCCAAATTAGGTAATAACTGGTATGGTAAGCCTAAAAAGGTAAACGCCAATTAAAAAATTTAAATAAGATCCAGAAGTAACAATATCAAAACATGTGCAATAAATAGGAAAATAGGAACTTACATGACACATTCTGCAAGTTATTTTTATCCTTTATTTGAAGACATTTACAATAGATACATGTTGGGAACACTATTGAAATTAGAATTGTCATAGAATTTCAAGATGAAGGGGAATTTGAGAGGCAAAGGCCAAAACAAGCAAAATAAAGGGTGCATAGAAAAAGACCATAGGGGGCACCTGGGTAGCTTAATTGGTTAAGCATCTGCTTTTGGCTCAGATCATGATGCCAGGATCCTGGGATAGAATCCAGCATCAGACTCCCTGCTCAGTGGGGAGTCTGCTTCTCCCTCTCCTTCTGCTTTTGCCTCTCTCCATGCCCTGCCCATGCTCACTCGTGCTCTCTAAATAAATATAAATAAATAAATAAATAAATAAATAAATAAATAAATAAATAAATAAATAAATAAAATCTTAAGAAAAGAAAAAGCCCATAGGGACCACACTAATTTCTATAACTGAATTTCAATTTTGATTCTGAGCTTTCTAATAAGGAAGTAAGTAGAATACGTTCAGTTACAGAAACTTCAGGAAAGTAAAAATTCTCTTGACTCTACATTCTAAAAGAAATTACTCACGTAGAATTTTCCAGATGATTGGTGGACAATGTACTTTGACACTTGAAAAAATAAATGACAGCTTTACCGACACACTAGAATACCATGAAATTCCTCTTTAGACTGTACAATTCAGTGATTTTTAAATTTTCACTGAGTTGTCCAAAAATTACCATTATATAATTTCACCATATTTTTAGCATTGCACAAAGAAACCTTATCCCTATTAGTAATCTCTTCCCCATTATCCCCTCTACCACTCCCTGGAAACCACTAATCTATTATCTGTCTCTATGGATTTACCTTAACATTTTATAAAAATGGAATCATATAATATGTGGCCTGTGTGCCTGGCTTCTTACAGTTACAATACTATTTCGAGGTCCATCCATGTAGTAGCACGCATCAGTACTCATTCCTTTCTAGGGCTAACTAATATCTTATTCTATGGATAGGCCATTTTTTATCTAACCTATGTTCATGTTCACTGATTCTTTTGCCAGATTAAATATGTTGTTGAAATCTCTCTAGTAAATTTTTCATTTCAGGGACTGTATTTCCCAAATTCAGAATTTCTATTTGGTTGTTTTTCAATAATTTCAATTTCTGTGTTGATATTCTCCATCTGATGCATATGACACTCATACTTTCCTTTAGTTTTTTAGATATGGCTATCCTCAGCTTTTTGAGCATATCTACTTAACTTTGGGTATATCTGATTTAACATCTTTGTCTAATAAATCTAAAGTCATTGGACAACTTTACTTAATTTGGAGATGAAATCCTCCCAGTGTTTGTTGTAATTGCTGTTTGGTTTTGGTTGTTGTTGTTAATGCTATTTGATTGTGCAATGACTTTCTTCAACTAATTATGTAAAAACTGTTTTTTGTTTGTTTTTTTGTTTGTCTTGTGACCACTGAAATCTGCTCAATTTACTTAACAGTTAGCTAATGATTATATACAGATTTCCTTAAATGCCTGTGCTTATAAATCTTCCATTCTTTGCCAAAGGGCTTTGTGCATTCTTTCGATGTTCCAATAGGTGGTTTACATCTTTGACTTAGCCTTTCAGAGGCTCAAGTTCATTCATAGGTAAGAGATTTTGGCCAACTTTCCTTTGGTATGTGCATAGCCTTGTTACCTGCATGTGGGCTTCTACATCCCCAGAAATTTGTTACAGATTTTCAAAAGAATTATATGAACATTCTCATTTTACAGCTCTAACTTACAAGGTTTTAGTCAGTCTCTCATTCGCCCCCAAACTGGAAACAGTGCCTCAGGCAGCTAAAGTTAATTGCCTCTGATTGCTTTCAACAAATGCCCCAGGGAGAAGACAAGCAAGGAGAAACTTCAAGTCAGATCAAACAAGGACAAACCCTGCAATTGGGGGTTTAGTGGAAGCTGCCAGATTGGTCAAATAATGACAATTCTCTGGAAAAGGAGCTTTAGGGGGAGTATACTAGTGTGCCCCCTATAGCCTTTAGCCTTTGGTTTTCAGAGCTACTGTAGTTGTGAAGCTGTTTCCAAGTCTACTACAGAGCTGGAGAGAGTGGGATGGAGATGGGGCAAATTAAATGACACAATGCTTACTGTTCTTGAGATGAGATTCATCCCTGCTTTTCAATAAACACTCCTCCGACTGTACCAAGACCTGGGTTGATTGATTTTAACATTTTTTTGTCAGTTTTCTTGTTATTTTCTTTTTTTGAAAAAATAGGTTTTGAGAAGTCTTCACTCCACCCTTCCTGAAGTGTTCCTTTCTCTACAATTTTTAACCACAAAAGAAAATGATGAATTTTATATGGCTAAATTTGCTTTACAGTGACCTTTATAGAAGCTGGAGACATTACATTAAAGGCAATTCAGTGAAAGGCAGAATAGACTCCTGTCATCAGGGAGTTTAAAATACAGTTAATATATAAAACCTATATAAGTAAAACACTTACAGCAAAACACAAAACTATTTGCAATCTGTTGGCAAAAAAACAAAACTAAACAAACAAACAAACAAACAAAAACAATAAAAAAAAAAAAAAACCTAGGGTTTTGGAGAGAAAAAAGGGCCATGAAGACAAAGGCAAAAGAAATTGTTTAACAAGGAACAAAGATTGCTGTGGCCTGAGACAATCATCTCTGGAAAGAATATGAGAATATGAATGAGAAACATTTATTTTCACTGTTAATTTTTTTTAATATTCTTCATTTTTATAAGAGTTTTAAATTTGCATAGAAATTGTGGAGGTAGAAGAGAATTCTCAGGATGCCTGGGTGGCTCAGTCGTTAAGCATCTGCCTTTAGCTCAGGACATGATCCCAGGGTCCTGGGATCAAACCCCACATCGGGCTCTCTGCTCCATGGGAAGACTTCTCCCTCTCCCACTCCCCTGCTTGTGCTTCCTCTCTCGCTGTGTCTCTCTCTGTCAAATAAATAAATAAAATCTTTAAAAAAAGAAGAGAATTCTTATATACTGCACACTAAGTTTTTTCTATTATTGTACTGGTATGATGCATTTGTTACTACTGATGATCCAATATGGATAAATTATTATTAAAGTTCATACTTTATTTAGATTCCCTCAAGTTTTACCTAATTTTTTTTTCTGTTTCAGGATCCTATCCAAAATGGAATATTAGTTGCCATGTTACATCATAATTATCTGACCTATCTCCTTAGGCTTCACTTGGCTATAATAGTTTCTCTGACTTACCACGTTTTTGATGATCTTGAGAGTGTTGAGGAGTGGTCAGGAAATTTGTAGAACATCCCTCTATTTTGATTTGTCTGATATTTTTTCAATGATTAGATTGCAGATGTATGTTTGGAGGAGGAAGAATAGAGAGGCAAAGTTTCATTTTTATCATATCATACCAAGGGTACAAATTATCAACATGACTTATTGTTGCTGATCACCTGGCTGAAGTAGCATTTGTCAGATTTTTCCAAATAAAGTTATTTTTTCCCATCTTTCTATACTATAGTCTTCGGAAAGAAGTCACTAGATATAGCCCATGCATAAGGAATGGGGAGTTATACTACACTTTCTTGAGAATGAAATATCTACATGGATTTTTGGAATTCTTCTATAGAGGAGATTAGTCTCATCTTCCCTCTAATTTATTTATTTAACAATTATTTTTTAAAGATTTTATTTATTTATTTGAGAGATAGAAAAAGCACAACACAATGAGGCAGGGCAGAGGGAGAGAGAGAAGCAGGCTCCCCTCTGAGCAGGGAGTCTTACACAAGGCTCCATCCCAGGACTGAGGGACCATGACCTGAGCTGAAGACAGGTCAGATGCTTAACCAGCTGAGCCACCCAGATGCCCCTGTTTAGCAATTATTTTTATCAGTGTGAACTCAAAGATATTTATTTTATACTTTGGGTTATAATCCAATACTATATTTTGTTGCTAAAATTTTTCTAGTTTTGACCAGTGAGAGTTCTTTTTGCTTGTTCTTATGTCACTGATATACCACCACCATTATGGTTTTTTTGGGGGGCTGTGAGTTTTTTGCACTTTTTTACATTCTTCTAATACAGGATGTTCTAGGTTCATCTTGTGCATTTCCTGTCCCAATCCTAGAATCAGGCACTTCTTCAAAGGCCCTGGTTCCTTTTACTGGAGAATGATATTAAAACTCAAGGTCTCTGTGGCAGGTATACTGTTGCTACTAGAGTACCTAAATCCATTCAGGCTACTCTAACAAAATACCACAGACTGGGTGACTTATAAAAAATAGAAATTTATTTCTTATAGTTTTCGAGGCTAGAAGCCCAAGATCAGGGTGCCAGAAGATTTGGTTTGGTGAAGGCCCTCTTCCAGGCTGCAGACTGCTGACTTTATGCTGTGTCTACCCATGGTGGAAGGAGCTGGGAAGGGTCCCCTCCCTCTGAAGGGTCCATTTTATAAGAACACTAGTTCCATTCATGAGGGCTCTACCTTCATGACCTACTCACATCCCAAGGACCCCACCTTCCAGTTCTATTACATTAGGCATTAGGATTTCAGTATATGAGTTTGGGAGAGACACAAACATACAGTCCATAGCATTTTTCTAGGGCATCTGAGCTAACATATAAGGAAACATATGTGTATATGCTAAACCATGTATTTGCATGGTTAATATGTAAAATATCTATAAATATCTCTATATGTACCATTTATTAACATAACTTGAGTTTATAATGATGATCCAACTGTAATCATTTACTACATGGAATATTATAGTCTCCTCCCCTTGCTTATCTATAAACTTCCGCTCCTGTAGTGTGAAACCTGGCTCCCAGTTGCTTACTTCTTTAAGTACACATATAAAGCAATATCAGAATTGTCAACTAACACAACTGCACAAAACTACTTCATCACCTAGAGCACTGTGTTTCTATACATTTACTTTTGTCTTTAGCATTACAGAATCCAGTGATATCCAAAGTTAGTTAGGCAAGCACCTTAATTCTCCACCTCTTTCAAGAAAGTTGTTTCATACATATATCATACAGTTTGATTCTTCTGTCACATTCTTCATTCCATTGGGGGATTTCCCCAACATTCTGATTCTAACATTCTAACTTAAAAATTCATACATTATCAAAAATGCAAACATAATGAATTTCATACATGATTAGAATTTCATACGATTCTGCTGTAAAGTTCAATGTGGCTTGACAAATGCATAGCATCATGTAGCAACCATTACAGTATCACACAAAGGAGGTTTACTGCCCTATAAATCCCCTGTGTTTCACCTACTTAACTGTCAACCCTACCACAAAAATTTTGTCAACCACTGATCCTTTTAATGTCTTCATAGTTTTGCCTTTCCAGAATGTCATACAGTTGGAACCATACAGGGTCAAGTTTTTTTGGAATGGCTTCTTTCACTTCACAATATGCATTTAAGATTCATCTAAGTCTTTTTGGGGTTTGATAGTTCATTCCTTTATATTATTGAATAGTATTCTATGCTATGAATGTATCAGCTTGATTATTTGCCATTTCAAAGGTATCTTGTTTATTTCCACTTTTGGCAATTATGAATGTAGCTTCCATAAATATTTGCACACAGATTTTTGTATGAACATTACTTTTTCAAGTCCATTGGGTAAAAACATAGGAGTGTGATATGTAAGACTATGTTTCACATGGTAGGACACAAAAAATGTCTTCCAAAACAGCTGTACCATTTTATATTTCCACCATAGAGGAATGAGCTTTCCTGTTAGTCCACATCCTTGCTAACAATTAGTCTTATATGGGGGTGGGGGGTTCAGCCATTCTAATATATGTAATGGTATCTTATTATTGTTTTAATTTGCATTTCCTTTTTTTTCTGTTACTGAAGGGTGGAGGTCCTAATTTCCCCAGTATATTTATTTTATTTTTTTAATTTTTTATTATGTTAATCACCATACATTACATCATTAGTTTTTTTTTTAATTTTTTATTGTTATGTTAATCACCATATATTACATCATTAGTTTTTGGTGCAGTGTTCCATGATTCATTGTTTGTGCATAACACCCAGTGCTCCACGCAGAACATGCCCTCTTTAATACCCATCACCAGGCTAACCCATCCCCCCACCTCACTCCCCTCTAGAACCTTCAGTTTGTTTTTCAGAGTCCATTGTCTCTCCAGGTTCATCTCCCCCTCCGACTTACTCCCTTTCATTCTTCCCCTCCTGCTATCTTCTTCTAATATTTTTTCTTAACATATATTGCATTATTTGTTTCAGAAGTACAGATCTGTGATTCAACAGTCTTGCACAATTCACAGCGCTCACCATAGCACATACCCTCCGCAATGTCTATCACCCAGCCACCCCATCCCTCCAACCCCCCACCACTCCAGCAACCCTCAATTTGTTTCCTGAGGTTAAAAATTCCTCATATCAGTGAGGTTATATGATACATGTCTTTCTCTGATTGACTTATTTCACTCAGAATAACACCCTCCAGTTCCATCCACATCATTGCAAATGGCAAGATCTCATTCCTTTTGATGGCTGCATAATATTCCAATGTGTATATATACCACTTCTTCTTTATCCATTCATGTGTCGATGGACATCTTGGCTCTTTCCACAGTTTGGCTATTGTGGACATTGCTGCTATAAACATTGGGGTGCACGTACCCCTTCGGATCCCTACATTTGTATCTTTGTGGTAAATACCCAATAGTGCAATTGCTGGATCATATGGTACCTCTATTTTCAACTGTTTAAGGAACCTCTATACTGTTTTCCAGAGTGGTTGCACCAGCTTGCATTCCCACCAACAATTGTAGGAGGATTCCCCTTTCTCCACATCCCCACGATCTGTCATTTCCTGACTTGTTAATTTTAGCCATTCTGACTGGTATGAGGTGGTATGTCATTGAGGTTTTGATTTGGATTTCCCTGATGCCGAGTGATGTTGAGCACTTTTTCAAGTGTCTGTTGGCCATTTCGATGTCTTCTTTCAAAAATGTCTGTTCAAGTCTTCTGCCTGTTTCTTGATTGGATTATTTGTTCTTTGGGTGTTGAGTTTGATAAGTTCTTTATAGATTTTGGATATTAGCCCTTTATCTGATATGTCATTTGCAAATATTTTCTCCCATTCTGTCGGTTGTCTTTTGGTTTTGTGGACTGTTTCTTTTGTTGTGCAAAAGCTTTTTATCTTGTTGAAATCCCAATAGTTCATTTTTGCCCTTGCTTCCCTTGCCTTTGGTGATGTTTCTAGGAAGAAGTTGCTGCGGCTGAGGTCGAAGAAGTTGCTACCTGTGTTCTCCTTTAGGATTTTGATGGACTCCTGTCTCATGTTTAGGTCTTTCAACCATTTGGAGTCTATTTTTGTGTGTGGTGTAAGGATATGGTCCAGTTTCATTCTTCTGCACATGGCTGTCCAATTTTCCCAACACCATTTGTTGAAGAGACTGTCTTTAGTCCATTGGATATTCTTTCCTGCTTTGTCAAAGATTAGTTGACCATAGAGTGGAGGGTCCATCTCTGGGCTCTCTATTCTGTTCCATTGATCTATGTGTCTGTTTTTTGTGCCAGTACCATACTGTCTTGATGATGACAGCTTTGTAATAGAGCTGGAAGTCCGGAATTGTGATGCCGCCAGCTTTGCTTTTCTTTTTCAATATTCCTCTGGCTATTCGGGGTCTCTTCTCGTTCCATACAAATTTTAGGATTATTTGTTCCATTTCTTTGAAAAAAGTGGATGGTATTTTGATGGGGATTGCACTGAATGTGTAGATTGTTCTAGGTAGCACTGACATCTTCACAATGTTTGTTCTTCCAATCCGTGAGCATGGAACGTTTTTCCATTTCTTTGTGTCTTCTTCAATTTCTTTCATGAGTATTTTAAAGTTTTCTGAGTACAGATCCTTTGCCTCTTTGGTTAAATTTATTCCTAGGTATCCTTTGGTTTTGGGTGCAATTGTAAATGGGATCGACTCCTTAATTTGTCTCTCTTCTGTCTTGTTGTTGGTGTATAGGAATGCCACTGATTTCTGTGCATTGATTTTATATCCTTCTACTTTACTGAATTCCTGTATGAGTTCTAGCAATTTTTGGGTGGAGTCTTTTGGGTTTTCGACATAAAGTATCATATCATCTGCAAAGAGTGAGAGTTTGACTTCCTCTTTGCCAATTTCGATGCCTTTGATTTCTTTTTGTTGTCTGATTGCTGTGGCTAAGACTTCTAATACTATGATGAATAGCAGTGGTGATAGTGGACATCCCTGCCACGTTCCTGACCTTAGGGGGAAAGCTCTCCGCTTTTCCCCATTGAGAATGATATTCGCTGTATGTTTTTCATAGATGGCTTTTATGATATTGAGGTATGTACCCTCTATCCCTATACTGTGAAGAGTTTTGATCAAGAAAGGATGCTGTACTTTGTCAAATGCTTTTTCTGCATCTATTGAGAGGATCATATGATTCTTGTTCTTTCTTTTGTTAATGTATTGTATCACGTTCATTGATTTGCAGATGTTGAACCAACCTTGCATCCCAGGGATAAATCCCACTTGGTCATTGTGAATAATCCTTTTAATGTACCGTTGGATCCTATTGGCTAGTATTTTGGTGAGGATTTTTGCATGCATGTTCATCAAGGATATTGGTCTGTAATTCTCCTTTTTGATGGGGTCTTTGTCTGGTTTTGGAATCAAGGTAATGGTGGCCTCATAAAATGAGTTTGGAAGTTTTCCTTCCATTTCTATTTTTTGGAACGGTTTCAGGAGAATAGGTATTAATTCTTTAAATGTTTCATAGATTTCCCATGGGAAGCCATCTGGCCCTGGGCTTTTGTTTCTTGGGAGGTTTTTGATGACTGCTTCAATTTCCTTAGTGGTTATAGGTCTGTTCAGGTTTTTTATTTCTTCCTGGTTCAGTTTTGGTAGTTGATACATCTCTAGGAATGCACCCCTTTCTTCCAGGTTATCTAATTTGCTGGCATAGAGTTGCTCATAATATGTTCTTATAATTGTTTGCATTTCTTTGGTGTTGGTTGTGATCTTTCTTCTTTCATTCATGATTTTGTTGATTTGGGTCATTTCTCTTTTCTTTTTGATAAGTCTGGCCAGGGATTTATCAATCTTGTTAATTCTTTCAAAGAACCAGCTCCTAGTTTCATTGATCTGTTCTACTGTTCTTTTGCTTTCTATTTCATTGATTTCTGCTCTGATCTTTATTATTTCTCTTCTCCTGTTGGGTTTATTGGCTGTTTTTTCTCTAGCTCCTTTATGTGTAGGGTTAGGTTGTGTATTTGAGACCTTTCTTGTGTCTTGAGAAAGGCTGGTATTGCTATATACTTTCCTCTTAGGACTGCCTTTGTTGTACCCCAAAGATTTGAACAGTTGTGTTTTCATTTTCATTGGTTTCCATGAATTTTTTAAATTCTTCTTTAATTTCCTGGTTGACCCATTCATTCTTTAGTAGGATGCTCTTTAGCCTCCATGTATTTGAGTTCTTCCCAACTTTCCTCTTGTGATTAAGTTCTAGTTTCAAAGCATTGTGGTCTGAAAACATGCAGGGAATGATCCCAATCTTTTGGTACCGGTTGAGTCCTGATTTGTGACCTAGGATATGATCAATTCTGGAGAATGTTCCCTGGGCACTAGAGAAGAATGTGTATTCCGTTGCCTTGGGATTGAATGTTCTGAATATGTCTGTGAAGTCCATTTTGTCCAGTGTTTCATTTAAAGTCTTTATTTCCTTTTGATCTTTTGCTTAAATGATCTGTCCATTTCAGTCAGGGGAGTGTTAAAGTCCCCCACTATTATTGTATCATTGTCGATGTGTTTCTTTGCTTTTGTTATTAATTGCCTTATATAATTGGCTGCCTCCATGTTAGGGGCATAGATATTTACAATTGTTAGATCTTGTTGGATAGACCCTTTAAGTAGGATATAGTGTCCTTTTTCATCTCTTATTACAGTCTTTGTTTTAAAATGTAATTTGTCTGATATAAGGATTGCCACCCCAGCTTTCTTTTGGTGTTCATTAGCATGGTAAATGGTTTTCCACCCCTTCACTCTCAATCTGGGGGTGCTGTGGGTGTAAAATGAGTCTCTTGCAGACAGCATATTGATGGGTCTTGTTTTTTAATCCAATCTGATACCCCGCGTCTTTTGATTGGGGGCATTTAGCCCATTTTCATTCAGGGTAACTATTGAAAGGTATGAATTTAGTGCCATTGCACTGCCTGTAAGGTGACTGTTACTGTATATTGTCTGTTTTCCTTTCTGGTCTATGCTGCTTTTAGGTTCTCTCTTTGCTTAGAGGACCCCTTTCAAGATTTCTTGGAGGCCTGTTTTGTGTTTGCAAATTCCTTTAGTTTTAGTTTGTCCTAAAAGCTTTTTATCTCTCCTTCTATTTTCAATGAGTGCCTCACTGGATATAGTATTCTTGGCTGCATATTTTTCTCGTTTAGTGCTCTGAAGATATCATGCCAGTCCTTTCTGGTCTGCCAGGTCTCTGTGGATAGGTCTATTGCCAATCTAATGTTTCTACCATTGTAGGTTACATATCTTTTCTCCCGAGCTGCTTTCAGGATTTTCTTTTTGTGTCTGAGACTCGTAAGTTTTACTATTAGATGTCGGGGTGTTGACCTATTTTTATTGTTTTTGAGAGAGGTTCGTTGTGCCTCCTGGATTTTGATGCCTGTTTCCTTCCCCACATTAGGGAAGTTCTCTGCTATAATTTGCTTCAATATACCTTCTGCCCGTCTCTCTCTTTCTTCTTCTTCTGGGATCCCAATTATTCTAATGTTGTTTCGTCTTTTCATATCGCTTATCTCTCGAATTCTGCCCTTGTGATCCAGTAGTTGTTTATCTCTCTTTTTCTTAGCCTCTTTATTTTCCATCATTTGGTCCTCTACATTGGGGATTCTCTCTTATGCCTCATTTATCCTAGCAGTTAGTGTCCCCATTTTTTATTGCACCTCATTAATAGTCTTTTTGATTTTGACTTGGTTAGATTTTAGTTCTTTTATTTCTCCAGAAAGCGTTTCTCTAATAACTTCCATGCCTTTTTCAAGCCCAGCTAGTAACTTTAAAGTCATGATTCTGAACTCTAGGTCCGACATCGTACTAATGTCCGTATTGAGTAGGTCCCTGGCCGACCGTACTACCTCTTGTTCTTTTTGCTGAGGTGATTTTTTTCATCTTGTCATTTTGTCCAGAGGAGAATAGATGAATGAGAGAACAAAATGCTAACAGGTTAACAACGTCCCCAGCAAATATACTCTATACAAATCAGAAAAGCCCTGAAACCAGGGGAAAAGAAAGGGAAAGAAAGAAAAAAGAAGGAGAAAAAGATAAAGAAAAAGAAAAAGAGAAAAACAAACAAAACAGAACAAAAGAAAAAAAACAGAATATGATCAAATATGATCAGGCTAGTGCATAGATCAGTGCCACACACTAGATTTTGGACATATTTTGGTCTGTTAAAAGAAAACGCCTAAAATTTTAAAGGAAGAAAGACTTATATATGTACAAAATAAGGGTTGATACAATGAAGGGATGGAAGATGACTGTAAAGATGAAAATTATAAATGATTTTATAAAAGGAATTGATAAGAAGTTGTTTGAAAAAAGAAAGAGGAAGATTTAAAAAAAAAAGAAAGAAAAAAAAAGGGAGAAAATGTGATCAGCCAGGAGACTAGTAGAAAGCCATACACTAGTGATATAGGGTATATTTTGATCTGTTGGAAGAAACTGTATCTCAAAATTTTAAAGAGAGAACAACATATATATATGCCAAAAATAAGGGTAACTACTATGAAGGGATAAAATATGACTCTAAAAATGAAAAATAAAAGATGTTTTTTTAAGAAAAGGATTGATAAGATGTTGGTTGAAAAAGGGAAAAAGGAAATTCAAAAAAACCCACAAAGAACTGTTAAAAAATTAACTTTGAAAAACCAATGAATCATGGTAAAAAAGCCATGAATTCTATGTGCATAATTCCCCTAGCGCTGGAGTTCTCCCGTTCTCCTTGATCGATAAACTTGGTCTTGGCTTGCTGGCTGTTCGTGGTGATCTTCTGGGGTAGGGGCCTGTTGCCGTGGTTTCCGAATGTCTTTGCTGGAGGCAGAATTGCCCCACCCTGTCGGTCAGGGCTAAGCAAGCTGCTCAGGTTTGCTCTCAGGAGCTTTTGTTCCCTGCAAGTTCTCGGTACAGCTTTGGAGGACCAGGGTGAAAATGGTGGCCTCCCACTTTCTTCCCAGAGGAGCTGAGAACTCGGGCCCTGCTCCTCAGTATGCCCCCAGAGAAAAACAGTCAATCATTCCTGTCTCCCCAGTCTCCGACCGCCCTCTGTGCTCACCTGGCCTGTGACTGAGTGTTTCTATCTCTGGCACCCGACCCCATGTGGAGTCTCCAAACCCAGCAGTTCCCTGTGGTGTGCTCCCACGCCGCTCTTCCCGAGGGAGGAAGGGGAGTCTCCCCAGCTCTGCCGCTTGTTGGGTCCCTGCTTGAGGAGCAGTGGCCCGACTGGGCCGTGGATCACAGTTTATGGCAACCCCGAGCTGAGAGCCCGCGCCTCGGCTCCGTCTCTGCAGCCGGCTTCCCCACTCTGACACCTGGGAGCTCTGCTGCACTCAGGCACCCCCGGTCTTTCTGTGACCCTGAGGGTCCTGAGACCACACTGTCCTGCGAGACTTCCACCACTCCCCCCCCCCCCCCCCCCCCCCGCTTAGGCACTGGAGCGATGTCCCTCCGCAGAGCTGACTTCTAAAAGTTCCGATTTTGTGCTCCACGGCTCTATCACTTGCCAGAAGCGGCCGACGGAGGCCCCCACCCCCGCCGTCTATCCTCCTGGATATCGCCTTGGATTCACTTCTCCGCACGTCCTACCTTCCAGAAAGTGGTCGCTTTTCTGTTCAGAGAGTTGTTGCTACTCTCTTCTTCAATCTCCTGTTGAGTTCGTAGGTGTTCAGAATGGTTTGATCCCTATTCAGCTGAATTCCTGAGACCAGAGGAAATCCAGGTCTTCTACTCCTCTGCCGTCTTGCCTAATTTGCATTTCCTTAAAGACAAATTATGTAGAGTATCTTTTCATACGCTTATCTGCCCTGTGTATGACTTTTTTTTCAGATTTGTGTGTTCATTTCTTTTACCCATTTTCAAACTGGGTTATTCTGTTTCTTATTGTTAAGTTTTAACTTATTTGTACATTTTGGATATGTCTTTTATCAGATATTTCCCCCAAATATTTCCCCCAGTTTATCATTTGTTGTTTCATTTATATCAGTATCTTTCACAAAGCATTTTTTATTATAATAAAGTATAATTCACCAAATTATTTTTTCAATTAATTTGGTCCTGGGTCATGCTTTTGATGTTGTATTTAAAAACACAATTTCATTCTATTCTGGTTTTTTCTTTTCTTTCTTTCTTTTTTTTTTTTGTAAAAACAATTAACTAGTCCCAGGAAGGATCCTTCAGTTATATAAAAGTTTGTTTCATGAAATGTCATGGCCTCACTCATAATTTTGTCTTGTTCTTCCAATTGATATAAACAATATTCAGAGCTCTCATATTTGGAAGGCTGGAAGGGCCCAGACTTTGAAATAGTGTCTTGTTTTCACCGTTTTTTTTTTTGTTTTGTTTTTTTAAACTAAAGCTATATAAAGCTTATGGATTAAACAGAATAAATTTCTAAATTAAAAAATAAAAATAAAAACTCATTACTGGGGGGTGCCTGGGTGGCTCAGTTGGTTAAGCGTCTGCCTTCAGTAAGGGTCATGATGCTGGGTTTCTGCGATTGAACCCAGCATGGGGCTTCCTGCTCAGCAGAGAGTCTGCTTTTCTTTCTGCCACTTACCCAACCCATGTGCCTCACCCTCCAATGGTCTCGCTCTCCATCTATCTCACATGCATTTGTGCATGCACTCTCCCTCTCTCAAATAAATAAAATCTTAAAAAAATAAATAAATAATAAAAATAAAAACTCATCACTGAATCCATGTCTTGTAGATTTTCTCTTATGTCTTCTAGAATCTTTAGTTTTGTATTTTACATTTACTTCTGTAATACATTTGAACTAATTTTGTGTAAGACAAGATTTTTTTTTTAATATAGTTGTCCAATTTAAGACATTTTTGGAAAGACTGTTCCTACTCCACTGAATTGCCTTAATACCTTCGTCAAAGATTAATTGACTATATTTTGGGGGGTCTACTTCTTTGTTCTCTATTCTGTTTCATTAATCTTTTGTGTCTATTATTTAGCCAATAACATTATGATGCTGCCTTCATTACTGTAAGTCTTGAAATATTGTGTGTCTTCAAATGTTTTTCTTCCTCATTATTATGTTGGCTATTCTAGATACTTTGACTTTCCATATGCATTTTAGAATCATATTGTTGATATCTGAAAAGGAGTTTGCTGAAATTTTTATTGGGATTACACTGAATCTATAAGTCAAAGTGGGAAAATTGACAGTTTAATAATATTAAAACTTCTAATCTATGAAGATGAGCTATTTGTTTATTTAGATCTTTTATTTATTTAATGAGTATTTTACAGTTTTCCATTTAGCTACCCTATATATATTTTGTTAGATTTAGACCTCCGTGTGATGGCTAATTTTATGTGTCATCTTGACTGGGCTAAGGGGTGCCTAGATAGCTGGTAAAACATCACTTTTAGATATGTCAGTGAGGCTGTTTCTGGAAAGGGCTACTATTTGATTCAGTAGACCATGTAAAGAAGATCCATTCTCATCAATGTGGGTGAACATTATCCAATCCATTTAGGGCACAAACAAAACAAGAAGGTGAAAGAAGGATGACCTCTTCTTCTTGTTCCTTGAGCTGACATTCATCCTCTGCCTGTGGTTCTCAGGCCTTTGGACTATGAGACTTACATCAATGTCCCCTTGGTTGTCAGACCTTAGGACACAGATTTAATTACACCAACTGATTTCGGATTCTGCAGCTTGTAGCTTGTAGACTGTGGGATGTCTCAGCCTCCATAACCATGTGAGCCAACTTCTATAATAAATCTATTCACCAGTGAAATAACTTAGGCCCAAAATATTTGGAAGTTTTCTTTTTTTTTTAGATTTATTTATTTATTTGAGAGAGAGAGAGTGCATTCATGGGTGGGGAGGGGTAGAGGGAGCGGGGGAAAGAGAGAGAGAATCTCAAGCAGACTCACTGCTGAGCATGGAGTCTGATGAGGGGTTCAATCTCACCAGCCTGAGATCACGACCTGAGCTTATCAAAAGTTGGATGCTTAACTAACTGCACCACACAAGCACCCCTTTTGGAAGGTTTTTTATCATTAATTCAATTTTTTTTAAATTATGTATAGAACTATTCAGGTTATCTATTTCTCCTTAGGCAAGTTTATTAGTTTGTGTCTTTTAAGGAATTGGTACATTTTATTTAAGGCATCAAATTTATGTGTCTAGCGTTTGTAGTATTCCTTTAGAATAATTCTGATGTGTGTAGAATCAGTAATCAGTAGTGATGGCCCCACTTTCATGTTTGATAGTGGTAATTTGTTTCCTTTCTTTCCCTCTCCCTCTCTCTCATGCCTGACTAGAGGTTTATCATTTTTATTGATGTTTGTGAAGAACCAGCTTTTGGGTTTGTGGAATTTCTCTCTTGTTATCCTGTTTTAAATTTTATTGATTTATACTCTAATTTATATTATTCCCTTTCCTGGGCTTTTTTAGGTTTAAATTGCTGCTGTTTCTCAGTTCTTATTTGTGTCCCTCATTCTTATTTTCTAATATATGCAGATATTCATTTAATGCTATAAATTCCTTATAAGCACTGCTTTAGTGACATCTCACAAATTTTAGTAAGTTGTATTTTCATTTTCACTTAATCCAAAATATTTTTGAGACTTCTTTGTCCCATGGTCTATTGAAAAGCTTCCAAGTGTGTGCTGATATTACCCCTCTGTTCTTCTTACACATTGTCTACTTTTTCCATTAGAGTCCTTAACATTTTTATCATAGTTACTTTATATTTCCTTTCTGGTAATCCAACTCTGTGTGATATTAGGGTCTGATTCTAATGATTACTTTATCTCTTCCATCTCTGTTTTTTTTCCTTGCCTTTGATATGTTTTGCAATTTTTGGTTAATAGCCAGATATTTGTATTAGGCATTAGGAACTGAAGTAAGTAAGCCTTAAGTGCAAGAATTTTTTAATCTGACTAGGTGTTGGGTTATGTTTAATATTTGTTGTACTTATAAGCATCAGAAGTTTCAAATTCTTTTTAAATTCCTATTTGTTTCTCCTCTTGGGTTTATGGTTTTTTCATTTACTCTTCCTCATAGAAAATCTAACAATTGTAAATATCTATGCCCCCAACATGGGAGCATCCAACCACATAAGCCAACTGTTAACCAAAATAAAGAATCATATTGATAATAATACATTAATAGTAGGAGACCTCAACACTCCACTCTCAGCAATGGACAGATCATCTAAGCAGAAGATCAACAAAGAAACAAGAGCTTTGAATGATACTGCTCCTCATAGAGTCTGTGTCTTTCCATTCTTTTGCTCTAACCAGTTTTATTTTTTTAAAGATTTTATTTATTTATTTGAGAGAGAGAATGAATGAGAGAACACGAGCAAAGGAGAGGGGCAGAGGGAGAGGAGGGGCAGAGGGAAAGAGAGAGCAGTGCTCCATTCCAGGACCCAGGGATCATGACCTGAGCTGAAGGCAGACACTTAACTGACTGAGGCACCCGGGTGCCCCTGCTTTAACCAGTTTTAAACTTGAGTCTTGGTTTGATGACAGGATTTGGGGGAAAAGGAATATTCCATAATCTTCTGATAAAGTGTTGGCTGTATCTCATGTCTGTGGCTGTTCCAAGGGGTTCCATCCCTCCTCCAGTTGTTTGCTTTTACCCTTAGCTTCATCCTCTGTTCCCTGGCTGTAGAATTCTCAATATATTTCCTTGAAGCCCTCTCCACTATTGATTATGTTTTGTTTTTGTTTTTTGTTTTTTGTTTTTTTCTTCTTAGGAGAAACAGGAAGGCTTACAGAGGGGCTGAGTTTAACAGGAATTCCTCTCCCCAAACTTGGATAAGGTTTTAGAATGGAGCTCTGGTCAAGTCCTTCCACCGGAGAGTAGGCATTTTGGGGAAGGCTCTGGTTGTGTTTCCTAACGGTTACTCTTCTCTCCTTGCCAGGGTCGTGAAGGGATCGTTTTGTAATTATCACCATGTTTTCATGGTGGGGTTTCCCCACTAAGACACTCAGTATCCAGCAATTTGTTGAAATTGCCACTTCAGTGTTCCCACTGGTATATGGCTCCAAAAACCTGTACTCCAGGAAGCATATATCAGTTGCTATGGCTGGTAAACTTGTCTCTCCAGATTTGAGAGGGGTGATTTGTCCTGTGCGATGCAATTGTGATGCTAACTGCACTGAGATAGGTCAAACCACACAGGTGAAGGGCACCGTTCTCACTTCAGACCCAGCTGTAAGCCCAAGGTTCCCAGGCCATACATACTTTTGACGAGCTGGTATAAAATCAGGGGTTCCCGCTTCTCAGGTTGGATAATTTGCTAGAATGACTCACAGACACTCAGGAAAGTGCTATACTTATGATTACAAATGTATAATCCTAGCTATAAATCAGGATCAACCAAAAGAAAAAATCCATAGGGTGAGGTCTGGGAGGGTTCCAAATGCAAAACTTCCAGTTTCTCAGGACATGATATTCCTGGCATATTTATGTGTATTGCCAATGAAGAAAGCTTGCCTGAGCTTCCATGTTATGAATTTTTATTGGGGTTTGATTGCATGACTGATTTGACCACATTATTGAGCTCAACTTCGAGTTCTCTTAGCTGGACTTTCCTGAAGGTCAGTCTGATTGTGCTTGCTTCAAAGCCTGAGCCTTCCAATCACACAGTTGATCTTTCAAGACTGACTGCTGTCACAGGTAAGCTAATGGCATTGTGTAGTGGCCTTGCTAAAAGCACTGGTCACTTTGAAATGTCATCTTTTTCTGTCTCTATATCCATCTCTTGCAATTCTGTAGCTTTTTTTTTTTTTTTTTTTTACACCCTGTGCCCAACCCAGTATGTATTAGCTAGGTATTTTCTAGAGTAAAGTGCTATTAAATTCTGAGTTTTATTTGGAACTACCTTTTAGTGGAAGTTGTACCAGTCTGCTTTGCTTTGATTGCTATTAAAAGAAATATGACTATGCTGAAATGGAGTTTCTGAGGGGCAAGGCCTTTGTCATACACTGATCTTGTAAAGTGTTGACATCTGCTATTTTGAATCCTAGTTATTGCAGATGTGAATCATAAAGACCTGTGAGATATATCTCTTCTGGGGTGAACTGTCATTCTTTGAGAAAGGTCTTGTCAGCTGTGGAATAACCATGAGGGATAATATATTTACTCTCTTTCCTGAAGCCAAATGGAGAAGTCATATCAGCCCTGTGGCCTATTATTATGTAAATCTTTGTAGAGATTGTAAGGAAAACCTGGAAGAGCAACAAGCAAGATAAATATCCAAATTAGTGGTTGTGACATCAAGTAGGAATATGACCTTTCTTGAAATAGAAAATATAAATAAAACTTATCTAAAGCATTCAACCCTTCTAGATTGGAAATCACATCAGGAATTCATTAATAAACATAAATATGTCTTTTGCCTTTTGAGGGGTTTGGTAGGCAATTTTGCCCCTACAGAATTCTATATATCTTGTCAATTGCTTCACCCTTCCTGGTATTAAACCCCAAGATGCATTGGAATTATGATAAAATAGTGTCACTTAGCATAGCATTGCATAGCATATAATAGAATAAAAAGAATCCCTTTACATCAGAAAGTCAAACTATGCATATTTATGTAAATGAATTAGGATATGTAAATAATGATATGGACAAACCAGAACAAGCTAACTTATTTCTTGTATCTTGGAAAAAAACAAAATCAACTTTGGCAACACTTAACAATTGGTAAGTTCTGATGAGAAAACAGTTGTTTTGAGTTGCTACCTGTGCATTTCATGACATGACATGAGCATGACAACCTGCTCATACCTAGACTCTGCATATTTAGATAAGGACCCGAGTTTAGCCTTCCTGCCACAAGTTCCCATTTTGCTTTTCCCGGGAGAATAGGCATTTTTTTTTTTTAATGTATTCAACAGAATTTATTTTTGCACTTAATTAAAAAATACTGAACTGGAGGTAGCTATAACAGACATGCAATGTTCCAGCCGAACTTAAGGAAAGAGTGAGAGGTCACAGACCTAGATCTGGGGTGATGTGGCAGATTGAATTTTCCAAATATGGCCACAACATTCTTCCCTTCCACTCATCTTCCTTACAAAGTGACTTTCGCACTCCCCTTGTCAAGTGATAGAAGTCCCATCTCATCCCTGGGCACCTTTTAAAATAACCACTTAGAATAAATATAAAAAATAATAAATGAATAAATAAATAAATAAATAAATCAGAGTGGAGTCCCACAAAAAGTTAGTGACCTCTACCCCAACCACCTTATATATCATAGGTGCTTGCTACCCTGCTTTATATCTTCTGCTTGCTTGTGACTTGGGATAGAGGACTGCTTTTCCCCCAGCTCATTGTGCCCCTGGTCCCCATTTCTGTTATTTGTGAGTAATAAGTCTTTGATTTCATTTCTTTTGTATAAACATATTGAAACTGTGTCTTCAATCAAAATGACTTCAGGATTTTCACTTCCCCAAAGTGGCAGCTTGGATGCTAAGGGGGCTACTTTCTAACCCCGTGTGGATGGCTTGTGCCCCCTCATTCAGCAGATCATAATTTGCATATTCTTATTTAATATACCAGCTACAGCCCCCCCACACACACATACAAAATGGGATGGGATTATGGGCACAATGTGTACCACCCACAAAAAAACCTTTAGCTGTGATTGGCTCACTACCTCTCCCAGACCACTTAGTCTCTCTGGGAAAGAACCACTGCTTGCTGGTGGTTTGCAGTGCTCTGCACTGTTGTTTATTGCTGCTGTTGGTATCCCTGCCAATCTCCACCATAAATTGTCAGTGCTGGTGCTCTGAAAGGTCTTCTCTTGGGAGACCAACGAGCAGGCCCCAGTCTGGGTGCATTTTCCATTAACCTCTAAATAAGACCCCCTGGGTGTCAGGTATGGAAGTAATCAGTTATAATCATATGCAAAAGTCCTGGCTTTGAGACAAGATGAGCTAACCCAAATGGTAGGGCTCTGCCTCTTTTCCCCCAAGCAGGGTCCTAGGGTATGTGCTATCAGGGCCTGAGCCAAGGAGAGTCCCCTTAGATTAGTGCTGGAAGGGGAAGCTAGCTGCTGGGTCTACTATGTTGGTGGCCAAGACCAGAATTTTGAGCTTGGAAAGCCAGCCCTGACCAAAGACAGAAGCAGCTCTACCAGGGACATCATGGCACCCTGGGCGGGGAAACACCATTGAAGTAAGTGCCTTTTATGTTGTTGCATTCCTTGCTACTGTCACAAATCATACCCTGACCCCTTTGAGGTTGATTGGGACTCCTAGAATGGGAGGCATATGAGTCAGGGAGGAAGCAACCTCCCTCACAGGCATTTCCTGTCACCATCCATTGTACCAAAATATCTAATGACCAGCATCAATGAGAAACAGAGAAATTAATTATACCATTGTGGAAATGCAAATTTTTTTAGAAAAAAATTGTCTAAAGGGAGGGGGAGAAGGAAATTTCTCCTAATTATAAGGTTATGCTGGTACAAATCATAGAAGTGTCAGATACGGTACAGCAGGCATTAGACTACATTGATGCTGTAAGTAGACATGACAAAGAGAATTTTTCTGAAGCCCAAAATCTTGTTTGTCAGTAAAGGCAAAAGACCCCTGTGTCCCTTTAGCCAGTAACCCAATAGAGGGGCCCTAGAGAATATAGGGGTTTCTAGGACCCTTTTTGTTTCCTCTAAAGAGTGATATCTTGACCTAGCTCCCTCCCTTACAAGATGACTAATCAATGGGCCTTTTTGTATTAGAAACTCCAGAGATTGTGGTTCCCTAATGACTTAATCTTAGGACAGCCTGAGCATAAGTTAGAAACCTTTGCTCAGGCACTTTGGGCTCTTCAAGAGACTGTCCACGCTCTCTCATGGGTGGATGCCTTCACCTATTGAAATGCTCCAGCCCCAGGAGCAGGATCTGGATTCCTGTACCTTGACCTCTAAGAGTGACAATGACCAAAGCCCTTAACTTAGGGACCCAACAGTTCTGGGAGCTTGTTCTTCCTCCATGGGACAACCGCCTAAATACTTCTTTGATCATCCATTGGAACATACATAAAGTACTTTTCACAGCTCTCATCGACACTGGAGTCCAAATTACACTGCTTCCTAGTAACCCCTCCAAACACAAGCAGAGGGCACATTTTAAGTAACAAGGTATAACAAGCAGGATAGTAGGTGTTCAACTTCCATTGGATGTGACTACTAGAACAATGTTTATTAAAAATCTTTTATGGGTTATGGCCCTTTTGGTCCTACCTTTTCTTGTTATAAGTATGATTGACTTGACACACCACCACACCATTTGGAACAAACCCAAAATCCTGGTGGAAGCTGTATATTGGAAGACCGTATGACTGCCACTCCCAGTTAAGACTGCAAATATTCCTTGATATCATTTGGAACAGGGGACTGAGGAAATACGGCCCGTAATTCAAGATTTATTAAAGGAAGGAGCCATTAAACATACCCTTTCCCCTTTCAATTCCCCCATTTGGCCAGCTCTCTGCTAATGAGTGTTACTTTACAGTTGACTACCAAAATTTAAATATTTAGATGCCCCCTATTAAGCCTCCCTTCCCAACATTATCCAGTTAATTGAGGACATCCAAAGGGCTATAAGGAACTGTTCTGCCATGATCTATCTAACTAATATGTTCTATTCAGTATTGATTGTGAGGAGTCCCAGCTGCAGTCCACTTTCACTTTTGATGGCACACAATACACCTTTATCCAGCCTCACAGAGGCTATCTTAACAGCCTGCTCTTGCCCACAATCTTTGCAGGCATGACCTGGATGCCCTTACAATGTCCCCTGGCACCATCTGGCACTATATGAGTGACATTCTAATCCAGGCTCCCTTGAAGGATATGGTGCCTGAGACTGTAACTTGGCTAGTGAACCATCTGCAACACAGGTTGCACTGTTAATCACAATAAATTCAAAGGCCAACCACAATTGTTAAATTTCTGAGCATTAGCTGGTCCTTTGAAGGCTGGAAACTTCTGCTTGCAGTTAAATATAAATTATCAACTATCCAGCTTCCCACAATGTGAGGGCAAGCCCAGCACATCTTAAGTCTCTTCTCTTCACAGTTTGGAGGCAACACATACCACACTTACCCATCATTCTTAGACACACTGATGCAGTCACATTTTATTGGGAAAATGCTGAACAATAAGCAGGCAGAAAGGTGAATTTGTCAAGCTTTCTCCTGGTTTCCTCTGGCTCCTTCTTCCTGGTTGAGCACTGGCCACCATGGACTATGCATCCTGGAGCCAATGGACAAAACACACTCCTCCTGGCTGCCCAAAAGGTTTTTTGCCTTTTTTTTTCTTCCACAGCTGACTGAAACACTCCATTAAAATACCAAATTCTGGCTGCTAATTGGGCTTTGTTAGAAACAGAGGCCCTCATAGTATCAGAGCCTATTCTCCTATGTACCCACATTACTATTATATCATGTGTAAGAGACATCCCCCAACAACCATTTGTCACAGCCACAAATGCCTCTTTGCTAAATTGGAAATGATACCTTCAAGAATGGGCTAAACCTGAAAGGGTAGGTCTTTCCAAATAACAAGACGATATGACCTCTCCACAACTCAGCCACCTGCCTATGAACCTTGAGAAATCAGTGGCATCGCCTCCATTTCTTAAGCCTCTGGTGACCTGGGGTAGCCCCTAGGAAGAGTGACCAGGTGAGAAAGGGAGTCTGTGTACTTCACAGGGGGACAACCAGCACGGTACTCAATAGAACCTGTTGGAGAGTGACAGTGTACCACCTTGCCAGTGATGCCACACTTATCGAAGAAAGTAGGTTGCATGGGCTCAGCTTACTGAGTCTGTGGTAGTACCAATGGTATGCAGAGCACTGTTTCCCACAACAAGATTCTGTACATATTTTCACTGACTCATGGGCAGTTGCTAAAAAGCTGGCAGCTTTGTCCGGCCAATGGCAGAGGGATGATTTTCACATTTAAGGCCATCCCATTTGAGGTGTCCCAATTTGGAGGAATATCCTCCAGGCACCACTAAAGTTCCCTAGGTTTCAGCACATGCAGATGCTACCACACCAGAGGATATTTTTAACCACAAAGCAGATGTCTTTTCTAAAATCCAGATCACCACCCCTTCAGGGCTCTTAATCACCCACTCTAGACCAGTAGGTCTAGATCAGTTGGCCCCACCAGCTACCATGAAACCATGGTCTCTCCATTATTCCCCTCAATCAGCCCCCAAATCCATCATTCTGGAATTTCTTTGTCACCACATCTATGCTCCTGATTCCCTGGGCAAATGGTCCCATATGTCTTTGGATCATGGGAGAACTGCTGCCACACTGGCCTGAGCCCGCCACAGGGGCTTTCCAGTTATAGCAGTGCTTTCAAAACACATTGCTTTGAATTGCAATTTATACCCTCAAACCAAACACTGGAGACCTCATGCTTCTCTCAGAGAAGAGACTGCCCTTTTAGCTGCTGGCAGGTTGATTTCATAGGGATGCTTCCTACATCTTTGGGCACTACCTGTTCCACCATTACATATATGCATACTTTTACTGGCCTAGTGCTTGCTACACCCACCAGAAACACCTCTGTGGAGCAGGTAATTTCTTTCTTTTCTGACTAGATCTGATCAAGGATCTCCTTTCACATCCATATACCATAGTATTGAGATCCCCTACAGGGTATCCGATGGAACTTTCATCTTCCATCCTGGCCACGGGCCTCTGGCATTATTGAATGCCATAACAGTATTTTAAAATTCTTGCTCATTAAGTTACAGGACAATAAATGGATTCCTAAAAGGACTTCCTTGGTTCCAGGGGCACCAAACACTTTAAACTCTAGGCCATATAGCCACCACTCTCCTCACACCAAATGGGCTGGCCTGGCCATGCTGTTTATGATTTTTATTATGGGGGAATCTGACTGCTTCATCTTATAGGACAATATTATTTACATTTTTCTCAACATTTTGAGCTGCCTTACAGATTTAAAATGTCAGTCATCTCACCTTGCAGTATTTACTGGTGACCAATTGGGGACAGGTAGTTAGCTATGATTCCCTGGTCATCGATAATCCTGGCACACTGGAAGAACAGAGACCCATTATGCTGCTGCTGGGACACATTTACCTGACTTGATATGCAAATTCCAGCTGAATTCCAGTGTAGAGTAGTAGACAGCTTATTTCTTTTAACATACCTCCCACAGGAAGTGGAAATAATTCCAGGCACTTGGCCATTACATTGCCCTAATTTCAACTCTAATTGGTTAGCAGACTTGTGCAGTTCAGACATATCCCTTATAATATGGGGCCAATCATTAGATTGTCAGGAGTATATAACTAAATTTTCTTCAAACCAAAGCTACACGTGTGCCTCCAACCTTTATTATTTATGGATGCAGACCTCTTACACCTCACAGGAGAGTACCAACTAATCATTTTCATGGTGCACTTCCAGGGGCCCCCAAAACTTCCTGAGAATTTCTGATACAAGTAAATGCCCCCAATGGTGCAAGCAAACTTTAACCAGGGCATCCATGTGATTCTGGTAGGTGCCTTGGCCCCTCAGTTCTCCTTGGTAACTCCGTGGGACAGCCAACTCCCTCTGGGATGGATTCCTCCACCTGTAAAAATGCTGGAGATAACAGTGCCCCAGCCCATGATGGTTCAGGACATGACAGTCCAAGATATTAAACACTCTGACAGCATGGGACATCAGGATTTGAAAGATGAGAATGTTCCAGCCCACAGCACTTAGGGATACAACTTCAGCTTGAATACTGCCTCCATATGCTTCCACCATAGCAGAAATGAAACCCAGGAAGACCTGGCAGCTGATGGTAATAAGGACTCCCTGGGACTTTGTTGCTGAAACAAACACTTTTTTTTCTAAGTCCCTTGCTGATGACTCCCTTGAGTGGCATTTTACAGAGTTAACATATGATTCCCCGAGGATCCCCTTGCTTACTACAGTGCTTGCTGTTTGAGTGTGAGGCAGTACTGTCATTGCCAAGCTGCTCTCTTTGAGCTTTGGAAAGCCAAGGTATGTGTCTAAGCTTATAATCCCTATGGTTATGGAGACCCCTTTAAGCACTTTGCTTAGTTGCTTGCCCTCACCACACCCATTAGATTGGTCTATATTATGCATCCTACTGTGGATTAGTAAATTTAATTTCTGGTGGAAGGACCCCTCCCTGGCTATAGATGCTGCCACTACCAAGCAACACCAGATGTTGGGGTTCTGGACCCCAGATGTAGGGTCTTTCAGGACCTACATGACCTCAAGAGAACCTTTCCCTGCAGTCACCACCCAGGGCTCCACAATCCTCCTATCCCCCTCCAGTAGTCTTAATATTTTTATACAATGGGCAGAAACCAGAGATCACTTTTTGGGCTGCTGTGGTTATTGGGCATGTTATAGGCTCAACAAAGGATTTCTCCCTAGTTAGTGGCCTACTGGCTGACTTATTGACTCTGACCCCATTTGCCTAACAGAAGGCACCTCTGCAGCTTGCCACCACTCTCTATGCTCCTATACAGGACACTGCAAAATAGTATGTGGCACTTGGAAAGAGTCCTCATGTGCCCTTCATAATCCTCTGTATCTTCCCAGGCCGACACCACATGGATGAATACGAACTATATCTCATCCCAAGGAGCACACTCCCCACTGCTTTGGACCTCTTGGCCAGCCATATTAGGGAATCACAGCTTACTTCATCTTCCTGATCAAACACTTGGTTTTCACTTGTGGGTCCAGTGTCCTTGGGGTCATCACACATACCTAGTTCTCCATATTTGCACCTCTCCTTCTCTCAACCTCCAATGAGTTTGCATCCCTGCCAGCTCCCAGGGAGTCATGTATGTCATACCAATGTAATTTAGCTTTCCTGGGACTATTCTGAATAATCATTGAACAAGACCTGCAATCTGTCTCTCTGCCTTCTCATGTCAAAAGTGTATAGTTACTCAGCCCCATTATGTTGGGGATGCTACTGTCCCTCACAGGGACTGGATTAGGAGCCATTGTTATGGGCACATAACAACAAATTTTTAAGGCAAACACCAACCTGTCAGCCACCCTGGCTGAACACATTGGACTGTTACACCAAAGCCTAGCCTTAATATAACAGCTTTATGATTCTTTAGCACAGATGGTTTTGAATAACTGTTTAGCTTAAACTACTTATTGGCCAAGGAAGGATGTGTAATGCACTAGAAAGGGCACCACCTACTGCACGTATATTAATAATTCTGGACAAATTCAGACAAATTTACAAAAGATGGCCCAACAGATGCAAGTATTCCATAATCTCACCTAAGTTTTAATCAAAAACTTACCTTAATTGCACCTGACAACTTTGATTTATTATCTTGGCTGGACCCCAGTAAATTGGGGGGGGTGGTTAGGAACAGGATTTCAAACTATCATGATTTTTGTTTTTCTCAGATGGTTCATGTTCTAGGCAGCCAAAACTCTGCCAGTGGCTTTTAATGTCTCCACTATCTAGACCATATCCATGATTTACCCTAAAGACAAATAAGTAGGCACTGTGGGGTTAATTGTGGTGAGAAAACAGCTAGCTATTCTGAGTTGCTTTATTTATGACAATAATGGTCACATCCAAAGTATAGAGATTTAAATAAAGATCTGACCTCAATTTAGGATTCTGCCCCTAAGTTCTTGCTTTCTTTTCCTGGGGCACCTTTTAAAATAACCACTTAGAGCTGAGCTCATGAAAAGTTAGTGACTTTTGCCCTAACCACGTTAGAAGTAACCAGTACTTGCTACCTTGCTCTCATCTCCTGCTGGCTTGTGACCTGGGATGGAGGGCTGATTGTGTCCTTCTCCCGGCTCATTGCATTCCCTTGTTTCTATCATTAGTAAATGATAAATCTTGTGACTTTACTTCCTTTGTGTGAATGCCTTGAAACTGTCGATCAAAATGACCTATGGATTTTCACTTCCCCAAAGTGGCAGCTAGGATGCTGAGGGGGCTATCGGCTGACCCTGTGTGGGTGATTTGTGCTTCTTCGTACAGAAGGCCATAATCTGTGTATTCTTAATTTATCAGCTACAGGCCCTCCTAACATATGAGTGAAGTGTATAAATTTTCCTTAAGCAATTATATTTATTTTCATTCTCTTAATGTTGTGGAGCTTATACTGATACTTCTTATTTGCCACTTCCTACTTGGCCTTGAGCAAATTATCTGATTTTTCTTTGTTTTGGCTTGCTTCTCTGTAAATTGGAAATACAGTGGTCCTTGAACAATATGGTTAGGGGTGCTAACACCCCCACACAGTGGAAAAATCCATGATTAACTTTTGAGTCCTCCAAATTTAACTACTATCAGCCTGCTGTTGACCAGAAGCCTTACTGATAACATAAACAGGTAACACATATTCTGTATGTTATTTGTATTACGTATTGCATTTTTACAATAAAGCAAGAAAAAAAGAAAAATTTTATTAAGAAAATCGCGAGAAAGAGAAAACACATTTATTGTACTGTACTGTACTTTTACCAAAAAGAAAAAAAATCTGCATATAAATGAACCCATGCAGTTTAAACCCATATCTTTCTTTTTTTAAACATTTTTATTTATTTGACACAGAGAGAGGGAGATAGTGAGAGAGAGCACAAGCGGGGAGGCGGCAGGCAGGCAGAGGGAGAGGGAGAAGCAGGCTCTCTGCTGAGCAAGGAGCCTGATGCAGGACTTGATCCCAGGACCCTGGGATCATGACCTGAGCCGAAGGCAGCCGCTTAACTGACTGAGCCACCCAGGCGTCCCTAAACCTGTATCTTTCAAGGGTTAATTGTATATCATCTATTCAAAGGATTATTGGGAGGGTTAAAAATGAAAAGCAGTTAGCCTAGTTCTTGGCACAAATAATCATGTAATGAGTGGTAGATTTAAAGAATGCTTTTAAAAAGGGTAATTTGTTTCATGTGTCAGAACACTCATCATGCTTTATTAAATTGGAACCCCTAAAGTACAGTTGAAGAGTTATAAATTAGATATCAAAATAATTTTTGACATATAAGTTTCTAGCTGTTGTCAACTTAATTCTGCCTAAAACTCCGTTGTTAGTGTATGTGGTATGGGATATGTGTGTGTACATGCATGTGCATATATGTTTTATTGTTAAGAAACGTCTGATGAGGTGTAAAGCAGCAAGGCCTCCAAAATACTAAATTTATCAACCAGGATTTTTTTAAGTTTTTATTTTAATTCCAGTTAGTTAACATACAGTGTTATGTTAGTTTCAGGTGTCCAATATAGTGATTTAACACTTTCGTGCATCACACTTTGCTCATCACAAGTGCACTCCTTAATAGCCACTCATCTCCCCTCTGGTAATCATCAGTTTGTTCTCTATAGTTAAGAGTATGTTTCTTGGTCTGCCTCTCCCTCCCTCTCCATTTATTTATTCATTTATCTATCTATTTATTTATTTATTTATTTATTTATTTATTTTACTTTGCTCATTTGTTTTGTTTCTTAAATTCCACATATGAGTGAAATCATATGGTATCTGTCTTTTCTGGCTGACTTATTTCACTTAGCATAATACTCTCCAGCTCCATCCACATTATTGCAAATGTCAAGATTTCATTCTTCTTAATGGCCTAGTAATATTCCATTGTGTGTGTGTGTGTGTGTGTATGTGTATATATATATATATATATATATATATACATACCGCATCTTCTTTATCTAGTCATCTGTTGATGGACACTTAGGTTGCTTCCATAATTTGGCTATTGTAGATAAAGCTGCTATAAACATGGGGGTGCATGTATCCCTTTGAATTAGTATTTTTGTATCCTTTGGTTAAATACCTAGTTGTGCAATTGCTGGATCATAGGGTAGTTCTATTTTTAACTTTTTGAGGAAACCCCATACTGTTCTCCAGAGTGGCTGTACCAGTTTGCATTCCCACCAAGAGTGTAAGAGGGTTTGCCTTTCTCTGAATCCTCACCAACACCTGTTGTTTGCTTGTGTTGTTGATTTTAGACATTCTGACAGGTGTGAGTTGATTCAACTACCTGGGAAAGTTGAGAGTAGAGTCAGTTGAGGTACAAATGGTTCCAGAAATAGAAAAATAAAACAATACTGACTCATTAACTCACTCTTTGCTCTTTGCCCTCTCTCTTAGTTCTGCCTCTCTCTGTATATTATCCTTATTTTTCTTTTTTCCTAGAACTTATGAAGCAGTTGAGGACAACAGTGGGATCAGTCTAGTCATAGAGACTGAAATCTGTTGTTAAGATTCTGAGATATGCTTTCATTTTTTTAGCTGATGACCTCATTCAGAGCTGCTATGGATTACCAGACAAGTTGTGTACCGCAGAACACCAGGAGGTGCTAGTCACATACACCTCCTCTGTAGTTGTGCATTGCACAACTAGCACAACCACAGACACATCTACACACAAATACCTCCTACTCCCATGGAGATACAGCAGTAGTAAAACTCAACCTTTCTTATCTTCTAGTAACCTCCAGTACCTCCATTCTATCTATATCTGACTTGTATTCTTTCTAATCTTCACTAGATGGAGCAATTCTTTCACTCTTATAGGAAGATTTACTCTCCATGTGTCCCAGATTTCATCTGCTGATGCGTAGCCAAGGTCTCCACTTTCCTTTATCCACGTATTTTCTGTATTTTCCATTAAAAAGCAAACATTAACCCCCCAAATCACAAAACCTTTACCATCTTTCTCCAGCTATTATCCTGTTTTTCTATACCCTATTCATTCATCCATCCATCCATCCATCCATTCATTCATTCATTCATTTCCCAGAAAGTGTGGTTGTCATTTTTTTTTTTCACCTTACATTCATTCTCTGATCACTGTGATCTGGCTTCTACACCACCATACCTCTGAATCTGCTCTGATTGAGGTCACCAATGACCTCCACATAGCCAGATGTAAAGGTCCTATCTGTATTTATCTTACTTGATAGCAAGATTTGATACACTCCACCACTCTTTAAGTGTTGAAACACTGTTCTCTGTTGGTTTCCATCAATCAGCCCTTTTCTAGTTTTCCCCCATCACACAGGATATTCTTTCTCAGTTTCCTGTGCTTACATTACCTCCATTTCTACTGGACAATAAATGTGGGAATTCTTCCACATTCTTCCAAGTGCTGTGCCCTTTCATAGTTTTTTTCTTCCTAGATTAACATGAAGTTTTCAACTATTTTTAAAGGTGGATTTATTTATTGACTTATTTATTTTAGAGAGGGAGGAAGGGGGGCAGAGGGAGAGGGAAAGAGAGAATCTTAAGCAGGCTCCATACCAAGCATGGAGCCTGGGCATGGGGCTTGATCTCACAATACTGAGGTCATGACCTGAGCTGAAATCAAGAGTCATAAATTTAACCATCTGAGCCATCCAGGTACCCCTTGTTTTATATTTCTGGCCTTTCTTCTAAGCTTCAGTCTAGCACAACTAATGTCACCTTAATAGTTTTAGAGAGTTATCAAACTTAATATGTACAAGAATTGATCTCTAGATTTATCCTTTTTTCATGGATCTTCCTTTCTTAGTAAATGGTAAGATCATCCACCAGAAATATAACCAGATATTGATTCCACTTCAGTTTTACACTACCAATTCAATCACAACATAATCATCAATTCTGTCACCACCTCAACCCAGACCAGCAGCAATACTGTATAGAAATAGGTTACTACAAGTCTTCCAAATGTACTCTTTCCATAGATATCTAAATTCTATTCTTTAACCATGATAATCTTCCTAAAACATAAATTGGATATTACTTATATTATCCTTGAAATCCTCCAATAGTTTGTTAATTTTTTTAGAAAAAGTCATAATTTATTATTGTTTCTGAGAAGGTTTTAAATTATCTTCTTTGTACTTATATCTTTGACTATGTTTCATACAACTCACTCTTAATTATTGTGTTTGCTGTGAGGTGTGCTGATTTAAAAAATGCTAATAAAGAGTTTGAATAATTTATTTTGTGAGAAAGTGAAGAATATATTTCTGAATTAACACATTTTATATAATATGTGATTTTTATATATACTTTTCTGTGAAAAATTAATAAGTTTAAAACTACATTTAGACATTCAGTTATTTCATATAGAAGAAAAAGTCCCTTCTCCTTAATTATTGGTTTTCAAAGTTACATTATGGATGTTCATGCATTTTCAACTCTATATGATTTTTAAATCACTTATCAACTTGATTGTGCTTGTAATTAAAGTTGTAGGTAAACTTCTGGATAGCTGACTTTTGACCATTAAATCTTTCCATATAGGAATATGGCTTTTGTCTCCAATGACAGCTTTTTAACATTTCTTTCAGATTCTCTCTTCTTTTTTAATTCTGTTTCAAGTTTTTATTTAAACTCTAGTTAGTTAAAATAGAGTGCAATATTAGTTTTAGGTGTAGAATTTAGTGATTGCATACAACATCCTGTGCTCATCACATTAAGTGCCCTCTTTAATACCCATCACCCATTTAACCCATCCTCCCACCCACTTCCTTCCCTGTAACCCTCAGTTTGTTTTCTATAGTTAAGAGTTTGTTTTCTGGTTTGCATCTCTCTCTCTCTTTTCTTTTATTCCCCCATAGTCGTCTGTTTTATTTTTAAATTCCACATATGAGTGAAATCATATGGTATTTGTCTTTCTCTGACTGACTTATTTTGCTTAGAATAATACTCTGTAGTTCCATCTACATCTTTGCAAATGGCAAGATTTCTTTTTTATGGCTGAGCAAATGTGTGTGTGTGTGTGTGTGTGTGTGTGTGTGTGTATTTGCTGCGGTATTAGTAAATTGTATGATCATCCACCTAGTGAGATATATATATATATATATATATATCATCTCTTCTTTATCCATTCATCAGTTGATGGACATTGGACATTTGGGCTCTATCATTTGGCTCTTGTTGATAATGCTGCTGTAAACACTGGGATGCATGTATGCCTTCAAATTTTTGTATCCAGTATTTTTGTATCTTTTAGGCAAATACCTAGTTACCTAGTAGTACAATTTCTATATCATAGGGTAGGTCTATTTTTAACTTTCTGAGGAAACTCCATACTGTTTTCCAGAGTGGCTGCACCAGTTTTCCTTCCCACCAACAGTGTAAGAGGTTCTCCAATCTCCACATCCTGGACAATATCTGATGTTTCCTGTGTCATTAATTTTAACCATCTGACTGCTGTGAGTTAATATCTCATTATAGTTATGATTTGTATTTCCCTGATGATGTGTGATGTTGAGATCCCCTTCTTGTTTCCTCTTTGGACGATTTTTAGTACTGTCTTTTTGTTTTGAAATTATGTGGAGATGACTCTCAAAGTTGATCTTTTTCTTTTTTACTTCTAATTTGGCGGGACCTGTCCTGAAGACTCCTGTCTTTCTTTACCAATGAAACACATTTATCCATTTTTTTAGGCAATTCATTCCTCTACATTCACTTTGTTGTCTCTGGGAAACTCCTTACACCCAAGCATTAGACTTCCTTTTTTTTTGATCTTTAATCCTTTATTCTCCACCATGTTTTCAGTGTCTGAAGTATATTTTAAGGTTATGCATCTGGATGTGCTGTGGAGAACAGATTATTTTATGATCTGGGTTTATGTTTCATGTGGGTGTATGACAAAACTGCATTACTTCAAATGGTCAAGCTGTGTGTTTTGTGATAGCAACACCAATTTTTTCACCTGGAAAAGGTGTGTAACCAAGGGGCAAAAGGAGCAGTCTATACTGGGTGTTTTCTGTCTGCTTCTCCAGAGAAATATACTTCACTCTTCTGAATTTGGATCTCTCCTAAGGGAGACTGACCACATGAGTGGTCTCCTTTGCTTTCTGTATTCCTGTGGATCCCAAGCAAGAGAGGAACCGGAGACTGCAAAATTGATTCCTCTTACTTTTCCCTGCGTGAACATCCCAAGTACATCACAACCTCTGCACTTGCTGCTACTTCTTCTTTGTCCAACCTGGTATCCTCAAGGCATAGCCCTCATTTCCTGCAAGTCTTGACTTAGACATCACCTTCTCAGGGAAGCCCACTTTGACCACCATTTCACACCCACCCCCCACTATTTTATTACATCTTTTCTTTTTTTTTCCTTCCTTCTTTCTTTCCTTTCTTCCTTCCTCCCTTTCTTTTTCATAGAACTCATCATCTTCATACATCCTATGTTTTAGGTTTATTTGTTCTTCTCTGACTCCTTACTACCCCTGTGGCTAGCTAAAATATTGAAACTGGTGACCAAAGAGTTAACAGTACTAATAAGTACATCTACAGACTAATAAGTGCAGCTGCAACTTTTTACCCAGACTGTTTTCACTTGCCTTTAAGTATCCCTGACGTTCCTCCTTTGGGAGACAAATTCAAGGTTTGCTTTCTCCCTCTCCTTGTTTGGCTGCCTCTTGAATAAACCCTTTCCCTATTGTATACTCGCTGTCTGATCATGTACTGGCTTTGCTCTGCCTCAGAGCAAAGTTGAATTTGAATTTGGTTAAACTTGAATTTGGTTACACCATTTGGTGAGGCATCCAAGAGCTCTCTGCCTGTGGTTCATCACACCCCCAGCTGGTAAGGGGCATCTAGTGATGAGTCCAAGCAGTTGAGTAGGCTCTTTGTCCTAGACACTGTCCCTGTGGCCCCACCCCAAATTGACACCTCTGACCTTCATCACTTAATTTAACTCTTGTGGCAAGGAAACAGTTTTTGGTTTTGGTTTGGACAGACTTCGTGTGTGATGGCTCATGAGCTTATTTATTCCTCCTGTTTAGTTTGTCTCTGTTAGCCTTCCTTTTCTTGCTTGATTGGGAAAAAATGTGACTAGGAAGACATTTGGTTCAGTCAGTGAAGCCCCAATTTTGGGGGAGGAACAAATATTGACAGCGGTACTTTGGGCTTCATTTGGTTTGTTTGTCACTGCAGCTTTTGGTATCTTTGAATAAAGCCAGCAACATTCTATTAGAAAATGGGATGGGGCGCCTGGGTGGCTCAGTCGTTAAGCGTCTGCCTTCAGCTCAGGTCATGATCCCAGGGTGCTGGGATCGAGCCCCGCATCGGGCTCCCTGCTCAGCAGGAAGTCTGCTTCTCCCTCTCCCACTCCCCCTGCTTGTGTTCCTGCTCTCACTGTCTCTGTCTCTGTCAAATGAATAAATAAAATCTAAAAAAAAAAGAAAGAAAGAAAGAAAATGGGAAATAACCATTTGATTCCCACATGCAGTCCTTTGGGCTGCATTCTCCAAAATTGGGCAATGTTTAATTTAAAAAAATCACCTTTTTTGTAACACTGGTTGGCCACAATATCCAATAGATTCTGGAGAAAAATGACTAATTAATGGATCCATAAATTATAATACCATCTTGCAATTATATTTGTTTTGTAAAAGGGAGATATTTGGAAATTGCACCTTTAATGTCCTCTCCACAAATATTAGGTAAAACAAAGGCCATAAGAATTTGTTTACATCTTATTTGTGTATATGTGTCCGTGTATATTGTAATTGCAAGATACTTTTACTATCTCCAGATGGTATTGCTAAAATTAATGTGTAAAAGAGCTCTATTTAGTTGGTTTAAAGGCAGGTGCTTATAAGAATTGGGAACTCTAAAACTCGGAAAAATGGAAACTAACTCAATTTTTTTTAGGTTCATATGATCTAAGAAAATACTTGATATTAAAGCTAATTCAAGGTTGTTGGTTTAATTAAAATGGACATGTCTTTGTCAGCATTGGATGTAGAACTTTGTTTTTCTGCCTGTGTTTACAGAGAGTCAGGTAGGTTCATGCTATCTCCATTGCAAAATTTGTGAGAAAAGGAGAAAAATCACATGGTATTTGTCTTTCTACCATCCGTTTGTTTGTGTTTATGAGTCTGCTTATATTTTGCTTATTCATTTGTTCTGGATTTTTAGGAAAAAACAAACTTAGACTACTGAAAACAACTCTGTATACAAAGAAAATAAGACTGAAGGTTTAAAGAGGGAAATCTTAGGACAAAACCTGAATGTGAAAAGGAAAGTTGTAGAAGGTTTATGAGAAGGGAATCTGTGGAAAGGGGTTTTGTGCATGGTTGGGACTAAGATTATGGAGATCAGTCTGTAAAAAAAAAAAAAAAAAGTTTATTAAGAAGTGATCAACCCCTGGGGAAGAAAAGAGAGGGTGTAAGAAAGAAAAATTAGGCAGGAGTTGAGCAGTGATACAATATCAACAGAAGCCTTAGCTGGTTCTCTGAGGAATTTCAAAAGTTGCATTTACCTTCAGAACCATGCTAAATTGGACAAAAAGTTCTGGACTTTTATTCCTTTATATTGAACAGTCGTTGGATGGGGTCACCTGGGGAGGGGTCATGACCTTGGCAGGGCAGCTTCCTTCACTAATGGCAATCCCTAATGGTGTTGAGAATTGATAACTGTTGGCTGCATTCCCTGTAGCTGAGAGTCCTTTGTTCCTAATGGAGATTCTGAAAAAATTCATCTTGTTGGAATGAATGAATTTTAATATCAGAAGTATATAGTATAAGATTGGAGTTTGGGTTTTTTTCCCCTTCTGTTAAAATGACAGTTTTCTTAGATTTTTGGCCTAAATTATAAATATAATCAACCTAGAAAAAAACAGAATTTCTATATTTTGTCTTTATTAAGTCTTTGATTACTTAAGAAAGTTGGAATCATCTCAATATTAAAAGAGCTAAGTTTTGCTAACAACAATGTATCCCTCAGTGTTAGCCTTTGTAATCCTTATTGCCACTTTGGCTAAATAGATAATTAAGTATTAAGTTTCGTAATGATCTGTAATCCTATTCAGACATGTGCTTTAAAACCTGGTATTTCTGACAAACTTCCCAAAATTCAACTTCTAAATGAAATCCTTTTCACTAGTTAGGCTTATTTATTTAGTATGTCAAATTACTTGGGAAGTATTGTCAAATAAGTGATGATAAACCTCCTTAGGTTATATTGTATGGGTAAATGCTACAACTGTTCCAGAAATTATATAAAATTCCTAACGTTTTGATATGTCTTGCTATACAAATATCGATCTCTCATACCTTTAAGACCATGACACTAAACTGAAAAACAATTTCCAGAACTAATGGGAAAACTGCATTCAAACAGACCAAGGATTTATAACTGGGCTGAATGAATTGAGGAAGATGATGACATGTTTCTAGGACTCTTGTTTGAAACATTGCTGCTTCTCTAACATTTGCTTTTCCAGATTTAAGGAAACTTTTTCTCTTAAGCTATCTATGACTTACAGAAATGTGGTAAACAAATAAGAAACATTTATCTTTTTCTCTTGACTTGATCCCTCCAGAATTCAGAAACTCTCAATGAGTATTCTTATAGTTTCATGGCAATTTATTCATTTGCATAAGTTCAATAGAATTTGTTCTCCTTATGACAGGACACAATTGGAAATACTGGTTGTAGTACCAAGACTTTGACTGGAATATCTCAGGGCTTCTCAGATATGATGAGACAGCTTTAAGGAAGTGAGGTTGACTTTTGGGGCCAATGAAACCCCTTGAAAATATCAACCTATACCTCAATTACAGAGTTCCCAGCTACTTTACAACATGAGTAAAGAAAGTCACTTCCTGGCAGGTGCAGGAACCTCACGATATTTTAGAAACTTCAAGAGGAGAAGAATTCACCCAAATCTGTATGCATTGCAGGCAAAGTCTGAAGGCAAGTATTTGGCTTTGCTTCTTAGTCTTGAGAGACTATAAAAAGCTCAATCTGAAATTCCCTATAAAAAACTCCAGCAAAACACCAACAGCAACAACAACAACAACAAACTTTTATGTTCAATCACTATTCTAGCTGCCTTTACATAAATAATTAGGCCAAGTTTGTTAAAACTTGACTTATTTTATAAACAAATTAATTTGGCTATCTTTGGTGGAAATGAGAATGTTTTTAGAGAGAAATTATGTTTCAGTAACACACCTTTATTGGTGTTAGATTCTAATTTCAATTAACTGTTTTTTTGAGTATTTGTTGTTTGCCTGTAAAATTGGGCTGGATCCTGAAATCTGGTTTCCTCAAATCTGACTCGGACTCTCCAAACTAAGGTTTCCTATTTTCTCCCATTCTCTTTACTTGAAAAAAATGCCCTTTTTCCTAAGCCTTCCATACTGACACTACACAACTTGAGGTAAACTTCAGAGAAAATTGCACAATGGCCCATGTTTAGAAACACAGATAATTGAACAAGCTTTTTCTAGCCATCCCAGTTTGATGGATCTGCCATTGGAAAATCCAGATCTTGAGATGTTCACAGATGGAAGAAGTTTTAGGGATCAATGACAATGAAGAGTTGGATGCAATGGTGACACATTAGCTATTATCCACTGCCATGAATGCCAGAAATTGGACTGTTTGCCCAAGGGAGAACCAAAGTACAAAAATCTTGGTAATGCAGAATGTTGGGTTTTAACTTGGAACTAAATAGTATTTCTAAATGAGTGCAGGAAAATTCCATTTTTCTAACCCAAATCTTTACTTCATTTCAGTAGGAAGTAACTAGAATGGTCATCATTCCAATTACCTCAAGAATGAGGAATGATCAAAAAACAATGGTGATTGAAACCACTAAACAAAGGGCTAATAGGGTTACTAAGTGCAGCTGCAGACTAATAAATATAATTAAAACTTTTTATCCAGATCTTTCTTATTTGCCTTTTAGTATCCCTGACTCTCCTCCTTTGGGAGGTGGATTTGAGGCTTGCTTCCAGGTCTCCTTTGGCTGCCTCTTGAATAAACCCTTTCCTTGCTGCATACTTGATGTCTCAGTGACTGATAGTTTTTTCTGTGCATCTGGCAGGCAGACTTGGCTTAGGTTACAACAGTTGTGTAAATGCAGAAATCTTGGCCTTTTTGGCTTTGTGTTGGAGATGGAGACCATGAAGTATAACCATCCCTAGCAAAATAGCAGGCTCTCCATAACTATTTACAGAGGGAATAAATAAAGGAGTTTAGACAATTAGTTCTAGGTAGAACCTCAAATAAATGAAATAACATTTAGAACATAAAAAATAATAAAGAAGAAAGGAGAAGGAGAAATCATTTACTTACACTGCCTTACTTAATTATAGCCACTTAAATAGTGGCTATAATTTATTCACTTGTAACATATTGAAAAACAAATTCAGGGTAATTTATGAGCAAGTCATCTTCCAGTGGTCTATCAATGGTGTCTGTGTTATGAATTAATGTCTGTATTTCTACCTCCTTTCCACTTGCAGCACTAGGAAGGCATCGTTGTGGGGAAGGGAGGGTCTGACCACAAAATTTGCTGGCATGTTACTTTTCTCAGTTCATGATAAAAGCCTGTTATGCTCAAAATCAAAAAGATCAAGTTGACAAATGATTTTTTCCATTTGTCCTACTTGTTTTTGGTTTTATTTTGTTTTGCTTTGCTTTACTTTTGTTGTGTTTGCTTTTGGTGTCAAATCCATAAAATAATTGCCAAGACTGATGTCAAGGAGCTTACTGCCTATGTTTTCTTCTACATGTTTTATGGTTTTTCGTTCAAGTCTGTTCCCTGAAAGGGAGGTATATGCAAAATGACTTTCAAAGGCTGAAGGAAACATAAAGTTGAAGAAAAAGGCTAACAAGTACGCTTGATAAGAAATGATTTTTTAAGAGGACTTACTGACAGAGCATGTCTCGACAGCTGCAAGATGAATAGATCTTTACAACCACCTCTCTTAGGACTTTTAGAGCCCTAGACGATGGGAATACATGCTGGGGGACCACCCTAGGGGAGAATGCTTATGAATAGGTGTGTTTCATAGTCATATCTCCAGGGCAGACAAAGGATGTTATGTCATGAGAGTGTACTTAAGTGTGTGGTTTAACAAAAGGAAAGAATGTGTGTGGGTGTATGGGTGATTCTGTGCCCAAGAAGGCTTGAAGTCACAGAATAGTCATCATGGAAGATTTGTTTAAAATGGTATTATTCTGGTTCACATTTGACCCCTCAAATCTGTTTCTTATAATCTCATACACCTGCCTCTTCTGAGATATGCTCTGAGCTGTCCGAGAGGGAATCTTTTTGGTAAATGTCCAATTTGAAGGTATAAACCACAGCAGCAGTGCAGGCAGCAACAGGAAAAGAGACCTATGCTGATGAACTAACAAAGAATGAGTAATAACTTCTGCCACAATGTCCCTCAGGTTCTAAACCTATTTGATAATCACAAGATTAAAGTGAGTGTGGGACCATCTATTGCCTGTATCTGTTCAGTCACGTCTTGTAATTCAGTAGTGATATTTCCTGAATTATCAGATATATACATGTAACATTCAATTTGAATTATACTACAAGTGCCCCCTAGTGCTGCAGTGAGTACATCCAAGACCATTCTATTGTGTACCATGGCCTTTCACATCAATGCCATCTCTATATTTATGAGGCTATGATAACTATTGTTGAAGGCCCTCTGGGTATAAATAGTTAATGCTTCTATAGGCGTATCTTCTACACCTAAAGATAGTAAAAATATTTTTTGAAGTGAAAATAACCTCAAGACTGTATTGTTTTCATAATATAACAAAATATGAAACTGAGAACTGGATCACTTGACCCTTTCTTTTCTTATCTCCTCCCAGTTCAAAATGCTTGCATCTCTCTCTCTTTTTTAAATTTTTTATTTAAATTCAATTTAGTTAATATATACTGTATTATTAGTTTAAGGGGTAGAATTTAGTGATTCATCAGTTGCATAACACCCGGTACTCATTACATCAAGTGCCCTCCTTAATGCCCATCCCCCAGTTTATCCACCTCCTACCCACCTCCCCTCCATCAACTCTGTTTGTTTCCTATAGCTGAGAGTCTCTTATGCTGTGCTTCCCTCTCCTTTTTCATCTTATTTTTTTTTTCTTTCCCTTCCCCTATGTTCATCTGTTTGGTTTCTTAAATTGCACATATGAGTGAAATCATATTGTATTTGTCTTTCTCTGACTTATTTTGCTTAGCACAATACCCTCTAGTTCCATCCAGGCCATTGCAAATGGCAAGCTTTCATGTTTTTTGATGGCAAGTAATATTCTAGTGTGTGTGTGTGCGTGTGTGTGTGTGTGTGTGTGTGTGTGTGTGTGTGTGTGTAGCATTTCTTCTTTACCCATTCGTCTGTTGATGGAATCTGGGCTCTTTCCATAGTTCGACTCTTGCAGACATTGCTGCTATAAACATTGGAATGCATGTGACCCTTCGAATCACTATGTTCTTATCCTTTGGATAAATACCTAGTAGTGCAATTACTGGGTCATAGGGTAGTTCTATTTTTAACATTTTGAGGAACCTCCATACTGTTTTCCAGGGTGGCTGTACCAGTTGGCATTCCCACCAACAGTGTAAGAGTGTTCCCATTTCTCCCCATCCTCACAAACATCAGTTGTTTCCCGAGTTGTTAATTTTAGCCATTCTGACTGGTGTGAGGTGGTATCTCATTGTAGTTTTGATTTGTATTTCCCTGATGCCAAGTGATGTTGAGCATGTTTTTCATGTGTCTGTTGGCCATTTGTATGACTTCTTTGGAGAAATGTCTGTTAATGTCTTCTGCTCATTTCTTCACTGGATTATTTGTTTTTGGAGTGTTGTGTTTGATAAGTTCTTTATAGATTTTGTATACTAGCACTTTATCGGATATGGCATTTGCAAATATATTCTCCCATTCCATAGGCTTCCTTATAGTTTTGTTAATTTTTTCCTTTGCTGTGCAAAAGCTTTTTACCTTGATGAAGTCCCAATAGTTCATTTTTGCTTTTGTGTCCCTTGTCTTTGGAGATGTGTCTTGCAAGAAGTTGCTGCTGCTGAGGTCAAAGAAGTTGCTGCCTGTTTTCTCCTCTAGGATTTTGATGGATTCTTGTCTCACATTTAGGTCTTTCAACCATTTTGAGTTTATTTTTGTGTATGGTGTAAGAAAATGACCCAATTTCATTCTTCTGATGTGGCTGTCCAATTTTCCCAACACCGTTTGTTGAAGATACTTTTTTCCACTGGATAATCTTTCCTGCTTTCTCAAAGATTAGTTGAACATAGAGTTGAGGGTCCATTTCTGGGTTCTCTATTCTGTTCTATTGATCCATCTTTCTGTTTTTGTGCCAGTACCTTACTGTCTGGATGATGACAGCTTTGTAATAGAGCTGGAAGTCCAGAATTGTGATGCCGCCAGCTTTGTTTTTGTTTTTGTTTTTTTTCCCAACATTCCTTTGGCTATTCAGGATCTTTTCTGGTTCCATAAAAATTTTAGGATTATTTGTTCCAGCTCTATGAAAAATGCTGATGGTATTTTGATAAGGATTGCTTTGAATGTGTAGATTGTTTTGGGTAGCATAAAAATTTAAAAATATTTGTCCTTCCAATCTGTGAGCATGAAATACTTATCCATTTCCTTGTGTCCCTCAATTTCTTTCATAAGCGTTCTATAGTTTTCAGAGTATAGATGCTTTACCTTTTTGGTTAGGTTTATTCCAAATATCTTATGGTTTTTGGTACAATTTTAAATGGGATTGATTCTTTGATTTCTTTTTCTTCTGCTTCAATGTTAGTGTATAGACATGCAACTGATTTCTATGTTTATACATTCTGTGACTTTACTGTATTTTTGTATCAGGTCTAGCAATTTTTGTGGAGTCTTTTGGGTTTTCTACATAAAGTATCATGTCATCTGCAAAGAGTGAAAGTTTGACTTCTTCTTTGCCTATTTGGATGCATTTTGTTTCTTTTTGTTGTCTGACTGCTGAGGGTGGGACTTCCAACTCTATGTTGAATAGCAGTGGTGACAGCGGACATCCCCGTTATGTTCCTGACCTTAGGTCTAAAGCTCTCAGTTTTTCCCCATGAGGATGATATTAGCTGTGGGTCTTTCATATATAGCTTTTATGATATTGAGTTTTGTTCCCTCTATCCCTACATAGCAGAGAATTTTTGACAACAAAGGATGCTATATTTTGTCAAATTTTTTTCTGCATCTATTCAGAGGATCATAGGGTTCTTGTCCTTTCTTTCCTTAATGTATTGTATCACTTTGATTGATTTGCAGATATTGAACCACCCCTGCAGCCCAATAATAAATCCCACTTGGTCATGGTGAATAGTCCTTTTAATGTACTGTTGGATCCTATTGGCTAGTATTTTGGTGAGATTTTTTTTGCATCCATGTTTATCAGGGATGTTGGTCTCTAATTCTCCTTTTTCAGTTTTTGCCTAGTTTGGGGATCAAGGTAATGTTGGCTTCATAGAATGAGTTTGGAAGTTTTCCTTCCATTTCTATTTTTTGGAACAGTTTCAGAAGAATGGTATTAATTCCTCTTTAAATGTTTGGTGGAATTCCCCTGGGAAGCCATCCGGCCCTGGATTCTTGTTTGTTGGGAGATTTTTAATTACTGATTCAGTTTATTTGCTGGTTATGGGTCTATTCAGGTTTTCTATTTCTTCCTGTTTCAGTTTTGGTAGCTTACATATTTCTAGAAATTATCCATTTCTTCCAGATTGCCTGGTCTGTTGGCATATAATCACTCATAATATTATCTTATAATTGTATTTCTTCGGTGTTGGTAAAATGCTTGCATCTCTTAATAGTCAGAATTCTCTTAGAGCTGCAGTTGTATGAAGCACATTCAAGCCTCAGCACAATCTTCCTTGTAGTTTTATACCCTTTTTCCAGAAAATCGCCTTGGTCTGCCCACCAAAGATGGCAAAAATATTGCTACTAGGTGGTTGTACTAATGAAAGACAGCTCAGATTCATCATGCCTTTAAATGAGATAAGTATGTGGGACTATCACAGTGCTGGCTATTTTTTCTTATGCCCAATGAAAACCTAGGGTATACCTTCCCAGCCACCCTGAGGACAGCCAAGGCCAAAGATTGTTATCACAGAGCTAGTTAGTACCATTAGGAGTTTACCAATATATTCCTGATGTTTGTGTCCAATATGTTGCATGCCAATCAGTACTTTTTAAGTGTATGTATCTTACATTGATGTTTTGGTAGTTGTTCCTTATGTCAGGTCCTACTTTTCCATGTATCTTTAGTATGAATTAATTTTTCCAAGCATAATGGGTCTTACTGACTTAAACGTCCATATGAAGGAGTTGGCCATAAAAACCCATCCCAGATTTGAGTAAAACCACCTTTATCCCAGCACGTTTGGTTCTTTAGTTGTGGCAAAGCCATTTGAAATGCTGTGGTTTTAGTATAGTTTATTGAGACTGACTTCTTATGCCCCTATTTAGACAGGGTGTCATTCACTGGCCAGTGGAATATGTTGTCATTGTTTATTACTCACCTTTGTTGCTTGGTTTCACTGGTAAATCCTTGGCAAGCTAAGAATTAGTTCCCTGTAGTGATGACACCCACCATGGTAACCCAGAAGTACTTGAAAAAGGGAGCAAACCACATATCCAGCATGAATCCTATTGTAAGCCACTTGCATAAATCTGTGCCTACTGCAGAAAAAGGTGTCCTTCACTAGAGTGAGAAAGGAGCAGGAGGCTAAGGATGAAAAACAAATGCTTATTAGGTACTTGTCTGGGTAGATCTGTTAAGATGAGGCTAGTGGCTTCACACTTTGTTGTGAGGACAGAGGTGGCCTGAGATTCATGGTGAGGGGGACAATACCAGACATGTTGCCCAGGGGCTGAAGAGTCAACCTATATATGTAAAATTAAAGGTGGTTCAAATGACCATGTTAGGTAACCAACTATAGTACCTTGTGGTATGGGTGCCTGTCCAGAATAATATGTGTTGACAACTTTGGCCCTGATTCCAACAGAATCAATGGGGACCACTTTAGCTGTCCATGACATTTTTCACAATCTAGCAAGGAATGGCCTATCCATCCAGGGGAGAGTTGCCATTCCAATCCCCATTCAAGTGTCCCCTTCCCCTGAGGAATGAGGAAACACAGTTGTCACTGGCCTGCTATAAGCTCAGGAATGAGCACCTCAGGCCTTGTTTTCTGGATGGCAATAATCATAGGTGTGCTAATTTTAGTACCTAACTGTGCATATGGGGTGATGCCCCAGTGTGTCTCTGTTGAATTTAGTAAGTATATGGCTTCTGGAAAGACTTATTGTCCATCATTTTTGCAACTGCAGTATCTGTAGGAGGGCTCTGAATTGAACTTTAAGAATAACATTATTCCTTCCAATTAGCCTGGTGGCCTGTGGATTATAGGGTAAATGAAATAACCAACGTATGTCCTGTTCATGAGCCCAGTCCTGCACATCATGTCCAGTAAAATGTGTTCTCCTATCACTATATATCTTTCAGGAATATCCATATATGACACTAAATTGTTCTAAGACATTGACAGTGGCTTAATAATTGGCCCTTTTATAGGGGAGGGCTTTCATGAGGACAGTAGTTGTGTCCACACAAGTTAGGGCATACTTTTCCCCTTGACTCATGGGTAGAGGGCCAATATTATCAATTTTCCAGTCTAAAACTTGTTGGATCACATAGTGAATGCATCCTGTGGTATGCAGAACTTTGTTGGGTCTCAGATGGGGCACTTACTGACAGATGTTATCATGTCAGTGTGGCAAAGGGGCATGCCAGCTCCTTTCACTATGTTCCCACCCACCTTAGCACAGTGACGTCTACTGTGCTTATAAATCCATGCAGCCAATTCTGAAATTCATATAGGGGGAAAGACCGTTATCTTTGCTAAGGTGTCTACTTCAGTATTCCTGGAGTGAGGCAGGCCTATGCACTGAGACATGGAAAACAGTAAGGGAGGCAATAGGGTCTTTATCCTTTTCCATATATCTTTCCATAATTCTGCTCCCCATAATGGCTTCTGTAAAACCTTTCAGTCATCCTGAGCCCTTTGGGCCATTGAGGTTGTCAAACCCTTAGAGATGGCCCAACTATCTGTGCAGGAGGTAAGGGGCCAAGGCTCATATAGGCATATCATCCAGGTAACCCTCAATTCAGCCCATTAGCTGCTTTTATTAGGGCTAGTCTCAAAATAGACGTATTAGTCTGAGGTTGGATTGTTAACACAGTCCAGTGATTAGGATTTCCCCTATTATCCCTATTAGAGCCCTCCACATACCAAGCATCTTCAGGAATAGGGTATGTGTCTTCCTTTACTTGTAAGAAGGCCTCCATTGGAGGCTCTAGAAGAGGGGTATTAAAGATTCCATATTCTACAGGCCCCACAACAGCATGTAATTTAGTCCCCAGTGGACTAGTGGATACTGTGGCATGTAAGTAAGCATGCCATTTTTGCCACATAGAGGCTTGTACTATGGCAGATGCTGGTCTTGCAGATAACCATCTATCCACCACTTTATAGGCAACTTAGTCTGGACAATTACTGGAAGAATGGCCATTAAAGACTCCACTTGTTGAAGGGCCTTATTGACTCCCAAAACTTGTTGTTTAATAGGAGAATATTGTATCTCTCCTCTCTTCCAGAGTTGTGACCAAAAGCCCAATGGGGTTAATTTTCCATGCTTTTCTTGTCATAATGCCCAACTCATCCCATCCAGCATAGCAGTCACAACTAGGGTTGTGGGGATACTAGGTAAAGGCATTCCTAAGACTTGTGCTTGAACAACTAATAACTTGGTCAAAGGTAGCTTGATGTTCTTCTACCCAATGCCAATGCACTCCCCTTTATATCAGGTGGTATAGAGAGCATAGGCACTGTGCTAAATGTGGTATAAAGGCCCTCCTATACCACCAGGAGACCTAGGAACTCTTGTAGTCACGTCACTGTCTTAAGAATGGGAAACTGTGAGATCTTGTCAATTACAGAGCTCAGTATAAGACATGTCTTACCTGACTAAGTATCCCCCAAAATCTTTACTGTTGGCTCTGAGCTTTATATTTTCTGTGGTAGACGGCCTCTCTTTGCTTGTTCAGATGATAACAGAGACGGTTCAAATAAGACTATAACAAAGACAAGTCTTCAGAGTTTAACATCACATCATCAATATAATGGAAACTTCTAACTGTGGGTGGTGGTGGTTATAGACAAATTATGAGCAACCATACCATGACAGATAGGATTATGCAAATAACCTCATGGCAATACCTGAAACGTCCAGTTTCAACCTTCTTATGTGAAAGAAAATTGGTCTTATCATTAGTGATGTAAAGGAATATTAAGAAAACATTCGCTAAATTCAAAACCACATGATAAGAGCTGCAGCATGTACTATTTGTGTGATATTTGGGACAGCAGTGATTTGTGTGATATTTGGAACAGCAGCATGTATTTCACAGACAACCTTATTCAGTTCTCTGTAATCAATGGTCATTCTCTAGGTGCCATCCAGTTTTTTCACAGGCCATATAGAGATATTACAGGGACTTTGGTGCTGGCCTGATTATTTGCACTTTTGCTAATTTCTGGACTGTGGTAGATATTTCCTCAAATCCTTCTGGCAGTCAGTATTGCTTTACATTTACAACCCAGCTTGGGGGTGGCAGGGAGGGAGTAATACAGGGAGTAATTTGTGTTTTCCCATAGGACAGTTTTAATTACTCTAACGCAAAGATGAAATTCTACAGAGATTTGTAGCATCTTTCCCAGTAGAATATCCATGACTAATATATTCTCAGGTATTAGAGAAATGAAAACCTCATAAGGGGCAGGTGGACTTTTGTCTATTCCCAAGTGCACTACTGTGTGTCTCATCTTATGGTTTTCCCTCCCAGATCCCTGAGTACCATTCTGGATTGCCATGAATCCAAGTGCATACTGCTCCAGTATCCACTGAGGTCATAGTTTTTGGCTTATTTTTTGGTGACCAGTAAATTGTGAGCTCTACATAGGGCCTCTGGTTGCCCCGTTTTCCTCACATGGAGGCAACATTGGCCCCACCTCTAATCTCTCAGGTGAGAGGGTAACTGACACTGGTAAGAAGTTACCCATGATTTAGTTGCTTCTTCTTCCAGAGGTGGTATGGGGGCCAGTGGCCTAAACATCTGAGCAGCAGTAAGCTCCTTCTATAAGCCACCAGAATAGCATTCAGCTGGTACATATTTTTTCTCTGTTTATGCCTACCACCAGCAGTTCATGCTTCACTTGCCTTTGGATTACTCTAATGGGGGCTCTTGTTTGCTTTAGATTTCCTTTTTTCAGCCCCTTGTGGGGATTTTCTAGTCTTTCTCTTGGTTGCTAACCATACTCAATCTCTCCCCTTTCCATCTCTCCTAGGTCAGCTATAGTCTCTCCTATATCATACATCTCTTGCCCTATAAGGGGGCTAAGCAGAGAGATGAGAAGACCATGCCATTCCATGGGGACATTTGTAACAATTTATTTTTTTAGCCTTGTTGTAAATACAGCTTTGTCTCATTCGTCAAATACTTGGGCATACATTGCTGGCTGATGCCCAATTCTCTTAAAAGACTCTGTGCCTCTTCTAAGGATCTCCTGGGAAATATTCATTTGGTCAACCTCCCTCATAGCCATGATTATCCAGTCCATAAGACTATAATTACCTTGCACTTGGTGGGCATTACCTAGGCACTGCCACAGGTAGGATTTTCTCAGCTTCATTCCCTGTTAGGAATATGCCATTTTCTCTATGTCCAGAGTCTAATCATCCATGCAGCAAGTCTTTCTATCAGCAACTGTTTGAAGGCTTTAGCGATGTCTAAAAAAATTCTGCTGCAGTATACTCTAATTTTCAGTTTCTTGTGCAGCTTGTCCATTTGTTTCCCTGCTATACTTGTTCAGCTTTTGCTTTCTGTGCATCAGTGATTTCTGCCTGAGCAACAGAGGCTCTGGTTCTTCCTCACCCCCAAAGATGACTTCCATGTCATTCTCTGTATCACTAGTTGTTTCCCATTGGTTCCATGTTTTAGCATCTCAGTCCAGCTGAGTAATAACAACTCTAATGTGAGGCCACCACATTTTACAACCCTCAAGGCACACAAAGTGACAAACTAAGGTCTTGATTTATGTATCCTAGGTCTCAATCTTACCCATCAAGTTAGAAGCCAAAAGGGATGTGGATAGTCTCAGATCTTTTTCTAGCTGAATTTTTCTTCCAAATTCCTTACTTTCTCTTCTGCCACTAGCTGGGCATCAGTGGCCAGATGAATAGCCCATAGAAGTGACCAACTCACCACTGCTTGGTGTCCTTCCTTACCCCAGTGGGTCATGCAAATTTCCAACAATAGACATTTTAACCTATCTGGTGTTTTAGGGGAATCCTCACACTCATGTGGTGTTTGCATCAAGCAAATGAACTGTGCTTCTCCACATTGAGGTAGCTGGCCACCCTGGGATTTCCCCCAAGAAAGATTCATTCTCCTTGTCCACTCTTCAGTCTCCAGGCTCCTCCTGGCTAGCTGGCCAGTTCCATGAAATGGAGGTATGTGTAAAATGACCTCCAAGGTTGAAGGCTAAAAGACTGAAGAAAAAGGCTGACAGGTCCAGCTTGACAAGAAACATTTTATTAAGGGGACTTATGGACAGACTGCAAGACAAGTAGATCTCTTCAACCCATCTCCCTTCAGATTTGCTTTTATAGCCCTAGAGGCTGGGAGTACATGCTGGAGGACTACCCAGGAGAAGAATATTTAGAATGAATGTGTCATAGTTGTATCTCTAGAGAAGATCAAAAATATTATACCATGAGGATATACTTAAGGGTGTGGTTAAACAGAAGGAAAGCATGGGGGGGGGCAGTAGAATTCTATACTCAAGAAGGCTTCAGGTCATAGAATGGTTATCATGGCAGAATTATCCAAGGGGGCATTAGTCTGGCTCACACAAAGTCTTTACCCCATTTTGAATTGATTTTTATGTATGGTGTAATGTAGTGGTCCAGTTTCATCTAAAGGAAGTTTGAACATTACTTAGGGCTGTGATAAACATTCAAGGGACAGGTCTAGCCATAGAGTGGGGTCTGGATTGTTCTCTTCTATTGGAACTGCTCTCCCTCCCAGAGCTCAGTGCTGTATGTGCCCATGAACCACTCACCTCACATGGGATTTCCACAGGGTATCCACTGATCCACATACCCGATATGAGTCAGTCTCCCACCAGTAATTGGATGGGGTGGGAAAGGAAGAAAGAGGAGAGAATGACCAGTAATGCATCTTGAGTATCTGTTCTGCAAAGCAGCGGTAAATATGCTACTATGAGAGAGAACCTGAGCAGAGAGAGAGAGGGAATTTCTTGGTTCCCCAGTAGCTTTCCTTGTCCTATGTCCAGTGTCTCCTGTCCTTGGGAAGGAAAGGGGGAGAAAGAAAGCTGTATTAGTCAAGGTTCTACAGAGAAACAGAAACAAAAGCATATATACGGACATTGGCTCACACAATTCTATAGGTTAGCAAGTCCACAATCTTCAGGGTAGGCCAGCAGACTGGAGACCCAGGAAAGAACTGACGCTCAAGTTCAAAGCCAGTGTGGAGGCAGAATTTCCTTTCCCAAGGAACCCTTTTCTCTTATGGTCTTCAACCGACTGGAAGAGGCCCACCCACATTATAGAGGATAATCTCTCTTACTCAGATTCCACTTATTTAAATGTTAATCTCATCTAAAAAATATCTTTGCAGCAACACCCAGACTGGTATTTCACCAAATATTTGGGTAGTATGGCCTAGCCAATTTGACACATAAAATTAATCATCACAGGCATAAAGTTATTAAAATACACAATAAATGTACAAGAATGTTAGGATATTTCAGAATAAACCTGTTTATATTTGTATTTATCATTAAAGCTCACGTTCACTTTTTACATAGACAAATCAAATCTACCACTGTAGACATCAAGTATTGATTTAACTCAAAATCCTAATAGATAAGATACATTTTTATTTTTCCTTTCCTAAAAGTAATGGATTGGGGAAACAAGATTAGAAATACTTCTCTCCAGGCTTCAGAGTATAATTTCCTGTTTGGAATAACAAGTATGTACACAAGATTCATTAAAAAAATGAGATTTAAGATTTGTGAAATATTTTATGATTCTTTACATTTATACTATCTCCTTTAATTTTTAAAATAATTATAAGATACTTTATTAGTCTTATTTTTACATGGTGAAATGGAGGCCCCCAGCTTTGATTCTGCCAGTGCCATTTCCAGGACCATTGATGTCCAACCAAGCCCATGGCATTTTCATTATGTTACATTCTCGATTATTTGTATCTGACTTTTTTTTTTAACTTTACTAAAAGTAAACAGGCCTGGCTCCTTTCAAACCAATTTCATGCATACCTGAAGAAAAATAATCCTGAAATGCCTTTTGCCAAAAATGCATATAAAGAAATATCTGAGTCTAGAAAAGGCTGAGAGGCTGGTAGAGGACTTTGTCTCTCCCTGAAGTGGGCCCGACACTCCCTCTGGCCTCTGGGATTTGCTTTTCCATTTACAGAGGGGGTGTTGAACAATACAGAGATGATTTAAATTCCATACCACCTGGTGCACATATACAAAATGTCAGTGCAATAAATGGGGCTTTTCTTATTTTGAAATAGTGGAAATCAGTGTTCTCTGGCTTCACATGACATTTTAGGGCCTTGAATAACACTGCAATTCTATGGTTATCTTAGCATTAAATATCATTAAGAGATTGTGACTGGACATAAGGGCAGGGGGCAGGAGACTGGGTGGGAGAAATGCCAGTAATCAGATTGCCTCTGCAAGATGCATGTATTTGGGCAACAGATGGTGAGGGGAGGTGCTGGTGCAGTGTTGCTGAAGTAGTAGAGGGATGACTGGGAATTACTATTGTATGGCTTCAGGTCATAGCACATTTGTGAAATGTGCATTTCATGAAAATTCACATTCATTTTCACACGGATATACTGTTTCTGAAAGACATTTCTCAAAGCCAATAAATAAATTTAGGTTATTTAAATTGCAAAGGATGATCATATGTGAAAGATGATATTACAAAGTAGAAAATAAATCATTAAGTAAAAAAGCCTGAAGCAGGACTCATATATATTGATTTAGAGGAAAGGAGATTTTGATTCTCATCAAAATAAAAAATAACTTAGCTCAATAAAATTGAAATGCTGCTTTTTATGTAAATATTTTCACACCACCATTTTATTTCAAGAAAGATTTTAAATTAAGAATATTTTTTCGGGGGGCGGAGCAAGATGGCGGAGGAGTAGGAGACCTGGCTTTCATCTGGCCTCAGGAAAGGCTGAATAGGGATCAAACCATTCTGAACACCTACGAACTCAACAGGAGATCGAAGAGGAGAGTAGCAACAACTCTCTGAACAGAGAAGCGACCACTTACTGGAAGGTAGGACGTGCAGAGAAGTGAATCCGAGGTGATATTCGGGAGGATAGATGGCAGGGGTGGGGGCCTCCGTTGGCCACTTTGAGCAAGTGATAGAGCCGCGGAGCACAAAATCAGAACTTTTAGAAGTCGGCTCCCCTGAGGGACGTCGCTCCAGTGGCTAAGCTGGGGGTGGAACCCTCGCGGGACAGTGTGGTCTCAGGACCCTCGGGGTCACAGAAAGACCACGGGTGCATGAGTGTGGCAGAGCTCCCAGGCATCGGAGTGGGGAAGCCAGCTGCAGAGACGGAGCTGAGGTGCAGGCTCTCAGCTCAGGGTTGCCATAAACTGATCCACGGCACAGTCGGGCCACTGCTCCTCCAGCAGGGACCCAACAAGTGGCAAATCTGGGGAGACTCCCCTTCCTCCCCCCTGAGGAGCGGGATCTGCTGGGTTTGGAGACTCCACACGGGGTCAGGAGCCAACGACAGAAATGCTCGGTCACAGGCCAGGTGAGCACAGATTGCAACTGGAGACCGGGGAGACGGGAGTGACTGATCGCTTTCCTCTGGGGCCGCACTGAGGAGTGGGGCCCCAAGTACTCAGCTCCTCCGGGTGAAGATTGGGAGGTCACCATTTTTACTCTCGTCCTCCAAAGCTGTAGGGAAAGCTTGCAGGGAACAAAAGGTCCTGAGAGCAAACCTGAGCAGATTGCTTAGCCAGGACGACAAGGGCGGCGCAATTCTGCCTCCGGCAAAGACATTCGGAAACCACGGCAACAGGCCCCTACCCCAGAAGATCACCACGAACAGCCAGCAAGCCAAGACCAAGTTTACCGATCAAGGAGAATGGGAGAACTCCAACGCTAGGGGAATACTGCACATAGAAATAATGGCTTTTCTACCATGATTCATTAGTTTTTTAAAGTTAATTTTTTAACTTTTTTTAAATTTTTCTTTTTCCCTTTTTTCAACCAACATCTTATCAATCCCTTTTTTAAAAAAACATTTTTTATTTTTCATTTTTAGAGTCATATTATATCCCTTCATAGTAGTTATCCTTATTTTTGGCATATATATACATAAGTTATTCTCCCTTTAAAATTTTGAGATGCAGTTTCTTCTAACAGATCAAAATATACCATAATCAATAGTGGATGGCTTTGTTCTAGTCTCCTGCCTGATCACATTCTCTCCCCTTTTTCTTTCTTTCTTTTTTTCTTAAAACTTCTTCTTTCTTTTTTCAAACAACTTCTTATCAATTCCTTTAATAAAATTTTATAATTTTCATCTTTACACTCATCTTCCATCCCTTCATTGTATCAACCCTTATTTTGTACATATATGTCTTACTTCCTTTAAAATTTTAGGAGGCACATTATACTAACAGACCAAAATACGCCCAAAATCTAGTGTGTGGCACTGATCTATGCACTAGCCTGATCATATTTAATCATATTCTGTTTTTCTTTTGTTCTCTTTTTGTTTGTTTTTCTCTTTTACTTTTCTTTTCTTTTCCCCTCTTTCTTTTTTCTTTTTTTTTTCTTTCTTTTCCCCTGGTTTCAGGTCTTTTCTGATTTGTATAGAGTATATTAGCTGGGGATACTGTTAACCTGTTAACATTTTGTTCTCTCATTCATCTGTTCTCCTCTGGACAAAATGACAAGACGAAAAAAATCACCTCAGCAAAAAGAACAAGAGTTAGTACCGTCTGCCAGGGACCTACTCAATACGGACATTAGTACGATGTCGGACCTAGAGTTCAGAATCATGACTTTAAAGATACTAGCTGGGCTTAAAAAAGCATGGAAGTTATTAGAGAAACCCTTTCTGGAGAAATAAAAGAACTAAAATCTAACCAAGTCAAAATCAAAAAGGTTATTAATGAGGTGCAATCAAAAATGGGGGCACTAACTGCTAGGATAAATGAGGCAGAAGAGAGAATCAGTGATAGAGAAGACCAATGATGGAAAATAAAGAGGCTAAGAAAAAGAGAGATAAGCAAATACAGGATCACGAGGGCAGAATTCAAGAGAAAAGCGGTACGATAAAACGAAACAGCATTAGAATAATTGGGATCCCAGAAGAAGAAGAAGAAAGAGAGAGAGGGGCAGAAGGTATATTGAGGCAAATGAGAGAAGAAAACTTCCCTAATGTCGGGAAGGAAACAGTCATCAAAATCCAGGAAGCACAGAAAACCCCTCTCAAAATCAATAAAAATAGGTCAACAGCCCGACATCTTTTTTTTTTAAGATTTCTTTTTTTTAAGATTTTTTTACTTAGTTATTTGAGAGAGAGAGAATGAGATAGAGCACGAGACGGGGAGGATCAGAGGGAGAAGCAGACTCCCAGCTGAGCAGGGAGCCTGATGCGGGACTTGATCCTGGGACTCCAGGATCATGACCTGAGCCGAAGGCAGTCGCTTGACCGACTGAGCCACCCAGGCGCCCAACACCCCGACATCTAATAGTAAAACTTACAAGTCTCAGAGACAAAGAGAAAATCCTGAAAGCAGCTCAGGAGAAGAGATATGTAACCAACAATGGTAGAAACATTAGATTGGCAACAGACCTATCCACAGAGACCTGGCAGCCCAGAAGGTACTGGCATGATAACTTCAGAGCACTAAACGAGAAAAATATGCAGCCAAGAATACTATATCCAGCGAGGCACTCATTGAAAATAGAAGGAGACATAAAAAGCTTCCAGGACAAACAAAAACTAAAGGAATTTGCAAACACGAAACCAGCCCTCCAAGAAATATTGAAAGGGGTTCTCTAAGCAAAGAGAAAGCCTAAAAGCAGCATAGATCAGAAAGGAACACAGACAATATACACTAACAGTCACCTTACAGGCAATACAATGGCACTAAATTCATACCTTTCAATAGTTACCCTGAATGTAAACGGGCTAAATGCCCCAATCAAAAGACACAGGTGATCAGATTGGATTAAAAATAATACCCATCAATATGCTGTCACCAAGAGATTCATTTTAGACTGAAAGACACCCCCAGATTGAAAGTGAGGGGGTGGAAAACCATTTACCATGCTAATGGACACCAAAAGAAAGCTGGGGTGGCAATCCTTATATCAGACAAATTAGATTTTAAAACAAAGACTGTAATAAGAGATGAGGAAGGACACTATATCCTACTTAAAGGGTCTATGCAACAAGAAGATCTAACAATTGTAAATATCGATGCCCCAACATGGGAGCAACCAATTTTATAAGGAAATTAATAACAAAAGCAAAGAAACACATTGACAACAATACAATAATAGTGGGGGACTTTAACACCCCCCTGACTGAAATGGGCAGATCATCAAAGCAAAAGATCAAAAAGGAAATAAAGACTTTAAATGACACACTGGACCAAATGGACTTCACAGACATATTCAGAACATTCCATCCCAAAGCAACAGAATACACATTCTTCTCTAGTGCCCATGGAACATTCTCCAGAATTGATCACATCCTAGGTCACAAATCAGGTCTCAACCGGTACCAAAAGATTGGCATCATTCCCTGCATATTTTCAGACCACAATGCTTTGAAACTAGAACTGAATCACAAGAGGAAAGTTGGAAAGAACTCAAATACGTGGAGGCTAAAGAGCATCCTACTAAAGAATGAATGGGTCAACCAGGAAATTAAAGAACAATTAAAAAAATTCATGGAAACCAATGAAAATGAAAACACAACTGTTCAAAATCTTTGGGATACAGCAAAGGCAGGCCTGAGAGGAAAGTATATAGCAATACAAGCCTTTCTCAAGAAACAAGAAAGGTCTCAAATACACAACCTAACCCTACACCTAAAAGAGGTAGGAAAAAAAAAAAGCAAATAAAGCCTAAACCCAGCAGGAGAAGAGAAATAATAAAGATCAGAGGAGAAATCAATGAAATAGAAACCAAAAGAACAGTAGAACAGATCAACGAAACTAGGAGCTGGTTCTTTGAAAGAATTAACAAGATTGATAAACCCCTGGCCAGACTTATCCAAAAGAAAAGAGAAATGACACAAATCAACACAATCGTGAATGAAAGAGGAGAGATCACAACCAACACCAAAGAAATACAAACAATTATAAGAACATATTATGAGCAACTCTATGCCAGCAAATCAGATAACCTGGAAGAAATGGATGCATTCCTAGAAATGTGTCAACTACCAAAATTGAAACAGGAAGAAATAGAAAACCTGAATAGACCTATAACCACTAAGGAAATTGAAGCAGTCATCAAGAATCTCCCAAGAAAAAAAATCCTGGGGCCAGATGGCTTCCCAGGGGAATTCTACCAAACATTTATTTATTTATTTATTTATTTTAATTTTTTTATTGTTGATTAATCACCATACATTACATCATTTGTTTTTGATGTAGTGTTCCTTGATTCATTGTTTGTGTATAACACCCCAGTGCTCCAGTGCCCTCTTTAATACCCATCACCAGGCTAACCCATCCGCCCACCCTCCTCCCCTCTAGAACCCTCAGGGTGTTTTTCAGGGTCCATCGTCTCTCATGGCTCGTCTCCCCCTCCGATTTACTCCCCTTCATTCTTCCCCTCCTGCTATCTTCTTCTTATTTCTTTTCTCTTAACATATGTTGCATTATTTGTTTCAGAAGAACAGATCTGTGATTCAACAGTCTTGCACAATTTACAGAGCTCACCAGAGCACATACCCTACCCAATGTCTATCACCCAGCCACCCCATCCCTCTGACCGCCACCACTCAAGCAAAACTCAGTTTGTTTCCTGAGATTAAAAATTCCTCATATTAGTGTGGTCATATGATACATGGTTTTCCTTGATTGACTTATTTCTTTCAGCATAATACCCTCCAGTTCCATCCACGTCGTTGCAAATGGCAAGATCTCTTTCCTTTTGATGGCTGCATAATATTCCATTGTGTATATATACCACCTCTTCTTTATCCATTCATCTGTCGATGGACATCTAGTCTCTTTCCACCATTTGGCTATTGTGGACTTTGCTGCTATAAACATTCAGATGCACGTACCCCTTCGGATCCCTACATTTGTATCTTTGTGGTAAATACCCAGTAGTACAATTGCTCGATTGTATGGTAGCTCTATTTTCAACTGTTTAAGGAAATTCCATACTGTTTTCCAGAGGGGTTGCACCACCTTGCGTTCCCACCAACAGTGTAGGAGGGTTCCCCTTTCTCTGCATCCCCGCCAACATCTGTCGTTTCCTAACTTGTTAATTTTAGCCATTCTGACTGGTGTGAGGTGGTATCTTATTGAGGTTTTGATTTGGATTTCCCTGATGCCGAGCGATGTTGAGCACTTTTCATGTGTCTGTTGGCAATTTAGATGTCTTCTTTGGAAAAATGTCTGTTCATGTCTTTTGCCCATTTTTGATTGGATTATTTGTTCTTTGGGTGTTGAGTTTGATAAGTTTTTATAGATTTTGGATACAAGCCCTTTATCTGATATGTCATTTGCAAATATTTTCTCCCATTCTGTCGGTTGTCTTTTGGTTTTGTGGACTGTTTCTTTTGCTGTGCAAAAGCTTTTTATCTTGATGAAATCCCAATAGTTCATTTTTGCCCTTGCTTCCCTTGCCTTTGGCGATGTTTCTAGGAAGAAGTTGCTGCGGCTGAGGTCAAAGAGGGTGCTACCTGTGTTCTTTAGGATTTGGATGGACTCCTGTCTCACGTTTAGGTCTTTCAAACATTTGGAGTCTATTTTTGTGTGTGGTGTAAGGAAATGGTCCAGTTTCATTCTTCTGCATGTGGCTGTCCAATTTTCCCAACACCATTTGTTGAAGAGACTGTCTTTTTTCCATTGGATATTCTTTCCTGCTTTGTCAAAGATGAGTTGACCATAGAGTTGAAGGTCCATTTCTGGGCTCTCTATTCTGTTCCATTGATCTATGTGTCTGTTTTTTGTGCCAGTACCATACTGTCTTGATGATGACAGCTTTGTAATAGTGCTGGAAGTCCGGACTTGTGATGCCGCCAGCTTTGCTTTTCTTTTTCAATATTCCTTTGGCTATTCGGGCTCTGTTCTGGTTCCATACAAATTTGAGGATTATTTGTTCCATTTCCTTGAAAAAAGTGGATGGTGTTTTGATGGGGATTGCAATGAATGTGTAGATTGCTCTAGGTAGCATTGACATCTTCATAATGTTTGTTCTTCCAATCCATGAGCATGGAACGTTTTTCCATTTCTTTGTGTCTTCTTCAATTTCTCTCATGAGTATTTTATAGTTTTCTGAGTACAGATCCTTTGCCTCCTGGTTGAATTTATTCCTAGGTATCTTATGCTTTTGGGTGCAATTATAAATGGGATCGACTCCTTGATTTGTCTCTCTTCTGTCTTGTTGTTGGTGTATAGGAATGCCACTGATTTCTGTGCATTGATTTTATATCCTGCTACTTTACTGAATCCCTGTATGTGTTCTAGCAGTTTTGGGGTGGAGTCTTTTGGGTTTTCCACATACAGTATCATATCATCTGCAAAGAGTGAGAGTTTGACTTCCTCTTTGCTGATTTCGATGCCTTTGATTTCCTTTTGTTGTCTGATTGCTGTGGCTAGGATTTCTAATACTATGTTGAATAACAGTGGTAATAGTGGACATCCCTGCCACGTTCCTGACCTTAGGGGAAAAGCTCTCTGCTTTTCCTCATTGAGAATGATATTCGCTGTAGGTTTTTCATAGATGGCTTTTATGATATTGAGGTATGTACCCTCTATCCCTATACTGTAAAGAGTTTTGATCAAGAAAGGATGCTGTACTTTGTCAAATGCTTTTTCTGCATCTATTGAGGGGATCATATGTTTCTTGTTCTTTCTTTTGTTAACATATTGTATCACATTGATTGATTTGCGGATGTTGAACCATCTTGCATCCCAGGGATATATCTCACTTGGTCATGGTGAATTATCCTTTTAATCTACTGTTGGATCCTATTGGCTAGTATTTTCGTGAGAATTTTTGCATCCATGTTCATCAAGGATATTGGTCTGTAATTCTCGTTTTTGATGGGGTCTTTGTCTGGTTTTGGGATCAAGGTAATGGTGGCCTCATAAACTGAGTTTGGAAGTTTTCCTTCCATTTCTATTTTTTGGAACTGTTTCAGGAGAATAGGTATTAATTCTTCTTTAAATGTTTGATAGAATTCCCCTGGGTAGCGGTGTGGCCCTGGGCTTTCATTTGTTGGGAGATTTTTGATGATTGCTTCAATTTCCTTAGTGGTTATAGGTCTATTCAGGTTTTCTATTTCTTCCTAGTTCAATTTTGGTAGTTGATACATCTCTAGGAATGCACCCATTTCTTCCAGGTTATCTAATTTGCTGGATTAGAGTTGCTAATAATATGTTCTTATAATTGTTTGTATTTCTTTGGTGTTCGTTGTGCTCTCTTCTTTCATTCATGATTTTGTTGATTTGGTTCATTTCTCTTTTCTTTATGATAAGTCTGGCCAGGGGTTTATCCATCTTGTTAATTCTTTCAAAGAACCAGCTCCTAGTTTCGTTGATCTGTTCTACTGTTCTTTTGGTTTCTATTTCATTGATTTCTGCTCTGATCCTTATTATTTCTCTTCTCCTGCTGGGTTTAGGCTTTCTTTGCTGTTCTTACTCCAGCTCCTTTAGGTGTAGGATTAGGTTGTGTATTTGAGACGTTTCTTGTTTCTTGAGAAAGGCTTTTATTGCTATATACTTTCCTGTTAAGACTGCCTTTCCTGGATCCCGAAGATTTTAAACAGTTGTGTTTTTATTTTCATTGGGTTCCATGAATTCTTTTAATTCTTCTTTAATTTCCTGGTTGACCCATTCATTCTTTAGTAGGATGCTCTTTAGCCTCCATGTATTTAAGTTCTTTCCAACTTTCTGCTTGTGATTGAGTTCTAGTTTCAAAGCATTGTGGTCTGAAAATATGCAGGGAATGATCCCAATCTTTTGGTACCGGTTGAGACCTGATTTGTGACCTAGGATGTGATCAATTCTGGAGAATGTTCCATGGGCACTAGAGAAGAATGTGTATTCCGTTGCTTTGGGATGGAATGTTCTGAATATGTCTGTGAAGTCCATTTGGTCCAGTGTGTCATTTAAAGTCTTTATTTCCTTGTTGATCTTTTGGTTTGTTGATCTGTCCATTTCAGTCAGGGGGTGGTAACGTCCCCCACTATTATTGTATTGTTGTCAATGTGTTTCTTTTCTTTTGTTATTAATTTCCTTATAAAATTGGTTGCTCCCATGTTGGGGCATCAATATTTACAATTGTTAGATCTTCTTGTTGGATAGACCCTTTAAGTAGGATATAGTGTCCTTCTTCATCTCTTATTACAGTCTTTGGTTTAAAATCTAATTTTTCTGATATAAGGATTGCCACCCCAACTTTCTTTTGGTGTCCATTAGCATGGTAAATGGTTTTCCACCCCCTCACTTTCAATCTGGGGGTGTCTTTCGTTCTAAAATGAATCTCTTGCAGACAGCATATTGATGGGTCTTGTTTTTTAATCCAATTTGATAGCCTGTGTCTTTTGATTGGGGCTTTGAGACCATTTACATTCAGGGTAACTATCGAAAGATATGAATTTAGTGCCATTGTTTTGCCTGCAAGGTGACTGTTACTGTATATTATCTGTGTTCCTTTCTGTTCTATGCTGCTTTTAGGCTTTCTCTTTGCTTAGAGGACCCCTTTCAATATTTCTTGGAGGGCTGGTTTCGTGTTTGCAAATTCCTTTAGTTTTTGTTTGTCCTGGAAGCATTTTATCTCTCCTTCAATTTTCAATGAGAGCCTCACTGGATATAGTATTCTTGGTTGCATATTTTTCTCATTTAGTGCTCTGAAGATATCATGCCAGTCCTTTCTGGCCTGCCAGGTCTCTGTGGATAGGTCTGTTGCCAATCTAATGTTTCTACCATTGTAGGTTATATATCTCTTCTCCTGAGCTGCTTTCAGGATTTTCTCCTTGTCTCTGAGACTCGTAAGTTTTACTATTAAATGTCAAGTTGTTGACCTATTTTTATTGATTTTGAGAGCAATTCTCTGTGCCTCCTGGATTTTGATGCCCTTTTTCTTCGTCATATTAGGGAAGTTCTCTGCTCTAAATTGTTCCAATATACCTTCTGTCCCTCTCTCTCTTTCTTCTTTTTCTGGGATTCCAATTATTCTAATGTTGTTTCATCTTATGCTATAGATTATCTATCGAATTCTGCCCTCGTGATCCTGTAGTTCTTTCTCTCTCTTTTTCTCAGCCTCTTTATTTTCCAACATTTGGTGTTCTATATCACTGATTCTCTCTTCTGCCTCATTTATCCTAGCAGTTAGTGCCCCCATTTTTGACTGCACCTCATTAATAGCCTTTTTGATTTCCACTTGCTTAGATTTTAGTTCTTTTATTTCTCCAGAAAGCGTTTCTCTGATAACTTCCATGCTTTTTTCAAGCCCAGCTAGTATCTTTAAAGTCATGATTCTGAACTCTAGGTCCGACATCGTACTAATGTCCATATTGCGGAGGTGCCTGGCTGACGGTACTACCTCTTGTTCTTTTTACTGAGGTGATTTTTTTTGTCTTGTCATTTTGTCCAGAGGAGAAGAGATGAATGAGGAACAAAATGCTAACAGGTTAACAATGTCCCCAGCAAATATACTCTAAAGAAATCAGAAAAGACGTGAAACCAGGGGAAAAGAAAAGGAAAGAAAGATAAAAGTAAGAGAAAAAAAAAGATGAAAACTAAAACAGTACAATACAAAAAAAACAGAATATGATCACATATGATCAGGCTAGTGCATATACCAGTGCCACACACTAGATTTTGGGCGTATTTTGGTCTGTTAGAAAAAAGTGCCTCCTAAAATTTTAAAGGAAGAAAGACTTATATATGTACAAAATAAGGGTTGATACAATGAAGGGATGGAAGATGATTGTAAAGATGAAAATTATAAAATATTTTATAAAAGGAATTGATAAGATAAGAAGTTGTTTGAAAAAAGAAGATTAAAAAAAAACAAACAAAGAAGGAAGAGAATGTGATCAGGCAGGAGACTAGAACAAAGGCATACACTAGTGATTTAGTGTATATTTTGATCTGTTAGAAGAAACTGTATCTCAAAATTTTAAAGAGAGTACAACTTACATATATGTGTCAAAAATAAGGGTAACTACTATGAAGAGATAAAATATGACTCTAAAAATGAAAAATAAAAAATGTTTTTTTTAAAAAAGGGATTGATAAGATGTTGGTTGAAAAAGGGAAAAAGAAAAATTAAAAAAAAAGTTAAAAAAATTAACTTTGAAAACTAATGAATCATGGTAAAAAAGCCATGAATTCTATGTGCAGGATTCCACTAGCGCTGGAGTTCTCCTGTTCTCCTTGGTCGGTAAACTTGGTCTTGGCTTGCTGGTTGTTCATGCTGATCTTATGGGGGAGGGGCCTGTTGCCGTGGTTCTCAAATGTAGGCGGATTGCCCCACCCTTGTTGTTCGGGCTAAGCAAGCTGCTCAGGTTTGCTCTCAGGAGCTTTTGTTCCCTGCAAGCTTTCGGTACAGCTTTGGAGGACAAGGGTGAAAATGGTGGTCTCCCAATCTCCACCCAGAGGAGCTGAGAACTCGGGGCCTCGTTCCTCAGTGCACCCCCAGAGAAAAGCAGTCAGTCACTCCTGTGTCCCCGGTCTCCCGCCGCACTCCATGCTCACCCGGCCTGTGACCGAGTGTTTGTATCTCTGGCACCCAACCCCGTGTGGAGTCTCCAAACCCAGCAGATCCCTGCGGTGTGCTCCCGCACCGCTCCTCCTGGGGGAGGAAGGAGAGTCTCCCCAGATCTGCCACTTGTTGGGTCCCTGCTGGAGGATCAGTGGCCCAACTGGCCTGCAGATCACAGTTTATGGCCACCCCAAGCTGAGAGCCCACGCCTCGGCTCCATCTCTGCAGCTGGCTTCCCCGCTCCGATACCTGGGAGCTGTGCTGCACTCAGGCACCCCCGGTTTTTCTGTGATCTCGAGGGTTCTGAGACCACACTGTGCCGCGAGGGTTCCATCCCCAGCTTAGCCACTGGAGCGACGTCCCTCCGCGGAGCCCACTTCTAAAAGTTCCGATTTTGTGTTCCAGGGCTCTATCACTTGCCAGAAGCGACCGACGGAGGCTCCCTCCCCCGCAGTCTATCCTCCCGAATATCGCCTCGGATTCACTACTCCACACGTCCTGCCTTCCAGTAAGTGGTGGCTTTTCTGTTCAGAGAGTTGTTGCTACTCTCTTCTTCAATCTCCTGTTGAGTTCGTAGGTGTTCAGAATGGTTTGATCCCTATTCAGCTGAATTCCTGAGACCAGACGAAATCCAGGTCTTCTACTCCTCAGCCATCTTCTCTACCAAACATTTAAAGAAGAATTAATACCTATTTTCCTGAAACTGTTCCAAAAAATTGAAATGGAAGGAAAACTTCCAAACTCATTTTATGAGGCCACCATTACCTTGATCCCAAAACCAGACAAAGACCCCATCAATAAGGAGAATTATAGACCAGTATCCTTGATGAACATGGATGCAAAAATTCTCACCAAAATACTAGCCAATAGGATCCAGCAGTACATTAAAAGGATTATTCACCATGATCAAGTGTGATTTATCCCTGGGATGCAAGGTTGGTTCAACATCAGCAAATCAAACAACGTGATACAATACATTAAGAAAAGATAGAACAAGAATCATACGATCCTCTCAATAGATGCAGAAAAAGCATTTGAAAAAGTACAGCATCCTTTCTTGATCAAAACTCTTCAGAGTATAGGGATAGAGGGTACATACCTCAATATCATAAAATCCATCCATGAAAAACCTACAGCGAATATCATTCTCAATGGTGAAAAGCAGAGAGCTTTACCCCTAAGGTCAGGAACGCAGCAGTGATGTCCACTATCACCACTGCTATTCAACATAGTATAAGAAATCCTAGCCACAGCAATCAGACACAAAGGAAATCAAAGGCATCCAAATCGGCAAAGAGGAAGTCAAACTCTCACTCTTTGCAGATGATATGATACTGTATGTGGAAAACTTAAAAGACTCCACCCCAAAACTGCTAGAACTCCTACAGGAATTCAGTAAAGTGGCAGGATATAAAATCAATGCACAGAAATCAGTGGCATTTCTATACACCAATAAGAAGAGAGAAGAGAGACAAATCAAGGAGTCGATCCCATTTACAATTGCACCCAAAACCATAAGATACCTAGGAATAAATTCAACCAAAGAGGCAAAGATCTGTACTCAGAAAACTATAAAATACTCATGAAAGGAATTGATGAAGACACAAAGAAATGGAAAAACGTTCCATGCTCATGGATTGGAAGAACAAACATTATGAAGATGTCAATGCTACCTAGAGCAATGTACACATTCAGTGCAATCCCCATCAAAATACCATCCACTTTTTTCAAAGAAATGGAACAAATAATCCTAAAATTTGTATGGAACGAGAAGCGACCCCGAAGAACCAGAGGAAAGTTGAAAAAGAAAAGCAAAGCTGGCGGCATCACAATTCCGGACTTCCAGCTCTATTACAAAGCTGTCATCATCAAGACAGTATGGTAGTGGCACAAAAACAGACACATAGATTAATGGAACAGAATAGAGAGCCCATAAATGGACCTTCAACTCTATGGTTAACTCATCTTTGACAAAGCAGGAAAGAATATCCAATGGCAAAAAGACAGTCTCTTCAACAAATGGTGTTGGGAAAATTGGACAGCCATGTGCAGAAGAATGAAACTGGACCTTTTCCTTAAACCACACATAAAGAGACTCCACATGGTTGAAAGACCTAAATGTGAGACAGAAGTCCATCCAAATCCTAAAGGAGAACAGAGGCAGCAACCTCTTCGACCTCAGCCACAGCAACTTCTTCTTAAAAACATCGCCTAAGGCAAGGGAAGCAAGTGCAAAAATGAACTATTGAGATTTCATCAAGATAAAAAGCTTTTGCACAGCAAAAGAAACAGTCCACAAAACCAAAAGACAACTGACAGAATGGGAGAAAATATTTGCAAATGACACATCAGATAAAGGGCTAGTATCCAAAATCTATAAAGAAATTATCAAACTCAACACCCAAAGAACAAATAATCCAATCAAGAAATGGGCAGAAGACATGAACAGACATTGTTCCAAAGAAAACATCCAAATGGCCAATAGACACATGAAAAAGTGCTCAATATCACTCAGCATCAGGGAAATCCAAATCAAAACCTCCATGAGATACCACCTCACACCAGTCAGAACGGCTAAAATTAACAAGTCAGGAAACAACAGATGTTGGTGGGGATTAAGAGAAATGGGAACCCTCCTACACTGTTGGTGGGAATGCAAGTTGGTGCAACCACTGGAAAACAGTATGGAGTTTCCTCAAACAGTTGAAAATAGAGCTACCATACGATCCCGCAATTGCACTACTGGGTATTTACCACAAAGGTACAAGCATAGGGATCAGAAAGGGTACGTGCACCCGAATGTTTATAGCAGCAATTTCCACAATAGCCAAACTGTGGAAAGAGCCAAGATGTCCATCGACAGATGAATGGATAAAGAAGAGGTGGTATATATACACAATGGAATATTATGCAGCCATCAAAAGGAATGAGATTTTGCTATTTGCAACGACATGGATGGAACTGGAGGGTGTTATGCTGAGTGAAATAAGTCAATCAGATAAAGACATGTATCATATGACCTCACTGATATGAGAAATTCTTAATCTCAGGAAACAAACTGAGGGTTGCTGGAGTGGTGGGGGGGTGGGAGGGATGGGGTGGCTGGGTGATAGACATTGGGGAGTGTATGTGCTATGACGAGTGCTGTGAATTGTGCAAGACTGTTGAATCACAGATCTGTACCTCTGAAACAAATAATGCAATATATGTTAAGGAAATATATGTTTTAAGGAATAAAAAGAAGATTGCAGGAAGGGAAGAATAATGAGAGGGAAATCAGAGGGGGAGATGAACCATGAGAGATGATGGACTCTGAAAAACAAACTGAGGGTTCTAGCAGGGAGCGGGGGTGGGGGGATGGGTTAGCCTGGTGATGGGTATTAAAGAGGGCACATTCTGCATGGAGCACTGGGTGTTATGCACAGACAATGAAACATGGAACACTACATCCAAAACTAATGATGTAATATATGGTGATTAACATAACAATTAAAAAATTAATAAAAAAGGCAAAAGAACATAGAACAGCCAAAAAAAAAAAGTAATTGTTTTGCAATCTAGGTTCTCCATCCTTTCCCCTCACCCTGGTCCTACTCCTCAGAGTTACTCATTGTTAACAGATGTCAGTAGATCCTTCCAGACATTTTCTAAAGACATGCTTGTCCTTTATCATATTTTATCTTTCTACAACTAGAATCATGCTGTTGACCATATCACAACTTATTTTTTCACTTACTAATATCACAGCCATCTTTCCAATTCAGTGTAGCCACATCTACCTCATTGCACAGAGGGTTGCATTTTAGAATACTCCATAATCCTCGAGTTTTCTGTTGATTTTGGTGGCATCCAGCATTTTGCTCTACAAATTATCCTCAATTGAATATCTTTATATACCATGTTAAAATAGAGGGGCACCTGGGAAGCTCCATTGGTTGGGCTACCAACTTTTGGTTTCAGCTCAGGTCATCAACTCATGGGTCAGGGAATCAAGCCCCACATGGGGCTCTGTGCTTAGCAAGGCGTATGCTTGAAGATTCTCTCCCTCTGCCCCAGCCCCCCCCACTCTCTCTCTTAAATTAATTAATTAGTATCTTTTTTAAAAAATAGAACTACCACACAATCCAGTAATCACAATACTGGGTATTTCCCAAAATACACTAGGGACACATGGGTGGCTCAGTTGGTTAAGCATCTGACTCTTGATTTCAGCTCAGATCATGATTATAGAGTCATCAGATTGAGCCCCACGTTGGGCTCCATGCTCAGAGGGGAGTCTGCTTCTTTCTCTCTCTCCCTCTCTCCTTTTGCGCCTCCCCCTGCTTGCTCTCTCTTGCTCTCTCTCACTCTAAAACAAATAAATACATCTTTAATTTAAAAAGAATACAGAAACACTAATTCAAAGGGGTACACTAACCCCTATGTTAATTGTAAAATTTATAGCAGCCAAATCATGGAAATAACTCAGGGGTCCACCAATAGATGAATGGATAAAGATGAAGTATATATAAACACACACACAATGGAATATTACTCAGCTATAGAAAAGAATAAAATTTTTCCATTTGCAATGACATGGATGGAGCTAGAGTATAATGCTAAGCAAAATAAGTCAGTCAGAGAAAGATAATATATATATGCTACATCTTTCTTATTCATTCATCCAACAATGGACACTTAGGTTGCTTCCTTATCTTAGCTATTGTAAATAATGCTGCAATAAATATAGAGGTACATGAATTTTTTTGAATTAGTGTTTTCATTTTCTTTGGATAAATAGTAGGGAAATTATTGGGTCATATGGTAATTGTATTTTTAATTTTTTGAAGAACCTTCATCCTGTTTTCTACAGAGGTTGTACCAATTTACATTCCCACCAACACTACAACAGTTCTTTAGAACTAAACAGAAATAAAAGCATAACATCAAGGATTTAAAGCAAATGACATGGAGCTTAAAATAAGTAATAATAAAAAGAGTGTAAATGGAAATATTAGATGGATGAAATACATCAGATAGATGGTATTATTGAAATAAAAAATAAAGATGATAAAGATTTAAAAGTAAAGATAAAACCAAAGTTGAGTATTTTAAAAAACTAATAGACAAATCTTAGCCATATACCCTTATAATAAAGAGAAAGGGCACAGATGATTATTTGGACTAAAAACACTTACATACATAAAGATACATTTAAATAGTACTTAAATTATAAGGAAATATAAATTGGTAGAATAAATTTGAAACTTCAGTGGCCTGTTTCCTAGAAAAATATCTTAAATAATTACATAAGGTAGAATACTTTAATAAACCTACTAAATTAAATTAATTGAATCAATACTTAAAAATGAACTTCAACAAAAATACCAAAATTATGTTGCTAATAAATTATATTTAAGAAATAGATACTTCTAGTCTTATATCATCTGTTCCAGAGAGTAGAAATGAAATAAAAGGAATAGAAAAATTCAGAATTATAAAAACAAAGCATTATGGGCCAAGCTCACTTATAAAGAGGGATGCAAATATCCTAAATAAAAAAAAAAGCATATAATTTATTACACCCACAAGAAAGTGCTATACCTAAAAATAAATGTAACATATATATGCTACACTTTTGTGGAGAAATATATATAGTATTTTCTTTCAAAGAGAAAAAAAATCAAAATAAACAGAGAAAGTTTTTGCTTCAGAGATCTAAATATCACAAAGATATTTAATCATTAAATACAACGCAATTCAAATATAAATATCAACAGGATATTTCATTGAACTCAACAGGACAAATCTAAAATTCATATGTATGACCATGGGACCAAGAAAAATTAAAATAATTTTGAATAAGAACAACAGTAAAGGGTTAACTTGGCAGCCTGAATACCCATACCATGCTTGTTCCAAAGGTTTTCAAGATTGACCCTTGATCAGCTCCTGGAGATAACTTCTGAGCTCTTGGAATATGCTGCCTGATATGTCTTTGTATACTTAGGGTACCAGATGGTACGTGCTAACACCATGATTCATGGTGAACATCTGTTTTTGTATGCCTGGAGCTTTGGGCCATATTGTATCACTTTGACTTCTGAGGGGCGGGGCCACTGGAGACTGAGAAGCTAAGGTCAGTCATGTGGGTGGTTCATGTCTGTGTCACTGACACCAATAAAAACCCTTGACAGCAAAGACAACTTTCCCAGTTGACAATACTTTGCACATTTTATGACATATAAATGTTTTCTGCTGTTTAAGGGAGTAATAAGTGATGTCTATGTAACTCCACTGGGAAAACACAACTGGAAGCTCATGCCTAGTTGCTGCTGGACTCTGTTGTACGTATCTTTTGCTTTGATGATTCTAATCTGTACCCTTCTACTGTAACAAACAGTAACTGTGAGTGGGGACCCCTGACACAGGAACCAAAGTGTGTGGGCACTGACTAGCTAAAACCTATCAAAACGTATAATAAAGCTATGGAAATTAAAACAGTGTGACAATGGCATAGAGACAACTAATAGACTAAAAGAAAATCAAACCTCAAATGTGAAGAAATGGCATTATAAATCAGCAGATAAAAGGTAAATTGTTGAACAAATTGATCCAGATTATCCATGCAGGGAAAAAAAAATGTAGATTTCTGACAGACACCATTTATAAAAATGTTTCAGATAGAAAAATCTGTGAAATGCAATATTAAATACATCCTTACAAGAACATATAGAATGATTTTTTTATATTCTCAGGATAGGGACAGGTTTTTAAGTAGATAATCATAAAAGAAAACTTTTATTAGTTTTACAGTATTAAAATTAAACACACCTGTACAACAAAAGGCATCATAAACTTACAAAGATTGGAGATAGGTGAAATAAGTGACAAGGCCTGAGTATATCCAGATTAGTATATCCAGAATATATATCAATCTAGTACAAATAAATTAGTTTATCCAACAAACCCTTATTGAATGTCTGTTATGTACAAGGTGCTGTTCTGGCCACTGGGAAAACTGCAGGAAACAAATCAGACAATAGCCTCCTTTCACAGAGAAGACAAACAATAATAAATAAATGAATAGACATATTAATAAACCTCACATTTTAGCAAGTGCCATAGAGAGAAATAAAACGAGTTAGGGAATACAGAGCTTGATAGGAGATGGTATTTTAGATAGGCTGTTCAGGCAGATCCATGTAAAAAAATACATCTGTTTTTGAACCTAATAGGCTACAAGTCAGTATGAAAAAGAAAACCCAATAGAAAAGGGTTATTCTCATATATTTTTAAATAGTATTTAAATTATAAGACAATATAATTAACCTAATGGCCAAAAGGTTTCTGTAGTTTATTTCAAAATAATTTTGCATGTGTGTTCATGTTAAGAAGATTTATGGGATTTCAGAGAAAACATTTGAATATGAGTTTACAATTTTTGAAGCTTGGTGATGAGTTAATGGCAATTTATTATACTATCCTCTCATTCGTTTTCTTTCTTTTTCTCTTTATATATACACATATATAAAATTATATAAATATATAATTAAAAATAAAGCATAATTAAGCATACATTTTATGTGTTTATATAAGTATAATTATAATCTAGTTATAAGTATAAAATTACATGTAATTATATATTCATATATTATTAAATATATAAATACCTAATTACATATAAAGTACATTATATGTATGTTATATATATTGTACAGAGTTGAGAGAAAACACAAGTAACAAATATTAGGAATAAAAAGGGATATCATCACAGTTTCCTTCCTACAGGTATAAAATACATAACTAGCAAATATTATGAACAATTTATGAAACTCTGGATCCAAACTGAATCACTGATACATTTTACCAAATATTTGAGAGAGAATACACATAAAGTTCTAGAGAATATAAAAAGATAAAAACCCTTGCCAATTAATTTGATGAGGCAAAGATCATCTTGGTACAAAACCAAAATGAACATTAAAGAAAAGGAAAATTATTCCTTAGTTTTTTAAAAGTTACTTTGAACTCTTGAAAGAAAAAGTATTTCTCTGAACACAATTTAAAAATAAATGAAAATAGAGGGGGCAGAGCAAGATGGCAGAGGTGTAGGAGACCTGGATTTCATCTGGTCTCAGGAATTCAGCTGAATAGGGATAAAACCATTCTGAACACTTATGAATTCAACAGGAGATCGAAGAGAAGAATAGCAACAACTCTCTGAACAGAAAAGCGACCACTTACTGGAAGGTAGGACGTGCACAAAAGTGAATCCGAGGCAATATTCGGGAGGATATAGATGGCGGGGGAGGGGGCTTCCGTAGGCCGCTTCTGGCAAGGGATAGAGCAGCGGAGCACAAAATTGGAACTTTTAGAAGTCAGTTCTGCTGAGGGACGTCGCTCCAGTGGCTAAGCCGGGGGAGGGACCCTCGTGGGACAGTGTGGTCTCAGGACCCTCCGGGTCACAGAAAGACTGGGGGTGCCTGAGTGTGGCCAAACTCCCAGGTACTGAAGTGGGGAAGCTGGCTGCAGAGACGGAGCCGAGGTGCCGGCTCTCAGCTCGGGGTTGCCATAAACTGTGATCGGCGACACAGTTGGGCCACTGCTCCTCCAGCAGGGACCCAACAAGCAGCAGATCTGGGGAGACTCCCCTTCCTCCCCGAGGATGAGCGGCGCGGGAGCACACCACAGGGATCTGCTGGGTTTGGCGACTCCACACCGAGTCGGGTGCCAGAGATCGAAATGCGCGGTCATAGGCCAGGTGAGCACAGAGTGCGGCCTGAGACCGGGGACACGGGAATGACTGAGCTTTTCTCTGGGGGCACACTGAGGAGCGAGGCCCCGAGTTCTCAGCTCCTCCAGGCGGAGATTGGGAGGCCGCCATGTTCACTCTCGTCCTCCAAAGCTGTACCGAGAGCTTGCAGGGAACAAAATCTCCTGAGAGAAAACCCGAGCAGATTACTTAGCCCCGACCAACAAGGGTAGGGCAATTCCGCCTCCAGCAAACACATTTGGGAACCACGGCAACAGGCCCCTCCCCCAGAAGATCAGCACGATCAGCCAGCAAGCCAAGACCAAGTTTACCGATCAAGGAGAACAGGAGAACTCCAGCGTTAGGGGAATACTACACATAGAATTCATGGCTTTTTTACCATGATTCATTAGTTTTTCAAAGTTAATTTTTTTAACTGTTTTTTTTTTATTTTTCTTTTTCCCTTTTTCAACCAACATCTTATGAATCCCTTTTTGAAAAAAAATATTTTTATTTTTCATTTTTAGAGTCATATTATAGCCCTTCATAGTAGACACCCTTATTTTTGGCATATATATATATATATATATATATATATAAGTTGTTCCCTCTTTAAGATTTTGAGATACAGTTTCTTCTAGCAGATCAAAATATACCCTAAATCACTAGTGTATGCCTTTGTTCTAGTCTCCTGTGTGATCACATTCTCTCCCTTTTTTTCTCTTTTAAATCTTCTTTCTTTTTTCAAACAGCTTCTTATCTTATCAATTCCTTTTATAAAATCTTTTATAATTTTCATCTTTACAGTCATCTTCCATCCCTTCTTGTATCAACCCTTATTTTTTACATATATAAGTCTTTCTTTCTTTAAAATTTTAGGAAGCACTTTCTTCTAACAAACTAAAATACAACCAAAATCTAGTGCGTGGCGCTGGTCTATGCACTAGCCTGATCATATTTGATAATATTCTGGTTTTTTTTTTTTGTTTTGTTCTGTTTTTGTTTGTTTTTATCTTTATCTTTTTCTTTTTTTTCCCTCTTTCTTTTTTCCTTCTTTCCCTTTCTTTTCTCCTGGTTTTAGGTCTTTTCTGATTTGTTTAGAGTATATTTCCTGGGGAAGTCATTATTAGCATTTTGTTCTCTCATTCATCTATTCTCCTCTGGACAAAATGACAAGATGAAAAAAAATCACCTCAGCAAAAAGAACAAGAGGTAGTACCATCTGCCAGGGACCACCTCAATACAGACATTAGTACAATGTCAGACCTAGAGTTCAGAATCATGATTTTAAAGGTACCGGCTACACATGAAAAAAGCATGGAAGTTATTAGAGACACCTTCCTGGAGAAATAAAAGAACTAAAATCTAACCAAATTGAAATAAAAAAGGCTATTAATGAGGTGCAATCAAAAATGGGGGCACTAACTGCTATGATAAATGAGGCAGAAGAGAGAATCAGCAATACAGAAGACCAAATGATGGAAAATAAAGAAGCTGAGAAAAAGAGAGATAAACAACTACTGGATCGCGAGGGCAGAATTCGAGAAATAAGCGATACGATAAGATGGAAAAACATTAGAATAATTGGGATCCCAGAAGAAGAAGAAAGAGAGAGAGGGGCAGAAGGTATATTGGAGCAAATTAGCACAGAGAACTTCCCTAATATGGGGAAGGAAACAGGCATCAAAATCCAGGAGGCACAGAGAACCCCTCTCAAAATCAATAAAAATAGGTCAACACCCTGACATCTTGGAGTAAAAATAACGAGTCTCAGAGACAAAGAGAAAATCTTGGAAGCAGCTAGGGAGAAGAGATATGTAAGCAACAGACCTATCCACAGAGACCACGCAGGCCAGAAAGGACTGACATGATATCTTCAGAGCATTAAACGAGAAAAATATGCAGCCAAGAATACTATATCCAGCTAGGCTGTCATTGAAAATAGAAAGAGAGATAAAAAGCTTCTAGGACAAAAAAAACTAAAGGAATTTGCAAACACGAAACAAGCCCTACAAAGAACTATTGAAAGGGGTCCTCTAAGCAGAGAGAGCCTAAAAGCAGCATAGACCAGAAAGGAATACAGACAATATACAGTAACAGTCACCTTACAGGCAATACAATGGCAATAAATTCCTATATTTCAATAGTTACCCTGAATGTAAATGGGCTAAATGCCCCAATCAAAAGACACAGGCTGTCAGATTGGATAAAAAAACAAGACCCATCGATAGGCTGTCTGCAAGAGACTCATTTTAGAACCAAAGACACCCCAGATTGAAAGTGAGGGGGTGGAAAACAATTTACCATGCTAATGGACACCAAAAGAAAGTTGGGGAAACAATCCTTATATCTGACAAATTAGATTTTAAAACAAAGACTGTAATAAGAGATGAGGAAGGACACTATATCCTACTTAAAGGGTCTATCCAACAAGAAGATCTAACAATTGTAAATATTGATGCCCCTAAAATGGGAGTAGCCAATTATATATGGCAATTAATAACAAAAGCAAAGAAACACATTGACAACAATACAATAATACTGGGGGATTTAACACCCCCCTGACTGAAATGGACAGATCATCTAAGCAAAAGATCAACAAGGAAATAAAGACTTTAAAAGACACACTGGACCAAATGGACTTCACAAACATATTCAGAACATTTCATCCCAAAGCAACGGAATACACATTCTTCTCTAGTGCCCATGGAACATTCTCCAGAATTGATCACATCCTAGGTCACAAATCAGGTCTCAACCGGTACCAAAAGATTGGGATTATTCCTTGCATATTTTCAGAACACAGTGCTTTGAAACTAGAACTCAATCACAAGAGGAAAGTCGGGAAGAGCTCAAATACATGGAGGCTAAAGAGCATCCTACTAAAGAATGAATGGGTCAACCAGGAAATTAAAGAAGAATTAAAAAAATTCATGGAAACCAATGAAAATGAAAACATAACTGTTCAAAACCTTTGGGATACAGCAAAGGCAGTCCTAAGAGGAAAGTATATAGCAATACAAGCCTTTCTCAAGAAACAAGAAAGGTTTCAAATACACAACCTAACCCTACACCTAAAGGAGCTAGAGGGAAAAAAGCAAATAAAGCCTAAAACCAGCAGGAGAAGAGAAATAATAAAGATCAGAGCAGAAATCAATGAAGTAGAGAAAAAAAAAAAAACAGTAGAACAGATCTACGAAACTAGGAGTGGTTCTTTGAAAGAATTAAGAAGATTGATAAACCCCTGGCCAGACTTATCCAAAAGAAAAGAGAAATGACCCAAATCAACAAAATCATGAATGAAAGAGGAGAGATCACAACCAACACCAAGGAAATACAAACAATTATAAGAACATATTATGAGCAACTCTATGCCAGCAAATTAGATAACCCAGAAGAAATGGATGCATTCCTAGAGATGTATCAACTACCAACATTGAACCAGGAAGAAATAGAAAACCTGAACAGACCTATAACCACTAAGGAAATTGAAGCAGTCATCAAAAATCTCCCAAGAAACAAAAGCCCAGGGCCAGATGGCTTCCCAGGGGAATTCTACCAAATAATTAAAAAAGAATTAATACCTATTCTCCTGAAACTGTTCCAAAAAATAGAAACGGAAGGGAAACTTCCAAACTCAGTTTATGAGGCCACCATTACCTTGATCCCAAAACCAGACAAAGACCCCATCCAAAAGGAAAATTACAGACCAATATCCTTGATGAACATGGATGCAAAAATTCTCACCAAAATACTAGCCAATAGGATCCAACAGCACATTAAAAGGATTATTCACCATGACCAAGTGGGATTTATCCCTGGGCTGCAAGGTTGGTTCAACATCCACAAATAATCAACGTTATACAATCTATTAACAAAAGAAAGAACAGGAATCATATGATCCTTTCAAGAGATGCAGAAAAAGCATTTGACAAAGTACAGCATCCTTTCTTGATCAAAACTCTTCAGAGTATAGGGATAGAGGGTACATACCTCAATATCATAAAAGCCATCTATGAAAAACCTACAACATATAACATTCTCAATGGGGAAAAGCTGAGAGCTTTCCCCCTAAGGTCAGGAATGCAGCAGGGATGTCCACTATCACCACTGCTATTCAACATAGTAATAGAAGTCCTAGCCACAGCAATCAGACAACAAAAAGAAATCAAAGGCATCCAAATCGGCAAAGAGGAAGTCAAACTCTCACTCTTTGCAGATGATATGATACTTTATGTGGAAAACCCAAAAGACTCCACCTCAAAACTGCTAAAACTCATACAGGAATTCAGTAAAGTGGCACGATATAAAATCAATGCACAGAAATCAGTGGCATTCCTATACACCAACAACAAGAGAGAAGAGAGACAAATTAAGGCATCGATCCCGTTTACAATTGCACCCAAAACCATAAGATACTTAGGAATAAATCTAACCAAAGTGGCAAAGGATCTGTACTCAGAAAACTATAAAATACTCATGAAAGTAATTGAGGAAGACACAAAGAAATGGAACAACGTTCCATGCTCATGGATTGGAAGAACAAATATTGTGAAGATGTCAATGCTACCTAGAGCAATCTACACATTCAATGCAATCGCCATCAAAATGCCATCCACTTTTTTCAAAGAAATGGAACAAATAATCCTAAAATTTATATGGAACCAGAAGAGATCCCAAATAGCCAGAGGAAAGTTGAAAAAGAAAAGCAAAGCTGGCGGCATCACAATTCCGGACTTCCAGCTCTATTACAAAGCTGTCATCATCAAGACAGTATGGTACTGGCAAAAAAACAGATACATAGATCAATGGAACAGAATCAAGAGCCCAGAAATGGACCCTCCACTCTATGGTCAACTCATCTTTGACAAAGCAGCAAAGAATGTCCAATGGAAAAGAGACAGTCTCTTCAACAAATGATGTTGGGAAAATTGGACAGCCACATGCAGAAGAATGAAACTGGAACATTTCCTTACACCACACACAAAAATAGATTCCAAATGGTTGAAAGACCTAAAAGTGAAACAGGAGTCCATCCAAATCTTAAAGAAGAACACAGGCAGCAACCTCTTCGACCTCAGCCACAGCAACTTCTTCCCAGAAACATCGCCAAAGGCAAGGGAAGCAAGGGCTAAAATGAACTATTGGGATTTCATCAAGATGAAAAGCTTTTGCACAGCAAAAGAAACAGTCCACATAACCAAAAGACAACCGACGGAATGGGAGAAAAGATTTGCAAATGGCATATCAGATAAAGGGCTAGTATCCAAAACCTATAAAGAACTTATCAATCTCAACACCCAAAGAACAAATAATCCAATGAAGAAATGGGCAGACGACATGAACAGACATTTTTCCAAAGAAGACATCCAAATGGCCACCAGACACTTGAAAAAGTGTTCAACATCGCTGGACATCAGGGAAATCCAAATCAGAATCTCAATGAAATAGCATCTCACACGAGTCAGAATGGCTAAAATTAACAAGTCAGGAAATGACAGATGTTGGTGGGGATGCAGAGAAAGGGGAACCCTCCTATACTGTTGGTGGGAATGCAAGTTTGTGCAACCACTCTGGAAAACAGTATGGAGGTTCCTCAAACAGTTGAAAATAGAGCTACCATAGGATCCAGCAATTGCACTCTTGGGTATTTACCAGAAAGATACAAATGTAGGGATCCGAAGGGGTACGTGCACCCGAATGTTTATAGCGGCAATGTCCACGATAGCCAAACTGTGGAAAGAGCCAAGATGTCCATCGACAGATGAATGGATAAAGAAGAGGTGGTATATATACACAATGGAATATTATGCAGCCATCAAAAGGAATGAGATCTTGCTATTTGCAAGGACGTGGATGGAACTGGAGGGTGTTATGCTGTGTGAAATAAGTCAATCAGAGAAGGACATGTATCATATGACCTCACTGATATGAGGAATTCTTAATCTCAGGAAACATACTGAGGGTTGCTGGAGTGGTGGGGTGGTGGAGAGATGGAGTGATAGACATTGGGGAGGGCCTGTGCTATGGTGAGTGTTGTGAATTGTGCAAGACTGTTGAATCACAGATCTGTACCTCTGAAAGAAATAATGCAATATATGTTAAGAAAAAAAAGAAGAAGAAGATAGCAGAAAGGGAAGAATGAAGGGGGGTAAATTGGAGGGGGAGATGAAACATGAGAGACGGTGGACTCTGAGAAACGGACTGGGGGTTCTAGAGGGGATGGGGGTGGGGTGATGTGTTACCCTGGTGATGGGTATTAAGGAGGGCACAGTCTGTGTGGAGCACTGGGTGTTATGCACAAACAATGAATCATGGAACAATACATCAAAAACTAATGATGTAATGTGTGGTGATTCACATAACAATAAAAAAATTTCTTAAAAAGTATTAAAAAATAAAAAATAAATTAAAATAATTAGCAAACAGAATCTAGTGATATATACATACACAAAAAAAATCATGACCAAATTGTGTTCCTTTAGGAATTCAAGGTTGGTATAACAATTGAAAATAAATTAACATAATTACACATGTTAAGAGATATCTTTTCATGTTATTTTTAAAATTTGAACTATTAAATAGGTATGAAAAAATAGAGATAGAGAAAATTTTCTTTTTAAAAAAAATTTTATTTATTTGACAGAGAAAGAGAGCACAAGCAGGGGGAGCAGCAGAGGGAGAGGGAGAAGCAGGCTCCCCACTCAGCAGGGATCCCAATGCAGGGCTTGATCCCAGGACTCTGGGATCATGACCTGAGCCGAAGGCAGATGCTTAACTGACTGAGCCATGCAGGCACCCCAAGATAGAGAAAATTTTCTTAATCAGATACAAGCTATTTAATATTGAATATGAAAATATTTTAAGAGCCTTCTCTGAAATTAGAATAAAAGCCCACTGTTACCACTGCTTTTCAAAATCATACTGGAGATCCTAGCCTGTGCACTGAGGCAAGAGATAACCATTGAAGATATAAGGATTGTTGGGGCACCTGGGTGGCTCAGTCATTAAGCGTCTGCCTTTGGCTCAGGTCATGGTCCACGGTCCTGGGATCGAGCCCCACATCAAGCCCCACATCAGGCTCCCTGCTTGACAGGAAGCCTGCTTCTCCCTCTCCCACTCCCCCTGCTTGTGTTCCCTCTCTCACTCTGTCTCTCTCTCTCTGTCAAATAAATAAATAAAATCTTAAAAAAAAGGAAGATATAAGGATTGCATGGAGTATCTTGTAGTGGCAGAAATCAAGGAAATAATTTAAAAAAGTAAAAGGATGGAGGTTGTCAAAGAGACGAATGCCAATCTAAAACAAAAATAGCACAGCATTGGATTACAACCCAATGTATAAAACAAATATACATTAGTCTACACTGTTACAAATTATTAAATAAGTAAATAAGTGAAGGAAAAGAGATAAATCTTTACAGAAGTATTCCAAATATTTTAAATCGTTACTGTCTTCTCCAGAAAGTAGACCTTAATGTCCATTTCTATCCTTCACCTTGAGTGTGGACTGGTCTTAGTGATTCATGTCCAAAAAATGGAGTATTGAAAGGGGAGAAAGAATATTTTTATAATTGAAAAACCTAGTGAAATTTACCTAACCAAATTATCAAGGTTAACATCAGCAGTTGTATATAGGTCATATTGATATCATGTATTCTCTATATGATGTAATAAAGAGAGAACTAAACTTCTATGGAATTCTTTCCCAAAACTCAACCCCAATCTAATGAAATAAAAGTATGACAAATCCACGTTGAGGAACACTTTACTAAAACACCTGACTTACCAGTCCTCAAAACTATCATGTCATGAAAGACAATGAGAGATTGAGAAACTGTCACAGACCAAAGCACATCAAGGAAACTATGCTAAGTACAGAGAACAACCTGATGGTTACCAGAGGGAAGGTGGGTGGGGGAATGGGTTAAATAGATCATGGGGATTAAGGATTGCACCTGAAACTAATATAACACTGTATGTTAACTAACTGGAATTAAAATAAAAACTTAAAAAAATAAATGCAATATTATATCCTGGATTAGATCCAGGAACAGAAAAGGAACATTCTTGTAAAATCTGGTGGAATCTGAACCAACTCTAGATTTTCGTCAACAGCAATGTATTATTGGTTTCTTAATTGTAATAAATATGTCATATTTATGGAAGATATTAACTTTAGAGGAAGCTGGATAGACAATCTCTATATTTGCAAATCTAAAATTATTCCAAAAGTAAAATATTTGTTACATATAAGGGTTGGAAAGAAGTATTAACAAAGCTCTTGTTATTCTCAGATAACATGATTGCACATAAAAAAAGTCTGCACATAAGAAATTTGGCTAGATTGCTGAAAGTCAATATAGAAAACTCAATTGTATTTCATTAACAATAGTAGGAAATGAAATCTTAAAAAGAATAAATTTAAAAGGCTCATCAAAAACAATCAAATATATAAAAAAATTAAAAAAAAAATAAAATAAAAATAAAAAAAAAACAATCAAATATCAAGAAGTTCATAAAATGTGCAAAACCTCCACACTTAAAATTATAGAACATAAAATATGCATGTTTGTGGATCAGGAGTATTAACTCAATTTTATAAGGAAGTCTGTTCTTCAAAGATTGATTTAATGCAATCACAATAAACTGCTTGTTTGTTCACTTACTAATTTTGTAAAAGTTGGTAAGTTGATTTTAAAACTTCTATGGCAATTCACTATAGCTTTGAAATAAAACTTAAAGTCCAAAATTGTGATGCCTCCAGCTTTGCTTTTCTTTTTCAAGTTTGCTTTGGTTATTCTGGGACTTTTGTGGTTCTACACAAATTTTAGGTTTGTTCTAGATCTGTGAAAAATGCTGTTGGTAATTTGAAAGAGATTGCATTAAATGTGTAGATTGCTTTGGGTAGTAGATACATTTTAACAATATTTGTTCTTCCAATCCATGAGCATGGAATATTTTCCATCTCTTTGTGTCATTTTTTATTTCTTTCATAAGTGTTTTGTAGTTTTCATAGTATAGATCTTTTACCGTTTTGGTTAGATTTATTTCTAGGTATCTTATTAAATATAAGTATGAAAGATAAACAATAAACATTTTAAAATATATTCTAATTGAGTATATTAATGACATTGGTTTAGAAAAAAATTCTTAAACACTGTACAAAAAACTTTAAACATTAAAAAGATGGATAAATCAGAATACATTAAAATTTTATAGAAATATATTTACTGAAATAAGCATTAAAATAATAAAAATGTAGGTCACAGAGTGGGAGAGAATATTTAAGGACATGCAATAGACAAAAGCTCTTATCTAGATTATATAATGTGCTTCTACAGATCAGTAAGAAAAAGACTCAATTAAAAAACCGAAAAACGATTTGAAGCAAGCACTTCACAAAAGGAGCATATTCAAATGATCAATGTTTATATCAAAAATTGCTCAACATCATTAGCCATCAGGGAAATGCAAATTCAAATCACCAAGAGATAATACTACAAATTTATCGTGATGGCTAAAATTTAAAGAATGTCAAGAACTGCATTATATTGCTGGTAAAGTATAAATTGGCACCATCACTTTGGAAGATTATTTTGCAGTATGCCAATTTATAACAAAAGTACACCCTATGATCTGGCAAGTCTCCTCCTAATGTATAGCACCAGAACATGCGCCAAAAGATATACACAAGTTTTATTTTATACACACCTAAGGATGTGGATTACAATTCAAATCTGCTACAGAAAATTAGTAGTCAGAAAGTCTAGAAGCAGAGTTAAGTGTTATTTTTCATTACTCTGCTATCATGGCCCAGTTGCCTCTGGAGGATGAGGCAGGTTGGCCAGTAGCTAAGAGGGGGCAGGTATGAGGGAGCAAGAGCAGTGGCCCAGCTGTCACTGCTGGAGGAAGTCCAATCTGCTGAGTAGTATATCCATATTGAGATGTAAGTCAATACATGGTACAACTACACTGTGATGGAGTGCTGAGATGGGGGAGGATCTGACATCACAAAATACTATTTATCCAAAACCAGCTAGATCATGGGATAAGCAATTAAGGATGTTTGAAAGGCTCAGTACTCTATGCAAGAAGTCTGCACTAAGGATGCCTGCCAGAAGAGAGAGACTGTGGAGGAGGGGCTGCAGTTTACGTTCAGAGGGTCAATCCCCTTGACATGAACCTGGCAAGAGAATGGCAAGATCTATCAGGAGAATTAGGATTCCAAGAAATTCTGCCACATTATTCAAAATGATACCACTAGGTTAATATTTGTTTAGCAAGAAAAGTGGCTTAAGACTTGTGGTAAACTGAGTTATCACTCCCATTTGCTATTCTTTTCCCTATTGGCCTATTAAGGTCAGCATCTCCTTACAAGTGGGTGACATTTCCCTGCTTTATGGTTGCTAGCTTAGGCTGATAAAATAAGAAGAGAAGTGGCGTTGTGCCAGGTCCAAACAGAGATTTCCAGCTCCCATGAGCATGGCATTTCCTAAGAGCGGTCAGCTCCTTCAACCTGGATCCTGGAGCAAAGGAGATATGTGGGTCAGACCCACAGCCAACATTCAGACATTTTGTAACACAAATGGAGAATAACTGTTGGTGTAAGCTACTGAGATTTTATGGTTGTCTGTTCCCACAGGAAAGCTGACTAGCACTACATGGAATTCATGAATAAGTGTATAGAGCTGATTAATAACTCTCTGCCTGGAACAGAACTGCCCTGGACATGCAAGGAAGCCTAGAGCATGCAGGTAGAGGGCAAGTGACACAGAGAGGAAATGAGGCACAGAGGGGCCTGGATAGAGCAAGGCCTATCCCAAAAGGAACTGTATACTCTTAAAGCCTATTTCAGATGGGTCATAAAAATCTGAAAAAATATCTCAGATCCAAATAGGTATAAAGGAAAAGATCACTGGCAATACTTACTACCCAACTACAATTTTAACCAGTTGTGAAATGCAATTTAACATATCAGTTTATTTTTTTTATATTTGTAATGTTTTCCTGAGGTAGTTCTTTCCACAATTGAGAATACTCTACTTTTATATTTTCTTTTTTATTTTATTTTATTGTTATGTTAGTCACCATACAATACATCATTAGTTTCTGATGTAGTGATCCACGATTCATTATTTTCATATAATACCAAGTCCTCCATGCAGTATGTGCCCTCCTTAGTACCCATCACCAGGCTAACCCATCCCCCCACTCCCCTCCCCTCTAGAACCCTGTTTGTTTCTTGGAGTCCATAGTCTCATGGTTTGTCTCCCCCTCTGAATCCCCCCCTTTCACCTTTCCCTTCTTTCTACTAATGTACTCCATGCTAGTCCTTATGTTTCACAAATAATTGTGAAATAATAACCATATGATAATTGACTTTCCTGCTTGACTTATTTCATTTAGTGTAATCTCCTCCAGTCCCATCCACGTTGATGTAAAAGTTGGGTATCCATCCTTTCTGATGGCTGAGTGATATTCCATTGTATATATGGACCACAACTTCTTTATCCATTCATCTGTTGAAGGGCATCTCGGCTCTTGCCACAGTTTGGCTATTGCGGACATTGCCGCTATGAACATTGGGGTGCATATGGCCCTTCTTTTCACTACATCTGTGTCTTTGGGGTAAATACCCAGAAGTGAAATTGCTGGGTCATAGGGTAGCTCTATTTTTAATTTTTTGAGACACCTCCACACTGTTTTCCAAAGAGGCTGTACCAACTTGCATTCCCACCAAAAGTGTAAGAGGGTTCCCGTTTCTCCACAACCTCTCCAACATTTGTTGTTTCTTGCCTTGTCAATTTTTGCCATTCTACCAGTGTAAAGTAGTATCTCAGTGTGGTTTTGATTTAAATTTCCCTGATAGATAATAATGATGAATATTTTTTTCATGTGTCTGTTAGCCATTTGTATGTCTTCTTTGGAAAAGTGTCTGTTTGTGTCTTCTGCCCATTCCTTGACTGGATTATTTGTTTTTTGGGTGTTGAGTTTGAGAAGTTCTTTATAAATCTTGGATATCAGCCCTTTGTAGTGTCATTTGCAAATATCTTCTCCCATTCCATAGGTTGCCTCTTTGCTTTGTTGACTGTTTCCTTTGCTGTGCAGAAGCTTTTTATCTTGATGAAGTCCAAAAAGTTCATTTTCACTTTTGTTTCCCTGGGTCTTTGGGAACATGTCTTGAAAGAAGTTACTGTGGCTGATGTCGAAGAGGTTACTGCCTATGGTGGATTTTGATGGATTCCTGTCTCACATTGAGGTTTTTCATCCATTTTGAGTTTATCTTTGTGTATGGTGTTAGAGAATGGTCGAGTTTCATTCTTCCTTTTTTTTTTTTTGAAAGATTTTATTTATTTGACAAAGATAGAGAGAGAACACAAGTAGGCAGAGCAGCAGGCAGAGTGAGTGGGAGAAGAAGGCTCCTCACTGAGGAAAGAGCCTGGCACAGGGCTTGATCCCAGGACGCTGGGATCATGACCTGAGCCAGAGGAAGCCACTTAATTGACTGAGCCACCCAGGCGCCCCGAGTTTCATTCTTATGTATATAGTTGTCCAATTTTCCCAGCACCATTTATGGAAGAGACTGTCAGATCAAAGAAACTAGAAGCTGGTTCTTTGAAAGAATCAATAAGATTGATAAACCACTGGCCAGACTTATCCAAAAGAAAAGAGAAAGAACCCAAATTAATAAAATTATGAATGAAAGGGGAGAGATCACGACTAACACCAAGGAAATAGAAACGATTATTAGAAATTACTATCAACAACTATATGCCAGTAAATTAAGCAACCTGGAAGAAATGGATGCCTTCTGGGAAACCTATAAACTGCCAAGACTGAAACAGGAAGAAATTGCCAACCTGAATAAGCCAATAACCAGTAAGGATATTGAAGCAGTGATCAAAAACCTCCCAAAAAGCAAGAGTCCAGGGCCTGATGGATTCCCTGGGGAATTCTACCAACTATTCAAAGAAGAAATAATACCTATTCTCCTGAAGCTGTTTCAAAAAATAGAAACAGAAGGAAAACTTCCAAACTCATTCTATGAGCCCAGCATTGCCTTGATCCCAAAACCAGGCAAGGACCCCATCAAAAAGGGGAATTACAGACCAATATCCCTGATGAATATGAATGCCAGAATTCTCAACAAGATCCTAGCCAATAGGATCCAACAGTAATTAAAAGGATTATCCATCACGACCAGGTGGGGTTTATTCCCAGGATGCAAGGGTGGTTCAACATTTGCAAATCAATCAATGTGATAGAACATTAATAAGAGAAGAGACAAGAACCATATGATCCTCTCAATTGATGCAGAAAAAGCAATTGACAAAATACAGCATCCTTTCCTGATTAAAACTCTTCAGAGTATAGGGATATAGGAAATATTCCTCAAGTTCATAAAATCCATCTATGAAAAACCCACAGTGAATATCATCCTCAATGGAGAAAAGCTGAGAGCCTTTCTCTTAAGATCAGGAACATAACAAGGATGCCCACTCTCACCACTATTGTTCAACATAGTATTAGACGTCCTAGCAACAGCAACCAGACAACAAAAAGAAATAAAATATATTCAAATTGGCAAAGAAGAAGTCAAACACTCTCTCTTCGCAGATGACATGATTCTTTATGTGGAAAATCCAAAAGACTCCATTTCCAAATTACTAGAACTCCTACAGCAATTCAGTAATATGGCAGGATACAAAATCAATGCACAGAAATCAGTAGCTTTCTTATACACTAACAATGCAACTGTAGAAAGAAATTAGAGAAACGATTCCATTTACAATAGCACCAAAACCCATAAAATACCTTGGAATCAACCTAACCAAAGAGGTAAAGGATCTATACTCTAGGAACTACAGAACACTCATGAAAGAAATTGAAGAAGACACAAAAAGATGGAAAAACATATCATGCTCATGGATCGGAAGAAAAAACATTGTTAAAATGTCTATGCTACCCAGAGCAATCTATACCTTCAATGCCATCCAGATCAAAATTCCAGCGACATTTTTCAAAGTGCTGGAACAAACAATCCTAAAATTTGTATGGAATCAGAAAAGACCCTGAATAGCCAAGGAAATGTTGAAAAAGGAAAACAAAGCTGGGGGCATCACGTTGCCTGATTTCAAGCTATATTACAAAGCCGTAATCACCAAGACAGCATGGTACTGGCACAAAAACAGACATATAGACCAGTGGAACAGAATAAAGAGCCCAGATATGGACCCTCAACTCTATGGTCAAATAATCTTTGGCAAAGCAGGAAAAAACATGCAATGGAAAAAAGACAGTCTCTTCAATAAATGGTGCTGGGAGAATTGGACATCTATATACAGAAGAATGAAACTCGACCATTCTCTAACACCATACACAAAGATAAACTCAAAATGGGATGAGATACCTCAACATGAGACAGGAATCCATCAAAATCCTAGAGGAGAACATAGGCAGTAACCTCTTTGACATCAGCCACAACAACTTCTTTCAAGATACTTTCATATTTTCTTTGTATTTGGTAGATTATCTCACTTTTATATTCCAAATTATTTCTATGCTTTTAGGACCAGAACCAATGTCTCATCTTTGATAAAGCCACTTCTTATCTCCCTGGTTAAAAGGAGAAGGTCTCCCTCCTGTGAGGTCTAGAGGTACTAATTTCCTCCTTGTTTGGGGCCTTGTTATACAGATTTAGGCCATAAGATCTTCAGGAATAGATATGGCTTATTAGGCCAGTTCTCAGCCAGTGTCATTTTGTTATTTCTGTACTAATCTTTTAATAACTATGTTTATATTTTGTAGGTCCTATAAAATATAATTTCTGCAAAAATTCTCTCAACTCTGTTCTCAAATTCTGTTTACCACTAGGGCACTATTGTTCTCTAAGCCTGTTACATGAAGTTGACTCTTAAATAAAGCCTATTTCTTGAGATACCTTCAGGGTCATTCTTAAAATTATTTTTGCCCAAATAAAAATATTGGTCAAAAACTAGTTGAAACCTGAAAAAGCAAGTGATCCCATCTCATTCTTTTACATATAACTGTCCAGTTTTCCCAGAACTTTTTATTGAAGAGTCTGTCTTTTCTCCATTGTGCACTCTTACCTCCTTTGTCATATGTTAATTGATCATGTAACTTTGTTTCTGGGCTCTCTATTTTGTTCTATTGATCCATGTGTCTATTTTTGTGCTAGTACCATGCTGTTTTGATTGCTGCAGCTTTGCAGTATATCTTGAAATCCAGAATTGTGATATTCCAGATTGTTCTTCCTTCTCAAGATTGCTTTGACTATTTGGGGTCTTTTGTAATTCCATACAAATTTTAGTATTTTTGTTTCTAGTTTTGTAAAAAATGCTGTTGTTATTATAATAAGGATTACATTGAATCTATAGATTGTTTTGGGTAGTATAGACATTTTAACATGGACTATCTTTCCATTTGTTTGTCATCTTTAATTTCTTTCATGACTGTTTTATAGTTTTAAGAGTACAGGTCTTTCACCTTTTTGGTTAAGTTTATTTCTGGGCATTTTATTTTTTTTGTGCAATTGTAAATGGAATTGTTTCTTAATTTCTCTTTCTGATACTTCATTATTAGTGTACAGAAATGTTACAAATTTCTGGGCATTTATTTTGTATACTGCAACTTTAGTGAATTCATTCATTACTTCTAGTAGTTTTTTGGTGGCATCTTTATTGTTTTCTATGTATAGCATTATGTCATCTGCAGATGGTGACAGTTTAACTTCTTTTTCCCGTCTGATTCCTGTGGCTAGAACTTCCAGTACTATGTTGAATAAATGTTGCAAGAGTATCCACTCTTGCATCTTTGTTTTCTCCCTGATCTTAGAGGAAAAGCTCTCAGTTTTTCACAATTGAGTATGATGTTAGCTGTGGGATTTTCATATATGGTCTTTATAATATTAAGGTGTGTTCCCTCTAAACCCACTTAGTTGAGGGTTTTTATGAATGGATGTTAAATTTTATCAAATGCTTTTTATGCATCTATAGAGATAATCATATAATTTTTATCCTTTATTTTGTTGATGTGGTGTATCATGTTAATTGATGTCCAAATATTGAACCATCATTTCATCCCTGGGATAAATCCCATCTAATCATGATAAATGATTCCTTTTAATGTATTACAATATGTGGTTTGCTAATATTTTTGAGGGTTTTTGCATCTATGTTCATCAGGGATACACAGTCATTAAAAAGGATAAGATCATGTCATTTGCGACAACATGGATGGACCTAGAAAGTATTACGCTAAGGGAAATAAGTCAGGCTGAGAAAGACAAATACCATATGATTTCACTTATATGTGGAATATAAATAATAAAACAAATGAATAAACAACAAACAGAAAGCAAAATCAGACCTATTAATAGAGAAAAAACTGATGGTTGCCAGAGGAGAGGAAGGTGGGGAAATGGGCAAAACAGATGAAAGGGAGTGGAAGATACAGGCTTCCAGTTAAGCAATGAATAAGTCATGGGAATAAAAGGCACAGCATAAGGAATATAATCAGCAATATCAGAATAGTGATGTATGGTGACAGATGATAGCTACAATTATGGTGAACATAGTATAATGTATAAGCTTGTTGAATCACTATGTTGTACACCTGAAACTAAGGTAACATTGTGTGTCAACTATACTAAATAACAAACAAACCCTGAAAAACCAGGCAAAGAAGTCATGGTGACTTGACTTCCCTCAAATTTATAGCAAATATATTTTCTCATGGGAAGAAACAATATACTGATACCAGAAGCACTTTGCTCTTTATACAACCACCACTCCCTAATCTAGCTATTTCCCACAAGTTAATCTATTGTTACACAGATAGGTATGTATCTATATACGTCAAAGGAAACTGAATCTAAAACATTACTGGAAGCCTCAAGTCATTTATATATTCCAGAAGTTGCCTTGATAGCAAGGAATACAGAATTTGTTCAAACATTTCAAAACAGCCAAATTAACTTTGTAAAAAAAGCATTTTGGAATTCAGACAAAAAGTGGTTCTCATGGGAGAAGTGAGTCCAAACAATAATCAACGTCAGAAGTTATGGTCATGGGGAGGGACAACCTTATATTTGGAATGGACCTTGTGAATTAACCCATAGATTCTCCTAAAACACAAAGATTCCCTGCGGAGCATATCTGGTAGAGAAAGCTACACTGAGAGGCAATCTATCTCATTCTGAAAAAGTTTTTCATTATACATTCATTTCTTATGACTGGTCTTGGTCATTCTTCTTGAGGTTTCCTTTTCTTGATCCTAGTTCTGGCATTTGCAGATATATAGAACACGGAGATTACTTCATTACAGAATATGCTTTTACATGGTTGAAGACTTTTTTTATGTATGATTCTTAGGATAAATATTCTAGGTTTCTGTATAGGAAGATGGTTTTCAGATTCCCTGTTACCTTTTTTTACATTCTCTTTGTCATTCTTGAAATAAGCTGCCCTGCTCCCACCAAAATGATTCACCAAAGGATGCCTATATGAGATTCCTGAATGAGTTATCATGACTATATCCCAATTCCAGTTCTTTTTTTTCTTTTTGAAAGGGATTTATGATCTTTTCCCATTTTGTCAGAGTTAACAGAACCAATAAAACTCATTTTTAAAGTGTGTATATGAATAAATGTTACAAGTTTTTCAACATTGATAAATATGAAGAGGAGAAAAAGTATTCTAATATTCTCTAGAATTTATTATTTTAAAGTTTTAATAAGATACTTTTAATTTTCCAAATCCACTGGAGATATATTACAATGTATATTTTGATGAGAATATTTTCAATAGATGTATTTTAGAATGAAAGAAATAATTCCAGCTATAGTAATGTCTACAGAGAAAGTAGAATTATTGAAATCTTTTATTTCAATCATTGTCACTATTTTGACAACCTCGTCACAGGAGTTGTTCCTGTGAAGTGTCACTTGTCTAAAATCCCATTCCTTCCTCAAATGAATCATCACCAAGCCAGGAGTCCTTTGTACCTTGCAAGTGACTTTTTGTACAGGCCATCACTTTTTTTTTCAAATAAATTATATTTCATTTTTCTGTAGCTCATCATTTTTGTTTATCAATGTTGGTTTGTTTTGTTTTCACTTTGATTCTATCTTCTACAGCTGTGACAGCAACAAATATATCTTCACTTGAGCTTCTGATATAAGTACTAACCAATGTGTACTGGTGACACACCATTAAGGATCCTCTTTCAATCTGACACAGATCTGGTAAGTACTCATTAAAGATATAATTAAGGATTTGCTTTCCTACCCACAGTGTTAATTGATCCATCAAGATACAGACTCATTTGTCAAGTACTCAGCTAAAATCAACATATGCAACACATTCTGGTCTAAAGGGTAATAACCATATACTCAATTGACCCTGACTTACTCCTCGTGAATCTGGACCTCTAAGGCTGACATGTAGGAATCATTCAATACATTTTAACTACTAATATCACTATTGTCTACTCATATCAATCAACACATTATTACCTAATTGCTTGCAAGCACATTGCTTTATTTTTTCTTTTTTTAATTTAAATTCAATTATCCAACATATCGTACATCATTAGTTTCAGATGTAGAATTCAGTGATTCATCAGTTGCGTATAAAACTCAGTGCTCATCCCATCACATGCCCTCCTTAATGCCCATCACCTAGTTACCCCATCCTCCCACCCACCTCCCTTCCAGCAACCCTCAGTTTCTTTCCCATAATTAAGAGTCTCATGGTTTGTCTCCCTCTCTGATTTCTACCCATTCTGTCTTTCCCTTACTTCCCCTATGATCCTCTGCATTGTTTCTTATATTCCTCATATGAGTGAAATCATATAATTGTCTTCCTCTGATTGACTTATTTAGCTCAGCATAATACCCTCCAGTTCCATCCACTTGGATGTAAATGGTAAGGATTCATCCTTTCTGATGGCTGAGTAATATTCCATGGTATATATAGACCACATCTTCTTTATGCATTCATTTGTTGATGGACATCTTGGCTCTTTCCATAGTTTGGCTCTTGCGGACATTGCTGCTATAAACACTGGGTTGCAGGTGCCCCTTCAGATCACTACATTTGTATCTTTGGGGCAAATACTTAGCAGTGTGATTGCTGGGTGGTAGGGTAGCTCTATTTTTAACTTCTTGAGGAACCTCCATACTGTTTTCCAGAGTAGCTGCACCAGTTTGCATTCCCACAAACAATGTAAGAGGATTCCCCTTTCTCCACATCCTCACCAACACTTGTTGTTTCCTAAATTGTTAATTTTAGTCATTTTTACTGGTATGAAGTGGTATCTCATTGTGGTTTTTATTTTTATTTCCCTGATGCCAAGTGATGTTGAGCATTTTTTTCATATGTCTGTTGGCCATTTGGATGTCTCCTTTGAAGAAATATCTGTTCATGCCTTCTGCCCATTTCTTGACTGGAATGTTTGTTTTTGGGTGTTGAGTTTGATAAGTTCTTTATAGAGCTTGGATACTAGTCCTTTATCTGATCTGTCATGAAACACATTACTTTAAAACCTGACAGACTGTTGGGTTAAAAAGATAAGGCTTTATTTTCTGAAACCAGCGACTAGCTAAGATGGACTTCATTTTAGCTATCTAACCTACAAACATTCTAGCACCAAGAATACACTGGGCCACATTTACAGATTTATTCTTAAAATTTCTTAACTCCAAAAATACATCATTCTACGCATCTGATGATCTTGGAGCTGTTTTAGGTACAAGGGTAATGTTGCAGAGAAAAGCTTAACTTAAGGTCTTTACTTTCAGATAACTCTTGATCTGGCAAACAAATACAAGTCAACTATACAGGTAAAGTTTTCTTCATTCTTATACCTCAATATCTAGCATAAAACCTGGCTTGGTACCAGGTGCTCAAGTAAGTCTGATGAATGGGTAATTAGCAATCAGAAGAGAGTTTGTTGGTGTGGCAACTACCATGTGTGTATGCAGTGTGTGATGCATCCCAGCTCTTCAAATTCTTCCAAGTTCTCAGAATCAGGGTTCGGGTATGAAGTGCACAGTCTGGGGATACTGAATGCTCAGAGTTAGAGTGACTTGTAGATATTTAACTGACAGAAAGTGGAAGAGCTGAGGTGACACTCAGATCTATAGAATATAAGTCATCTGCAGATTCTAAATCATTCTCCTCCCACATGGAAAAAAGATAGGAAGCCTCTGTTTTTACATGCTTATGACTTTTCTTATGGGAGAGGCTGATAAACTAATTTTGTTCATTACCATTGAATCAAGACAACAAAGCTGCTTCTATGTAACTTGGAATAGTCAGATGCAATGAGAACCCAACCTGAGCAAAATGGAGATCAGGCCAAAGAACTCCTCAGTGAGAACCATCAGGCCATCCAGTTAGGGTGGGCATGTAGTTTAGTGCACATCCTTAGGGGCACAAAACACATAGTAAGTGTCATAGACTTGGAATAATTTTACAGCAATTCTCTGGCAGATGGCAGTAGAGGGCCTTATTCTAACAAGAGCAATGCATTATATCAGTGTTCTGAAAGACAGAAGTTAGGTGTTTTGTAAAAGATGTGCCTTCTTTTTCTAATCCTCATGTGAGTATTTATCTAGTGCTAGTCTCTGTTTTCAAGTTTTCTTTAAAATACTATATTCTTTTCTGAAAATGAGATATATATTACTAAAAATAATCTATTTTTATTTATTTTAAAGATTTTATTTATTTGCGAGAGAAAGAGAGCGCACACACAGGCAGGGGGAGGGGCAGAGGGAAAGAGACAAGCAGACTCCCCACTAAGCAGGGAGCCCTTCATGGGGCTTGATCCCAGGACCCCAAGAACATGACCTGAGCTGAAGTCAGAGGCTTAACAAACTGAGCCACCCAAGTGCCCCCAAAATAGTCTATTTTTAATAATTAAATAGTTTTAATCAAGTTTCTCAAAGTTAATTACAAACTGCTATTTAATTTTTCCCAATGTCATTGTCTAAGACCTTAGAGTTTGGAAAAATTGCAGTTGCAGTTACCAATAAGAGACTTCCATATATGGCACATACACAGAAAATGAAAAAATAGTTTTCAAAAATTATTTATATTGTGCACATATCTATGAGTTATTGCTCTATACCCAAGACAATAATTTCCTTTATATGGGTTTTTTTCAGTTTTTCTAGGTTATTATTAATATTTGATATTATTCTGCTTTGTTTCTTCAAAGCAGGATGAGAATAACATTTTTAAAATCTCCTTAAAATTTTTTTAAAAAGAATATTTTTTTTTCATTTAAAATAAGTACAAAAAGAAAAGGAGAGCCCATTATGCTTTGAAATCCCATCAAGGGTAAATGGAAAGAATGTTGCCAGTATATGATAACCCCTAAAAGTTTTTACACATTTCCTTCTCTTCTTTGTTCATTTTAGATAGCGTACTGCTCTCAAATACCATTGCCCACCAGAAGGCAACATGAGAGATGTTTGAATTTTATGTATCTTGTGCAGTGTAGGCATTTAATTCATATTTATTAAATCCAGAACTGTACTAAGTCTCCCAGGGATTTCACAAAGTAAAGCCAAAGAACACAGGCTTTAGGGTCAGGGAAGCTAAGTTTAATTTCCAACTACTGTTATGGATATGGAATATTACTCTCTTCGTTGTCCTCGTGGTGAGATTCATGGTCCTCACTGGTGAAATGGGATGAATAAAACCTGCAGGATTAGGAGTAGTAAAGGGTATAAATTATGCAAGTGTTGAGTGCAGTATCTCGTACATGGTTGTGCTCAGTCAGCTGTAGCTAGAGATAGAAATGTGTGATGGTGAAGAGTTCAGACTGAGTGAAAGCCAAGCTCTACCTCTCCTGGCCTTTGTGACCTATGACAAGTTCTTACATCTTCCAGAGCCTCATTCCCTCTCTGTAGAATAGCTATTTGGGAGTTAATAGACACAATGCATGCACAAAGGTCATTGCTGTTGCCCCCTAGTATTTCTGATCCTGCCTCCCAGGCACAGCTTACTCCCCTTGACTTTAGGCCTGGCCATGTGATGGTGCTTTAGTCCATGACATCTGGTCATGTGTCACTTTTAGGTGAATGCTTTGAGACAGTACGTGATTTGATATGCCCTTCCCCTGCCTCTGCCAAGCAGTAAAAATAACAGAGTTCAGTCCTTGGCCAATCCAAAATGAACATAGAGTATGAGTGAGAAATAAGCCTTTGTTGCTTTCCATCACTGAAAATTGTTATGATGTCTTATTATCAGTATAGCCTACCCCATCTTAACTGAAGCAGCATATAGAGTGCCCGTACTAATACCCGACACATAATCAGTGCTGAGCAAATGTTTATTATTGGTAGCAATAATAGTAATATCTATATTTGAAACAGCCCCAGCTCTACCTAGCTATATTTAGGCTGGTAATGAACTTCATGATTTTGAGATCTCCAGATTCTCATAGAGAAAGGATTTTAGTATTCAGCATAAGAAGAGTACAAAAACCCATGCTATTGCTTATGTTCCACATATGGGTGAAACCATATGATAATTGTCTTTCTCTGCTTGACTTACTTCACTTAGCATAATTCCCTCCAGTTTCATCCATGTCAGTGCAAATGGTGGGTATTTGTCCTTTCTGATGGCTGAATAATATTCCATTGTATATACGTTCCACATCTTTATCCATTCATCTGCTGAAGGGCATCTCAGCTCCTTCCACAGTTTGGCTGTTGTGGACATTGCTGCTATGAACATTAGGGTGTATGTCCCCCTTCTTTTCACTACATCTGTATCTTTGGGGTAAATACCTAGTAGTGCAATTGCTGGGTAGAAGGGTAGCTCTATTCTTAACATCTTGAGGAACCTCCATACTGTTTTCCAAAGTGACTATACCTGATTGCATTCCCACCAACAGTGTAAGAGGGTCCCCCTTTTTTCCACATCTTCGCTAACATTGGTTGTTTCCTGCCTTGTTAATTTTTGCCATTCTAACTGGTGTAAGGTGGTATCTCATTGTAGTTTTTATTTTTATTTCCCTGATGACTAGTGATGTTGAGCATTTATTCATGTGTCTGTTAGCCACTTGTATGTCTTCTTTGGAGAAGTGTCTGTTCATATCTTCTGCCCATTTTTTGACTGGGTTATTTGTTTTTGAGTGTTGAGTTTGAGAAGTTCTTTATAGATCTTGGATATCAGCCCTTTATCTGTAATGTCATTTGCAAATATCTTCTCCCATTCTGTGGGCTGCTTCTTAGTTTTGTTGCAATAGAATGGAGGACTATAGCAGAAGGGAGGGAAATCTGAAGGGGGTGAAATCAGAGAAGGAGACAAACCATGAGAGACTATGGAGCCCAGAAAACAAACTGAGGGTTTCAGAGGGGAAGGGGGAAGAGGGAAGGGGTAGCCAGGTAATGGGTATTAAGGAGGGCACGTGTTGTGATGAGCACTGGGTGTTATATGCAACTAATGAATCATTGAACACTACATCAAAGACTAATGATGTACTATACAGTGGCTAACTGAACATAATAAAAAAAAGTACAAAACCTTATTCAAACACCTATTGACTGACCATGTAAGGATCTAACAGTGACTCATCTCTGAGCCATAATTTCCTTATCTGTAAAATGAGGATGAATGGTGATGGTGGACAAGGTTGGACAAGATGGACATAGAGTGCAGTGCTGAAGTGGGGTCAGCACCCAACAATCTTTGCTGCCCTTCTCTTTCCTGCTGCCTGCAATGACCACTTTTGTAGCCACCAACTGCAGCTCCTCCTGCCTTCACATCGTATGTCCCTCCCCAGTTATGCAGACCTCTCCTCCTAGTCGTTGGCTGCTCCATGAGGAGTTGGAGAGCAGATTGCTAATTTGTTAATTTTGCTATCAGCAACTTGAGGAAAAATTGTGTCCAGTAAGAGACTCACCAAAATATTCTATGGATTTTAGTTAGTTCCATTGGCCTTAGTTTAGAGAGATAACTATGAAACAAATGGAAAATTAGAATCATTTGTGACTTTAAAATAACCTAATGCATTTGGTGTGTTTGCCTGTATGTGATGAAACATTTTCAGACTTAACTAAGCCAAGTGATAATTTTTCCACTGTCTTAGCTTTTTTCTGGGTAGATCTGATCAATGATTCTCTGGGCATATGGGCAGACAGGTCATGACCTGGACATCTCTGCTTACAGCCAAACATTAAGTGTAATTGTGTTTGAATATCCTAGTGAAAATACCTTTTCAAATAACTGAAAGAAAAACTAATTAAACATGTAAAATTTTAATCATTTCTGGAGAATAACCAAACTTAAACACTGATGCCAGTTGGTTTTAACCATAACTCTTAATTTAATGGTAATTTTCATAGAGAATTATATCATCATGTGAGGTGGGCCTGGCAAGATTTTCATCAGATTCCAGATGAGAAACTTAATTGATCTGCTCAATTTGTTCACAAAGCTTTAAGGTGTGAAACAAGACCCAGATCCTTGCCTTTCTCCCTGGGCTCTGAGTCCTCACTACTGGGCTACATATCCTTTCTGGAGACCAGCAGAAAAGAATTAGACCCTGATTTGTGTTAAAGATTTAAAAAAACACTAATGCTTTTTGTTAAAGATTTTAAAAATTTAGAGGTTATGGTAACAGATATCTTAATGTATATTCTTTTCCTTCTATGGCATCCTTCTTCACTCTGTCTTTTTCTCTGTTATCATAGTTCACATGGGTTAGCATATGCATGTTACATTGCAAGAAAGGTATTGAAAACTTGATGTAGTATTTGTTTTAAGATTACCACATGCATATGCCAGTTAGTGTGAAAACATGATATACTTTATAGCTTTTGTGGTGTGACAATATAGATGTGTCAATGTCATGAATGTGAGTTTGTGCAAGTGGGTCATTTGAAGTGGGAATGGTAATTCATGGGAGCAAATTGTTGAAATAGTTTGAAAAAATAAGGTTGAGTATGCCCTATTGGCACTTTTTGTTTTAAGATTTTATTTGTCAGAGAGAGAGCACACACAAGCAGGGAGACCAGCAGGCTTCTGCCAAGCGAGGAACCTGATGTGGAACTCGAACCCAGGACCCTGGGATCATGACCTGAGCTGAAGGCAGGGACTTAACTGACTGAGCTACCCAGGTGTCCCGCCCTATAGGCACTTATTATCTAAAAAGTAGATTTTTAAAAATTAATCTGTCAGTGTGTATAAATGTGTCTTGATTTAACACTTCAATTATTAAAAATTTATTCTAAATAAATAAGAAAGTATATAAATATTTAGGTGTGAAGATGGTGATTATATTTTCTTTAGAAAAATCAAATCAAGATAGTTCCATACCAAATCACTCTACGTTCATTAAAGTGGCACTGTAGAGATTTATTCATTCCTATGAATATGGAAAGTGCATTTAATTCCAAAGCAGGTTGCAGAACAGCATGGATGTCCATATTCCATTTTAAGAAAATGCAGGTGGAGAGACAGAGCCATGGCCAGAAGCACAGATTCTCAGATATCAGTAATATGGTGACTCTCATTTTCTTCTTATGTTTACTTGTATCTTAAAATTATCCTACACTTAACACGGGTTATTTGTGTAATCAAAATGTCCTTTTAAAAATAATCTGTGCAAACAGTATTGATTGTCTTCCTTTCTTGGACTGATTTTGGTAATGACTCTGTCATAAAGTTTAAAGAAATCCATTTAGGGTTATTTTACACCTGACTCACTCTGTGGCAGTTTTGAGTCCAGTAAGTTTCCAGAGGGTTGGGTGCACATCTTAATCACTGGAGCATCATCCCTATGCCTGGATTCTCAGCTATTGGCCTGAAATGGAAACTTTGATTCAGAACTAAAGAAAGGGTATCCCTTTCTTGGCTGTGTGCTCCTGGAGCTTGGGGCCATGTCTTTCTTCGTCACTGGGCTCCTATCCTCCTTCCCACCAGCACATAAGCCAAGGGCTACCTCATAGCAGTCATGCAAAAGAAGACTATTCAATTGATCCAAATCTCCTTACTGGTAAGAAGACTGAAACCCATGGGGAGTAAATATCTTGTTTACAATTACATAACGCCTGCCCCTGTTCCACTCAGTGCATTCTGGACTAAGAGATGAGCCTTCTGGACAAGAAAGGGACTCTGAATGCCTCTCCTAAGAGAAATTTTTCCTTTTACTACACACCTACAAACAACAAAAATAAATTTTGTTTGTCATTTTTCTTCAGGGTTTAGGAAGCAACAGCTCTCCTAGCAGAAAGGGTAAAGAAGCCTCAATGGAACCACGAGACGTTAAGATGTCTTCAGTGATTAACAAACAGTAACTGCCAGAATGTTCTACTGAGGTTTGCATAGAGGAACAGCTCCATTAACTGTCTGTTTAAGAGATGCCAAACACTCTGTGGTTGATGCCTCGGACACTGATCAAGTATCCTCTTCTAGAGTTAGAACCACACAGCTAGTATGCCACAGGGCTAAGATGTGAGCTGTGGTGTCACTTTGATGGGCATCTCTTCTAGGTGAGTGCAAGGATTTGAGCCAACCCAGAGATTGACCCTGCCTTGATTTTCATAAGACATCGTTCCCAAGTTTATATTAGCTTATTTTTTCTGATTATTAGAGAGTTCTTCCATTCTCTCCATACCTTTTATATGTTGCTTTCCAAGAATATGGCTTGTTTGGATTTGAACATCTTCAAAACCTGATCTTTTTAATGCTTTTCTACCTGTTGATATAAATATGGCTTTGTGTTTGTCATTGGCTGAGATGCAAATCTCATTTTATAATCCTCATCTTCAGAGATGCTGTCAACCAGCCATGTGTTTCTAACAAAGAAATGATCTTTTTGTTCTTTCTGTTCTTTCTCAGCAGCTTGTGTCGAGGGGAAGAAGGCTAAGTCATAGAATGCTGGTAAGTAACTACTGTAATTATAAACTTCAGGGGCCAGAACTCAAGTCCCATTCTACACATTTACACAGGCCCCAGAATTGGACCACAGATTATGGGTGGCAATGGTTGGAGAGACGAGAATGAGGATAGAATTCAAGGAGCCAAGTATCTGAAACATGAGATATTTGGAGCTAAATGCCACACTGGTGATAAAATCACAGCCAAGGGGCACCCACCAGAGTCTGGGACAGTTCCTGCAGGGCCATGCAGCTGTGTAGCTAATGGAGACTCTGAACTGGGCCTCAAAGGATGGTGCATTTTAAGCAGAGCAGAAGACATTTCAGAGGGAAGGGGGAAAAAATTGCAAAGGCATAGAAAGAACAACAAAATGTAGTTCCAGATTGCAATGGCACATAGTCATCGTGGAGGAGACTGGACATTGGTTTATGGCCAAAAAAAGTCCACTGAGAAAGCTCTGGCCTCAGGCCACACCACTAGCATGATGCCTGGCATATAACTGCTGCATAATATCTATAAAGAAGATAAAATTAACATGCACCCAGATATAAGTCAAGGTATTTTTTATAGAATTGTCCCATCATCTCATATTCAAGTCCTTCCAAAGCCGCCCTCATTTGGGGAGTGCTCTCACATATTTTGAATACCAAAGTCATATCTAATGAAGATAGAGGAGCCACAAATGACTTAAATAGTGATTGTTTTGTATGCTTGTAAAAGCCATTTAACTGAACAACAACAAACAAACAAAATAGGGTGAAAGAGGGAGGAGACAGGTATGCAAAAATATTTAACCTACATTTAGTTATTATTCTTGGAAATGTGACCTGATAATTTCAAGTGTTGGAATTGTTGTAAATAAATATTTGAAAATGATTGTATCACTGTCCTGATCATCCAATGTCCTGGGTAACACCTGTGCTTGAGGTCGCGTGAGGTACTAAAGACTGATGAGGCTCTAATTTCATCTTGGAGGATTCAGTGATTAACACCCAGGACTTTAGCCAGGGTGTGTGTCATACAGGCTTTCTTGAGTCCAGACACAACTGGCTTTTTTGCTGCTCTCCCTACCAAAGATCCTCTATCCCAGGGTAGAGAAATATAATGGGTGATGGGCACATAGGCCCTAGTCCAGCTAGAGATCCTGCCTCATTTTCTCTTAATCTCTGAGGAAAGCTATAACTGAAACTTGGTTCTCTTTTATACATCAGCCCTTCTGGATTTTTGCTGACTTCTGTTTCTATAAAACACCCTCCCTCATCAATCAGGCAGAGAAATAGGCATCCTTTAATTTTTACTGGTAATTTGCATTTCTGGGGCCCTCTGGGCTCATGATATCCATTTAATGAGTTCACCTGGATAATGACTTCCATGAGATCTTTCTGTAGAGAGTTTTACCGAGAGGCCTACATTTCCCTCAAAGATCTTACAGTCCAGTTGTTGAAATAAAATGTACATTAAAAAATCAAACTAAAATAAAGGAGGTAAATAAGAATTCAAAGCAATAATGCACAAACTATCACAATTCAGAATATTGTTGATTATAGTCAGAATAATGGTGTTAAAGGTGTTCTGTAGACAATGAGTTGAAGTTACTCAGCAGAAATCATTGTGTTGGGAAAGGAAACTGTAAGAAAGAAACCTTCACCAGGTAAAACTGCAGCCTTGGGCTGCCCAGGGATATTGGCAGACATTGGTCCTCAGATAGAGTATCTGCTGCAACAACTTCTGAGGACAGTTCTCCCATTCTGGTGACAAAGACAGGACCTAGATCACCTGCTGGAGCACATTTAAATGCAACCCCCCTAAAGTACCCCCCCAAAGGGAGATGAGAGAGATAGTGGGGCAAAAAGAATAAAGAAAAATAAATGGCTGGAAACTTCCCAAATTTGGCAAAAGACCCAAATCTATAAATCCAAGAAGTTTAAGAAAACCCAATTAGGATAAACCTAAAGTAATCCATATCAAGACATAATTAAACTTTTAAGAACTAAAGAAAAATTTAAAAGTCTTGAAAGCAGCCAGAGAGAAATGATGCATTACCTACAGTGAAACACCAATTTAAGTAACAGCAGATTTCTCACAGAAAACCAAGAAGGAAGTAGCACAATATTTTTCAATTGCTCAAGGAAAAGACTTATCAACAATGCATGCTTAAGAAAGACCTGAGAGGTTCTATCCTCTCATCTCTGACTGTCCTTGAGGCTGTGTGCCAATAGAATGTGAAAGCTAAATGCATTTATATATAGCAAAACTACCCTTCATAAATAAAGGAGAAATAAAGACATCTTCAGTAAAGGAAAACTAAGAGAGTTAGTTACTAGGAGACCTACCATTAAGATTTGCTAAGGATGATCTTCAAACAGAAGGAAATGACAAAAGAAGAAATCTTATAGCATTAGGAAGGAAGAAAAAATGGTTAGAAATGTGATTACATAGAAGAGACTATTCATTTCCTCATGAGTTTTATAAATCTGATTTGATGATTGAAACATAAATTATAATATCACTTGATACTCAAGACAATGATATTTAAAAATGGGGAGGTAATGGGGTGCCTGGGTGGCTCAGTCATTTTGTCTGCCTTCGGCTCAGGTCGCTTCCAGGGTCCTGGGATCAAGCCCCACATCGGGCTTCATGCTCCAGGGAAAGCCTGCTTCTCCCTCTCCCACTCCCCCTGCTTGTGTTCCCTCTCTCACTGTCTCACTGTCTCTCTCTCTCTCTCTGTGTCAAAAAATAAATAAAATTAAAAAAATGGGAAGGTAAAAGGACTAAACTGTAAGGGTTCCACACTTTTCTGGAAGTGGTAAAATGTTGACACCACAGGCTGAGATAAGTTACAGATCTATATTGTAATACTCAGAGAAACCATTAAGAAAACTGTCAATTATATACAAAGAGATATATTCAAACATATTATAAATAAATCAAAATAAAATCCTAACAAGTGCTCAAATAACTCACAGGAAGGCAAGAAGAAAGAAACAGAGAAACAAGAACCAGAGAAACAGACAGAAAACAAAGAATAACATGGAAAATGGAATAACATATAAGTAATTACTTTAAATGTAAATGGTCTAACTAAGCCACCAAAAGACAGAAATCAGAGTGACATCAATAAAAATAGTGGACTAAGGACATCTGAAAACTCTTTTCCATAAAGAAAAAAAAGAAAAAAACTGATGAAACTTGTGAGAATCAACTTTCTCAGAACTCTGTAAATTTACCAAGGGCTTATGCCAATCTGGGGAGTAATTATTCAAAACAAACATTAATATCAGTAAAAACAGGGAGCTTGCCGTATTCCCAATATGCCCTCATGAAGTTCGTGGTAGCCTTGAAAATAAATGCTCATAATGACAATAAAAACAGCAGCTTTGCAACACCAGGAGGGATAGAAAGTGATTGGAACTCTTCAAATCCCCATACTTGGAGAATGTTTCATTATGAGACTTGTCTGGTGATTCCCTGTAAGACTACCTTCACAAGGTTGTTTTGTTTGACTTGACCTGGACTTCACCAAATGTTAAAAATATTTTTCCCAGGGGTGCTTGTCAAAAACAATCACAGGCAATAGTTTAACTTCATGAATGCCTGAGGCAGTGGATAATGGGGCAAATAACAGGTTAATCAAAATACTTAAAAAGAAAAGCTAAGGAGTGTGATTTCCATAGTGACTTTGAAGAACTCTGGCATATTCCTAGTAATCTAGATGACCATAGGCACATACAGATGTACTTTTTGCATGTCCAGCGTTGTGTGCATGCTTAAGAAAGTCCTGAGAGGTTCTATCCTCTCATCTCTGACTGTCCTTTAGGCTGTGTGCCAGTAGAATGTGAAAGCTAAAGCTGGGTTGTTAACTGCCTGGCTGAGTGTTGAAGGCATGCCCTAACCTTCACACAGTCTCTTGGTCAAGTCTAAGAAAGTTATTGATGGCAGACATTTAAGAAATCTCTATCCAATCATTGGCAGACCACTAAGCTAAATGAGCAAAGATTTCAGTGAGAAAACAGGGGAAAAAAGAATCAGACTTTACAGAATTATGTCAGAAAAATTATTAATCAAGCAGACAATAGTACAACAAATAGCAAAACAACAAATCATGGGGAGGGAGAAGAATATGAGTTCCAGGATTCCACATTATATTGTTTAAAATGTTCAATTGTCAATAATAAATATGAGACATACAAAGAAGTATTGTGGACACACACAAATTGTAAATAAATAAAAGCTAAATAAAATAGATAAATGTAAATCAATAACAACTGTGCTGAGAAAGCCCAAAAGTTAGACTTCTTAGACAATGACTGTACATCAACTATTTTAAATATGTTAAAAGAACTAAAGAAAACCATGCCTTAAGATATAAACAGAGAATGATGTCTCTCCAAATATAGACTATAACTAAGAAGCTATAAGTTGTAAAATTTATTAGAGTGGCTCAACAGTAGATTTGAGCAGACAGAAAAAATAATCAGTAAATGTAAAGATAGGTCAATTGATATTTCCAGTTTGAGGAACTAATAAGGAAAAAAAGAATGAAGAAAATTAAGCTGAGCATCAGAGAGCTGAGGAATATCATAAGAATAGCATTATATACATAATGAGAGTCTTAGAATAAGAAGGGAAAGAGAAAGGTGGAGAAAGAATAGTTGAAGAAATATTTGATGAAGAAATAATCTATACATCCAAGAAACCCAACAAACTACAAAGAATATAAACTCAAAGAGATTTACAAAAAGACACATCATAATAAAATTGTCAAAAGCAACAAGAGAGAAGTGGTTTTCACATACAAGAGATTCTCAATAAGATTTATAGCTGATTTCTCTCACAAATCATGGAGGACAGGTGGCATATTCAAAGTGCCAAAAGAAAATGCTTATCAACCAAGAATTCTATATCCAACAGAACTACTCTTCAATAAATGAAGAAGCAATAAAGACATTCCCAGATAAACAAAGAGAATTTATCACAAACTGCCTTATCCTGCAAATAATACTGAAAGGAGTTCTTGATTTTAAAATGAAAGGACACTAAACAGCAAATTGTAAGCAAAATAAAATGAAAAAATGCTGGTAAAGGTAAATACATAGATAAAATATAGGAGACAGTATAAATGAATATTTGTTTATATTCTTTTATTCTTCTTTTATTCTTCATAATTTAAAAGACAACTGCACAAAACAATTATTAAAGTTCGTATTGGGCATACAATGTATAAATATGTAATTTTATTACAGTCACAGCTAAAAAATAGAGAAGGAATGGAACTATAAAGGAAGAACATTTTTGTTTACTATTTGAAATTGTTGGTACTAATCTAGGCTAAATGGTTGTAAATTAAGATGTTAATTACAATCCCCCAGATAATGACTCTGATTATAACTCAAAAATATAAATAAATAAATAAAAAAGGAATTAAAATAGTACACTAAACATCTACTTAACCCAAAAAGGCAGTAGGGGGGAAATAGAGGAATAAAAACCATATAAAACATATAGAACACAAATAGCAAAATTACAGATATAAAATCCTATTTTACCAGGAATTACATTAGTATAAATGGATTACATTTCAAGTAAAAACAGAGATTGGTAGAATGGATTAAAAAAAAAAAAAAAACTGGACCCAACTATATGATGTCAATAAGGGATACATTTCAAAATTCAAGGAGACAAATAGTTTGAAAGTGAAAAAATGTAAAAATATATACCAGGCAAAAAGTACCTTAAGCTAATAACAGCAAGAAAAAAAAAAAAAAAGAAAGAAAGAAAGACTAAGCTGAAAATTTTGACTAAGACATAAGAGGTTATTTTATAATGATAAAAGACCACATATTGCATCATTCTATTTATGCATCCATGAATAGTCCAGATAGTAGTCTGGGCATGATATGCCTAAAATAGCCAAATCCATAGAGACAAAACATAGATTAGTGTTTGTCAGGAACTTGGAGAAAGCCAAAGAGGGAGTGAAGCCTTAATGGGTATGAGGTTTCTTTTGAGAAATATAAACTCAAAATTGGACAGTGTTCTGGAACTATCTAGTGTGATGGCTGCAAAACCTCCTGAATTTATTAAAAACACAGATTATTCCTTTTAATACAGTGAATTTTATCATTTGTAAATTATATGTTAAGTTTTTAAAATTCAAATATTGGCTGAGTGGATTAAAAAAACATAAACATGATCCAACTATGAGCTGCTTACAAGGAACTCACTTCAAATTAAACTGCATAGACACTAAAAACAGTAAAAAGGTTGGAAAATGATGTACCAGAAAATCAACAAGATAATCAAGGAAAGTATGAAGAGAAATATTAATATCTGATTTCAGAGCAAAGAGAATTGCTAAAAGTCTAAAAGGATGTTATATAATGATAAAAGGGTCAATCCACTAAGAAGCCTAGTGATCTTAAATGTGTATGCACCAAACAACAGAGCTTCAAAATAAATGAAGCAAAAACTGATATCATTTTTTTCTTTTTCCTTTTTTTAAGATTTTATTCATTTATTTGACAGAGAAAGAGCACAAGCAGGGGGAGCAGCAGAAGGAGAGGGAGAAGCAGGCTCTCCACTGAGCAGGGATCCCGACTTGGGGCTCCATCCCAGGACCCTGGGATCATGATCTGAGCTGAAGGCAGATGCTTAACCAACTGAGACACCCACGTGCCCCCAAAACTGATATAGCTTTATAAAAAGAAATAAATAGTCCATAATTATAATTGGAGACATTAGCAACTCAGTGTCAGAAACTCAGAAATACTAGACATAAAATCAGCAAGGATATTGAATATTGAAAAACACAATCAATCAAGATCTAATTGACATATATAAAACACTCTACCAAATAAGAGAAGAATACATTTTTTTTCTAAGTGATCATGGAACAGTCATCAAATTAAACTATCTTGGGCCATAAAACAAACCTGAAAAAAGGTAAGTTAATTGAATTCATGTGTAATATAACCCCCTCTGTATCAATATAAAATGTGTTCTTTGACCATGATGGAATCAAACTATATATATATATAACAAGAAGATAGAATATCTTTAAATACATGGAAGTTAAATAGTACAGTTCTATAGAATCCACGGAATAAAGAGGAAGTCTCAAATGAAATTTAAAATTACATATAACTTACTGGAAATGAAAATGTAACATATCAGAATAGGTGTAATTCAGCTAAAGAATTGCTGAAAAGGAAATTTATAATACTAAATGCTTAAATTAGAAAAGGACAGAGGTCTCAAATCATTAATTTCTTCCTCAAGAAATTAGAAAAGAAAGACAAAATACATCTAAAGCAAGCATAAGAAAAAAATAGCAAAGAATTTAATAAAATTAAAATAGGAAAACAATAGATAAAATAAATAAAACAAAAAGTTAGGCCTACAAAAAAACTAATAAACCTCTAGCAAGATTGGAGAAAATAAAAAGAGAAAAGACACAACACCAATATCAGAAATGAGATGAGGATATTACCATAGGCCCTGAGACCATGAAAAGGATAGTAAGTGAATACTAAAGAACACTATTAATAGTTTTATGCTCATAAATTCAACAATTTCAAAGAAATAGACTAATTCCTAAAAAGCCAAAACTACCAACACTCAACCAAGATGAAACAGAATATCTGAATAAGCCCGTAATTATATAGAAATTGACTCCATAATTTGAAAGTTCTTAAGTAAAAAGATCTTCAAGCCTCAGGTGTTTTCACTAGAGAATACTACCAACATTTCAAGAAGAATTAACAAATTTTCCACAACCTCTTTCAGAAAAGAGAAGAGGTGGGGCTTCATCCTAACACCTTTAATGTGGCCAGTATTACCCTAATACACAAATCAGGCAAGGACAAACAAAAACAGAAAACAAAACACCAATATCTCTCATGAAATTAGACATAAAAATCCTTAATAAAATATTAGCCAGCTGAATCCAACAATGAATAAAAGAAATATACCATGACCACATGGACTTAGTTCCGGGTGTGCAAGACTGGTTTAACAATTAGAAATCAATTATTGTGATCCACTATGTAATCAAGCTAAAAAAGGAAAATCAAACCAGTGAAAATTATATTCATTGATATAGGAAAAGTATTTGACAAAATTCAACATTCATTTGTGATAAAAAGATTCAATAAGTTAGGAGTCAGAAGAAATTATCTCAAGTTGATAAAAATCACCTAAAAAAATCATACCACATTGTACTTATTGCTGAAATATAGAATGTTTTTCCCTAAAATTGAGAACAAGGCAAGCATGTTTACTCTTATTCAATATAGTACTAGAATTTCTAGCCAGAGCAATAAGGCAAGAAAAAAATTAAAGGCATACAGATTAGGAAGACAGAAATAAGCTGTCTATTGCCAGATGACATAATTGTCTATGTAAAACATCCTAAGAAATCTGTAAAAAAAAAAAAAAACACTCCTAGAATTGATGAGTTCCACACTGTGCAAGATAGCAGATCAACACCCACAAATAAATTGCATTTATATATATGAAAAATTAATATGTAGAAATCAACATTAAAAACACAAAACAATTTACAATTGCTCCAAAAAAATGAAATACTTAAACATGTCACGAAACATGTACAGAATTACAAACCGCTGACGAAAGAAATCAAATAGATCCAAATAAGTGAAGAGACATAGTATGATAATATATTAAAATACTCAATATAATAAAGATGTCAGTTCAAGACAAATTGATAGGTTTAATGAAATCATTATGAAAATTTATATGAGGTTTATTGTAGACGTAGAGAAACCTATTTTAAAATTTACATGGAAAGAAACATACTAAAAGAACAGTTAATCTTCACAAAAGATAATAAAATGGAAGGAATCACTCTATCCATAATTCAGACTTACTATATAGCTACAATAATGAAGACAGTGTGGTAATGGCTAAGGAATAAACGCATAAGTTAATAGAAAAGAATAAAAAACCCAAGAGAGAACACAGAAATAGACCCACAGAAATTTGTTCAACTAATCTTTGTTCATATTGCAAAAATAATTCAATGGAAGAAATACAGCAAATGCTGTTTGGATAATCAGGCATCTATAGACAAAATTAACCTCAACTTTTTAAGAAAGTTAACTCAAAATGATCCATGCACTTAAATGTAAGATGTGTTATTATAAAACATTTATAAATAGAAGAGAGTCTTTATGATATGTGGATAGACAATGTTCTCAAACTTGGAACCAAGATCTGAGCAAAAGCCATTTTGAAGAAGATAGGAAAAAGTATCAGATCTGGGAGAAATATTTTCAAACCATATATCCAAAGAACTACCATCTAGTCTATATAAAGAACTCTCACACATCAACAGTAAAAGACACACAATTCAATTAGACAATGGACAAAACACAGAAATGTGAATTTCACCAAAGGAGATATACAGGCAATAAATAATCATATGGAAGATGTTCAATGTCACCACCCACTAGAGAAATGCAGATTGAAAGCACTGTGGTACATTATTACACACCTATCAAAGTGGTTAAAAAAAAGTGACAACATCAAATGCTGGTGAAGTTAGATAAACACTGGATCATTCAGACATTGCTGATGGGAATATAAAATGGAATAGTCATTCTGGAAAACAATTTGGCAGTTTCTCATGAAATCAAACATATGATTACTACATGACCCAACAATTGCACCCTTGGGCATTATTCCCAGAGAAATTATAATTTATATTCACAAAAAGCTTGTGCAAGAATATTCATAGATTTATTTATAATATCTAAAAAAGGGAATCAATCTGGATATCTTTCAACAGGTGAATGGTTAAACAATATTTGGTATATCCATACCATGAAATACTATTCAGTAACATAAAAAGGAATGAATTATTGATATACATAACAACTTAGATGAATTCCAGAGAATTATGTTGAGTGAAAAAAAAGGAACCACCCCCTAAAGTTACGTACTATATGGTTGCATTTACATAAAATTTTGAAATGACAAAATTTTAGAAATAGAAGACAGGTTAATGGTTACCTGGAGTTAGGGATGGGGTGAGGTGTGGATGTTGGTTAGGGAGAGTAAGTGTGGTTATAAAATGGCAATAGGAGGGATCTTTTGATGGTGGTGGATGGAACTCAAATATCTTAACTGTGCTGGTAGATGCATAAAATTGTACAGATGATGAATTTGTAAAGAACTAAATGGACACAGGGGTGCTTGTGTGGCTCAGTAGGTTAAGTGTCTGTATTCAACTCAGGTCATGATCTCAGGGTCCTGGGACTGAGCTCCACATCAGGCTCCCTACCCAGCAGGGAGTCTGCTTGTCCCTGCCTCTCCCTCTGCCCCTCCCCTCCATGCTCTCTCTCTCTCTGTTTCAAATCAGTCAATCTATCAATTAATCAATCAATCTTTTTAAAAAGAACTAAATGCACAACAACACAAAGACACACAAATAAATATAAATTACATGGGGAAAACCTGAATAAAATCAGTGGTAAATTGTATTAACATAAATTCAATTAATGTAATGTAATTTTCTTTGTTTCAAGTTTTTATTTAAATTCCAGTTAGTTAACATAGAGTGTAATATTAGTTTCAGGAGTGGAATTTAGTGATTCATCACTTATGTATAACACTCAATGCTCATCACAATAAGTACCCTCCTTAATACCCATCACCCATTTAACCTATCCCCCTACCCAGCTCCGCTCCAGCAACCCTCAGTTTGTTCTCTGTAGTTAAGATTCTGTTTTATGGCTTGCCTCTCTCTCTTTCTTTTTTTCCTTGTGTTCATATATTTCATTTCCTAAATTCCACATGAGTGAAATCATATGGTATTTGTCTTTTTCTGACTGACTTATTTTGCTTAGCATAATACATTCTAGTTCTATCCATGTTGTTGTAAATGGCAAGATTTTATTCTTTTTATGGCTGAATAATATATATATATATACCACATCTTCTTTATTCATCAGTCATTGGACATTTGGGTTCTTTCCATAATTTGACTATTGTTGATAATGTTGCTATAAACATTAGGGTGCATGTATCCCTTCGAGTCAGTATTTTGGTATCTTTTGGGTAATTATTTAGTAGTGTAATTGCTGAATCATAGGGTAGCTCTATTTTTAACTTTTTGAGGAAACTCCATACTGTTTTCCAGGGTTGCTGCACCAGTTTGCATTCCCATCAACAGTGCAAGAGGGTTACCCTTTCTCCACATCCTTGCCAACATCTGTTGTTTTCCTGTGTTGTTAATTTTAGCCATTCTGACTGGTGAGAGGTGATATCTCATTGTAGTTTTGATTTGCATTTCTCCAATGATTAGTGATGTTGAACGTTTTTTCAAATGTCTGTTAGCCATCTGTCTTCTTTGGAAAAATGTCTATTCATGTCTTGTGCCCACTTCTTAACTGGATTCTTTGTTTTGGGGGTATTGAGTTTGATAAGTTCTTCATAGATTTTGGCTACTAACCCTTTATCAGATATGTCATTTGCAAATATCTTCTCCCAGTCTGAAGGTTGCCTTTAGTTTTATTGATGGTTTCCTTCACCAAAAGTGGACCATACACAAAAATAAATTCAAAATGGATGAAAGACCTAAATGTGAGACGGGAAACCATCAAAATCCTAGAGGAGAACACAGGCAGCAATCTCTTTGACACTGGACATAACAACTTCCTACTAAATATATTTCTGGAGGCAAGGGAAACAAAAGCAAAAATGAACTATCAGGACTTCATCAATGTAGTTTTCAATAAAAAAAAAACAATATATACTTTTAAATGACATACTTAAGGGAAGTCTTGTGAATTTACCTTCATAGAGGAAGGGAACAATAGTGAATGATTTCCACATCTCTTGGGGTTAATTAACCAGGAGGTCGTTTAAAGTTAGTATGCAGCATTTATATCATGTGTCCCAAAAGTCCTGGGTGGTAGATGACATGCAGTTAGCTTTTACACTATTTACTTAGGACTTTTACAAGCATAATCTTAACTGAGTTATATAATAACACTGTAAGTTAAGTTATTTAAATTCCATGTTAAAAGAAACCAAGAGTGAATGTAGCAAAATGCCCTGCTCATTGCCCCACAGATGGTAAGCAATAGGCAGGGAGTCAAATACAATTCTTTATTCCTACATACCCACCACTGTTTTGGCCCTCCTCTTTTTTTTTTTTAAAGATTTTATTTATTTATTTGAGAGAGAATGAGAGATAGAGAGCACGAGAGGGAAGAGGGTCAGAGGGAGAAGCAGACTCCCTGCTGAGTAGGGAGCCCGATGTGGGACTCAATCCCGGGACTCCAGGATCATGACCTGAGCCGAAGGCAGTCGCTTAACCAACTGAGCCACCCAGGCGCCCTGTTTTGGCCCTCCTCTTAACCAGAGGGTCTATCACCCAGATTTGAAGTGTTAGTGTTGGTCTTCTTCTACAGAAAAATAATAATAATAGTACCATTTACAGTATTGCTGAAAGGGCAGAAGTTTTCTTTTCCATCACCCCAACATTTAATCTTGCCGTCAGCTTTTGTTGTTGATACTGTTAAAATCAAGGATGGAGACCAGCCTTGAAGTTTCCCTGAGCGCACAGAACCAGTTTAGTCATGCAGGCAAAGCTTAGCTGAGATTACTTCACAAACCTGACTTGACCTGGATGATTTCTTGCTTGTGCATCTGGAATTGACAAGCAAAACTGTTTCCCAAGCTGATATGAGGGAGCCACAGAAAACTATAATATTGTAATCAATCACTGTGAAGAATTAACAGGTGCTGCTTTCTCACTCTATAAGCTATATAAATATACATATATCCCTGGGCCTCAATCCATATTCTGGTTTGAGGGCTCCTAGTTTGCAAGCCATCTTTTTGGTATGTGCACAATAAATTTTTACTAATTATGACTTCAGTGATTCATTGGTTTTATTTTGGCTATTTTGAACCTTTGACATTTTATGGTGTCAGAAGCAGGATCCAAAGAAGACCTGAGGCTGGTGAGCAACCAGGTGTAGGTACCCACAGGACCCACTGAACTTACTGCTTGCTTGCGGACCCTAGAGGTTAAGGGTAGATCTCTTCTGAACCTAAGCTATGCTCTCTGCGTTCTCAACTCTCTGACTTTATTGTGCACACTTGCTTTCTGTTTTCTGTTTTCTTTTGGTTTCAGTTTCTGTTTGTTGAAACTCCTTGGTAAGTAACCCATCCTGTGCTAAAGGGAGGGAAATCTGTGATTTCTAGTGTTTTAAAATAACTCTTGGAAAACAAGCCACTCCCCCAAAGTTAAAACGTTTTGGGGGGGCAAGATGGCAGAGGAGTAGAAGACCTGGATTTCGTCTGGTCTCAGGAATTCAGCTGAATAGGGATCAAACCATTCTGAACACCTACGAGCTCAACAGGAGATCGAAGAGAAGAATAGCAACAACTCTCTGAACAGAAAAGCGACCACTTACTGGAAGGTAGGACGTGCGGAGAAGTGAATCCGAGGCAATATTCGGGAGGAGAGATGGTGGGGGAGGGGGCCTCCATTGGCCGCTTCTGGCAACTGATAGAGCAGCGGAGCACAAAATTGGAACATTTAGAAGTCTGCTCCGCTGAGGGACATCGCTCCAGTGGCTAAGCGGGGGGTGGAACCCTTGTGGGACAGTGTGGTCTCAGGACCCTCGGGGTCACAGGAAGACCGGGGGTGCCTGAGTGCAGCAGAGCTCCCAGGTATCAGAGCGGGGAAGCCGGCTGCAGAGATGGAGCCGAGGAGCGGGCTCTCGGCTCGGGGATGCCATAAACTGTGATTGGGGACACAGTCGGGCCACTGCTCCTCCAGCAGGAACGCCCACAGGAGCACACCACAGGGATCTGCTGGGTTTGGAGACTCCACACTGAGTCGGGTGCTAGAGACAAACGCTCAGTCACAGGCTGGGTGAACACGGAGTGTGGCCGGACACCAGGGACATGGGAGTGACTGACTGCTTTTCTCTGGGGGCACACTGAGGAGCAGGGCCCCAAGTTCTCGGCTCTTCCAGGTGGAGATTGGGAGGCCACCATTTTCACTCTCGTCCTCCAAAGCTGTATGGAAAGCTTGCAGGGAACAAAAGCTCCTGAGAGCAAACCCGAGCAGATTGCTTAGCCCGACGACAAGGGTGGGGCAATTCCGCCTCCGGCAAAGACATTTGGGAACCACAGCGACAGGCCCCTCCCCCAGAAGATCAGCACAAACAGCCAGCCAAGACCAAGTTTACCGATCAAGGAGAATGGGAGAACTTCAGCGCTAGGGGAAACTGCACATAGAATTCATGGCTTTTTTTACCATGATTCATTAGTTTTTCAAAGTTAATTTTTTAACTTTTTTTTAAATTTTTCTTTTTCCCTTTCTCTCTTTTTTTTTAAAGATTTATTTATTTATTTGAGAGAGCGAGAATGAGAGAGAGAGAGTACATGAGAGGGGGGAGGGTTAGAGGGAGAAGCAGGCTCCTCACTGAGCAGGGAGCCCGATGCAGGACTCGATCCCAGGACTCCAGGATCATGACCTGAGCCGAAGGCAGTCGCTTAACCAATTGAGCCACCCAGGCGCCCTTTTATCGTTTTTCAACCAAAATCTTATCAATCCCTTTTTGAAAAAAAAATTATTTTTCATTTTTAGAGTCATATTCTATCCCTTCAGAGTAGATACCCTTATTTTTGGCATATATATATATATATATATAAGTTGTTCTCTCTTTAAAGTTTTGAGATACACTTTCTTCTAACAGATCAAAATATACCCTAAATCACTAGTGTATGGCTTTGTTCTAGGCTCCTACCTGATCACATTCTCTCCCTTTTTTTTCTTTTTTTTTTTAATTTTCTCTCTTTTTTCAAGCAACTTCCTATCTTATCAATTCCTTTTATAAAATCTGTTTTATCTATACTTTTCATCTTTACAGTTATCTTCCATCCCTTCATTATATCAGCCCTTAATTTGTACATATATAAGTCTTTCTTTAAAATTTTAGGAGGCACTTTCTTCTAACAGACCAAAATACACCCAAATTCTAGTGTGTGGGACTGACTATGCACTAGCCTGATCATATTTGATCATATTCTGGTTATTTTTGTTTTGTTCTGTTTTTGTTTGTTTTTTATCTTTATCTTTTTCTTTTTTTTTCTTTCTTTTTTCTTTCTTTCCCTTTCTTTTCCCCTGGTTTCATGTCTTTTCTGATTTTTTTAGAGTATATTTGCTGGGGACATTGTTAACCTATTAGCATTTTGTTCTCTCATTCATCTGTTCTCCTCTGGACAAAATGACAAGATGGAAAAATCACCTCAGCAAAAAGAACAAGAGGTAGTACCGTCTGCCAGGGACCTACTCAATACAGACATTAGTACGATGTCAGACCTCGAGTTCAGAATCATGATTTTAAAGAACTAGCTAGGCTAGAAAAAAAATAGAACTTATTAGAGAAACCCTTTGGGGAGAAATAAAAGAACTAAAATCTAACCAAAATGAATCAAAAAGGCTTTGATGAAGTGCAATCAAAAATGGGGGCACTAACTGCTAGGATAAATGAGGCAGAAGAGAGAATCAGCGATATAGAAGACCAAACGAAGGAAAATAAAGAAGCTGAGAAAAAGATAAACAACTACTGGATCACGAGGGCAGAATTCAAGAGAAAAGCGATACGATAAGATGAAACAACATTAGAATAATTGGGATCTCAGAAGAAGAAGAGAGAGAGCGGCAGAAGGTATATTGAGCAAATTTTAGCAGAGAACTTCCCTAATGTGAGGAAGGAAACAGGCATCAAAATCCAGGAGGCACAGAGAACCCCTCTCAAAATCAATAAAAATAGGTCAACACCCCGACATCTAAGAGTAAAACTTACGAGTCTCAGAGACAAAGAGAAAATTTTGAAAGCAGCTCAGGAGAAGAGATATATAACCTATAATGGTAGAAACATTAGATTGGCAACTGACCTATCCACAGAGACCAGGCAGGCCAGAAAGGACAGGCATGATATCTTCAGAGCATTAAACGAGAAAAATATGCAGCCAAGAACACTATATCCAGCTAGGCTGTCATTGAAAATAGAAGGAGAGATAAAAAGCTTCCAGGACAAAAAAAAAAAAAAAAAAATTAAAGGAATTTGCAAACACAAAACATTCTTCTTTAGTGCCCAGGGAACATTCTCCAGAATATATCACATCCTAGGCCACAAATCAGGTCTCAACTGGTACCAAAAGATTGGGATTATTCCCTGCATATTTTCAGACCACACTGCTTTGAAACTAGAACTCAATCACAAGAGGAAAGTTGGAAAGAACTCAAATACATGGAGACGAAAGAGCATCCTACTAAAGAATGAATGGGTCAACCAGGAAATCAAAGAAGAATTTAAAAAATTCATGGAAACCAATGAAACAATGAAAATGAAAACAGAACTGTTCAAAATCTTTGGGAGGCAGCAAAGGAAGTCCTAAGGGGAAAATATATAGCAATACAAGCCTTTTTCAAGAAACAAGAAAGGTCTCAAATACACAACCTAACCCTACACGTAAAGAAGCTAGAGAAAAAACAGCAAATAAAGCCTAAACCCAGCAGGAGAAGAGAAATAATAAAGATCAGAGCAGAAATCAATGAAATAGAAACCAAAAGAACAGTAGAACAGATCAACGAAACTAGGAGCTGGTTCTTTGAAAGAATTAACAAGATTGATAAACCCCTGGCCAGACTTATCAAAAAGAAAAGAGAAATGACCCAAATCAACAAAATCATGAATGAAAGAGGAGAGATCACAACCAACACCAAGAAATGCAAACAATTATAAGAACATATAATGAGAAACTCTATGCCAGCAAATTAGATAACCTGGAAGAAATGGATGCATTCCTAGAGATGTATCAACTACCAAAATTGAACTAGGAAGAAATAGAAAACCTAAACAGACCTACAACCACTAAGGAAATTGAAGCAGTCATCAAAAATCTCTGAACAAACAAAAACCCAGGGCCAGAGGGCTTCCCAGGAGAATTTTACCAAACATTTAAAGAAGAATTAATACCTATTCTCCTGAAACTGTTCCAGAAAATAGAAATGGAAGGAAAACTTCCAAACTCATTTTATGAGGTCAACATTACCTTGATCCCAAAACCAGACAAAGACCCCATCAAAAAGGAGAATTACAGACCAATATCATTGATGAACATAACATGCAAAAATTCTCACCAAAATACTAGCCAATAGGATCCAACAGTACATTAAAAGGATTATTCACCACGACCAAGTGGGATTTATCCCTGGGCTGCAAGGTTGGCTCAACATCTACAAATCAATCAACGTGATAAAATCTATTAACAAAAGAAAGAACAAGAATCATATGATCCTCTCAAGAGATGCAGAAAAAGCATTTGACAAAGTACAGCATCCTTTCTTGATCAAAACTCTTCAGAGTATAGGGATAGAGGGTACATACCTCAATATCATAAAAGCCATCTATGAAAAACCTACAGCGACTATCATTCTCAATTGGGAAAAGCGGAGAGCTTTCCCCCTAAGGTCAGGAATGCAGCAGGGATGTCCACTAGTACCACTGCTATTCAACATAGTATTAGAAATCCTAGCCACAGCAATCAGACAACAAAAAGAAATCAAAGGCATCCAAATCGGCAAAGAGGAAGTCAAACTCTCATTCTTTGCCGATGATATGATACTTCACATGGAAAACCCAAAAGACTCCACCCCAAAACTGCTAGAACTCATACAGGAATTCAGTAAAGTGGCACGATATAAAATCAATGCACAGAAATCAACGGCATTCCTATACACCAACAAGAAGAGAGAAGAGAGAGAAATCAAGGAGTCAATCCCATTTACAATTGCACCCAAAACCATAAGATACCTAGGAATAAATCTAACCAAAGAGGCAAAGGATCTGTACTCAGAAAACTATAAAATACTCATGAAAGAAATTGAGGAAGACACAAAGAAATGGAAAAACGTTCCATGCTCATGGATTGGAAGAACAAACATTGTGAAGATGTCAATGCTACCTAGAGCAATCTACTCATTCAATGCAATCCCCATCAAAATACCATCCACTTTTTTCAAAGAAATTGAACAAATAATCCTAAAATTTGTATGGAACCAGAAGAAACCCCGAATAGCCAGAGGAATGTTGAAAAAGAAAAGCAAAGCTGGCGGCATCACAATTCCAGACTTCCAGCTCTATTACAAAGCTGTCATCATCAAGACAGTATGGTACTGGCACAAAAACAGACACATAGGTCAATGGAACAGTATAGAGAGCCCAGAAATAGACCCTCAACTCTATGGCCAACTCATCTTTGACAAAGCAGGAAAGAATGTCCAATGAAAAAAAGACAGTCTCTTCAACAAATGGTGTTGGGAAAATCGGACAGCCACATGCAGAAGAATGAAACTGGACCATTTCCTTACACCACACACAAAAATAGATTCCAAATGGTTGAAAGACCTAAACGTGAGACAGGAGTCCATCCAAATCCTAAAGGAGAACACAGGCAGCAACCTCTTTGACCTCAGCTGCAGCAACTTCTTCCTAGAAACATTGCCGAAGGCAAGGGAAGCAAGGGCAAAAATGAACTATTGGGATTTCATCAAGATAAAAAGCTTTTGCACAGCAAAAGAAACAGTCCTCAAAACCAAAAGACAACCACAGAATGGGAGAAAATATTTGCAAATGACATATCAGGTAAAGGGCTAGTATCTAAAATCTATAAAGAACTTATCAAACTCAATACCCAAAGAACAAATGATCCAATGAAGAAATGGGCAGAAGACATGAACAGACAGTTTTCCATAGAAGACTTCCAATTGGCCAACAGACACATGAAAAAGTGCTCAACATTGCTCAGCATCAGGGAATTCCAAATCAAAACCTCAATGAGATACCACCTCATACCAGGCAGAATGGCTAAAATTAACAAGTCAGGAAATGATAGATGTTGGTGGGCTTGTGGAGAAAGGGGAACCCTCCTACTCTGTTGGTAGGAATGCAAGTTGGTGCAACCACTCTGGAAAACAGTATGGAGGTTCCTCAAACAGTTGAAAATAGAGCTACCATAGGATCCAGCAATTGCACTGCTGGGTATTTACCAGAAAGATACAAATGTAGGGATCCGAAGGGGTACGTGCACCCCTATGTTTATAGCAGCAATGTCCACAATAGCCAATCTGTGGAAAGAGTCAAGATGTCCGTCGACAGATGAATGGATAAAGAAGAGGTGGTATATATACACAATGGAATATTATGCAGCCATCAAAAGGAATGAGATCTTGCCATTTGCAATGCCATGGATGGAACTGGAGGGTGTTATTCTGTGTGAAATAAGTCAATCAGAGAAAGACATATATCATATGACCTCACTGATGTGAGGAATTCTTAATCTCAGGAAACAAACGGAGGGTTGCTGGAGTGGTGGGGGTGGTGGGAGAGATAGGTGGCTGGGTGATAAACATTGGGGAGGGTATGTGCTATGGCGAGTGCTGTTAATTGTGCAAGATTGTTGAATCACAGATCTGTACCTCTGAAACAAATAATGCAATATATGTTAAGGAAAAAAAAAAGGAGAAGAAAGCAGAAAGGGAAGAATGAAGGGGGGAAATCAGAGGGGGAGACGAACCATGAGAGACAATGGACTCTGAAAAGGAAACTGAGGGTTCTAGAGGGGAGGGGGTTGGGGGGATGGGTTAGCCTGGTGATGGGTATTAAGGAGGGCACAGTCTGTGTGGAGCACTGGGTGCTATGCACAAACAATGAATCACGGAACACTACATCAAAAACTAATGATGTAATGTATGTTGATTAACATAACAATTAAAAATAGTAATAAAAAAACGTTTTAGGGAATCTAAAGGCAACATAGATTGCACCTCATCCTTGGACCAGGAACTTGCACCTTACTGGAAAAATGGATGAAGTTACGTATAATTTAGAATTGCTTTGGCCATTCTGGAGAGACTTTGTTTTAGGTAAATCCACCTTGAGAACACCCTTAAAAGAGAAGATCCCAAATCCACAGGAGACAATAGAATTCATTCTTTATTCTTATGCAGAAGCTTCTATAAGAGAAAATGACCTCAAAAACAGTTCTAAAAGGATCCATATACCATACAAACAGAAAATAAAATCTTTAGTAAAAAAATTTCATCATCTGAGCAGATAATCTTAACTTAGTCCCTGTACCAGAAACACAATTTGGATCCAATCATTCTTTTTTTTTTTTTACCTGGGACATGGCTAAAAAATTTTAAAATAAAAGATATAGGATCTTTGTTTGTCTATTTATGTGTTATATATGTCTCTCTCTATATAGATATATGTTATAAATATGTGATATATATATTATATTTTATATATAATGTATGTTATAGATATGTGATATTATTCTACTTCTGGATGGTATTGCCAAAATTAATTTGTAAAGAGCTCTGTTTAATTGGCTTAAAGAAAATTAAGCATTTATATAAATTAAGTATACTTTCACCCAAATGTTTTTCAGTTCATGTGATCTGGCATAATCTTTGGTAAATAAAAACTAATTTAAATGTATTGGTTTAATAAAAGCAGGCATGTCTTCAGAATTTGTCGACAAGAAAAATAATTTAAGATAATGGTTAACTGTTTGATGTCTAATTCAAGCATATTTTTTAGAAACAAGTTATTTAAATAAAGATTAATAAGATCAGAGGGTACACTAAGTTAAAATAAATAATGGATATTTGAATATCTAAATCATTTCTAAATAAGATAAACATTAAATGCTAAGCATAAATATATCAACTTTTGGCTTTTTATTTTTTACAGAGACAAAACATATTCAAGTTTTTAATAAACATGATTTAGGCCACATTAAAAATATTATTATGAGGAAGATTATACAGTTGATCCTTGACCCCTGCACAGCTGAAAATCAGCATATAACTTTTTTAAAAAAGATTTTATTTGTAAGTAATCTCTGCACCCAACATGGGCTCAAACTCATGATCCCAAGATATAGAGTGATATGCTCTACCAACTGAGTTAATTAGACACCCCATGAAAATCAGCATATAATTTTTGACTTCCCCAAAACTTAACTATCATCTACTCTTGACAAGAAGCCTTACCAATAACATAATCAATTAACACATATTTTGTATGTTTTTATATTATATAATGTAATCTTAAAGTAAGCTAGAGAAAAAAATATTATTGAGAAAATCATAAGGAAAATACATTTACAATAATGTGCTATATTTATCAAAAAATCTGCATAAAAGTGAACCTGCACAGTTCAAATCCATGTTGTTCAGGATCAACTTTACTTCTCAAAATTTGGAAATGTATTTGTAAATTTGCTAATCTACAACATGCTAATATGTGATAAACAGTTCATGATTACCTCTTTCCTGGTTTTCACTGGAAAGCAAACATTACAATTTTTTTTTAGAAGTTGGAAGAAGAGCTGAAAATACAAAATAAACTGAAGAGAAAATGTCAGAACACTTAGAGTAATAAGCACAAATTTACTCTGCACAAACTGTGTGCATTGGGGCTGGAAGAATGTAGGCAAAGCAGCAGGAATTCCTTTCAAAGGTGAGAAGGGGAGCTACCAGGAAAGCTTCCTCTTACTGTGAATGGTTTTACTGCAACTTCTTATTCTCCAAACTGCAGTCACAGGTGAGTTATGATTAGCATTTATGTAAGTAGAAAATATACATGTTATTCATATCTATAGATAATATATCATCTTTGATTTTATCTATAATTTATACATTGATTTGTTGTAGAGCTATTTGTTATTTATATGTAAATTAAAGAAAAATTTCATAAAGTGCAAAATAAATTGCATGCATGACACATAATAAAAATAAGAAATATATGTCAGTTATTAAACTTTTATTATAGTTACTTATATGGTTTTATATGTGTAGTATGTGCTGTGCCATATATATACTATATTTTTTACTATGGAATGATCCAACATATATAAAAGCCAGTGCTCTTATACCACAGTAAATTGAGCAACAAAAGGGTCTGTGTGGTCAGCTGAAAAAGGCCAATACGAGAATAGCCACCCTTTCTGTCCTGTAAAAACACAGCAATAACTCCTCAAGGCCAGGTTATAACCACTCTTTAATAGGCTCATATTTTATTGTCTTGTCTTTTCAGATTTGCAACCAGGTAGCAATCTTTGTTTAAAAGAACTTCCCCCATGTCTTCTAACAACCTTCAAGACTAGAAATTCTGGTGGCGGCTTATTTATAGCTGTGCCATCAGTTTAGAAGATGTTGTCACATCTTTCAAAACTGTATTCTGCCTACTCAACATAGAACAAACTTCTTCAGCAAAAATTTGGGGATCCTGTTGCCTCTGGCTGTTTTATCAGTCTAGTCTCAGCCTAGCAAAACAATGTCAGAATGAACCTATAAACATGAGTGAATCTCATACTGTAATTTCCAAAAGATATATGGTTTATTTTAACTATATTATGTGGAAGGAGTTTATATTCATTTAATGTGATACATAGGCAATTATTCTATTCTCTGTGAGTAAACCTGTAATTATACTGTAACAAATGCCGTGCATCATTTCTTTTCTAGAAAAAGGTTGAAATTGAAAAGATAACATTTGAAATAATGAAGTTGAGATTGTCAGCAAAATAGTTTTTTTTTACAAAACAACTAGAAATAATAATAATATTAATCAAAGAATAACAGAAAACAACTATATGTACAAAGGAGAATGTGTGTTTTCCACAAAAGAAGGAATGAGAAACGAAAATGCATTTTTGATAAGGAAAAAAAATTTTATTCTAAAGTAAAATGATTGTTTCAGAATAAGAAAGGAAAAAGATAAAACAAAACCTAAATGAATATAGAAATTTGTAGATGGTTTGTGGAAAGGAAGTCTTAAGAAAGGAATTTTATATATAGCCAAACTGACTAAAATTAGAATGGATTTATTTAGGTTAAAACAAGGAAAAAATTTAATAGCAAAAGTACACTGGTGCAAAGTTAGAATTTGATTTTTTTCCCTGTTAAAAGGACAAAATTTTCTTAGGTTATTGATTGGCTCTTAACAAGAAATTGTAAACAGAGGTATTTCTTCATCCTTGATGTATGTAATCTGCCTAAAAAACAAAGATTCTGTGTTCTTTGTCAGGTCTTTGATTACTTAAGAAACTGAGTCATCCCTATTAGAAGAGCTAAGGTTTTTTTGTTGTTGTTTGTTGGTTGGTTTTTTAAAACTGTGTAACTTTTTGTATGTGTGGAATTTCATGGAAAGCATTGTCAAATAAGAAGTGATGGGGCACCTGGGTGGCTCAGATCATTAAGCATCAGCCTTCCACTCGGGTCATGATCCCGGGGTCCTGGGATGGAATCCCCATCAGGCTCCCTGCTCACTGGGGAGCCTGCTTCTCTCTCTGCCTCTCCCCCTCCACTCATTCTCTCTCTCTCTCTCTTTCGTTCTCGCTCTCTCTCTCTCTATCTCTCTCACAAAAATGAAAGACATTCATCATATGACCTCACTGATATGAGGAATTCTTAATCTCAGGAAACAAAGTGAGGGTTGCTGGAGTGGTGGGGGGTGGGAAGCATGGGGTAACTGAGTGATAGACATTGGGGAGGGTATGTGCTATGGTGAGCGCTGTGAATTGTGTAAGACTGTTGAATTACAGACCTGTACCTCTGAAACAAATAATACATTATATGTTAAAAAAAAAAGAAGAAGAAGATAGCAGGAGGGGAAAAATGAAGGGGGGGCGATCAGAGGGGGAGATGAACCATGAGAGACTATGGACTCTGAAAAACAAACTGAGGATTCTAGAGGGGAGGGGGCTGGGGGTTAGCCTGGTGATGGGTATTAAGGAGGGCATGTTCTGCATGGAGCACTGGGTGTTATACGCAAACAATGAATCATGGAACACTACATCAAAAACTAATGATGTAATGTATGGTGATTAACACAACATAAAAAAACTGAAAACAATAGAAATAATATCATATAAACCATTTAAAAATAAATAAAATAAGCTTCTGGCAAAAAAAATAAAAATACTTTAAAAAAGAAGTGATGCTAAACTTTCTTTAGGAAATATTTATATGAAAGTTATTAGTATAAATATTTCAGAAACTATATAAAGTTCCTGGGAATCTGAAGTGTTCTGATATAATCTTATCAGTCATAACTCTAGCTCTTGTTTTAAAACATTATATATCACAGAAACAACTCATTTCCCTTATCAATTGCATTATAACAAATTCTCATCTGATCTTGCCTTTACCATTTTTAAGTTTTTTTGTCATTTACAGACAATTATTGTTTTACCCTTGATGCTTTTACAAATGTATTTCATCTTCCGATAAATGTATGGAAAATACCCCTATGAATATTCTAGAATACAAGTTTCTGATAATTTTACAATCATATTCACAGCTGGGTAAAAATTTCTAAAACTGGGGTACTGGGATGGCTCAGTTAGTTAAATGTCTGCCTAGGGCTCAGGCCTTGATCTCAGGGTCCTGGGATCCAACCCCTGCATCTGGCTCCCTGCTCAGCAAGGTGTCTGCTTCTCCATTTCTCCCTCTGCCCCTCCCCACTCATGCACACTCTCTCTTTCTCTCTCAAATAAATAAAATCTTTAAAAAAAAAAACAATTTCTAAAACATTGATGGAAATTGTCAAATTCATAAAACTGCTAACAAAAAAATCAAGATCAACAAGCGTTAATTACAGGAGGCTAAATGAAATAATGAAGATGATTATAATTTTTATGACTTCATTTAAAGCATTTATCATTCTTTAATGTTTTGTTTTCCAGATTTAAAAGTGCCTATATGGTTAATCATTATTCTTCCTGCACTTATATAAATAATCAGGCCAAGTTTATTAAAGCTAGATTTAATTTGCTGACAAATTAGTCTTGCTATGGTTGTCTGTGATGGAAATGGAAATGATTGTGGAGGAAAAAATATATTTCAGTAATACACCCTCATAGATGTCAGATTCTGGTACTGTTCATAGTTTTTGAAGATTTTTTTTCTTCTACCTGTAACTGGACTGGGTCCTAAATTCTTCTAATTTTCTCTAGTATGTGGTTAGATCTCCATAAATTAATATTTCCAATCTCTTCCCAGTATTCTGGATTGGAGTCATTATCCAACTAAAATTGCCCTTTTCCCAAAGCTAAGCTAAAGCTGGACAACTTAATACATACCTCAGAGATGTCACCACAACAGCACACAGGTATATGATCTTAATGACTGTTGCTATAGGGCCACTCAGAAAGATTGCAAGTGACATTCACAGTCCTAACTGGGAAAATCTGTGTGATGGCCACTCTTTGCCCTTACTCCATCTAAACATGCTTAGAACCCAACATTTAAAAATCTTCCCAACTGGCTTGCTCTCCAAACTTAGAAAACTGAATTTATCATTTGCTCAAACTATTAACCTTTGGTTTTCTTTTGTTTCCATAGAAATGCCTCTCATTAAATTACCTGATAACTCACATCATAAAAAGGCCTGATTTCAATGAAAGCCCACCTGAAATACCTCCTCCTGAAAAGAAATATCCTAAGAGTCATCTTATCCTATGTAATCATGAGTGTATGTGTTTGCTAATACGTCACATTGTGCCTATGTAAATAACTTGAAAAGCATTTTGTAAATTGATTCAGAAAGGTAAAACCTGAATCTGATTATAATCCACTTGATTTATTTGGTTAAATCTTGGCTCCTGCGAATCTCTGTTCTGGGGAACTGTTCATTCATTGGTTATTATGTAGAGATTTATGGTCATCATATTGTGTTGTATACTCTGAAAGGCATTAAATGCCTGTAGGCAGGCAGCTACTCACATGCAAATGGTATCCATCAGGATCAGACATCTAGATGAAATCAACAATAATATCACATGAATGATGAAGATGGTGATGGTATGGCCCTCTAGCCTGATGACTCAGCTAATAGAAACAGGAAATGTGTGAATCTTCAGCCTGACTACATCAACAGTGATAATTGAGAAAAAATGCTATTAGGGTCAGTCATACTCTCAGCCTGCTGAGAGAATGACCAAAAGGAGAGAATTGTTAAAATCAAGGACAGATGGAGACCAGCCTTGAAGCTTTCCTGTGCAGATAGAGCCAGTTTAATCATGCAGACAAAGCTTGAGATTACTTTGCAAAACTAACTTGACCTGGATCATTTCTTGCTTGTGTATCTGGAAATGATAAGCTGTTTCCCAAGGTTGATATGAGGGAACCACAGAAAACTGTAATATTGTAATCAATCACCATGAAGAATAAACAGCAAAAAAAAAAAAAAAAAAAAGAATAAACAGTCATTGTTTTCTCACTATTTAAGCTGCTTTATAAAAATATACCCCTGAGCCGCATTCTATGTTCCGGTTTGAGTGTTCCCAGTTTGCGGTCTTTTTTGGTGTGTGCATGATAAATTTTTACTAATTACTACTTTGGTGATTCACTGGTTTTACTTCAGATGTTCTGAATTTTTTACAATGCTGTGAACACTAAGCTCAAGCTGTACAGTTGTGTGGACTCCAAGTGATGCCACCTCCTGAGATGGGGCTCATCAGCTGCAGAGACCTCCTGGTCCAGGTTTGGAAAATTCCAATGGTCAGAGCTCCATTTGTGTGGTGCTGAGTATTTCTTCCATGTAATTTTGACCTGTGTGTCCTAGGCCCAAGGTCTGAAAATGCCACAACAAATGGAATTATCTTTTCTATGATGGCTCGTCCAACCTTTGCAGGCAGTGTCCTGGGAGAAATGGCTGGTACTGTGAGAGGCATTTGTGAGTGGAGGACTCTTGGGGTCATTCATCTTGGTGCACTGTGACCTGGAGGTGACAGCCTGAAAGTGTCTGGGTTCTGCTAGCAACTGTTACATGCAGGTGTTCAACCTGACAAGTAGGAAAGAGTTATGTTTAGGGAAGAGTGGTGAAATTGCAGAAATAATCTTCTAGAAATCCAATTTCTTCATATTTGGGAAAATGACTTACATGTGTGCAAAAATACTTACTTTGGATATACTACAAGTTTATATTGATAAAGCACTTTGCTTTGAAGAAGCTTCCCCTATGTTCTCTTGTGTGATCCTGCCCACAGCCATGTGACATGTGCAAGGCAAGTCTCATGCATCTGGTCAGTGGCAGAGATGAAAATGAGACCCCAAACCCAATGCTTTTTCCAGCACTTGATTCAGCTCTCTAACTTAATTTGTTCTGTCAAAATGCTGGCTTCCCTTTCAGAGTCCCAGACATAGAGACCAGCTTAGGGCTGTCTCCCTGATTGATAGTTTAACACATGGTAAATATCATCATTCTAGTTTTAAGCTTTCTCCCTAGAACCCCTTCCTTTCCCACCTCTCCACCCACCTGTCATTTCTATATCATTCCACTTCCTTCCTTCTTTCCCTTTTATAGCATGTAACCTCTTCATCCTCATCCTTATTCCAGAAGGACATGCCCCAGGTCCCTTTGCCTAGAATCTGTTCTCCTCTCCTGTCACTACCCTTTACCCTCATTCCTCTTTTTCCTTTCCTCTTTCCCTTCTAACAGTTTGCTCCTCACCATGGGAGATGGGAACCTGCAGACACAGACATTGGCAGGTTCACCCAACACAGTCCAGCAAAGAGCCCCTTTCCTGCATATCTGGGAGCCTCCAGGTTTTTCCCACACTTGCACTATGGGAACATTGAGAATGAGGCTCTCCTCCACTAGCCTTTGCTGCAAGTTCACACTGGCACCACAGAGTCCACGTTTCAAGTGAATCAACATTAGGAGCTCTCAACCCTTTTTTTACTTTTCTATCAATCCCTTTCTGAGTGTAAATGTCCTTGTCCCCCTTATTCACCTCCTCCTCTTCAATACGTCCAAATACCAGCTCCCCCAAGGACTTATGTTCCAAATCCTTAGCCATGTGGAAGAAGCACCAACTGCAACATTAACCAAGCAAAATGGACCCGGGGCCCCTTTCAGACAGTTGGTGTGGGGTGGGTCAGGCAAAGTCTTGAGGAAAGCCAGGTTGACCAGAGGGTCCTGCGGAATCTCATTCTTTTAAAAAGTAGACCAAGTAGACCACAGGAGCACCTGCTGAGTGTCAGATCTTCTTATCAGTGCTATTATGTCTCCCGTACTTTTGTCCTTCAAAAGATAAGTTTGGAGGAAGGAATCTCCAGGCTTCTTGAATCAATTTCCCAGTCCACTCAACCTCAGAACCATCTATGGCTGCCACCAGGGGGGTTGCCCCCACTGCAGTGACAGTCAGCAAAGCCTAACCCCGACCAAGCTCTTTGTCTCTGAGACTTCTGTCTACTTTTTCTATCCTAGCAAAGATGGTAGCTGTCTTCCTTCTGGTGTTAGGAGGTTCTCAGAACTGCTGACAGGGCAAAACAAAACAGGAATGAATTTCACCATGAGGGCAAGGTTGTTGCTGCTTCACCCTTTCATCTGTTCTACCTAAACATTGCTATCTATTAGAGAAAATAACCTCAAATATTTAATTATGTTTACCTCATTTTTTATTTTCTATTTTTTTAAAGATTTATTTACTTATTTATTTGAGAGAGAGAACAAGTGAGCACATGAGTCAGGGGGAAGGGCAGAGGGAGAAGCAGACTCTCCACTGAGCAGGACACCCAAAGCAAGGCTCCGTCTCAGACTCTGGGATCATGACCTGAGCCAAAAGCTGACACTTAACCAAGTGAACCACCCAGGTACCCCTGTTTACCTCATTTTTTAAAGGACTTTTTAAGAGGCTAACTTGGACAGAGGTGCCTCTGTCTCCAACCTCTTTCTTTTGGTCAATAAAGAGCTCTAGTCACTATGGAATCATTCAATCAGTACACTTTCTTATTAGAATATATTGGGTATCAAAATACCCTCCACATGGTATTCCTTTAAAATCCCATAAGAGTCTTAGTTTTAATGTCACCATAGGGAGAGTAAATATATCTCCAAAAGCACAAGATTTGCCAAAAATGTGAGATCAGGATTATAAAAATCAAGTGGCATTTGGTTGGTTGATGTTGAAAGACCTGTAGCTGACATAAGTGAGAAAGAACATTTGATGTAATGTGTGGATTTTTTTTTGAAAAGTCAAATTTAAAAGCTGCATCTGTGACTAGTGTGAGAACCTCTTTTTTATTCTTCCATCTTGAATTGGGTTAATTTGTTATGAGATTGATTGAGCAGATTTAGAAACCTGCTCACAAATTCTCACATTTTCATTCCTATCTTTTCTGAATTGAGTGAAAGTTTCCAGAGGTTTATAAAGGCTGAAGAAAATGGCTGCTGACTTAACAACCTGTTTCAGCCAAAATGCAGGGCCCAAAGGGTGAGCCAAGTTCCTCCCTGGGATCATCAATCATTACATTTAGAAGGGGAAGGCTGGACCCTCAGCCTCATGTTCACAGTGACGCTTGAAAAACAGTTATTTTCTTGTTCAAGGTTTGGTGTTCAGCAGTCTGGGAAGTGTGCTATGCTGCCCTTCTCCATGGTCACAGGTAGAATTTTCAAGGTTTTGTCTCTCCTTTTTTTCTGAGAGCTTTTCCTCTCTAATGGCTTACACCTCTCCTCTCTCTGCAAAGGACCCTCAAATCAATTGTTCTTTATAGTAGTCTCTCCTTCTCTGTTTCAATGACCTTACTTCAACTCTTTGCTTGCAGAGTATTCTGCATGAGAACAGTAACCAACTCTGCATACAATTGAAAGGTCTGCTTGCAGTTTGTAGTGAATGTTTGTGCAGCCTCCCAGCTCATTCCCTTCAAATTTTACTCCAGTAGTTCCTTAAAATGAGGTTATGGCGGTATTTACTATAGCAACACAGCATTCACAGCACAGCAGGGGGCTGGTGGCCCATCCCAGCTGCTTCTGTGCATGCCCCAGATATCCCCTGACTTGTCATTGAAGTGCTGGTACATATGTCCCCATTGATATTTGTCCAGTTATTTCCCAGCTCAAAGCTGGATCTCAAAGGTAATTTTCACTAAATTACAGAGCAACTCCTCTACATTTCCCTGGAAACTGCCAGTTTAGCTGCCTACATGGAGGATAGAACAGGAGACATCTGCAGATGTCACTAGGAAGGCAAACAGACCCAAACTTGTTGGGCCAGCCTGCATCGCCCCTTTTCTGTTGCCATACTCAATAGCAATCCTGGCAAACTGTCCCCTTGAGATTGAAAGATCATCTTCCTGTGAACATCCTGACGACCTCTCTTCCTGTGCCTCTGTGCAGGAGCTGAGCCATGGTAGAGTAATGCAGGCTTTCTGTGGAAACCTGCCATCAAATTTCACCACTTCCTATAACAAGTGTTGACTGAGCATTTACTTTATGGCAGGCGTTGGATGAGTCATTGCTGGTACAGGGGCCTACAGTGAGACAGTCTGTCTAAAGTCTAGCTGTGTATAAAGAACATTCAACAAATAATTGCATAAATCATTAATAATTACACTTGTGATAAGCACCAGAAGAGAGAAGTGTGTATTGTCATAAAATATACACTAGGATGGTTTCCTGAACTGGGGTAGAGATGGGGTGTCCAGAAAGGGTCTCTCAGGGAAGTGACATTATAGAGGGAACCAAGAGATAATGGATCTGAGCCAGCTGGAAAAAATAGGACCTCCTCACTGGACCTTGCTGTGGGGCAAACCCAGACCATTCTGGGAAATGGGGCTTGGAATGGCAGGAACAGAGGCCATAAAGATGATGCAGAGTCATTGAGCCCAATGGTCAAGAAAGAAGTCTTCAGATGTTTTATGTTGCAAAAAGGTGCTCTTATTATAGCATGGGATGACAACCATGGGTGGAAAGAGTTCTGCTTGTGGGGAGGGCAGATAGAGATAATGGAAACCTCCAAAGGGATTTCTGTATATTAAAGAAGACTTACAGGATCCTGGAGGTCTGGCTATTGTCAAACTAAGCTTGCTTTTAGTCTCTGGCAAAAAATTTACATTAAGGCAGCTATGAGTTCCTTGAGGAATGTCGCCCTCTGCATGTCTCAGGTATTTATCAATGGGCTGCAAATTGTAAGGAAATTTAATTTTATCTAAGTTCCTCTTGCCTTTGTTCTCCTCATCAAAGAGTGAGCAGGTAGCTGTGCAAGTCAGCGGTAAGGCTTTGGAGTAGGCACAGAATGTTTCGGTGAAATTGAGTGCATTTGAGAACAGCAGATAATGGGAAAACAAGGGAACCTTTGGGGAAAGAGAGGAGAGAGTAAATGTGGGCTGCATGGGAGCCATAGCTACTAGGGCAGCCTTAGAAGGTAAACAGATTGTGCTGGGCCTGGGGTAGGTGAGATATAGAGAATCATGGGGCTAGCTGAACCTTGGGGTCAGGAGCACACAGCCCAGGGCAGATGAGAAGCAAAAAGGCCCACAGGAGGAAAACTACCAAATGGGGCCAGTGAGGAAGGTGGGTAAGTGGGTTGGCGACTGGGAATCAAATTTTCCCTAATTCTGTGGGCCAGGGTCTCCCAAATGCTTTTTTCCTCAATTTTTTGAAATATATATTTTTAATGAAGTAAAATGTACTTTTACATGCAAAAATTAAACACAATGTGAGGAAATGAAGTGAAAATTAAAGTCTACTTACACCTACCCAACTTCTGGGACATCTGCTCAAAGGCAGCCTTTATTTATTGTTTTTTTTTTTTTATTCCTGTTAAGGATCTGGTTACCCCACATTTCTTGATTTACACACTTTCTATTACTCCTCACCTATTCTGTAAATCTACTCACTTTCAAATTCTTCATAGTTATGTTATGATTTTTATTTCTCCTACTGGTAACCTTTAAAACTTTGTAAGAGTTATGTAAGCCTACTTTTCTTATTGCATGGATTTGACAATCTCCCTTGTCTGCCTTATGCCTGAGATGAGGTAATACTCATCCCTGTACTTCCCTCCCACCTCTAGCTTCTGCTGTTGTGCGTGACTTTCACATTTATGATGCTTTAATACTCATACTCCTTTTCTTAATCATTAGTATGTGTTTGCTCTATGTTGACTGAAAACTAAGAAGTAGCTTTCACAATGCTAGCATGATCTTAATGACCATCTTTGCAAACATGAATACTGTAGTCAGAAGCAGAGAAAGGGACCTAGGTATCCAATGCTCTAGAGCAGAGGTTAGCAAACATTTTCTGTCAAGGACCAAATAATGCATATTTAGGCTTTGCAGGCCCATGGTCTATCAGAGCTATTATCTTCTGCTGTTGCACCATGGAATGAACCATAGAAACTACATTTTTTTGTAGTTGTCTGCATCCAGTAAAACTGTTAACAAAAAACAGCCACAGCCAACCCCTGATCTAAAGCAGTACTCCTCAAACTTTAATTTGCATCAGAATCCTCTATAGGGTTTCCTAAAGTCAGATGACTGGGTGTCACCTCCATAGTTTCTTATTTAGCAGATCTGGGGTGGGCCTGAAAATTTGGATTTCCAGCAAGTTCCCAGGTGGGAATTGCTAGTGGTGCTGGTCTGTGTCACATGCTTCTTGCTTTGCACTAGAGTATGAACCTCTTGTACATATCTGTACATATTTTCCTAACATTCCTGATAGTCTTTTTTTTTTTTTTGTAGTTGGCACATAAGTGCAACTTGTCACCAAGATTTTCCATCATCATCATGATTGTTCTTTCATGAATCTGCCTTTTTTTCAAATGTTTCCTCCCAGCACCCCCAATGTTGTGCTTTGGTAGACCAGGTGCTCTCTAAGCCTACTGCTCAGGGGTAATCTGAAACTGTCCTTTATTGTCTCCAGGAAGTACTACTCTCCCTTAGGTTCTGTGCCTTCTTCCTTCTGTCCTAAATCTATGTTGGTTTTGCTGTAGTATATCATCAAGAATTAACTGTTTCACTGAAGATGCATGAGATGAATTCTGAGACTTAGGATGACTGAAAATGTGTTACTTTAGCATCACACTTAATAGAAATTTTGGCAAGGTATTCTAAGTTGAAAATAATTTTCTCTCCAGACTTTGAAGTTACTGCTTTATTGTATTCTAGCATACATTGTTAATACTGAGCAATCTGATGCCTCTTTGATTCTTTCTTTACAGATGCCCTGATTTATGTCCTCTCTGTTTTAAAACACCTAGGATTAGGAGACCCCAGTCAGTAAAGCATGCAACTCTTGATTTCAGGGTAGTGAGTTTGAGCCCCACATTGGGCATAGAGATTACTTACAAAAATAAAACATCTAGGAGTAAATGTGTGTGTTTTTTTTTTATTTCTCATGTTCAACCGTCAGTGTCTTTGAAAGTGTAGAAGCACTCACACTCCTCCCTCAGGCTTCAGAAAATGTTCTCCTAATCAGACACTCTTTGATCATTTCTTTTCTAACATTTTCTGTGTTTTCTTTCTGGAATTCCTTGGACATCTTGTGTTCAAATTCTGCTACTAGACTTTTCTTCTCATATGTCTCTTCATTTTTTTCTTTTTGATCTACAGTTTGAGTGTTTTCCTTATTTTTTTTCTTTTGGACATTATATCTCTTTTTACTATAAATATCATATTTATTTTTTGTCTGATTTCTCCTTTTTTGTTGCTATATGCTTTTGTTTTATGGATACAATATTGTCCTGATTTTCTCTAAGGTCACAAGTTAGAATTTTTAAAAAGTATATTATGTTTTGTTTTTTTTTTGCCTTCTTCCATCTGTGTCAGCTTTTCTGCTTTTTTTTAAGACCCTTCTTTTATATGTACAGTTGACCTCGAACAGTCCAAGGATTATGAGCACTGACCCCTGCACATCTGAAAATGCCCATATAACTTTTGACTCCCCTGAAACTTAACTACTGATAGCTTACTATTGACTAGAAATCTTACCAATAATACAAGCAGTCAATTCATACATATTTTGCATGTTATATGTACTGTATATTGTATTCTTACAATAAAGTTAGAGACAATAAAATTTTATTGAGAAAATCATAAAGAAGAGGAAATATATTTACTTTTTGTACTGTATTTATCAAAAAGCATCCACTATAATTGGCCTCACGCAGTTCTAACCTGTGTTTTTCAAGAGTCAACTACAGTTAGGTTTTTTTGTTACTGTTGTTTTTTGTTTGTTTATTTGTTTTTAAAGATTTTATTTACTTATTTTAGAGAGAGATAGTGCACACATGCACGAACAGGGAGAGGGACAGAGCGAGAGGGAGAGAAACTCAAGCAGAATACGCATCAACATGGAGTGCCAAATGGGGTTTGATCTCACAACCCTGAGATCATAACCTGAGCCAAAACCAAGAGTCATGCACTTAACCGACTGAGCCACCCAGGCAGCCCTACTGCAGATAGGTTTGTTTAACATGGCATTCACTTTTTACTGATCCACAAGTTTATTCTCCCACCCTTGAATGACAGACTGCTGCCCAGTGCAAATGTGAGAATGTATTTGTACAAGTCAATGATCAAGTACAGAGCCCTAAAACCTCCCTGCAATTTACTCAGTAATGAATATATTGACTGCTGTTGAACGTCCAAGTCAGTATGTACTCAAGTGATAGCCATCTGACATTTGCCTGCAGAATGGATGTGCTGCAAAGTGTGTGGAATTACTAGAATTGATTTGACAATGTGGTTTGGGAAGATAGTGTTGCATTTTCTTGAGCTAAACCTCAGCACAGGGTCTAGGATCACCTCTTGGGAGATGGCCTAGTGCAGGTAGAAGCCAAGCTAAAGTTTGGTTAAGCCTCTTAGCACAGTGTTTAAATAGGTTCTTGGTGCTGGATGTGAGTTCACAGTTCACAACCCCCACCCAAAGGTTTTTCAAACAAAAACATTTGGAAATAATGTAAGGTATATCTCCCCACATTCCAACCTTTGGAGACATAAGGCTATAAGAAGTTTTCCATGAAAAATTTTTACTTTAATCCAACATTTCTTAAACGTTCTTGGTTTCCTACATAGAATCTATTTATATGAAACAAAACTAATATTCAGTGAAAGTCACTTTATAAAATGGGATTTCAGTGCTGTTATTTGTGCTAAATCACAAAAAGAAGACCAAAAGAACCAAAGCTCCTATTGTAGAAGGTCAAGTGTGAAGATGGTTCCAAGTGGAATCACATTTCAGAAGGCACTAGATTTACCTAGAAATTAGAGAAAACTACCAAGTTTTCCTTCTCCTAATCAAGAGCTAGGGGAAGAATTCAACATGACCCTGGAAGCCAACCATAGCTGTGGTGCCAACTGCACAGAGGATACCCTTGATGGGCAATCAGGAATTTCAGATGTGGCACCCCAGGAAGAAGAAATGGGGACCTCTGAGGGCCAAGGAAGGATATAAGAACCATTCTGGGTGTTATGGGATGAATTTGCATCCCCTCCAAATTTTTGTTGAAGCCCTAGGCCCTCAGAATGTGACTATATTTGGATATGGAGTCTTTAAAGAGGTAACTAAGGTTAAATGAGGTCATTAGGGTGTTCTTTAATCCAATATGACTGGTAATCTGTAGAAGAAGGGGAGATTAGGACACAAGAACACGTACAGAAGGAAGATGATATGAAGATGCAGGAAGAAGATGGACATCTATAAGCCAAGAAGCATGACTTCAGTAGAAATCAACCCTGCTGACACCCAATCTTGGACTTCTAGCTTCTAGAACTGTGAGAAATAAATTTCTGTTCTTTAAACAACCCAGTCTGTTTGTTATGGCAGCCCCATCTGACTAACATACTAGGGGAGCAGAACAGATGAGGGAAGCTAGATGGGATTTAAAAAATATCCAATTGCCAAAAAAATGGTGCAAAAAGCAAACCATGGTTAGAACCTATGACAGTCAGCTTAAATCTAATCTTAAGCCAACTGGCCAAGGGAGAGGTAGACAACCAAGACAAGGTTTTGACAGAGATTGGGCATTCCAGAACTGAAGGACAGGGCAAAGACTCAGCCTACATCAGACAGGGAAGAATCAGAGACTTAAAGCCACAAGGAATTCTTCAATTCTGGAGCTACAGCCAATGTCAAGATATGAATCCATGTGAATAAAGGTAGGATAATTAAGAAACTGATCAAAAAGTTGTTCTGATAGGATCTTGAATATATGATACCAGTGGCATGAAGAGATCCTAAGTATTTCAAACAATTTAAATCTATTGTTATTAAACATATCTCTATTTTCATCAAATAATTTGGAAATCAGGGTAATGATAAAGAAATTTCTGCCACTTTGTCTCAGGAGATCCAAATTCAACTTTTAAAGCAAAGAAGGAGAACAGGAGGAGAAGGAGGAGGAGGAGGAAGACTGAATATAAATTCCAGTGTTTCCAAGAAAGAGCTAACATTGCAGGCCCTTTGCAAAAGGTTGTCTAGAAAAGAACAATTTAAATATGCTTTTCAAGGGTATGTGCTGTGGTGAGCACTCTGAATTATGTAAGACAGAAGAATCACAGACCCATACCCCTGAAACAAATAATACATTATATGTTAATAAAAATAAATAAATAAATAAATAAATAAATAAATAAATAAGCTTTTCATTATGCCAGTGGAGAAGTAACAAAATACATTGTGAGAATTAAGTGGGTGCTTTGAAATAGGTCTGTTGGCCAGAGACCTATTCTATTACTCTTGTTGAAACTGGCCAAGTCTTTAGTGCTTCTTCAACTCTTCCAGTACTTATTTTTCATTTTATTGTTGTTAGTTCTTCTTCTAGAGTATAAAAGAAGAAAAGAACATAGAGGGAACTATTCTGTGAGTTTTTAGCACACCTGAAGCAAGTGTAAGTAGGCATAAAAGCAAGGTAACCCAGAGTTTTGCAAATTTAATTAATTACAGTTTTACAGAATTGGTATGGAAAGTTACACTAAAAGAAAAGGCTGGCTCCAGACCAGAACAAGACACAGTTGCATTCCAATTGATAGTATTGATCCACTGAAGGGATAATGCATCATTTAGAAGGAGAGAGTCCAGTGTGCATTTTCTATTTTCAACATAAAATTTCCAGATTATCATTTGACTTCTTTTAAGTCAATATGACTATGTAGTTCTATGGTAGTTAATGCTTTTTTTTAATGACATGAATAATTATTTTGCTTTATATGTTGTATTCCTCTCTGTTATTTTCAGTTCTCTTCAGTGATGAGACTGAGCTGTGTTTAGGGAATGGAGAAAAGTTTTCTTATGGTAAAAGAGGTGTCAGCCCCTGAAATGCTATGGCACAACTCAGTACTTATGGGGAGAGTGCCCATCTGGGGCAAGCATGCAAGCCTTCCTCTGGTAGCATCCTTTCACATGTCCTCGGCCTGACATTCACTACAAGTTTTGGGGAAAAAGATGATGTCTTTAAGTGACAGATGATTTGAGAAGATTATGTGGTTTCTACTTGTGTTTGTTCCTTGATTATTTTTGACAAATAAGATTGAGTTGACCATAAAATTTATTGCTGGAAGTTTTCCGGGAACGGGAATTTATTGTTGGACATATTTAAAGTGCTATAAAATAATCTGATTATTGTTTGCTTTGTGAAATGATTATCTTAGGTAAGTATCTCAGCTGAATAATATTTTCAAGTGTGTTTTTATTTCTTGTGGCTAAAACCTTTAAGGTGGTTTTAATTTTTTTAAAGATTTTATGTATGTATTATTTGAGAGAGAGAACAAGTGGAGGAGAAAGGCAGAGCGAGAGGGAGAAGCAGTATCCCCACTGAACAGGGAGCCAGACATGGTGCTGATCCCAGGACCCTGAGAGATCATGAGCTGAGCCAAAGGCTGTTGCTTAACTGACTGAACTACCCAGGTGCCTCCTTTAAGGTGGTTTTAATGAGAAGATATTTGCAAATGACATTACAGATAAAGGGCTGGTGTCCAAGATCTATAAAGAACTTCTCAGGGGCACCAGGATGGCTCAGTCATTAAGCATCTGCCTTTGGCTCAGGTCATGATCCTGGGGTCCTGGGATCAAGCCCCGTATCAGCTCCCTGCTCTGTGGGAGGCCTGCTTCTCCCTCTCCCACTCGCCCTGCTTGTGTTCCCTCTCTCAATGTGTTTCTCTCTGTCAAATAAATAAATAAAATGTTTTTTTTTAAAAAAAGAACTTCTCAAACTCAACACCCAAAAAACAATAATAAATCAAAAAATGGGCAGAAGACTTGAACAGACACTTCTCCAAAGAAGACATACAAATGGCTAATAGACACATGAAAAAATGTCCAACATCATTAGCCATCAGGGAAATTCAAATCAAAACTATATTGAGTTACCACCTTACACCAGTTAGAATGGCAAAAATTAACAAGACAGGAAACAACAAATGTTGGCAAGGTTGTGGAGAAAGGGGAACCCTCTTACACTGTTAGTGGGAATGCAAGTTGGTACAACCCCTTTAGAAAACAGTATGGTGGTTCCTCAAAACGTTAAAAATAGAGCTACCCTATGACCCAGCAATTGCACTACTAGGTATTTACCCCAAAGATACAGATGTAGTAAAAAGAAGGGGCACATGCACCCCAATGTTCATAGCAGCAATGTCCACAAGAGCCAAACTGTGGAAGGAGCTGAGATGCCCTTCAACAGATGAATGGATAAAGAAGATAGGGTTCATAAATAAAATGGAATATTACTCAGCCATCAGAAAGGATGAATACCCACCATTTGCACTGACATGGATGGAAATGGAGGGGATTATGCTAAGTGAAGTAAGTCAAGCAGAGAAAGACAATTATCATATGGTTTCACTCATATGTGAAACATAAGGAATAGCATGGAGGACAATAGGGGAAGGAAGGGAAAACTGAAGGGTGTGATATCAGAAAGGGAGGCAAAGAGGGTTGGGGATGGGGTAGCTGCATGATGAGTATTAAGGAGGGCATGTGTTGTAAAGAGCACAGGGTGTTATATGCAACTAATGAATCACTGAACACTACATCAAAAACTAATGATGTACTGTATGGTGGCTAACTTACCATAGTAAAAAAAATAAAATAAATAAAATAAATAAAAACATAGAATAAACATATTTTAAAAATAAAAATATATGTGTGGGAATATTTTGGTTTTTTGTTTTGTTTTGTTTTTACTTTTTGAGGAATGAAAATCAAAGACATCACTATCCTTAGGTAGCTAAAGCTTTGTAATACTTTTTTTTCCCTACAGCTTTCTATGCCTTATTTGTAAACTGAAATATCAACAATGAGAACTTGTCTTTTTTAATATTTTAATTATATATTTAATAATTTTGCCTTTATTGAATCATTTTCTTTAAAATTAAAAGCTTGCTGTTGTCTCCATATATCATTGAAAACTTTGTGAAGAATAAAAATATACCCAGAAAAAAAAAAAGAAAGAAAGAATTAAGATGGTGGAACAATGGATTTGCTATTTCTTGATGAAATAGTGTTTTTTTTTAAAGTATTTCAGGGGTTCCTGGGTGGCTCAGTCGTTAAAGCGTCTGCCTTTGGCTCAGGTCAGGATCCCAGGGTCCTGGGATCGAGCCCCGCATCAGGCTCCCTGCTCGGCGAGAAGCCTGCTTCTCCCTCTCCCACTCCCCCTGCTTGTGTTCCCTCTGTCACTATCTCTGTCTCTCTGTGTCAAATAAATAAATAAAATCTTTAAAAAAAATAAAATTAAAAAAAGTATTTCAGAAAGGCAATATTCTTTAAAATTGTTAAGTTGTTCAAACTTTCCATAAATCTGTTTGTATACTTATAAAGGATGCAACTTAGGAATAGCAAGATGGAAGAAATGCATAGGGCAAGGTATGGGAGGTAGAAGTTGTTAGCATGGAGCTTCCATATACTCTCTAGGTGCACCACTCTCCCAGTATATTGATGTGTTCACCAATCCAGAAGCTCCCCAAATCTTGCTGTTCAAGAATTTTTATTGAAGTTTCATTATGTAGGTATGATTGATGAAATAATTGGCTATCGGGAATTGAGCTCAATCTCAGGCCCTCACCCCTCTTCAGAGGTCAAGCAATGGGGCTAATAGTTCTAACCCTCTAGTCAAGTGCTGGTTTCTCTGCTAATCAACACCTACCCAGAAGCTACTAGTACCCCACACACCCACCAAAAGTCATCTCATAAGTGTAAACTTGGGTCTCATGTATTCAACAAGGGACTCATAGTAAATAACAAAAGACACTGCTATCAGTCAGGAAATTGCTAGGATTTTAGGAGCTCTGTGCCAGGAACCAGGGACAAATATCAGGGGATATATATATGGCTAATAATATGATGAGAAACACTACATAATGACATTAATGAAGACAGTATGCTATTGACAGAGGGATATACACATAGATCAATAGAATAAAATAGATACCCCAAAAGAGATACTAAGCCCAACTGAGTTTTGACAAAAATGCTAAAGCAGTTCAATGGAGGAAGGGTAGACTTTTTAACGACTGGGGCTAGAGCAATTGAACACCCATAGCAAAACAAAGCAAACAAAAAAATTGACTTAAACTTTATGGTTTATACAAAAACTAACTCAAAATGGATCACAGGCATGCATGCAAAATATAATTTTTTTTTAAAAAGACATAGGAGCAAATCAGGACATACAGCTAGGCAAAAACTTTTTAGACTTGGCAACAAATGCATGATCTGTAAAAAGAAAAATTGGAGCTTATCAAAACTATTGCTCTGTGAAAGCCCATGTGAAGAGGATAAAAAACTAGGAGAAAATATATGCAAACCACATATCCAACAAATGACTTATATCTATAATATAAAAAGAACCCTCCAAACTTGACAGTAAAAAAACAATCTAATGAAAAAATGAGCAAAAGACATTTTACTGAAGAGGGTATCCAGATGACAAATAAGCACCTGAAACGATGTCATCATTAACCATTAGGAAAACATAAATGAAAATCACAATGAAACATTCCTACACACCTATAAGAATGGCTGAGAGCAGAAACAACACAAACAAAAAAGGTGGTAACAACAAATTCTGGCAAGAATGCAGAGTAACTGGAATCATTCATACATCATTGATGGAAATGTGAAATGGTACAGCAACATAGTCATTCTGGAAAGACTATGGCAACTTTTTACAAAACACAATATACTTATTACACAACTCAGCAATTATATTCTTGGACACTTCTTCCAGAGAAATAAAGACTTATGTTCACACAAAAACTTGTATACGAATGTTCATAGTAGCTTAATTAATCACTGAGAACTGGAAATGACTAAAATGTCCCTCACTAGTTGAATGATTAAATTATGGTACACCTATACCATGGAATTCTCTCATCAACAAATAGGAACAAACTATTTTCATACCAAAAAATTTGGATGGCTCTCAAGCAGATTATGCTGAGTGAAATAAAGAAGCCACCAGTTATTGTATACTGTATGTTTTCATATACTGTATACAAAAATTTATATAGTGTGTTATCCCATTAATATAACCTTATTAAAATGACAAAAGTTGGGGCACCTGGGTGGCTCAGTAGGTTAAGCATTTGCCTTCAGCTCAGGTCATGATCCTAGGGTCCTGGAATTTAGCCCCGCATTGGGTTCCCTGCTCAGCAGGGAGCCTGCTTCTCCCTCTCCCTTTGCCTGCTGCTCCCCCTGCTTGTGTGCTCTCTTTCAGTCAAATAAATAAATAAAATCTTTTAAAAATGACAAAAATGTAGAGATACAGAACAGATTACTGGTTGCCATAGGTTAGTGACAGAAGGAAAAGGCTGTGGCTACAAAGACTAGTAAAAGATTCTTGTAATGGATTTATTTTGTATCTTGATTGTTGTGGTAGTCACATGAATCTATAAATAAGGTATAACTGCATAGAACTAAATATCTACACACATACCAGTAGGTGCACATAAATAGGTGAAATATGAATAAGGTCAATGAATTGCATCAATATCAACCTCTTGCCTACGGTATTGTAACAATAGTTATGCATGAAGTTATCATTAACCATTGTGGGGAAATGAGGTGAAGGGCAAATGGGATCCTTAGCATTTTTAGACTTGTATGTGAACCTAACATCTCACACTAAAAAGTTTGAATATATATATAAATTTATCATGTTCTGGCTCCAAGTTTACCACTAAAATTTGAGGATGACTCAGAAGTTATCTCTGAAATCAGGATTTAAGAGCTTAGCTAGGGTTTCTATGAGCAAAGCCATGCTCATTTATGGGGATGAATTACCTTCTAAGTTGATGTTTAGGTTTGTACCCTAAACATCATGTTTAGCAAACCTTGGGATGAGGGAAGCATAGGGTTGAATGATTTTGATAGTTTATATTTTAACAGACAGATTTCAGTAGTCTTTATGGGGAGTGGGGAATGGGAGAGAGAATGAGAGAGAAAGAAAGAACAAATGAACAAATTAGAAAAAATCATCATTTTGTAAACTTCAATAAAATAAGTGATTCAGACAAGGATTATCAAGAGATGCTAAAAAGCACTAGAGATAAAGTGGTAAGGAACAGCATATTTCTAGTTTCATAATATCACCCTATAGAGTACTTGCTAATTAGAAAGAGAAAAAAATACCTTTCTGATGGAGCATGCAGGCTGTTACACTTAGCTATATGATCAAATTAGCATGACTAACAGAGACTTTCTAACATTATCTGCCTCCTGATGTGGTATGAAATATATGGAAGCTGTATTATTGCCAAAAATCTCTAAGTCTGAACAAGTTTTTGAATTTGATTTTATAGTTGCACAAATATGGAAAATAGAAGAATCAACCATACAAATCCAGAATATAGAATATTTTGTAAGTTCAATATCTTCAATAAATAAGTATCATAAAAATAAAGGAGAGGGACACCTGGGTGGCACAGGTGGTTAAGCGCCTGACTCTGTTTTGGCTCAGGTCATGATCCCAAGGTCATGGGATAGAGCCCCACATGGGGTTCTGCACTCAGCATGGAGTCTGCTTGGGATTCTCTCTCACCTCTACCTTTGCCCCTTATCTCTCTCCCTCATAAATAAATAAATCTTTAAAAAAGAAGAGAGAAAACAACATCAGCAGGCTGATAGGGTAGTAGTAGTTCTCTACAATCATCCCCTGACAGATCATCAATTTTGATATCCCCATGGACAATAATACCTTTGTAAGAGTCAAGAGTGTCCAGCAGAGAAATTCTAGCACTGTTGGAGCAAAAAACTCCCTGAGAATAGATACACTGAACAACGTAAGAGGAAAAGTCTTTGTCCACATCACCCCTTCCCCAAAGCACAGAACTCAGTGCCAAGAGAAACCTCTTCAGTCAGTGATTTCTCCCACAGAGAAAATAAGAGCATATGAGTTACTGACAGGTTATACAAGATGCTTCCCAAGAAGACCATTTTTTCTTGCCTCACTCAGATTATTGAAGTGATTTACAAGGCTGAGGGGTTGAGAGATCCTGGGAGCACAAGAGTCAAGCTTGGAATTCATCAAAGAATGCTACTAACTGCTTCATGGTTCTTTCCACTAACCAATTTATGGAGTCCATCAGGAAGGCCATCCACAAGCCACTGGGAACACCTTACCTGCAGAAACTCCCAACTGTCCCACAGGAACTGCCAACAGTTTGCACACTTCCTCCCAATCACATATTTCTCCCCACCATGTCCAGCCAACCAGCACATACTTGTTGTGAATGGCAAGTCAAAGCCAGTTGCAGACAGCTAGCAAGGAAGTCCAGAAAGCCAACTCAACTTTATGGAATTGGAAGAAGGCTTACAAACTTGAGCATTCCAGGACACTATCTTGGGGGAAACAAATAGAAGGCTCTTAATTAGCACAGCTTTGTGGGATTATGGGAAGGCATATGATCTCAAGAATTTCCCAAGAGGGAAGAAGAAGTCTAGAGTGGGAATATCAATAGAAAAGATATGAGAAAGCCTCAAATCCTTAGTTGAACTGACTTGTGAAGTTATATCTCAAAGCCAGTAGTAAAGACTAGAGGGGGTAACTCTTTCATTGAATACAAAGACAATAATGAAAGACTTCAAAGAGCACCAAAAAATCAAAGAGACATGACATCACCAAAAGAACACAATAATTTTCCAGTAACTGACTTCAAAGAAATGGAGATCTATGAATTTCCTAAAAGAATTCAAAATAATTGTTTTAAGGAACCTCAGCGAGCTACAAGAGAACACAGATCAACAACTTAATGAAATCAGAAAACCAATACATGAGTAAAACAAGAGGTCAAACAGAAAGAAATAAAAAATAGAAAACAGGGAGCCAAAGAATACAATGAATAAAATTAAAAATGCCATATAAAGCATCAGCATAGGACTTGGTCATTTAGAAGAAAGAATTTGTAGACTCAAAGATAGGTCATTTGAAATTACCCAATTGGAGTCAAAGAAGAAAAGAAAGAATGAAGAAAGCTTATGTGAATTATAGGACACTATTAAGAGAAACAATATTTACATTTTAGGGGTACAAGAAAAAGGGGCAGAAAGCTTATTTTATAAAAATGTCAAAAACTTCCCAAATCTGCGGAGAGATAAGGACATCTAAGTACCTGAAGCTAATAGGTCCCCATACAGATTCAACACAAAAAGGACTTCACTGAGACACAATATAATCAAACTGTCAAAAATCAAAGATAAAGAGAGAATTTTGGAAGCAGCAGAGAATAGAAGAAAACCCCAATAAAGTTCTAAGTGGATTTCACAGCAGAAATCTTGCAGGACAAAAAAAAAAAAAAAAATGAAATGATATATTTAAAGTATTGAAAGAAAAAAACTGCCAACCAAATATACTTATTTGGCAAAGCTATCCTTCAGAAATAAAGGAGAGATAAAGAATTTCTGAGATAAATAAAAGTGGAGAGCATTAACACCACTAGACCTTCTGTATGAGAAATGCTAAAGGAAGTACTACAAGCTGAAATGAAAGGATGCTAATTACATGAAAACATATGAAAGTATAAAACTCACTGATAAAGGGAAGTATATAGTCATATTCAGAATACTCAATTAGTATAATTGTGATATGTAAATCACTTAACTGTAGTATAAGGAAAAAAATCTAAAAAAAGAGAGAAAAAATTCAAGCATATCACTACAGCAAATCAAAAGGAAAATAGCAAGAGAGAAAGAAAGAAACAAAAAACTACAAATCACCCAGAAAACAATGAACAAAATAGCAGCAGTGTTTACCTATCAATAATTATTTAAATAGAAACAGATCAAATCTCCTATCAACTGATATAGAGTGGCTAAATGGATGACACGATCCAACTCTATGCAGCCTACGAGAGACTTGTTTCGGTCTTGTAAGGTCTGTCCTTACGAGACTGTAAGGACAACACAGACTGAAAGTGAAGGGGTGAAAAAAACTATTCCATGCAAATGGAAACCATAAGAGAGCAGAGGTAGCTGTACTTACATCAGACAAAATAGACTTTTAAGTCAAAAACTGTAACAAGAGACATAGAAGGTCAAGCACTAGTGGAATATTCTCCAGGATACATTCTATATTAACCCACAAACCAAGTCTTAGCTAATTTGAGAAGATTTAAATCATAGCAAGTATCTTTTCTAACCACAATGGTACAAAATAAAAATGTCAATAACAGGAGGAAAGCTGAAAAACTTACAAATATGCAAATTAAACAATACAGTCCTAAACAACCAATGGGTAAGAAAAGGAATCAAAGGAGAAATAAAAAAATTCCTTGAGACAAACAAAAATGGAAAGACAACAGGCCAAAATTTATGGCATGCAACAAAAACACTTCTAAAAGGGAGATTTATAGTGATAAATGCCTACTTTGAGGAACAAGAAAGATCTCAAGTAAACAACCTAACTTTACACCTCAATGAACTAGTAAAAGAATAAATGAAGCTCAAAGTTAGTAGAAAGTAGTAAGTAACAAAGATCAGAGTGGAAATAAATGAAATGAAGATCAAAAAAAGACAATAAGAAAGATCATTGAAACTAAAGGCTGTTTTTTTTAAACGGATAAAATTAACAAATCTTTCATAAACTAAGAAATTAAAGAGATAAGACTCAAATATACAAAATAGAAATAAAATAGGAGACATTACAACTGATAACACAAAAATATGATAGATTATAAACAGCTACCATGAACAATGATATGTCAATAAACTGGACAGCTGAGAAGAAATAAGTAAATTCCTAGAAACATATAACCAACTAAGACTGAAACATGAAGATATACGAATCTGAATAGACTTATAATAAATAAGGAGATAGAATCAGCAATCAAATTCTTCCAACAAAGGACCAGATGGCTTCACTGATGAATTCTACCAAGCATTTAATGAATAATTATTGCCAATCTTTCTCAAACACTTAAAAAAAATTGAGGAATAGAGAACATTCTGACTCACTTTACAAGGCCAATGTTATTCTGATACCAAAGCCAGACAAGGACACTACAAAAAAATAAAGTTGTAGACTAATATTCCTGATGAATAGAGATGCAAAAGTTCTCAAAAAAATACTAGTAAACAGAATTCAATAGAATATTGGGAGAATTATGTACTATGATCAAGTGGGATATAACCCAGGGTTGCAAGTCTTTCAGCATATGCAAATCAATTAAAAATATACCATATTAAGAGAATGAAAGGTAAAAATATATGATCATCTCAATATATGTAGAAAAAGCATGTGACAAAATTCAACATCCTTTCATGATAAAAACTCTCAACACATTAAGTGTAGAAGGAATGTCCCTCAACACAATAAAGTCTATAAGCAACAAACCCCCACCTAACATCATACTTAATCATGAAAACCTGAAAACATTCCCTCTAGGATTAAGAACAAGACAGGATGTTCACTCTTGCCACTTCTATCTACATAGTATTGGAAGCCCTAGCCAAAACAATTAAGCAAGGGGAAAACCCCAAATATCCATATTAGAAAGGAAGAAATATAATTGTCTCTGTTTGTAGATGATGTAATATTATATACAGAAAACACTAAAGCTCCAAAAAAAAGTTTTTTTTAAAGATTTTACCCATTCATTTGAGAGAGAGAGAGAGCACACACCAGCAGAGGAAAGAGGCAGAGGGAGAGGGAGAAGTAGGTTCCGTATAGGGAGCCTGATGTGGGCCAATCCCAGGGTGGCGGGATCACAACCTAAGCCAAAGGCAGATGCTCAACAAACTGAGCCACTCAGGTGCTCCCCCCAAAAAACCCTTAGAACCAATAAACGAATTCAGTAAAGTTGCAGGATCCCAAAATTATACAAAAATTAATTGTGCAACCTCGCCAACATCTGTTATTTCCTGACTTGTTAATTTTAGCCATTCTGACTGGTGTGGAGAAAGGGAAACCCTCCTACACTGTTGGTGGGAATGCAAGCTGGTGCAGCCACTCTGGAAAACAGTATGGAGTTTCCTCAAAAAGTTGAAAATAGAACTACCCTACGACCCAGCAATTGCACTACTGGGTATTTACCCCAAAGATACAAATGTAGTGATCAGAAGGGGTATGTGCACACTGAAAGTTATAGCAGCAATGTCCACAATAGCCAAACTATGGAAAGAGCCAAGATGTCCATCGACAGATGAATGGATAAAGAAGAAGTGGTATATATATACAATGGAATATTAGGCAGCAATCAAAAAAAAAAAACAAAAACGAAATCTTGCCATTTGCAATGATGTGGATGGAACTGGAGGGTATTATGCTAAGCGAAATAAGTCAATCAGAGAAAGACATGTATCATATGATTTCACTGATATGAGGAATTCTTAATCTCAGGAAACAAACCAAGGGTTGCTGGAGTGGTGGGGGGTGGGAGGGATGGAGTGGCTGGATGATAGACATTGGGGAGGGTATGAGCTATGGTGAGCGCTGTGAATTGTGTAAGACTGTTGAATTACAGACCTGTACCTCTGAAACAAATCATACATTATGTGTTAAAAAAAAAAAAGAAGATAGTAGGAAGGGAAAAATGAAAGGGGGAAGTTGGAGGGGGAGATGAACCATGAGAGATTATGGACTCTGAGAAACAAACTGAGGGTTCTAGAGGGGAGGAGTTAGGGGGATGGGTTAGCCTGGTGATGGGTATTAAAGAGGGCATGTTCTGCATGGAGCACTGGGTATTATATGCAAACAATGAATCATGGAACACTACATCAAAAGCTAATGATGTAATGTATGGTTATTAACATAACAATAAAATTTAAAAATGTTAAAAAAACTATATTATAAAGTTAGACTAATCAAAACAGTATGGTACTGGTATAAAAAGAGACACATAAATCAGTGGAACAGATTAAAGAGCTCAGAAATGAATTCATGCACATACAGTCACTAGTCTTTGACAAGGGTATCAAGAACAAAATAGGGGAGGGATAGTCTTTTCAATACAGAGTATTGGAAAAACTGGATATCCATATGCAAATGAATGAACCTGGACTTCTATCTTACACGTGAAACCATAAAACATCTAGAAGTAAACAGTGGAAAAGTACTTTGACATTCATCTTGTGAATAATTTTTTGGATACAACACTGAAAACACTGGCAACAGTAGCAAAATCAATGGAGGAAATACAACACACTAAAAACCTTCTTCACCGCAAAGAAAATTATCAACAAAATGAAAAAATAACCTATAGAATGGAAGAAAATATTTGCAAGCCATATGTCTGATAAGGAATCAATATCTAAAATATGTAAGGAACTCACACAATCCATAGCAAAATAATCATTAATAATAATCCAATTAAAAAGGGGCAAAGGATCTAAATGACATGTTTTCAAAGAAGACATCCAGATGGCCAACAGCACAAGAAAAGATGCTCAAATCACTGATTATCAAGGAAATACAAATCAAAACCACAATGAGATATCACCTCACACCTATTAGAATGATTGTTATCAAAAAGGCAAGAAATAACAAGTGTTGACAAGCATGCAGAGAAATGGGAACCCTTGTGCACTAGTGGTAAAAAAGCAAACTGGTGCAGCCATTATGGAAAACAACTTGGAGGTTCCTCAAAAATTAAAAATAGAACTACCATATGATCCAGCCATCCCACTTCTGGGTCTATATCTGAAGGAAATAAAATCAATATCTCAAAGAGATATCATCTCTCCCATGATTATTGCAGCATTATTCACAATAGCCAGGATGTGGAAACAACCTAAGTGGCTGTTGATGGATGAATGAATAAAGAAAATGAGACAAATATTGTGACATATATTGGGATATACACATATAAATATTATATAACTATATATATAATATATAACACATATGAAAACATAGATGAAACTGGACGGCATTACTCTAAGTGAAATAAACCAGAGGAAGATAAATACTGAATGGCATCAGTTATATGTGGAAGATATATTTACATTTATTATATATATTTACATTTATTATATATTTTTATACATATATATGTCAAGCTCAGGAGCAGAGTGTTGAATGTTGGTTACCAGAGACTGGACAGGGTAGTGGGATGTTGGTCAAGGGACATAAACTATATTATACACTTGAAATTTGCTAAGAGAGTAGATCTTAAGCATTCTCACCATACACACACACACACACAAAACATGTGAAGTGAGGTGGTGGATGTGTTAACTTGATTGTGGTAATCATTTTACAATGTGACACAGTGTGACAGTGTACACTGTACACCTTCTATGTTCTTTGTCAATTATACCTCAATAAAACTATAAAAAATAAAGAAGAAAAAGAGAAAATTATAAAAAGAAAAAAGGACAGGACCTTCTTAATTAAAGAGATACATTAACAAAATGTAATGCATAAACGTAGTTTTCTGTTTTTTTTTTTTAATTTTTTTATTGTTATGTTAATCACTATATTACATCATTAGTTTTTGGTGCAGTGTTCCATGATTCATTGTTTGTTCATAACACCCAGTGCTCCATGCAGAACGTGCCCTCCTCAATACCCATCACCAGGCTAACCCATCCCCCTACGACCCTCCCCTCTAGAACCCTCAGTTTGTTTTTCAGAGTCCATCATCTCTCATGCTTCGTCTCCCCCTCTGACATACTCCCCTTTTCTTCCTCTCCTGTTATCTTCTTCTTTTTCTTTTTTCTTAAAATATGTTCCGTTATTTTTTTCAGAAGTACAGATCTGTGATTCAACAGTCTTGCACAATTCACAGCGCTCACCGTAGCACATACCCTCCCCAATGTCTATCACCCAGCCACCCCATCCCTCCCACCCCCAACCACTCCAGTAACACTCAGTTTCTTTCCTGAGATTAAGAATTCCTCATATCAGTGAGGTCATGTGATACATGTCTTTCTCTGATTGACTTATTTCACTCAGCATAACACCCTCCAGTTCCATCCACGTCGTTGCAAATGGCAAGATCTCATTCCTTTTGATGGCTGCATAATATTCCATTGTGTATATATACCACTTCTTCTTTATCCATTCATCTGTCGATGGGCATCTTGGCTCTTTCCACAGTTTGGCTATGGTGGACATTGCTGCTATAAACATTGGGGTACACGTACCCCTTCGGGTCCCTACATTTGTATCTTTGGGGTAAATACCCAGTAGTGCAATTGCTGGATCGAACGGTAGCTCTAATTTCAACTGTTTGAGGAACCTCCATACTGTTTTCCAGAGGGGTTGCACCAGCTTGCATTCCCACCAACAGTGTAGGAGGGTTCCCCTTTCTCCACATCCCCGCCAACATCTGTCGTTCCCTGACTTGTTAATTTTAGCCATTCTGACGGGTGTGAGGTGGTATCTCATTGAGGTTTTGATTTGGATTTCCCTGATGCCAAGCGATGTTGAGCACTTTTTCATGTGCCTGTTGGCCATTTGGATGTCTTCTTTGGAGAAATGTCTGTTCATGTCTTCTGCCCATTTCTTGATTGGATTATTTGTTCTTTGGGTGTTGAGTTTGATAAGTTCTTTATAGATTTTGGATACTAGCCCTTTATCTGATATGTCATTTGCAAATATTTTCTCCCATTCTGTCGGTTGTCTTTTGGTTTTGTGGACTGTTTCTTTTGCTGTGCAGAAGCTTTTTATCTTGATGAAATCCCAATAGTTCATTTTTGCCCTGGCTTCCCGTGCCTTTGGTGATGTTTCTAGGAAGAAGTTGCTGCGGCTAAGGTCGAAAAGGTTGCTACCTGTGTTCTCCTTTAGGATTTGGATGGACTCCTGTCTCACGTTTAGGTCTTTCAACCATTTGGAGTCTATTTTTGTGTGTGGTTTAAGGAAATGGTCCAGTTTCATTCTTCTGCATGTGGCTGTCCAATTTTCCCAACACCATTTGTTGAAGAGACTGTCTTTTTGCCATTGGACATTCTTTCCTGCTTTGTCAAAAATAAGTTGACCATAGAGTTGAGGGTCCATTTCTGGGCTCTCAATTCTGTTCCATTGATCTATGTGTCTGTTTTTGTGCCAGTACCATACTGTCTTGAAGATGACAGCTTTGTAATAGAGCTGGAAGTCCGGAATTGTGATGCCGCCAGCTTTGCTTTTCTTTTTCAATATTCCTCTGGCTATTCTGGGTCTCTTCTGGTTCCATACAAATTTTAGGATTATTTGTTCCATTTCTTTGAAAAAAGTGGATGGTATTTTGATGGGGATTGCATTGAATGTGTAGATTGCTCTAGGTAGCATTGACATCTTCACAATGTTGATTCTCCCAGTCCATGAGCATGGAACGTTTTTCCATTTCTTTGTGTCTTCTTCAATTTCTTTCCTGAGTATTTTATAGTTTTCTGTGTACAGATCCTTTGCCTCTTTGGTTAGATTTATTCCTAGGTATCTAATGGTTTTGGGTGCAATTGTAAATGGGATCGACTCCTTGATTTGTCTCTCTTCTGTCTTGTTGTTGCTGTATAGGAATGCCACTGATTTCTGTGCATTGATTTTATAGCCTGCTACTTTACTGAATTCCTGTATGAGTTCTAGCAGTTTTGGGGTGGAGTCTTTTGGGTTTTCCACATACAGTATCATATCATCTGCAAAGAGTGAGAGTTTGACTTCCTCTTTGCCGATTTGGATGCCTTTGATTTCTTTTTGTTGTCTGATTGCTGTGGCTAGGACTTCTAATACTATGTTGAATAGCAGTGGTGAGAGTGGACATCCCTGCCGCGTTCCTGACCTTAGGGGAAAAGCTCTCAGCCTTTCCCCATTGAGAATGATATTCGCTGTAGGTTTTTCATAGATGGCTTTTATGATATTGAGGTATGTACCCTCTATCCCTATACTCTGAAGAGTTTTGATCAAGAAAGGATGTTGTACTTTGTCAAATGCTTTTTCTGCATCTATTGAGAGGATCATATGATTCTTGTTCTTTCTTTTGTTAATGTATTGTATCACGTTGATTGATTTGCGGATGTTGAACCAGCCTTGCAGCCCAGGAATAAATCCCACTTGGTCGTGGTGAATAATCCTTTTAATGTACTGTTGGATCCTATTGGCTAGTATTTTGGTGAGAATTTTTGCATCCATGTTCATCAAGGATATTGGTCTGTAATTCTCTTTTTTGATGGGGTCTTTGTCTGGTTTTGGGATCAAGGTAATGCTGGCCTCATAAAATGAGTTTGGAAGTTTCCCTTCCATTTCTATTTTTTGGAACAGTTTCAGGAGAATAGGTATTAATTCTTCTTGAAATGTCTGATAGAATTCCCCTGGGAAGCCATCTGGCCCTGGGCTTTTGTTTCTTGGGAGATTTTTGATGACTGTTTCAATTTCCTTAGTGGTTATAGGTCTGTTCAGGTTTTCTATTTCTTCCTGGTTCAATTTTGGTAGTTGATACATCTCTAGGAATGCACCCCTTTCTTCCAGGTTATCTAATTTGCTGGCATAGAGTTGCTCATAATATGTTCTTATAATTGTTTGTATTTCTTTGGTGTTGCTTATGATCTCTCCTCTTTCATTCATGATTTTGTTGATTTGGGTCATTTCTCTTTTCTTTTTGATCAGTCTGGCCAGGGGTTTATCAATCTTGTTAATTCTTTCAAAGAACCAGCTCCTAGTTTCGTTGATCTGTTCTACTGTTCTTTTGGTTTCTAGTTCATTGATTTCTGCTCTGATCTTTATGATTTCTCTTCTCCTGCTGGGTTTAGGCTTTCTTTGCTGTTCTTTCTCCAGCTCCTTTAGGTGTAGGGTTAGGTTGTGTATTTGAGACCTTTCTTGTTTCTTGAGAAAGGCTTGTATTGCTATATATTTTCCTCTCAGGACTGCCTTTGCTGTATCCCAAAGATTTTGAACAGTTGTGTTTTCATTTTCATTGGTTTCCATGAATTTTTTTAATTGTTCTTTAATTTCCTGGTTGACCCATTCATTCTTTAGTAGGATGCTCTTTAGCCTCCATGTATTTGAGTTCTTTCCGACTTTCCTCTTGTGGTTGAGTTCTAGTTTCAAAGCATTGTGGTCTGAAAATATGCAGGGAATGATCCCAATCTTTTGGTACCGATTGAGACCTGATTGTGGCCTAGGATGTGATCAATTCTGGAGAATGTTCCATGGGCACTAGAGAAGAATGTGTATTCCGTTGCTTTGGGATGGAATGTTCTGAATATGTCTGTGAAGTCCATTTGGTCCAGTGTTAGTTTTCTGGTTTTAATGAAAGCTGTAAAAGCAATTTTTGAAGCAACTGAAAAATTTGAATATGGACTGGGTATTAGATAACATTAGCCAATTACCTTGAATTTTCTTATCTTTGATTAGGAGATTATAAGATTTTTGTGACAGTTCAACAACATAAAAATACAACAAGAAATACATCACAAATGTTTACAACTGTTCATTGTAATGTTTATCTAGTATATGGTTTATCAATGTACTATTTTTCCAATCTTATTGCATGTTTGAAAGTTTCATTTTATGAAAGTTAAAAAACAGAAGAACCATACAAAGATGAAAGAGGTACTTTGAGAGGTTGAGTGTCACTGAAGCAGGATTCCACTTACAAAAAATATCTGTCAGAGAAGTCATGTGGGAATTTCTCCACTGACTATAAAAATTGACAATGCTGCCAAAGTCCAGTCCATCTCTAGAGGTCTATAATTCCATGATAATATGTCATGTTGCTACAAAACAGTTTGGTTTAAGGGAAGATTAAGTGAGATAATGTCTGTGTCTGACACAAGTACTTTATTTATGGGAAAAAGATGTCCTATATTAATGGAACTGAGAGTTTCAGGTACAGAAAGGTATCATGCTGGGTAACAGGAATATCCACTGTGATCTTAGTATGTCCATATCATCATTGCTAGACAGACGGAAGGATTTTATTATTTCCTGAATATTCAGTGCGTCTCTAGAAGGTGGAGAGTAAAATGATACAATGTATTTCTTCTCTTTAAAAAAAAGTTCTAACAATGCTAGGTTATAAATAAATGTAACCCTGTTTTCATTCAGGTATGACTTTGATTATCAAAAATCATAACTAAGAAAGGAGAAACATTTTGGTTTTTTGGAAGTCAGAATGACAAAGAGGAAAAAAAACGCCTGGGGATAGTCCTTATTAGAAGACTGCAAACTCCAAGGGAGTTATGCCTGGTGAGCTAGAACACTTCACCAGTCGCAGACATATTTTCAACCTGGACCTGACTGTAGGGCACTTTCTGAATGTGATTTCACAAAGAACGGAGTTAGATGCTTCTTAAGTACCAGGACTCGTGCACAGCATTTTTTCCATAGATTATCTCATTTAATCCTTACAACAATCCTCTGAGTTGAAAACGTAGGGGGTTTTCTACTAGGAGTATCTGAAAGAAGAATCATCTCATGTAAAATAATGGAAAAGTGTCTTTCTTAAGAAGAGAGTGAAGATTCTTCTTTTTTATTATGTTATGTTAATCACCATACATTACATCATTAGTTTTTGACGTAGGGTTCAATGATTCATTGTTTGCATATAACACCTAGTGCTCCATTCAATACGTGCCCTCTTTAATACCCATCATCAGGCTAACCCATCCCCCACCACCCCTCCCCTCTAGAACACTCCATTTGTTTCTCAGAGTCCATAGTCTCTCATGGTTTTTCTCCCCCTCTGATTCCCCCCCCTCATTTTTCCCTTTCTACTGTCTTCTTCATTTTTTAACATGTAATGTATGATTTGTTTCAGAGGTACAGTTCTGTGATTCAACAGTCTTACACAATTCACAGTGCTGACCATAGCACATACCCTCCCCAGTGTCTATCACCCAGCCACCCCATCCCTTCCACCCGCCACCACTCCAGCAAACCTCAGTTTGTTTCCTGAGATTAAGAATTCCTCATATCAGTGAGATCATATGATACATGTCTTTCTCTGATTGACTTACTTCACTCAGCATAATACCCTCCAGTTCCATCCACGTCATTGCAAATGGCAAGATTTCATTACTTTTGATGGCTGCATAATATTCCATTGTATATAAACACCATATTTTCTTTATCCATTCATCTGTTGATGGACATCTTGGATCTTTCCATAGTTTGGCCATTGTGGACATTGCTGCTATAAACATAGGAGTGCACCTACCCCTTCAGATGACTACACTGTATCTTTGGGGTAAATACCCAGTAGTGCAATTGCTGAGTAATAGGGTAGCTCTATTTTCAACTTTTTGGAGGAACCTCCATACTGTTTTCCAGAGTGGCTGCACCAGCTTGCATTCCCACAACATTGTAGGAGGGTTCACCTTTCTCTGCATCCGCACCAACATGTGTCGTTTCCTCACTTGTTAATTTTAGCCATTCTAACTGGTGTGAGGTGGTATCCCATTGAGGTTTTGATTTGGATTTCCCTGATACCGGGTGATGTTGAGCACTTTTTTATGTGTCTGTGGGCCATTTGGATGTCTTCTTTGGAAAAATGTCTGTTCAAGGCCTCTGCCCATTTCTTGATTGGATCATTTGTTCTTTGGGTGTTGAGTTTGATAAGTTCTTTATAGAATTTGGATACAAGCCCTTTGTCTGATATGTCATTTGCAAATATCTTCTCCCATTCTGTCGGTTGTCTTTTGGTTTTGTGGACTGTCTCTTTTGCTGTGCAAAAGCTTTTTATCTTGATGAAGTCCCAATAATTCATTTTTGCCCTTGCTTCCCTTGCCTTTGGCAATGTTTCTAGGAAGAAGTTGCTGCGGCTGAGGTCGAAGAGGTTGCTGCCAGTGTTCTCCTTTAGGATTTGGATGGACTCATGTCTCACATCTAGGTCTTTCAACCATTTGGAGTTTATTTTTGTGTGTGGTGTAAGGAAATCGTCCAGTTTCATTCTTCTGCATGTGGCTGTCCAATTTTCCCAACACCATTTGTTGAAGAGACTGTCTTTTTTCCATTGGACATTCTTTCCTGCTTTGTCAAAGATTACTTGACCATAGTGTGGAGGGTCCATTTCTGGGTCCTCTATTCTGTTCCATTGATCTATGGGTCTGTTTTTGTGCCAGTACCATACTGTCTTGATGATGACAGCTTTGTAATAGAGCTGGAGGTCCGGAATTGTTATGCCGCCAGCTTTGTTTTTCTTTTTCAACATTCCTCTGGCTATTCGGGGTCTCTTCTGGTTCCATACAAATTTGAGGATTATTTGTTCCATTTCTTTGAAAAAAGTTGATGGTATTTTGATAGAGATTGCATTAAATGTGTAGATTGCTCTAGGTAGCATTGACATCGTCACAATATTTGTTCTTCCAGTCCATGAGCATGGAACGTTTTTCCATTTCTTTGTGTCTTCCTCAATTTCTTTCATGAGTATTTTATAGTGTTCTGAGTACAGATCCTTTGCCTCTTTGGTTAGATTTATTCCTAGGTATCTTATGGTTTTGGGTGCAATTGTAAATGGGATCGACTCCTTAATTTCTCTCTCTTCTGTCTTGTTGTTGGTGTATAGGAATGCCACTGATTTCTGCACATTGATTTTATATCCTGCCATTTTACTAAATTCCTGTATGAGTTCTGGCAGTTTTGGGGTGGAGTCTTATGTGTTTTCCACATAAAGTATCATCTGCAGGGTGAGAGTTTGACTTCTTCTTTGACAGTTTGGATGCTTTTTATTTCTTTTTGTTGTCTAAGTGCTGTGGCTAGGACTTCTAGTACTATGTTGAATAGCAGTGGTGATAGTGGACATCTCTGCCGTGTTCCTGACCTTAGGGGGAAAGCTCTCAGTTTTTCCCCTTTGAGAATGATATTCGCTGTGGCTTTTTCATAGATGGCTTTTATGATATTGAGGTATGTACCCTCTATTCCTATAACTCTGAAGAGTTTTGATCAAGAAAGGATGCTGTACTTTGTCAAATCCTTTTTTTGCATCTATTGAGAGGACCATATGGTTCTTGTTCTTTCTTTTATTAATGTATTGTATCACATTGATGGTTTGCAGATGTTGAACCAAACTTGCAGCCCAGGGTTAAATCCCACTTGGTCGTGGTGAATAATCCTTTTAATGTTCTGTTGGATCCTATTGGCTAGTACCTTGGTGAGGTATTCATGTTCATCAAGGATATTGGTCTGTAATTCTCCATTTTGATGGGATGGGGTCTTTGTCTGGTTTGGGGATCAAGGTAATGGTGGCCTCATAAAACGAGTTTGGAAGTTTTCCTTCCATTTGTAATTTTTGGAACAGTTTCAGAAGAATAGTTATTAATTCTTTTTTAAATGTTTGGTAGAACTCCCCTGGGAAGCCATCTGGCCCTGGGCTTTTTTTGTTGGGAGATTTTTGATAACTGCTTCAATTTCCTTAGTGGTTATAGGTCTGTTCAGGTTTTTCTATTTCTTCCTGGTTTAGGTTTGGTAGTTGATACATCTCTAGGATTGCATCCATTTCTTCCAGATTATCCAATTTGTTGGCATATAGTTGCTCATAATACGTTCTTATAATTGTTTGTATTTCTTTTTTTTTTAAACTTTTTTTATTGTTATGTTAATCACCATATATTACATAATTTGTTTTGGTGTAGTGTTCCATGATTCATTGTTTGTTCATAACACCCAGTGCTCCATGCAGAATGTGCCCTCTTTAATACCTATCACCAGGCTAACCCATCCCCCTACCCTCCTCATCTCTAGAAACCTCAGTTTGTTTTTCAGAGTCCATCATCTCTCCTGGTTCATCTCCCTCTCTGACTTACTCCCCTTCATTCTTCCCCTCCTGGTATCTTCTTCTTTTTCTTTTTTCTTAAAATATGTTGCGTTATTTATTTCAGAAATACAGATCTGTGATTCAACAGTCTTACACAATTCACAGCCCTCACCATAGCACATATCTTCCCCAATGTCTATCACCCAGCCACCCCATCCCTCCCACCCCCGACCACTCCAGCAACCCTCAGTTTGTTCCTGAGATTAAGAATTCCTCATATCAGTGAGGTCACATGATACATGTCTTTCTCTGATTGACTTATTTCCCTCAGCATAACACCCTCCAGTTCCATCCACGTCATTACAAATGGCAAGATCTCATTCCTTTTGATGGCTGCATAATATTCCATTGTATATATATACCACTTCTTCTTTATCCATTCATCTGTCGATGGACATCTTGGCTCTTTCCACAGTTTGGCTATTGTGGACATTGCTGCTATAAACATTGGGGTGCACGTACCCCTTCGGGTCCCTACATTTGTATCTTTGGGGTAAATACCCAGTAGTGCAATTGCTGGATCGAATGGTAGCTCTAATTTCAACTGTTTGAGGAACCTCCATACTGTTTTCCAGAGTGGTTGCACCAGCTTGCATTCCCACCAACAGTGTAGGAGGGTTCCCCTTTCTCCACATCCCCGCCAACATCTGTCGTTCACCGACTTGTTAATTTTAGCCATTCTAACGGGTGTGAGGTGGTATCTCATTGAGGTTTTGATTTGGATTTCCCTGATGCCGAGAGATGGTGAGCACTTTTTCATGTGCCTGTTGGCCATTTGGATGTCTTCTTTGGAGAAATGTCTGTTCATGTCTTCTGCCCATTTCTTGATTGGATTATTTGTTCTTTGGGTGTTGAGTTTGATATGTTCTTTATAGATTTTGGATACTAGCCCTTTATCTGATATGTCATTTGCAAATATTTTCTCCCATTCTGTCGGTTGTCTTTTGGTTTTGTGGACTGTTTCTTTTGCTGTGCAAAAGCTATTTATCTTGATGAAATCCCAATAGTTCATTTTTGCCCAGGCTTCCTGGACCTTTGGTGATGTTTCTAGGAAGAAGTTGCTGCGGCTAAGGTCGAAGAGGTTGCTACATGTGTTCTCCTTTAGGATTTGGATGGACTCCTGTCTCACGTTTAGGTCTTTCAACCATTTGGAGTCTATTTTTGTGTGTGGTGTAAGGAAATGGTCCAGTTTCATTCTTCTGCATGTGGCTGTCCAATTTTTCCAACACCATTTGTTGAAGAGACTGTCTTTTTCCATTAGACATTCTTTCCTGCTTTGTCAAAGATAAGTTGACCATAGAGTTGAGGGTCCATTTCTGAGCTCTCGATTCTGTTCCATTGATCTATGGGTCTGTTTTTGTGCCAGTACCATAGTGTCTTGATGATGACAGCTTTGTAATAGAGCTGGAAGTCCGGAATTGTGATGCCGCCAGCTTTGCTTTTCTTTTTCAGTATTCCTCTGGCTATTCTGGGTCTCTTCTGGTTCCATACAAATTTTAGGATTATTTGTTCCATTTCTTTGAAAAAAGTGGATGGAATTTTGATGGCGATTGCATTGAATGTGTAGATTGCTCTAGGTAGCATTGACATCTTCACAATGTTGGTTCTTCCAATCCATGAGCATGGAACGTTTTTCCATTTCTTTGTGTCTTCTTCAATTTATTTCCTGAGTATTTTATAGTTTTCTGAGTACAGATCCTTTGCCTCTTTGGTTAAATTTATTCCTAGGTATCTTATGGTTTTGGGTGCAATTGTGCATGGGATCGACTCCTTGATTTGTCTCTCTTCTGTCTTGTTGTTGCTGTATAGGAATGCCACTGATTTCTGTGCATTGATTTTATAGCCTGCTACTTGACTGAATTCCTGTATGAGTTCTAGCAGTTTTGGGGTGGAGTCTTTTGGGTTTTCCACATACAGTATCATATCGTCTGCAAAGAGTGAGAGTTTGACTTCCTCTTTGCCGATTTGGATGCCTTTGATTTCTTTTTGTTGTCTGATTGCTGTGGCTAGGACTTCTAATACTATGTTGAATAGCAGTGGTGAGAGTGGACATCCCTGCCGCGTTCCTGACCTTAGGGGAAAAGCTCTCAGCCTTTCCCCATTGAGAATGATATTCGCTGTAGGTTTTTCATAGATGGCTTTTATGATATTGAGGTATGTACCCTCTATCCCTATACTCTGAAGAGTTTTGATCAAGAAAGGATGCCGTACTTTGTCAAATGCTTTTTCTGCATCTATTGAGAGGATCATATGATTCTTGTTCTTTCTTTTGTTAATGTATTGTATCACGTTGATTGATTTGCGGATGTTGAACCAGCCTTGCAGCCCAGGGATAAATCCCACTTGGTCATGGTGAATAATCCTTTTAATGTACTGTTGGATCCTATTGGCTAGTATTTTGGTGAGAATTTTTGCATCCATGTTCATCAAGGATATTGGCCTGTAATTCTCCTTTTTGATGGGATCTTTGTCTGGTTTTGGGATCAAGGTAATGGAGGCCTCATAAAATGAATTTGGAAGTTTTCCTCCCATTTCTATTTTTTGGAACAGTTTCAGGAGAATAGGTATTAATTCTTCTTTAAATGTCTGATAGAATTTCCCTGGGAAGCCATCTGGCCCTGGGCTTTTGTTTCTTCGCAGATTTTTGATGACTGCTTCAATTTCTTTAGTGGTTATAGGTCTGTTCAGGTTTTCTATTTCTTCCTGGTTCAGTTTTGGTAGTTGATACATCTCTAGGAATGCACCCATTTCTTCCAGGTTATCTAATTTGCTGGCATAGAGTTGCTCATAATATGTTCTTTTTTTTTTTTTACTTTTTTTATTGTTATGTTAATCACCATATATTACATCATTAGTTTTTGGTGCAGTGTTCCATGATTCATTGTTTGTTCATAACACCAAGTGCTCCATGCAGAACGTGCCCTCCTCAATACCCATCACCAGGCTAACCCATCCCCCTACGACCCTCCCCTCTAGAACCCTCAGTTTGTTTTTCAGAGTCCATCATCTCTCATGCTTCGTCTCCCCCTCTGACATACTCCCCTTTTCTTCCTCTCCTGTTATCTTTTTCTTTTTCTTTTTTCTTAAAATATGTTCCGTTATTTTTTTCAGAAGTACAGATCTGTGATTCAACAGTCTTGCACAATTCACAGCGCTCACCGTAGCACATACCCTCCCCAATGTCTATCACCCAGCCACCCCATCCCTCCCACCCCCAACCACTCCAGTAACACTCAGTTTCTTTCCTGAGATTAAGAATTCCTCATATCAGTGAGGTCATGTGATACATGTCTTTCTCTGATTGACTTATTTCACTCAGCATAACACCCTCCAGTTCCATCCACGTCGTTGCAAATGGCAAGATCTCATTCCTTTTGATGGCTGCATAATATTCCATTGTGTATATATACCACTTCTTCTTTATACATTCATCTGCGATGGGTATCTTGGCTCTTTCCACAGTTTGGCTATGGTGGACATTGCTGCTATAAACATTGGGGTACACCTACCCCTTCGGGTCCCTACATTTGTATCTTTGGGGTAAATACCCAGTAGTGCAATTGCTGGATCGAACGGTAGCTCTAATTTCAACTGTTTGAGGAACCTCCATACTGTTTTCCAGAGGGGTTGCACCAGCTTGCATTCCCACCAACAGTGTAGGAGGGTTCCCCTTTCTCCACATCCCCGCCAACATCTGTCATTCCCTGACTTGTTAATTTTAGCCATTCTAACGGGTGTGAGGTGGTATCTCATTGAGGTTTTGATTTGGATTTCCCTGATGCCGAGCGATGTTGAGCACTTTTTCATGTGCCTCTTGGCCATTTGGATGTCTTCTTTGGAGAAATGTCTGTTCATGTCTTCTGCCCATTTCTTGATTGGATTATTTGTTCTTTGGGTGTTGAGTTTGATATGTTCTTTATAGATTTTGGATACTAGCCCTTTATCTGATATGTCATTTGCAAATATTTTCTCCCATTCTGTCGGTTGTCTTTTGGTTTTGTGGACTGTTTCTTTTGCTGTGCAAAAGCTTTTTATCTTGATGAAATCCCAATAGTTCATTTTTGCCCTGGCTTCCCGTGCCTTTGGTGATGTTTCTAGGAAGAAGTTGCTGCGGCTAAGGTCGAAAAGGTTGCTACCTGTGTTCTCCTTTAGGATTTGGATGGACTCCTGTCTCACATTTAGGTCTTTCAACCATTTGGAGTCTATTTTTGTGTGTGGTTTAAGGAAATGGTCCAGTTTCATTCTTCTGCATGTGGCTGTCCAATATTCCCCACACCATTTGTTGAAGAGACTGTCTTTTTGCCATTGGACATTCTTTCCTGCTTTGTCAAAGATAAGTTGACCATAGAGTTGAGGGTCCATTTCTGGGCTCTCGATTCTGTTCCATTGATCTATGGGTCTGTTTTTGTGCCAGTACCATACTGTCTTGATGATGACAGCTTTGTAATAGAGCTGGAAGTCCGGAATTGTGATGCCGCCAGCTTTGCTTTTCTTTTTCAGTATTCCTCTGGCTATTCTGGGTCTCTTCTGGTTCCATACAAATTTTAGGATTATTTGTTCCATTTCTTTGAAAAAAGTGGATGGTATTTTGATGGGGATTGCATTGAATGTGTAGATTGCTCTAGGTAGCATTGACATCTTCACAATGTTGATTCTCCCAATCCATGAGCATGGAACGTTTTTCCATTTCTTTGTGTCTTCTTCAATTTCTTTCCTGAGTATTTTATAGTTTTCTGTGTACAGATCCTTTGCCTCTTTGGTTAGATTTATTCCTAGGTATCTAATGGTTTTGGGTGCAATTGTAAATGGGATCGACTCCTTGATTTGTCTCTCTTCTGTCTTGTTGTTGCTGTATAGGAATGCCACTGATTTCTGTGCATTGATTTTATAGCCTGCTACTTTACTGAATTCCTGTATGAGTTCTAGCAGTTTTGGGGTGGAGTCTTTTGGGTTTTCCACATACAGTATCATATCATCTGCAAAGAGTGAGAGTTTGACTTCCTCTTTGCCGATTTGGATGCCTTTGATTTCTTTTTGTTGTCTGATTACTGTGGCTAGGACTTCTAATACTATGTTGAATAGCAGTGGTGAGAGTGGACATCCCTGCCGCGTTCCTGACCTTAGGGGAAAAGCTCTCAGCCTTTCCCCATTGAGAATGATATTCGCTGTAGGTTTTTCATAGATGGCTTTTATGATATTGAGGTATGTACCCTCTATCCCTATACTCTGAAGAGTTTTGATCAAGAAAGGATGTTGTACTTTGTCAAATGCTTTTTCTGCATCTATTGAGAGGATCATATGATTCTTGCTCTTCTTTTGTTAATGTATTGTATCACGTTGATTGATTTGCGGATGTTGAACCAGCCTTGCGGCCCAGGAATAAATCCCACTTGGTCATGGTGAATAATCCTTTTAATGTACTGTTGGATCCTATTGGCTAGTATTTTGGTGAGAATTTTTGCATCCATGTTCATCAAGGATATTGGTCTGTAATTCTTTTTTGATGGGGTCTTTGTCTGGTTTTGGGATCAAGGTAATGCTGGCCTCATAAAATGAGTTTGGAAGTTTCCGTTCCATTTCTATTTTTTGGAACAGTTTCAGGAGAATAGGTATTAATTCTTCTTTAAATGTCTGATAGAATTCCCCTGGGACGCCATCTGGCCCTGGGCTTTTGTTTCTTGGGAGATTTTTGATGACTGTTTCAATTTCTTTAGTGGTTATAGGTCTGTTCAGGTTTTCTATTTCTTCCTGGTTCAATTTTGGTAGTTGATACATCTCTAGGAATGCACCCATTTCTTTCAGGTTATCTAATTTGCTGGCATAGAGTTGCTCATAATATGTTCTTATAATTGTTTGTATTTCTTTGGTGTTGGTTGTGATCTCTCCTCTTTCATTCATGATTTTGTTGATTTGGGTCATTTCTCTTTTCTTTTTGATCAGTCTGGCCAGGGGTTTATCAATCTTGTTAATTCTTTCAAAGAACCAGCTCCTAGTTTCGTTGATCTGTTCTACTGTTCTTTTGGTTTCTAGTTCATTGATTTCTGCTCTGATCTTTATGATTTCTCTTCTCCTGCTGGGTTTAGGCTTTCTTTGCTGTTCTTTCTCCAGCTCCTTTAGGTGTAGGGTTAGGTTGTGTATTTGAGACCTTTCTTGTTTCTTGAGAAAGGCTTGTATTGCTATATGCTTTCCTCTCAGGACTGCCTTTGCTGTATCCCAAAGATTTTGAACAGTTGTGTTTTCATTTTCATTGGTTTCCATGAAGTTTTTTAATTCTTCTTTAATTTCTTGGTTGACCCATTCATTCTTTAGTAGGATGCTTTTTAGCCTCCATGTTTTTGAGTTCTTTCCGACTTTCCTCTTGTGGTTGAGTTCTAGTTTCAAAGCATTGTGGTCTGAAAATATGCAGGGAATGATCCCAATCTTTTGGTACCGATTGAGACCTGATTTGTGACCTAAGATGTGATCAATTCTGGAGAATGTTCCCTGGGCACTAGAGAAGAATGTGTATTCCTTTGCTTTGGGATGGAATGTTCTGAATATGTCTGTGAAGTCCATTTGGTCCAGTGTGTCATTTAAAGTCTTTATTTCCTTGTTGATCTTTTGCTTAGATGATCTGTCCATTTCAGTCAGGGGGGTGTTAAAGTCCCCCACTATTATTGTATTGTTGTCAATGTGTTTCTTTGCTTTTGTTATTAATTGCCTTATATAATTGGCTGCTCCCATGTTCGGGGCATAGATATTTACAATTGTTAGATCTTCTTGTTGGATAGACCTTTTAAGTAGGATATAGTGTCCTTCCTCATCTCTTATTACAGTCTTTCTTTTAAAATCTAGTTTGTCTGATATAAGGATTGCCACCCCAGCTTTCTTTTGGTGTCCATTAGCATGGTAAATGGTTTTCCACCCCCTCACTTTCAATCTGGGGGTGTCTTTGGGTCTAAAATTAGTCTCTTGCAGACAGCATATTGATGGTCTTGTTTTTTAATCCAATCTGATAGCCTGCGTCTTTTGATTGGGGCATTTAGCCCATTTACATTCAGGGTAACTATTGAAAGGTATGAATTTAGTGCCATTGTATTACCTGTAAGGTGACTGTTAACTGTCTGTTGTCTGTGTTCGTTTCTGCTCTTTGCTGCTTTTAGGTTCTCTCTTTGCTTAGAGGACCCCTCTCAATATTTCTTGGAGGGCTGGTTTCGTGTTTGCAAATTCCTTTAGTTTTTGTTTGTTCTGGAAGCTTTTTATCTCTCCTTCTATTTTCAATGATAGCCTAGCTGGATATAGTATTCTTGGCTGCATATTTTTCTCATTTAGTGCTCTGAAGATATCTTGCTAGTCCTTTCTGGCCTGCCAGGTCTCTGTGGATAGGTCTGTTGCCAATCTAATGTTTCTACCATTGTAGGTTACATATCTCTTCTCCCGAGCTGCTTTCAGGATTTTCTCTTTGTCTCTGAGACTCGTAAGTTTTACTATTAGATGTCGGGGTGTTGACCTATTATTATTGATTTTGAGAGGGGTTCTCTGTGCCTCCTGGATTTTAATGCCTGTTTCCTTCCTCACATTAGGGAAGTTCTCTGCTATAATTTGCTCCAATATACCTTCTGCCCCCCTCTCTCTCTCTTCTTCTTCTGGGATCCCAATTATTCTAATGTTGTTTCGTCTTATCGTATCACTTATCTCTCGAATTCTGCCCTCGTGATCCTGTAGTTGTTTCTCTCTCTTTTTCTCAGCCTCTTTATTTTCCATCATTTGGTCTTCTATATCGCTGATTCTCTCTTCTGCCTCATTTATCCTAGCATTTAGTGCCCCCATTTTTGATTGCACCTCATCAATAGCCTTTTTGATTTCGATTTGGTTAGATTTTAGTTCTTTTATTTCTCCAGAAAGGGTTTCTCTAATAACTTCCACGCTTTTTTCAAGCCCAGCTAGTATCTTTAAAGTCATGATTCTGAACTCTAGGTCCGACATCGTACTAATGTCCGTATTGAGTAGGTCCCTGGCTGACGGTACTACCTTGTTCTTTTTGCTGAGGTGATTTCTTTCGTCTTGTCATTTTGTCCAGAGAATAGATGAATGAGAGAACAAAAGGCTAACAGGTTTACAACGTCCCCAGCAAATATACTGTATAGAAATCAGAAAAGACCTGAAACCAGGGGAAAAGAAAGGGAAAGAAAGAAAAAAGAAAGAGAAAAAGAAAAAAAAAGAAAAAAAGATAAAAACAAAAACAAAACAATACAAAAAAGGCAGAATATGATCAAATGTGATCAGGCTAGTGCATAGATCAGTGCCACACACTAGATTTTGGGCGTATTTTGGTCTGTTAGAAAAAAGTGCCTCCTAAAATTTTAAAGGAAGAAAGACATATATGTACAAAATAAGGGTTGATACAATGAAGGGATGGAAGATGACTGTAAAGATGAAAATTATAAAAGATCTTATAAAAGGACTTGGTAAGATAAGTTGTTTGAAAAAAGAAAGAAGATTTAAGAAAAAAAAAAAAAAGGAAAAAGGGAGAGAATGTGATCAGGCAGGAGACTAGAACAAAGCCATACACTAGTGATTTAGGGTATATTTTGATCTGTTAGAAGAAACTGTACCTCAAAATTTTAAAGAGAGAACAACTTATATATATATGCCAAAAATAAGGGTAACTACTATGAAGGGATAAAATATGACTCTAAAAATGAAAAATAAAAAATGTTTTTTTTTTTTTTTAAAGGGATTTATAAGATGTTGGTTGAAAAAGGGAAAAATAAAAATAAAAAAAACAGTCAACAAAAATTAACTTTGATGAAATAATGAATCATGGTAAAAAAAAAAAAAAAAAAAAAGCCATGAATCTATGTGTAGTATTCCCCTAGCACTGGAGTTCTCCTATTCTCCTTGATCGATCAACTTGGTCTTGGCTTGCTGGCTGTTTGTGCTGATCTTCTGGGGGAGGGGCCTGTTGCTGTGGTTTCCAAATGTCTTTGCTGGAGGCAGAATTGCCCCGCCCTTGTCGGTCCGGGCTAAGGAAGCTGCTCCAGTTTGCTCTCAGGTGCTTTTGTTCCCTGCAAGCTCTCGGTACAGCCTTGGAGGACCAGGGCAGAAATGGTGGCCTCCCAATCTCCACCCGGAGGAGCTGAGAACTCGGGGCCCTGCTCCTCAGTTCGCCCCCAGAGAAAAGCAGTCACTTCCGTGTCCCCGGTCTCCGGCCGCACTCCGTGCTCACCCGGCCTGTGATCGAGCGTTGCTATCTCTGGCACCCGACCCCGCGCGGAGTCTCCAAACCCAGCAGATCCCTGCAGTGCGTTCCCGCAGCGCTCCTCCCCGGGAAGGAAGGGGAGTCTCCCCGGATCTGCTGCTTGTTGGGTCCCTGCTGGGGGAGCCGTGCCCCGACTGGGCCGTGGATCACAGTTTATGGCAACCCCGAGCTGAGAGCCCGCGCCTCGGCTCCGTCTCTGCAGCCGGCTTCCCTGCTCTGATACCTGGGAGCTCTGGCGCACTCAGGCACCCCCGGTCTCTCTGTGACCCCAAGGGTCCTGAGACCACACTGTCCCGGGAGGATTCCACCCCCCGCTTAGCCACTGCAGCGACGTCCCTCTGCCGAGCCAACTTCTAAAAGGTCCGATTTTGTGTTCCGCGGCTCTATCACTTGCCAGAAGCGGCTGACGGAGGCCCCTCCCCCGCCGTCTATCCTCCCGAATATCGCCTCGGATTCACTTCTCCGCACGCCCTACCTTCCAGTAAGTGGTCGCTTCTCTGTTCAGAGAGTTGTTGCTACTCTCCTGTTCGATCTCCTGTTGAGTTCGTAGGTGTTCAGAATGGTTTGATCCCTATTCAGCTGAATTCCTGAGACCAGACGAAATCTAGGTCTCCTACTCCTCCGCCATCTTGCTCCGCCTCCGCTCATAATATGTTCTTATAATTGTTTGTATTTCTTTGGTGTTGGTTGTGATCTCTCCTCTTTCATTCATGATTTTGTTGATTTGGGTCATTTCTCTTTTCTTTTTGATCAGTCTGGCTAGGGGTTTATCAATCTTGTTAATTCTTTCAAAGAACCAGCTCCTAGTTTCATTGATCTGTTCTACTGTTCTTTTGGTTTCTAGTTCATTGATTTCTGCTCTGATCTTTATGATTTCTCTTCTCCTGCTGGGTTTAGGCTTTATTTGCTGTTCTTTCTCCAGCTCCTTTAGGTGTAGGGTTAGATTGTGTATTTGAGACCTTTCTTGTTTCTTGAGAAAGGCTTGTATTGCTATATACTTTCCTCTCAGGACTGCCTTTGCTGTATCCCAAAGATTTTGGACAGTTGTGTTTTCATTTTCATTGGTTTCCATGAATTTTTTTAATTGTTCTTTAATTTCCTGGTTGACCCATTCATTCTTTAGTAGGATGCTCTTTAGCCTCCATGTATTTGAGTTCTTTCCGACTTTCCTCTTGTAATTGAGTTCTAGTTTCAAAGCATTGTGGTCCGAAAATATGCAGGGAATGATCCCAATCTTTTGGTACCGGTTGAGACCTGATTTGTGACCTAGGATGTGATCAATTCTGGAGAATGTTCCATGGGCACTAGAGAAGAATGTGTATTCCATTGCTTTGGGATGGAATGTTCTGAATAGATCTGTGAAGTCCATTTGGTCCAATGTGTCATTTAAAGTCTTTATTTCCTTGTTGATCTTTTGCTTAGATGATCTGTCCATTTCAGTCAGGGCGGTGTTAAAGTCCCCCACTATTATTGTATTGTTGTCAATGTGTTTCCTTGCTTTTGTTATTAATTGGCTTCTTTAATTGGCTGCTCCCATGTTAGGGGCATCGATATTTACAATTCTTAGATTTTCTTGTTGGATAGACCCTTTAGTTAGGATATAGTGTCCTTCCTCATCTCTTATTACAGACTTTGGTTTAAAATCTAATTTGTCTGATATAAAGATTGCCACCCCAGCTTTCTTTTGGTGTCCATTAGCATGGTAAATGGTTTTCCACGCCCTCACTTTCAATCTGGGGGTGTCTTTGGGTCTAAAATGAGTCTCTTGCAGACAGCATATCAATGGGTCTTGTTTTTTTCTCCAATCTGATACCCTGTGTCTTTTGATTGGGGCATTTAGCCCATTTACATTCAGGGTAACTATTGAAAGATATGAATTAGGGTCGTTGGATTGCCTGTAAGGTGACTGTTACTGTATATTGTCTGTGTTCCTTTCAGGTTAATGTTACTTTTAGGCTCTCTCTTTGCATAGACAACCCCTTTCGATATTTCTTGTAGCGCTGGTTTGTGTTTGCAAATTCCTTTAGTTTTTGTTTGTCCTGGAAGCTTTTTATCTCTCCTTCTATTTTCAATGACAGCCTGCCTGGATATAGTATTCTTGACTGTATATTTTTCCCATTTACTGCTCTGAAGATATCATGCCAGTCCTTTCTGGCCTGCTAGGTCTCTGTGGATAGGTCTGTTGCCAATCTAATGTTTCTACCATTGTAGGTTACAGATCTCTTCTCCTGAGCGGCTTTCAGGATTTTCTCTTTGTCTCTGAGCCTTGTAAGTTTTACTATTAGATGTCGGTGTGTTGACCTATTTATTGATTTTGAGGGGGGTTCTCTGCGTCTTCTGGATTCTGATGCCTGTTTCCTTCCCCAAATTAGGAAAGTTCTCTGCCATAATTTGTTCCAATATACTTTTTGCCCCTCTGTCTCTTTCTTCTTTTTCTGGGATCCCAATTATTCTAATGTTGTTTTGTCTTATGGTATAGCTTATATCTCGAATTCTGCCCTCATGATCCAGTAGTTGTTTATCTCTCTTTTTCTCAGCTTCTTTATTTTCCATCTTTTGGTCTTCTATATCACTAATTCTCTTCTGTGTCATTTATCCTAGCAGTTAGAGCCTCCATTTTTTATTGCACCTCATTAATAGCCTTTTTGATTTCGACTTGGTTAGATTTAGTTCTTTATTTCTCCAGAAAGGATTTCTCTAATATCTTCCATGCTTTTTTCAAGCGCAGCTATTATCTTTAAAATCTCCTTTCTGAACTCTAGTTCTGACATCTTACTAATGTCCATATTGATTAGGTCCCTGGCAGTCAGTACTGTCTCTTCTTCTTTTTTTTTTTGAGGTGATTTTTTCCATCCTGTCATTCTGTCCAGAGGAGGATAGATGAATGAGAGAACAAAATGCTAACAGGGTAACAACGTCCCCAGAAAAATATACACTAAACCAATCAGAAGAGACCTGAAACCGGGGGAAAAGAAAGGGAAAGAAAGAAAAAAGAAAAAGATAAAAACAAACAAAAAAGAATATGATCAAATATGATCAGGCTGGTGTATAGATCAGTGCCACAAACTAGATTTTGGGTGTATTTTGGTTCTGTTAGAAGAAAGTGCCCCCCAAAATTTTAAAGAAAGGAAAACTTATATATGTTCAAAAATAAGGACTAATACGATAAAGGGATGGAATATGACTGTAAAGATGAAAATTATAAAAGATTTTATAAAAGGAATTGATAAGAAGTTGGTTGAAAAAAGAAAGAAAAGGATTTTTTAAAAAAAGGGGGAGAGAATGTGATCAGGCAGGAGACTAGAACAAAGCCATACACCAGAGATTTAGGGTATATTTTGGTCTGTTAGAAGAAACTGTATCCCAAAATTTAAAAGAGTGAACAACTTTATATATATAAGCTTAACTACTATGAAGGGATAGAATATGACTCTAAAAATGAAAAATAAAAAAGACTTTTTTTTAAAAAAAAAAGGGATTGATGAGATCTTGGTTGAAAAAGGGAAAAAGAAAAATTCCCCCCAAAGAAGAAGAAATTAAAAAAAAATTAACTTTGAAAGACTAAAGAATCATGGGGGAAAAGCCATGAATTCTATGTGCAGTATTCCCCTAGTGCTGGAGTTCTGCTATTCTCATTGATTGGTAAACTTGGTCTTGGCTGGCTTTTCTTGCTGATCTTCTGGGGGAGGGGTCTGTTGCGGTGGTTCCCAAATGTCTTTGCTGGAGGCGGAATTGCCCCGCCCTTGCCAGGTCGGGCTAAGTAATCATCTGCTTGTGTTTGCTCTTGGGAGCTTTTGTTCCCAGCAAGCTTTTGGTACAGCTTTGGAGGACGAGAGTGAAAATGGCAGCCTCCCAATCTCCACCCTAGAGAGCTGAGAACTCGGGGCCCCACTCCTCAGTGAGCTCCCAGAGAAAAGCAATCACTTCTGTCTCCCCGTTCTCCGGCTGCCTTCCGTGCACGACCCTGTGTGGAGTCTCCAAACCCAGCAGATCCCTGCTGTGCACTCCCGCGCTGCTCCTCCCCGGGCAGGAAGGGGAGTCTCCCTGGATCTGCCGTTTGTTGGGTCCCTGCTGGAAGAGCAGTGGCCCGACTGTGCCGCAGATCATGGTTTATGGCAACCATGAGTTGAGAGCCCACTCCTCTGCTCTGTCCCTGCAGCCAGCTTCCCCTCTCCGATATCTGGTACCTCTGCTGCACTCAGGCACCCCCTGGTCTTTGTGTGACCCTGAGCGTCCTGAGACCACACTGTCCCAGTGAGGGTTCCACCCCCGGCTTAGCCCCTGAAGCGACGTCCCTCAGCAGAGCAGGCTTCTAAAATTTCCGATTTTGTGCTCCACTGCTCTATCACTTGCTCGTAGTGGCCGATGGAGGCCCCCTCCCCCGCCATCTAGCCTCCCAAATATTGCCTTGGTTTCACTTCTCTGCATGTCCTACCTTCCTGAAAGTGGTTGCTTTTCTGTTCAGAGAGTTGCTGCTATTCTTTTCTTCCATCTCCTGTTGAGTTCATAGTTGTTCAGAATGGTTTGATCCCTTCTAGCTGAATTCCTGGGACCAGACAAAATTTAGATCTCCTATTCCTCCTCCATCTTGCTCCTCCCCCGAGAGCGAAGATTCTAAAAAGGATTCATTTTGGGGCATATAGCTAATTGGAAACTTAGTCTTTAATGCAGAGTGCTTTTCAGAAATTGAACTCTTCTGATGACCAGATAGACTCATTTTTGCCTTTACGAGATGTTAATAGTTTAAGTGACCCTACTGATTTTGTAAGTATTATGACTCCAATTCCCTTTACACAAAATATGGATTTGAACAATAAAAATTTAGACAATTCTTCCTCTACAATAAGTTTGAGTTCCTTAACTTCACATTCAGTTTGAAGGAGTAATACGAATATGTGCATAGCCTGAGGTGCAAAAGGGGAAACTCAGACAGGTAGAAATAAGAGCTGTAACTCCTTAAAAACCTGAATTAATAACATGTGTGTTCTTAGTTCTGTTGTAGATCTAGAATAAAGAATAAGAATGAACCACTTCCTAAAAGTCAGGCAGAACTTACAGTTTTATATAGCATCAAGCGATCTTTCCTAGGTGTCTAAAAGTTACAACCCCAAAGTTTGAATGAAGTGGGGAAAATCTAGTTGCTACAGACACTGGAGATGGTCTACAATCCTTTTTTAATTCATTTGATATTTTAAAGTCTGTACTGAGCACTACAAATCTTGAATTAAATGAGGAAATTAATTTTACTTACCCTTTTGAAATAAGGAAAAATAAAAATCTCCCAGAGGATTATGTGAGATTTCAGATAAACACAGAATAATTTATGAATGAGGATGAACAAGAAATGGGAAAAATTCTAATGGCTTGGAATACTTTGTTATCTGGTGTCAAACAAAAATTTTTTTTAAACCATCACATTGAATCTCATGTCAGGGATGGCCAAATCTTTTATCAGAGACTCTGGAATTGCCATTACCTGCTGAAATGGCTTTTCAGCACAATGAATTAGTTTCTCCTGTAGGTATTGATTCAGGGTCTTTAACAGGTGAGGATAATGTGTCTCATAGATCTGAGTCTAAAAAAAGTGATTCATAAAAAATTAAAAGAATCTGTAATGGCCGGCAAGCTTCTTTTTTTTAAAATTTTTTATTGGTATGTTAATCACCATATATTACATCATGAGTTTTTGATGTAGTGTTCCATGATTCATTGTTTGTGCATAACACCCAGTGCTCCATGCAGAATGTGCCCTCTTTTTTTTTTTTTATTTTTTTATTTTATTTTTTTTTTAATTTTTTTATTGTTATGTTAATCACCATATATTACATCATTAGTTTTTGGTGCAGTGTTCCATGATTCATTGTTTGTTCATAACACCCAGTGCTCCATGCAGAACGTGCCCTCCTCAATACCCATCACCAGGCTAACCCATCCCCCTACGACCCTCCCCTCTAGAACCCTCAGTTTGTTTTTCAGAGTCCATCATCTCTCATGCTTCGTCTCCCCCTCTGACATACTCCCCTTTTCTTCCTCTCCTGTTATCTTCTTTTTCATTTTTCTTAAAATATGTTGCGTTATTTGTTTCAGAAGTACAGATCTGTGATTCAACAGTCTTGCACAATTCACAGCGCTCACCATAGCACATACCCTCCCCAATGTCTATCACCCAGCCACCCCATCCCTCCCACCCCCAACCACTCCAGTAACACTCAGTTTCTTTCCTGAGATTAAGAATTCCTCATATCAGTGAGGTCATGTGATACATGTCTTTCTCTGATTGACTTATTTCACTCAGCATAACACCCTCCAGTTCCATCCACGTCGTTGCAAATGGCAAGATCTCATTCCTTTTGATGGCTGCATAATATTCCATTGTGTATATATACCACTTCTTCTTTATCCATTCATCTGTCGATGGGCATCTTGGCTCTTTCCACAGTTTGGCTATGGTGGACATTGCTGCTATAAACATTGGGGTACACGTACCCCTTCGGGTCCCTACATTTGTATCTTTGGGGTAAATACCCAGTAGTGCAATTGCTGGATCGAACGGTAGCTCTAATTTCAACTGTTTGAGGAACCTCCATACTGTTTTCCAGAGGGGTTGCACCAGCTTGCATTCCCACCAACAGTGTAGGAGGGTTCCCCTTTCTCCACATCCCCGCCAACATCTGTCGTTCCCTGACTTGTTAATTTTAGCCATTCTGACGGGTGTGAGGTGGTATCTCATTGAGGTTTTGATTTGGATTTCCCTGATGCCAAGCGATGTTGAGCACTTTTTCATGTGCCTGTTGGCCATTTGGATGTCTTCTTTGGAGAAATGTCTGTTCATGTCTTCTGCCCATTTCTTGATTGGATTATTTGTTCTTTGGGTGTTGAGTTGGATAAGTTCTTTATAGATTTTGGATACTAGCCCTTTATCTGATATGTCATTTGCAAATATTTTCTCCCATTCTGTCGGTTGTCTTTTGGTTTTGTGGACTGTTTCTTTTGCTGTGCAGAAGCTTTTTATCTTGATGAAATCCCAATAGTTCATTTTTGCCCTGGCTTCCCGTGCCTTTGGCGATGTTTCTAGGAAGAAGTTGCTGCGGCTAAGGTCGAAAAGGTTGCTACCTGTGTTCTCCTTTAGGATTTGGATGGACTCCTGTCTCACGTTTAGGTCTTTCAACCATTTGGAGTCTATTTTTGTGTGTGGTTTAAGGAAATGGTCCAGTTTCATTCTTCTGCATGTGGCTGTCCAATTTTCCCAACACCATTTGTTGAAGAGACTGTCTTTTTGCCATTGGACATTCTTTCCTGCTTTGTCAAAAATAAGTTGACCATAGAGTTGAGGGTCCATTTCTGGGCTCTCGATTCTGTTCCATTGATCTATGTGTCTGTTTTTGTGCCAGTACCATACTGTCTTGATGATGACAGCTTTGTAATAGAGCTGGAAGTCCGGAATTGTGATGCCGCCAGCTTTGCTTTTCTTTTTCAGTATTCCTCTGGCTATTCTGGGTCTCTTCTGGTTCCATACAAATTTTAGGATTATTTGTTCCATTTCTTTGAAAAAAGTGGATGGTATTTTGATGGGGATTGCATTGAATGTGTAGATTGCTCTAGGTAGCATTGACATCTTCACAATGTTGATTCTCCCAATCCATGAGCATGGAACGTTTTTCCATTTCTTTGTGTCTTCTTCAATTTCTTTCCTGAGTATTTTATAGTTTTCTGTGTACAGATCCTTTGCCTCTTTGGTTAAATTTATTCCTAGGTATCTAATGGTTTTGGGTGCAATTGTAAATGGGATCGACTCCTTGATTTGTCTCTCTTCTGTCTTGTTGTTGCTGTATAGGAATGCCACTGATTTCTGTGCATTGATTTTATAGCCTGCTACTTTACTGAATTCCTGTATGAGTTCTAGCAGTTTTGGGGTGGAGTCTTTTGGGTTTTCCACATACAGTATCATATCATCTGCAAAGAGTGAGAGTTTGACTTCCTCTTTGCCGATTTGGATGCCTTTGATTTCTTTTTGTTGTCTGATTGCTGTGGCTAGGACTTCTAATACTATGTTGAATAGCAGTGGTGAGAGTGGACATCCCTGCCGCGTTCCTGACCTTAGGGGAAAAGCTCTCAGCCTTTCCCCATTGAGAATGATATTCGCTGTAGGTTTTTCATAGATGGCTTTTATGATATTGAGGTATGTACCCTCTATCCCTATACTCTGAAGAGTTTTGATCAAGAAAGGATGCCGTACTTTGTCAAATGCTTTTTCTGCATCTATTGAGAGGATCATATGATTCTTGTTCTTTCTTTTGTTAATGTATTGTATCACGTTGATTGATTTGCGGATGTTGAACCAGCCTTGCAGCCCAGGAATAAATCCCACTTGGTCGTGGTGAATAATCCTTTTAATGTACTGTTGGATCCTATTGGCTAGTATTTTGGTGAGAATTTTTGCATCCATGTTCATCAAGGATATTGGTCTGTAATTCTCTTTTTTGATGGGGTCTTTGTCTGGTTTTGGGATCAAGGTAATGCTGGCCTCATAAAATGAGTTTGGAAGTTTCCCTTCCATTTCTATTTTTTGGAACAGTTTCAGGAGAATAGGTATTAATTCTTCTTGAAATGTCTGATAGAATTCCCCTGGGAAGCCATCTGGCCCTGGGCTTTTGTTTCTTGGGAGATTTTTGATGACTGTTTCAATTTCCTTAGTGGTTATAGGTCTGTTCAGGTTTTCTATTTCTTCCTGGTTCAATTTTGGTAGTTGATACATCTCTAGGAATGCACCCATTTCTTCCAGGTTATCTAATTTGCTGGCATAGAGTTGCTCATAATATGTTCTTATAATTGTTTGTATTTCTTTGGTGTTGCTTATGATCTCTCCTCTTTCATTCATGATTTTGTTGATTTGGGTCATTTCTCTTTTCTTTTTGATCAGTCTGGCCAGGGGTTTATCAATCTTGTTAATTCTTTCAAAGAACCAGCTCCTAGTTTCGTTGATCTGTTCTACTGTTCTTTTGGTTTCTAGTTCATTGATTTCTGCTCTGATCTTTATGATTTCTCTTCTCCTGCTGGCTTTAGGCTTTCTTTGCTGTTCTTTCTCCAGCTCCTTTAGGTGTAGGGTTAGGTTGTGTATTTGAGACCTTTCTTGTTTCTTGAGAAAGGCTTGTATTGCTATATACTTTCCTCTCAGGACTGCCTTTGCTGTATCCCAAAGATTTTGAACAGTTGTGTTTTCATTTTCATTGGTTTCCATGAATTTTTTTAATTCTTCTTTAATTTCTTGGTTGACCCATTCATTCTTTAGTAGGATGCTCTTTAGCCTCCATGTATTTGAGTTCTTTCCGACTTTCCTCTTGTGGTTGAGTTCTAGTTTCAAAGCATTGTGGTCTGAAAATATGCAGGGAATGATCCCAATCTTGTGGTACCGATTGAGACCTGATTTGTGACCTAAGATGTGATCAATTCTGGAGAATGTTCCATGGGCACTAGAGAAGAATGTGTATTCCGTTGCTTTGGGATGGAATGTTCTGAATATGTCTGTGAAGTCCATTTGGTCCAGTGTGTCATTTAAAGTCTTTATTTCCTTGTTGATCTTTTGCTTAGATGATCTGTCCATTTCAGTCAGGGGGGTGTTAAAGTCCCCCACTATTATTGTATTGTTGTCAATGTGTTTCTTTGCTTTTGTTATTAATTGCCTTATATAATTGGCTGCTCCCATGTTCGGGGCATAGATATTTACAATTGTTAGATCTTCTTGTTGGATAGACCCTTTAAGTAGGATATAGTGTCCTTCCTCATCTCTTATTACAGTCTTTGTTTTAAAATCTAGTTTGTCTGATATAAGGATTGCCACCCCAGCTTTCTTTTGGTGTCCATTAGCATGGTAAATGGTCTTCCACCCACTCACTTTCAATCTGGGGGTGTCTTTGGGTGTAAAATGAGTCTCTTGCAGACAGCATATTGATGGGTCTTGTTTTTTAATCCAATCTGATAGCCTGTGTCTTTTGATTGGGGCATTTAGCCCATTTACATTCAGGGTAACTATTGAAAGGTATGAATTTAGTGCCATTGTATTACCTGTAAGGTGACTGTTAACTGTCTGTTGTCTGTGTTCGTTTCTGCTCTTTGCTGCTTTTAGGTTCTCTCTTTGCTTAGAGGACCCCTCTCAATATTTCTTGGAGGGCTGGTTTCGTGTTTGCAAATTCCTTTAGTTTTTGTTTGTTCTGGAAGCTTTTTATCTCTCCTTCTATTTTCAATGATAGCCTAGCTGGATATAGTATTCTTGGCTGCATATTTTTCTCGTTTAGTGCTCTGAAGATATCTTGCCAGTCCTTTCTGGCCTGCCAGGTCTCTGTGGATAGGTCTGTTGCCAATCTAATGTTTCTACCATTGTAGGTTACATATCTCTTCTCCCGAGCTGCTTTCAGGATTTTCTCTTTGTCTCTGAGACTCGTAAGTTTTACTATTAGATGTCGGGGTGTTGACCGATTTTTATTGATTTTGAGAGGGGTTCTCTGTGCCTCCTGGATTTTAATGCCTGTTTCCTTCCTCACATTAGGGAAGTTCTCTGCTATAATTTGCTCCAATATACCTTCTGCCCCTCTCTCTCTCTCTTCTTCTTCTGGGATCCCAATTATTCTAATGTTGTTTCGTCTTATCGTATCACTTATCTCTCGAATTCTGCCCTCGTGATCCTGTAGTTGTTTCTCTCTCTTTTTCTCAGCCTCTTTATTTTCCATCATTTGGTCTTCTATATCGCTGATTCTCTCTTCTGCCTCATTTATCCTAGCATTTAGTGCCCCCATTTTTTATTGCACCTCATCAATAGCCTTTTTGATTTCGATTTGGTTAGATTTTAGTTCTTTTATTTCTCCAGAAAGGGTTTCTCTAATAACTTCCACGCTTTTTTCAAGCCCAGCTAGTATCTTTAAAATCATGATTCTGAACTCTAGGTCCGACATCGTACTAATGTCCGTATTGAGTAGGTCCCTGGCTGACGGTACTACCTCTTGTTCTTTTTGCTGAGGTGATTTCTTTCGTCTTGTCATTTTGTCCAGAGAATAGATGAGTGAGAGAACAAAAGGCTAACAGGTTTACAACGTCCCCAGCAAATATACTGTATACAAATCAGAAAAGACCTGAAACCAGGGGAAAAGAAAGGGAAAGAAAGAAAAAAGAAAGAGAAAGAGAAAAAAAAAAGAAAAAAGATAAAAACAAAAACAAAACAATTCAAAAAAGGCAGAATATGATCAAATATGATCAGGCTAGTGCATAGATCAGTACCACACACTAGATTTTGGGCGTATTTTGGTCTGTTAGAAAAAGTGCCTCCTAAAATTTTAAAGGAAGAAAGACATATATGTACAAAAAAAGGGTTGATACAATGAAGGGATGGAAGATGACTGTAAAGATGAAAATTATAAAAGATTTTATAAAAGGACTTGGTAAGATAAGTTGTTTGAAAAAAGAAAGAAGATTTAAGGAAAAAAAAAGGAAAAAGGGAGAGAATGTGATCAGGCAGGAGACTAGAACAAAGCCATACACTAGTGGTTTAGGGTATATTTTGATCTGTTAGAAGAAACTGTACCTCAAAATTTTAAAGAGAGAACAACTTATATATATATGCCAAAAACAAGGATAACTACTATGAAGGGATAAAAATATGACTCTAAAAATGAAAAAAAAAAGTTTTTTTTTAAAAAAAAGGGATTTATAAGATGTTGGTTGAAAAAGGGAAAAAGAAAAATAAAAAAAGTCAACAAAAATTAACTTTGATGAAATAATGAATCATGGTAAAAAAAAAAAAAAAAAAGAAGCCATGAATCTATGTGCAGTATTCCCCTAGCGCTGGAGTTCTCCTATTCTCCTTGATCGATCAACTTGGTCTTGGCTTGCTGGCTGTTTGTGCTGATCTTCTGGGGGAGGGGCCTGTTGCTGTGGTTTCCAAATGTCTTTGCCGGAGGCGGAATTGCCCCGCCCTTGTCGGTCCGGGCTAAGGAAGCTGCTCCAGTTTGCTCTCAGGAGCTTTTGTTCCCTGCAAGCTCTCAGTACAGCTTTGGAGGACCAGGGCGAAAATGGCGGCCTCCCAGTCTCCGCCCGGAGGAGCTGAGAACTCGGGGCCCCACTCCTCAGTGCGCACCCAGAGAAAAGCAGTCACTCCCGTGTCCCCGGTCTCTGGCCGCACTCCGTGCTCACCCGGCCTGTGATCGAGCGTTGCTATCTCTGGGACCCGACCCCGCTCGGAGTCTCCAAACCCAGCAGATCCCTGCAGTGTGTTCTGGCACCGCTCCTCCCCGGGAAGGAAGGGGAGTCTCCCCGGATCTGCTGCTTGTTGGGTCCCTGCTGGGGGAGCCGTGCCCCGACTGGGCCACAGATCACAGTTTGTGGCAACCCCGAGCTGAGAGCCCGCGACTCTGCTCCGTCTCTGCAGCCGGCTTCCCTGCTCTGATACCTGGGAGCTCTGCCGCACTCAGGCACCCCCGGTCTCTCTGTGACCCCAAGGGTCCTGAGACCACACTGTCCCGGGAGGATTCCACCCCCCGCTTAGCCACTGCAGCGACGTCCCTCCGCCGAGCCAATTTTTAAAAGGTCCGATTTTGTGCTCCGCGGCTCTAGCACTTGCCAGAAGCGGCTGGCGGAGGCCCCTCCCCCGCCGTCTATCCTCCTGAGTATCGCCTCGGATTCACTTCTCCGCACGCCCTACCTTCCAGTAAGTGGTCGCTTCTCTGTTCAGAGAGTTGTTGCTACTCTCCTGTTCGATCTCCTGTTGAGTTCGTAGGTGTTCAGAATGGTTTGATCCCTATTCAGCTGAATTCCTGAGACCAGACAAAATCTAGGTCTCCTACTCCTCCGCCATCTTGCTCCGCCCAGAATGTGCCCTCTTTAATACCCATCACCAGGCTAACCCATCCCCCTACCCTCCTCCCCTCTAGAACCTTCAGTTTGTTTTTCAGAGTCCATCGTCTCTCATGGTTCATCTCCCCCTCTGACTTACTCCCCTTCATTCTTCCCCTCCTGCTATCTTCTTCTTTTTCTTTTTTCTTAACATATGTTGCATTATTTGTTTCAGCAAGCTTCTTTTTATAAAGAACTCCTTTTGTGTCCATTTTGTTATCTTTACTCCAAGAAAATCCACCGCATTATATGATATAATCCCATTGAATTTTGATTCCGAGAGTGAATTAACTTTTCCCGGTTAACGGGGTGCTGATATCACCCCCTCTTTCCAGGGTATTCGGTTATTTTCAGACTGGCTAAATTATATGATTAGTGATGGAACTCAGTGTGATTTTTTATAGTTTTTGAGGGTAAAAATGAATTTTCTACTCCTTACGTGAAAGACAGCAATGCTGTCTGATGGTTTTAGGAGTTTTTTAAAAATGCAGAACTATTATAAGTGGAAAGATAATAGAGATATAGCCATACCTTATAATTTTATTTAGTTTTATTTATTTACTTAGATTTACTAAGAATGATTTGCCTACAATTATACAAGGGATATCATTTCTAGACAAAAATAATATAAATATTTACCAAAGCACGCATGCTCTGCCAATTCTCTGCTCTGTATTTGTGTTTAGAGCAACAAAAACAGAAGTGTCCTATGACAAGTTTATGCCAGATCCTCCCCTAGCTGGGCATATTGATCTTGATAGTTCTGAACAAACATCATCTCAGAGAAAAAGAGAACAAAAGACTATAAAGAATTTAGCAGCCCTTTTTATGCTACTGTTATTGGATCATTGGGATACTCAAACTTAAAAAGAGTCACTTGATCGTTCCCTGTATTTGAGTCTGTTTTGTTGTTTATTTAGCTTGTCTCTTTGAACAAACTGGTGATTGCCAGAAGGGAAGTGTGTGTGGGGGGGTTAAAATAAATAAATAAGATTAAGAGGTACAAACTTCCAGTTGTAAAATAAAAAAGTCACTGAGATGATAAGTACAGCACAGGAATATAGTCAATAATATTGTAATAATGCTTGCTATATGGTGACTACACTTATCATGGTGAGCACTAATGTATAAGATTATTGAATAAATATGTTGTACACCTGAAGCTAATATTTCAGTACTATACTTCAATTTTAAAAAAGTGTCACTCGGAGAAGTATTGTCAGAAGAAATTGCCTTACAGGAAAAGCAGAATTTGAAAAGGAAACAAATTATGTTGATAAAGAATTGTGTCACCAACCAAACTAAAAAGAAGCAGCTCTTCAAGATATTTGTAGCCATTAACCAAAATTTTCTGGTAGACATTTTCAAGGACCATAACTATTTCTTAGGATACACAGCGCATTTTTTAAACTGTGTTCTTGAAAAGAACCCCATAAAAACCATTATAGCACAAGAGTTTTTCACTAAAATGTGTCACTTCTGCATAGAAGTCTAAAGAGATAAAAGGAAAGAAAGAAACTGAAATTATATCTACTGGATTATTTCCCTGAGGAAGATGGCTACAGGGCAGTGGGCTTCCCAGCACCGGGAGAAGAGAGGATAGAGCCACAGAACAGCAAAGCAAAAGAAGCTCATTGAGTGGGGAGTGTGGAGGAGGCAGGGGTGCTGCCACATTTAATGCCCACCAGGGAAGCCCCCAGGAGCAGATGGAGTCATCTGCCTGCTACTGCAGAGTTCTTTGAGAAAGTCAACGCCTCCTTGCTGCCATGCAATAGTTCAGACATCATGAGGACTACATGAGGACAAAGCAAGAGAACACTGCATGTTAGTGTTCCAGCAAAAATACTGAAGAATTTAAGAAGAATGGTGGTCATATGACCTCACTGATATGTGGAATTCTTAATCTCAGGAAACAAACTGAGGGTTGCTGAAGTGGTGGGGGGTGGGAGGGATGGGTGGCTGGGTGATAGACATTGGAGAGGGTATGTGCTATGGTGAGCGCTGTGAATTGTGCAAGACTGTTGAATCACAGACCTGTACCTCTGAAACAAATCATACATTATATGTTAAGAAAAAAAAAAAGAAGATAGTAGGAAGGGAAGAATGAAGGGGGGGAAATTGGAGGGGGGAGAGGAGCCATGAAAGACTATGGACTCGAGAAACAAACTGAGGGTTCTAGACGGGAGGGGAGTGGGGGGATGGATTAGCCTGGTGACGGGTATTAAAGAGGGCACGTTCTGCATGGAGCACTGGGTGTTATGCACAAACATGAATCATGGAACACTACATCAAAAACTAATGATGTAATGTATGGTGATTCATAACATAAAAAAAAAAAAAAGAATGGTGGTAATTCCTACTTCTCTGTGATTACAGCAAGAGGATAGCCTAGCTGGGGAGTAGTCGTTGTCTTTGAGCCAGTCACCAGTAAATTCCTCCCAACCACAGCTTCAGGCTCTCCAAAATTAGACCATGCTGCTCCAAAGTCATGCTGAAGTAAAAGAAACTTCCTTGACTTAGAAATGTAAAGAATTTAGTAGAGAAACCAGTCCAGAATACATCTATATCCTGAAAAGCCTTTTATGACTTCATGTTACATATGACAAATTCTATCAACATTGTCCTTAACACTGAGCAATTGATTTGTATGGTCCAAATGGTGAAACTGTTTTCAATAAATGAATGAATTAACTGTGAGACTACTCATTAAAATGTAATATTGCAGCTATCAGTTGGGGAATACATTATAAAAATTTTAGCCAGTATATGAGAAACAAGTGTTTTTATTTGTACTATAAAGAAAAAGTGATTCTGCTGTCAGCTCTGTACATTTTTATTGAAATTTTTTATAATTTGTTTTTTTAATTTCTTATAAAACCAATTGCAAATTGTATGCTTAGTTTAATAAAATACTTCAGTCACTCTTCTGCCCCACTGCCAAATGGCTATTTACATGTATGCCAAATAGGCATTAAATTGTCCTTGAAGACCAGAAGTTTGCTTGGTCAGCCAATTTGCTCCCTTAGGTTCGGCTGATTTACCAGGGTCTTCCATAGCCACCCCTGAAATGGTTTAGGGGTGCGTGTTAGTTTCCTAGGATTTTTGTATCACAGAGTCCCTTAAACAACAAAAATTCATTGTCTCACAGCATTGGAAGCTAGAAGTCCAAATTCAAGATGTCAGCAGTGTTGGTTCCTTCGAAGAGCTCTGAGGAAGGATCCGTTCTATGCCTCTCAACTTGACTGTCTTCCTGCTGTGTCTCTTCACATTGTCTTGCCTCCAAATGTATGTAGTTTTGTCTCCAAATTTCCCCATTGTATAAGGACAAGAGTCATATTGGATTAAGATCCTTCCAGTGACCTCATTTTTTCATTCTTATCTCCAAATAAGTCACATTCTGATGTACTGGGGGTTAGGACATTAACATACGAATTTGAGGGAGACGCAGAATCCACCTATAACAGGGTGAATTCCCCTTCTGAGGCTATTCTACCCAAACTATCCCAGGCAGAGTACCAGGATCAGGGAGCTGAGGAATCGAGGGCCCTTATTTGCCAGGCTTGTATTTCTCTCTTGCAATGCAATCCGCCTGAAAGTCTTACTGGCTGCTGGTTAAATTCATCAAGAACCTCCCATATCCAGTGACTGAAGCCAATCTTTTTGCATGAAAATCTTTAAGTGTGCACCTGCCTTCACAGTATTTCTAGCTACAAGTGTGTCTCTGTCCTCTCCTCATGCCCTAGATGAATGAATTCTACGCTTCCCTCTGCGTCTAACTACAAGGAAGGAACTACCAGCCTCCACTTGCTCAGTAGTCAGCCTGTGGCAGGCTGTGTGCTAAATTCCCTACAGAAAGTGTTCTCCTTTTGTCTTCCTTATAAGCCTAGGAGGAAGGTAATATCTGTTTTATAGGCAAGAACACTAAGTCATAAAGAAATTAAGTGATTTGTTCAAGGTATGTGTTTAGCCTTTCATCAAATGGACTATCATATCCATCATACATTTTCATTTAGTAGAGACAAAATATCCCAGAACATGGAAGGGGAGTAGTGCTAAAAAAACAGAGAAGTTAGAGAGGAATTTCATGAATGTCCAGGATTAGGACCAACTCCCATGTTTAAAAATAAAGAGTATTCCTTGTTCCCAGTAACATTATCCACAATAGCTAAAAAGAAGAAGTAACTCAAGTGCCCATCGATGGATGAATGGATAAACAAAATTTGGTATGTACACATGGAATATTAGTCTTAAAACAGGAAGGAAATTCTGACATCTGCCACAACATGGATGAAACTTGTAGACATTGTGTTAAGTGAAATAAGCCAGACACAAAAGGACAAATACAGTATGGTTCCACCTATATGATGTCCCTAGAGTTGTCAAGTTCATTGGACATGGAAAATAGAATGGTGATTTCCAGGGTCCAGGAGGAATGGGGGACTACTGTTTAATGAGTATAGAGTTTCAGTTTAAGAAGGTGAAAGGGTTTTAGAGATGGATGGTGGTGATGGTTGCAAAACCATGTGATTGTACTTAATGCCATTGAACTGTACACTTATAGACAGTTAAGGTGGTAAATTTTATGTGTATTTTACCACTATTAAAATGATTTTTAAAAAAGAAAAAAAGGGCACCGTTTCCAACCCATACACTTAAAACAATTTTGAATCTGTATTTCCCTGCAATGATATAAAAAGTTCTTCTGATCAATCACTCAGAAAGGTCTACAGGGAATTCTGAATTTCTATAGTAAATAATAGCCTTGAGACAGAAGCAGGGTTTCTGTGTGCATCTTCAGTAAACATTTGGGTAACACATCCTTGTTTCACTTAAAGGCTGGTTTTAGGATCCATTGGTTGATGTGGGGTTGCCATATGTATGCACACTCCTGAAGAACAGCTTTAAGGTGTGGGTTCTGGGACTTCCCACTACAGTTAATTTCTTTTTTTTTTTTTTTAAACCAGCCTCTGCACAGGTGAGTCTAAGCAAGACAGGTGGTGATAGGTTATGGAAATGGCCAAGGGAATATCCACTGATTCAGCCCTGACCATAAAATGAAAGGGTGCTTGGATTAAGGACATGGTTAGTCCTGGAGAGGCTCACTCCCTAACCAAGAATGGGGGCAGAGGGAGGATGTAGGCACACCTAGAAAAAGGTTCCCCATCAAGTACTTCTTTCTCTCCCAGCCCCTCTGCTATGACCACCAAAGTTTAGCCCTCATAAATTTTTGTCTGGCTTATTCCTCACAGGTCTCTTCCTTTCAGTCCTAAAACATTCCAGTGCTCTACAAATTGAAGTCAGAGTGATGATTATAAAATGTAAATTGAATTACAGTATCACTCCACTTAAACCCTCCCTATCTCCCATTTTGCTATGGGACATGACTGAAAACCAATGAATTCATGTCAAGGTCTGCTCCTTACCTATTCATCTAGCCTCTGCTCTTACCAGTCATCACCCTGACATAGACTCACACAAAATTTATAGTTTACAGCACTGGCAAATGGTGCTCTGCCAAACTGCGCCCCAGGCTCCTCCTCTTTCTCCCACCAGCCACTTTCAGCTCAGCCATCAATCTTTCCTCTGCTATGAGCCTCCATTAAAGGCTGCAGTTAAGTTTCTCTACTTACCTTGGTCCTTGAAATTCCCTGGTTAATTATGACCTGCACTGCCCAGCTCTGGAAGGAGAGTCCCTTGAGGGTTGACCAACTTCTTTTTTTCTGAACTTCCTGCCCCTGGCATGGTGCCTGCTTCTTCATGGGATTCAGTAAACAGTGCATGTTAAAAGAATTGTGCTATTTTTGCCTCTCATTTAACCCTTACAAAGCCTCATTGATTTTTCATTGTGCACCAGGCTTAAATCCAACCTTTCAGATGTCCTTGCAAGGCACTACTATGGTATTGCACAGACCTGTTTTTGGAAGAACATAGGATAGTTCAAGGACTTTTCAACATTCATTGTCTATTAAGAATCTGAATGCACCCTCTGTGGGACTTTTCAGATAGGTTTTACCCCATGTTCCTCTATCTAATTGGGTAAGGAGACAATAAGGTTAAAGGAAATTGCCAGATTGAGAGAGTAACAGGAATTAGAAGTCAGGGAAGGGGCTTAGGTATAGCAGAGACAAGAGGATGATCAAATTTAGTGTTTTCCCATGACAATATTAATAATTACATTTATGACCTGCAATCTTTCTTTACTTTTTCTATCTAAAAACAACAATGGCAACAGAGAAAATTTTGTCATGATGATGATGATACTTACTATTACCATTCAAACTTGCAGAGGGCTGTTTTCTATCAAGTCCTAGCTCTATCATTTGATTGCAACATAAGTAAGTGGCACTGGGTGAGTTCTCTGGTCCTCCAACATCAATACTTCATGGGGGATTAATCCAAAGGATGATTTGTTGTTGTTCATTTCTTTCCTATAATGAGCACAAACTCCCTGCCATATTTAAATAAAAGCCCAATTACATCTCCATAGCCAAAAGTGCAATTATCTTTTTGTCTGGCTATAAGAGTTAACGAGTTTCCTATTGCTTTACCAAGTTTAGAAATAAAATTTTTCTGATAGAGGTTGCATAAAGTAAGGTCCACTCTGCTTTGCTTTTTTTTCTTTTTTTGGAGGAACCCAAGACTTTAATTATTTTACCCTATATTGCTTCTTACTTTAGAATATGGTCTTCTTTGCATTTCCCCCCTCCTTTTTGGACATAAGTGTGAAAAGAGCATTAAATATGACTAGGCAGCACTGAAGAAAATTGCATCAAATCAGTTGAAGAGCTGAAGTATGTTTTTATGGGCTACATGTTTTTGGAGGAGATACACAAGGCTGACAGCCTAATAAAAAATTAATACCGTGTGATTACCCACTTGCTGGGGGATCTCAAGGTCTTCTGCAAAAAGGATGCGCCCAGGAACTGCCAGGACAGATTCTCAATTATTAATCACCAACTGACCTCTGCGTGAGGGCATCAGTGCATCAGTCTCATAGTTGTGAACTTACTGGTTTCATTTCTTCCTGCAGAATTTGATTTTTAAGAATTCAGTTATTCTAGGGAAAAGAAAGCAAATAACTATCTCTAGAGATTAAGATTTTTTCTTCATATTTTGAGAATTACTCTAGAAGCAAATGATAGAATTTATATTTTTTCTCACTATGTTTAGTGCAGTCAGTTCATCTTAAGGAAGAGAGAGCTAAGGTCTGGAACCAAAGCCAGGTGACCACGTGCAGGTCTGGTTATAAATGACTAGTGAACTTCAAGGACCACAGTAAGCAGAGAAACTTAGTGCATGTTTATTTGATGTTTATAAAAATAAGCTTTAATTTTTCTTTTAAAAGTGGGTCAGAGTAGTTTAGTGTTCCTGATTTCTTCTAATCTTACCCCTTCTCCATTTCATGTAGGGGAAACTCGAGGGTAAGGACCAGAATTTACTCATTATAAAACATGAACTGACATCATTTAAAGATGACTTTTCTTACTCTTACTCTTCTTCAACACTCATCAAAAATATATATAAACAACAGCAAAAATATATATATGAAGAAAAAGATATCCATCTTAAAAAGAGAACAAGAGGTATCCATTCTATAAAACAGGAACATAGTTACAATTTTATTTTTTTTCCTTAAGATTTATTTATTTATTTATTTTGGAGCAAGAGAGTGCACAAGTAGGAGGAGGGGCAGAGAAGGGAGAGAGGATCGGAAGCAGACTCCACATTCAGCACAGAGCCCGACACGGGGCTCGATCCCACAACCATGAGATCATGACCTGAGCTGAAACCAAGAGTTGGATGCTTAACTGCCTAAGTCACCCAGGTGCCCCCATAGTTACAATTTTAAAGAAAAAGGTTTTATCCCTTTTTCTTTTCTTTTTTTTAAAAATATTTTGTTTATTTATGTGAGAGGGAGAGAGAATGAGCCGGGGGGGAGGGGAGAGGGAGAGAGAGAGAAGCAGACTCCCTACTGAGCAGGAAGCCTGAAGAGGGGATCAATCTGAGGACGCAGAGATTATAACCTGAACTGAAAGCAGACACTTAACTTACTGAGCCCCCCAGGCACCCCCAACGAAAAGCTTTGACATCTTGACTGGAGCTAGGGTGTTAATGAAAAGTTGTCCTCTGTCATCTGAGACCCCAAGCCAGCCTAGCCAGGCTCTGCCACATTTGCAGTCCCACCGTCTCTACTAGCTGAACAGGGCTACAGTCTGTTCTCTTCAGAGATGAGTCATATAGAGATAAACAGCCTGAGCCTACGGATAAAGACTGCTATCAAGCAGCAAATCAGTTGCATCCTTGGATGGAGGGAATAAAGACAAGACAAGGATATATCAAAGGATATATCAAAGACATACATCACAAGGGCCATTATCCAAGGAAGCAGAGAGGAATTCTGACCAACAGTTCTTCCTTGCTGCCAAAAATATTACGTGTAGCAGATAGCATGTGATGTCATTGAAATAAGGGTTCCTGTAAAAGTTAGGATGCTCAAATAACAGGCCAGGTGACAATGGGAGAGAATATGAACAAAGCTTGGGAGTTCAGAGTTTGGAAAAGAAGGAGAATACTGCAGAAATGAGAAATCTGTATGAAGCAATGAAAAAAGATTAAAAAAAAAATATGAGGTGGATGATACAATCAGGTCTTGGCAGACAGACCTGGGGGAAATCTCATAAACTAAGTATGAAGACCTAGAAAATTTTGAAAATGCTTTTAGAAAAATGATGGCAGAGAAGCAAAAGATGCAAGGGTGATGCAGCTTTCACCCTGCTGTTTTAAACCTCCAGCCTCCCAGTCCACATCGCTGGCCTTGGTGGGGCAAGCACTCTGCCCGTCCTCATTGCTGTGTATCTCTTCTTGGATGAAACTGTTTTACCGGAATTGACCTCCTTTCTCTCCCTGCCAGATAATATCCTTTGCTTTCCAAATATTTTCATAAAGCATTTTCTCTGGAAATCTTCCCCGTGAACTCTGAGCCCCATGCCTTCAACAGGGTCAGTGAAAACAATTCATCTCAAAGTTCCCTTCCTGCTATGGTTCAGTGGCCAGCAACAGAGTTGCCTTTGACCTCCCCACCACCCCTGGCTGACCCCTGAGTGCAGAGAATGTCATTCCTCAGGAGAGATGGCATTTTCTGCTCTGACGTTTTCTTAACATGCTTCATGTCAGGGCACCAGTCTCTCTCCACACTGGTCAATGCCCTCGCCGTTGTGGTTCTTATCTAGAAAGAAAACGACTTCAGTTTCATTTCAGACAAAGGAGGGCTCCTTATGATTAAAAAAAAGTATGATTCTCAGTGAAGATCTACCAGTCATGAAAACCTGCACCTAATTATACATTATCAACAGTTAGAAAACAAAAGCTATAGAAAATACAGGGAAGACTGGTAGGGGACTTGAATGCTTTGCACTTGGTTCTTGAGAGGGCAGTGTTGCCACCCAAAAGACTAGAAAACATTTAAATCACATAATTGATCAGGTAAATTATTGATCAAGTAAACTATTATTATTTTTCTTTTTAGAGAGAGAGAGCGTGCAAGTGGTGGGGGAGGGGCAGAGAGAGAGAGAGAGAGAGAGAGAATCTTAAGCAGGCTCCACACCCAGCACAGAGCCTGTCACCAGGCTTGATCTCATAGCCCTGAGATCCTGACCTGAGCCAAAATCAAGAGTCTGATGCTCAACTGACTGAGCCACTCAGGCACCCCTAATAAGTAAATTATTATTATTAATCAATGTGGAGTTTGGAATTTGTATACATAGTGAGTTGCTCTCTATATTACATATATAACTATCAGGTGAATTATACCACATATACTTATTTATATGTACATATATGTATAGACACACATGTATAATTCATTGATAGATATATATATAAATATATACTTATATACACACATATACTTATGTGTGTAAGGTATGTGTGTATATACATATGTACACTCGGACTATAGGGAATGTAACATCATTCTTCCACACTCAGACTATAGGGAATGTAACATCATTATTCCAGGTGACCAAACATACACAAAATTTGACCATGTATTAAGCCACAAAGTAAAACTTAATAAATTCCAAAAAGTAAAAGAAAAATAGACAAAACATTTTCTGAACCCATTACTGCAAAACTAAAATCTTACAGCAAAAATATCAAATACAAATATCAGAAACTGCAAATAAAATCTCTTGGATTAAAAAGTAAATTAAAACCAATATGATACAATATAAAGAAAATGATAATGAAACATATATCAGGCCCCATGGGATCCAGCTATAACAATGCTCAGGGTCAAATTCATGAAATACAACAAAATTAATTGGAGCAGAAAGAAACCATTAGTAAGGATATAAGATTTTAAAATAATAAAACAGAAATAAGAAAATTGTAGAACCAAATTCCAGAATCAGATTCTTAACCTAATTAGTTTTAGTTAACATAATCAAGGGGAGGGGGAAAAAAAACAGTTTTTTAATACCAAAAAAGAGAACATTAATAAGTAAAACTAATTGGCTCAATTTCATGAAAACGTATGGAAAGGGGCACCCGTGTGGCTCAGTTGGTTAAAAGTCCAACTCTTGATTTCTGCTGAGGTCCTGATCTCAGGGTCATGACCTCAAGATCCTGAGATTCAGCCCAGAGTCAGGCTCCATGAGATTATCTTTCTCTGTCTCCCTCTGCTCCTCCCCCTGACACTCTCTCTCTTTCTCTCCCTCTCTAAAAAAAAATATGGAAGAACCTGAATGAACTAGATGATTTCCTAAGAAATTCTTGGAAAAATACCAAAAATGATCTCAGGAGAAACTGAAAATTCAAATAGAACAATTTTCATAAAAATTTAGAAAATTTTTCAGTAAGTAAGTTATTCAAACAACAGGCCCAATTACTTACATGGAGAAAACTTAACCAAATCTTTAAGAACTGCATAAATGTTATATTTAAGCCATTCAGAGCACAGTAAAAGAAGGAAATTTTCTTAATGAAACAAACAAACTTTATAATTATCTCAACCAGATAGCACAAAAAGATACATATCTGTCTTTATCATGAATATTAATGTAAATGTCCTAAATAAAATATTAGAAACAGAAGCCAGCAGTATAGAATTATACAGCAATACCAGAATGGTTTAATGCTGCAAAACCCATTTATCTAATTTATTATATATTCAAATGATGTATTATATTAGATAAAAAATGAAAAAAGCCATCTCTACAAATTCCAAAGATATTTTAATAACCTTCAGCATTTATTCTTGGTTTTAAAAATGGACTTTTTAAAGAAATCACGACTGATGATATATATATATATATCAACCTCAAATCCATTATTATTATTATAATGGGAGAACACTGAAGCACTCCCATTAAGGTCAGGACCCAGATTAGGATATTAAGCACCGTTACTGCTACTAAACATTGCTATAGGGGCCATAGCTGAAAATTTTAGGAAGAAAGAAGGCATATGGAAGCTGGAAAGGAAGAGGTAAAGTTATCTTTGATTGCGATTAGTATGATTGTATACCTGGATAACCTAAGAGAATCAACTGATATAAAACAAATAAAAAGAATTTGATAAAGGAGCTGGATAATATATATATATATACTTATTTATATTTATATTTATGTTTATATATTTATCTCCATCTGCACACAACAATTATAAGTGATAACAAGAACAACAGAAAGAATTATTCAACATTTAAATAAGAAATCTGTAAGACCTTTATGAGGAAAATTGTAAAGTGCTCCTGAGGGACTTAGGTCTGAAACTGAAACAAATGGAAAACCATACAGTGATGTTGAATTGAAAGAGAGAGTAATCAGATGTCAATTACATTAAGCTGTATTTGAGATCCAATAAAAGTACCAATAGGATTTTTCCTTTGGAACCAGACAAGTTGATTCTGGATTTTAAAGAGGAAAATGGAAAAGGAAAGTAGTTAGGAAAATTTTGGATATGAAAAATAATGAGGATGGAAAACCCATTCAGATATTAAAATATTATAAATATACCTTAATAAAAGAGTGTGCTACTGGTACACAAATCAAGAAATCCACAGAACAGAATGAAAAGTCCATAAATACTGCACAATATATAAATGCATTTAGTCAGTTGTTATGGCAACATTTTAAATAAGTAAGAAAAAATGTATTCTTCAAAATATGATGTTGACAATTTGTATCTATAAGGAAAAAAAAAGTTAGAGCCCTAGCTGACATGGCACACAAATAAATCCTAAATAATCTAAGTCTCATATCCTAAGAGAGAAAACATAAAAATACTAGAAAAGCAATGACATTTTACATTAAGAAGTAGAATAGGGAAGGCATCTTAAACTATTACACAACACTCAAAGCTATAAAAGTATTGATATTGAAATGATTATGATAATTCTGTTTAAAAATAGATAATTAAAAAGACAAATGAAAAACAGAAGCATAATATTCGCAACTTTTATGACTGTAAAAGAGTGATATATATAGTCCCATAATATATAGAGTACCTATAAATCAATAAGAACAAAGACCAAATGCCCAATAAAAGTGAACAAAAGATAATAAAACATTAAAGCGCATAGTAAAAGAACACAAGAACAACAACTGTGCTTCTTTTATCAGTTAAAGATGCAGACTAAAACCAGTAATATACAGTTTTTGCTTATCAGATTTGATAAACAATTGGAGAAGTTACGGTTTATACATTGCTGGTAGGAGTGCAATTTGACATAACCACTGTAAGAAACAATAAGGTCCTGTCTTATCAGAATTTAAAAGTTCAGGTACTCTTTGACTAACACATCTTTTAATAAATTCACACTTGACTAAATGAGGTATGAACATGATTATTCTTTGCAACATTGTAATAGAAACGTATCAGTGATGCACATATATCCACCAATAGAGAGCTGCTGGCTTGAAGAGCAGTGGATCCATGTGATTTAATAAGAAGCAAATTAAAAGAACAAAGCTCTACATATACTGCAAAGGAATGAAGCAAGTAAAAAACAAAGTGAGAAGGTGCAAAACAATGTATCTGGTGGGAGCACACATACTTAGAAGTTTGAAGACCCAAGAAACCAATCTCAGATGTTGCTTCTTGGGAAAAGAACACTTGGAAACAGATGGAGAGGATGACCTTCTTTTCACTACAGACTTGATTTAAAAAAAAAAAATTGCACCATGCAAATGTTCAGTTTAAAATTAATAAATAAAATGGCTATTGGAAAACTCAGTGGAGAAAAATACAAGAAACATGATAAATGCCCACAATGCTTGGGGTTTATGACCATCTTTCATTAGTTCTACTGCACATGCTGCTGTTTATTTCTCAATATACATGAGTCTGTCATGGTAATGCGTGAAGAGAATCTCCAGCAGGAGGGCCCGAGATGGAAGATTCAGATATGTGAAGGGACAAAAGAGTATGGGAATAAATGAGGACAGAATTGAGGCCAGAAAGAGCATGAGCATGAGGTAGTGTAGCAGCTCAGTCAGGGTACCCAGCCACATCGAAAATTTTGGAATTTGCTTTAAAAGTCGCTGAAACGTTCTAAGCAGCATAGTGACAAAATCAGATCTAGTTTTTAAAGGGCATTCTTTTTTTTTTTTTTTAAGATTTTATTTGACAAGAGAGAGACACAGCAAGAGAGAGAACACAAGCAGGGGGAGTGGAAGGGGGAGAAGCAGGCTTCCCGCTGAGCAGGGAGCCCAATGCGAGGCTCAATTCCAGGACCTGGGTATCACGACCTGAGTGGAAGGCAGACACTTAAGGACTTGAGCCATCCACGTGCCCCAAAGGGCATTCTTTTTTTTTTTTTAAACATTTATTTATTAATTTGACAGAGAGAGACATAGCAAGAGAAGGGAACACAAGCAGGGAAAGTGGGAGAGGGAGAAGCAGGCCTCCCGCGGAGCAGGGAGCCCAGTGAGGGGCTCGAACCCAGGATCCCGGGACCACGACCCGAGTGGAAGGCAGATGCCCAACGACTGAGCCACCCAGGTGCCCCCCTAGAGGGCATTCTTTTTTTTTTTTTTAAAGATTTTATTTATTTATTCATGAGAGACAGAGAGAGAGAGAGAGAGGCAGAGGGAGAAGCAGGCTCCCAAGGAGCAGGGAGCCCGATGTGGGACTCGATCCCAGGACTCTGGGATCATGACCTGAGCAGAAGGCAGACGCTTAACCAACTGAGCCACCCAGGTGCCCCTAGAGGGCATTCTTAATAAAAAAAAAAAAACAAAAAACAGACTGGGGGGAAATATTTATAATATGGGTAAGAAAAAAATAGTTGGTAACCAGAAAAAAAATTTTCAACCCTGGAAACAATGCAGTTAAGTTGGATAGAAGACATAAATGAGAAATTCAGAGAAAAAGACAGTAACTTAAACATCAAAAGACCTAAAATTTCATGTGCCACCTTGACACCTTTGAACCTCATGGGGACCCAAATGTCTAACTGTGGGTTCCCCTGCTTTCCCCAGACATGCCCCCCACCTAGTGGGAAAGGCTCCTAACCTGGCTAATTACCATTTCAGCTGGACCGGATATACTCCACCTGGTCCTACTGGCCTTCACTTCCCTGCCAGCCCATGAAATTATGCAAACAAGTCAATCGCATCCTCTGAAAAGCTTGTCTCCCACAGCCCCCTTGCAGCCCCATGTGGACCTGTGTGGTATTCAGTGTCTTCCTCCCCAAGACCATGAGCATATGTGAACAATAAACTGCTGAGAATCTCTTCTGCCCAGTGTCAGGTGTCATCTGTCTCATCCTATTTAAGACTGAGGATCACTCCCTCACCAATGGAGTATATAGGAGGTGATCAGACCATTATTTCATTTGTAATTAGAGAAACATTTCCTGAAACACCAACGTGGGATATTTTTACCCAACAGATTCACAAAACTATGAAGAATTGATAGTAACCTATGATGGCAATAGTTTGGACGAGCATATAGATTTGACGGGTTTTTTTCCCTTGTGGTATCGATTAATATATGCATATCCTATGACCTCTAATTTGTCTTCTATTTATCTTGTAGAAACTTTACGTAGATGCACTGTTGATGACAGAGAAAAAATGGATAGGGCTCAGAGGTCCACCAGTAAGATAATAGTTTGATGAATTTTGATACAACCAACTGTATTTAATTCTCGTGGACTGGCTCAGTCATCATCATTTCCAAACTTCTTATATGTTTCCCTGTAGTACAGAGATGGAAAATCTCAAAACTTTATTTGCTATGCTCCTTAATTACAAGTGTAACTTAGGTCTGTGAATTAGATGTGCTCATGTGTGATTTGACTTTGTATCTATGTTAAGTGAGACAGAGACAGCATGAAGCACCATTAAAAATATTTAATTTTTAAAATATTATTAGATTTATAGACACAATTGAGAAGATAATACAAAGCTCCCAAAATACCCTCATACTTAGTCTCTTATATTTGTTACAATTAATGAACCAGTATTTCTTCTTCTTCTTCCTCTTCCCCTTCTTCTTCTCTATCTTTCTTCTTCTTCTTCTTCTTCTTTCTTCTTCCTCTTCCTCTTCCTCTTTCTCCTCTTCCCCTTCTTCTTTCTTTCTTTCTTCTTCTTCTTCTTCTTCTTTTCTTCTTCTTCTTCTTCTTCTTCTTCTTCTTCTTCTTCTTCTTCTTTTCTTCTTCTTCTTCTTCTCTTCTTCTTCTTCTTTCTTCTTCTTTTCCTTCTTCTTCTTATTACTACTGAAGTCTATAGTTTACTGAGATTTCCTCAGTTTTTACAGAATGTCTTTTTTTTTTTCAGGAACTGCCAAAGTTTTAGTGTTTAATATTTAACAGCATGACTGACCAAGGTCCAAGATGTGGAGTTACCATACTCAAGAAACTGGGGGGAGAATCACTCTATAGACTAACTATATAGTGTGTGGTAAGAAGAACGCACACTTTAGAAACACTATTTACACATAGCAGTTGCTTCAAAAATCCATTCAGTCCTCTCTTGGCTTATAAAAATGGTGTTCTGGACTTCAGTGTGAATTAGCTGCCTTCAACTCTTTGGTGTGGAAGGGATCTTGTTTTCACCTTCTAGCTCTTTCACCCAGCCTATGTCATGAGGTTGGCAATGTTTTTCTCCAGGTCGTCAGTGCAACTGCTCATGTCATCAATTGTTCCAATGACCTGGTCAGACGTGGTCTGAAATTTATCTTGCATCTGTTGCAGGAGTGTCTGCACCACTGAGGTGAGATCCTGCAAGGCCTTGGGGTCAGTCTCAGCCATCTCCCCAGTTCCCGGCTTGACAGTGAATTCCAGAATGTCCTTTTCTGTTTTAGAATTTTGTTGAGGATCCCACTTTACATTTACTTGTCATTCTTCCTTGGGCTTTTTCTTGTCTTGTGGCATAATTCTCAGACTTTCCTTGTTTTTAATGATCTTGACAGATTGGAGGAACATTGGTCAATTATAGGATGTCCCTCAAATGGAATTTGTCTGAATTTCTTTCTCATGATCATACTGGAGTTGTAGGTTACTGGAGGAAAACCACAGAGGTAAAGTGCTGTATTCATCACTTCATATCACGGGTACATACTGTCAACATTACCTATCACTGTCAGTGTTGACCTTGATCACCTGGCTGGGGTAGTTTGTCAGGTTTCTCCACTGTAAAGTTTCTCTTTCTTTCCCACTTTTCATACTGTTCTATTTGAAGTGAAATTACTGTAAATCAGCTCACACTTAAGGAGTGGGGATTTAAGCACACCCGAATGGTTACTCCAAAAATCCCCTCCGCTTCATCTGTTCAACCCCTCCCCACTCCTGAGCTCCTGACAATCACTGATCTCTTTATTAACTCTATAATTTTTCATTTTCCAGAATGTTATAAATTGGTATCATAGGATGTTTAACCTTCTCAATCTGGCTTTTTTAATATAGCAATATGCACTTGAAGTCTATCCATGTCTTTTCTTGGATTGATAGCTCATTTCTTTTTATTGTTGAAATAATACATACACCTGGTTTTGATATAAGGACAATGCTGGTCTCAGAATGAGTGAGGAAGCATTACCTCTGCTTATTTTCTGGAAGAGAATGTAGAGATTGGATATCTCTTCTTTCTTAAATGTTTGATAGAATTCATCAGTGAAGCATATTTGGTTCTGGTGCCTTCTTTTTTGAAAGATTATTAGTTATTGATATAATTTATTTAATAAATAAAGACTTTTTATGCTGTGACTTCTGGTAGCTTGTATCTTTCAAATAAATTGTCCATTTCATCCAAATTATCAAATTTATGGGTATAGAGTTGTTCATTATATTTATTTACAATTTTTTTTAACATCCAAGGGATCAGCACTTTCAGGACTTTTAACTTTTTTTTTTTTTTTGAAAGGCAGACTGCCACATGCAGTGCCTCATTTGGATGTGTCTGGACGTGGATGGAACTGGAGGGTGTTATGCTTAGTGAAATAAGTCAATCAGAGAAAGACATGTATCATATGACCTCACTGATATGAGGAATTCTTAATCTCAGGAACAAACTGAGTATTACTGGAGTGGTTGGGGGTGGGAGGGATGGGGGTGGCTGGGTCATAGCCTTAGGGGAGGGTATGTGCTACGGTGAGCGCTGTGAATTGTGTAAGACTGTTGAATCACAGATCTGTACTTCTGAAACAAATAACACAACATATTTTAAGAAAAAAGAAAAAGAAGAAGATAGCAGGAGAGGAAGAATGAAGGGGAGTAAGTCAGAGGGGGAGACGAACCATGAGAGATGATGGACTCTGAAAAACAAACTGAGGTTTCTAGAGGGAAGGAGGGTAGGGGGATGGGTTAGCCTGGTGATGGGTATTAAAGAAGGCACATTCTGCATGGAAAAAAAAATTTTTTTAACATAATGCAACTTTTCTGAGACAATTGTTCTTATCACACTTATTTAAATGTAGATTTTCCGTGGGCAGATGGGAATTTAATAAATACTATGTAATTCCAAAAAAAAAATTTAATTGGATGTGTCTGGAAACTTGGAAGCTTGACTACTCTACTGTTCTCCTACAAATGGACCTTGAGAGCTTATTTGGAGATTCTAACAGGGGAGCACAGGTACTCCTATACCTTGACTGAGGAAAATGGCCCTCCTGTATGGGGGAAGGTTGTTCTCTTGGGCACTCAGCTTCAGGAGGAGTGGTGAGGGAGGAAGTGGATACCCACTTAGCCAGCCAGACCAGCCATATCAACACTGGTGATCAATGAAGTGACAGATATCACAGCCGGATCACCTTCACATCCTTAACTAACTTTTAATTACTGATATTGGTAATTTTTGTCTTTTATTGTTTCTTGGTTTGCCTCGCTGGAGTTTTATCAATTGTACTGATATTTTCAAAGAACTAGTTTTTGATTTGTTGATTTTTTTTCTCTATTGTTTTCCTGTTTTCACATCCACTGTTCTCTGTTTTTATTTCTTTTCTTCTGATTGCTTGAGGCCTAAATGGCTCTTCTGTCTGTAGTTTCTTATGGTGAAAGATTAAATTACTGGTTTAGATCTTTTTTCAAATAAATACATTTAATGCTGTAGGTTTTCCTCTGAGCATTGTTTTTACTGCATCTCATGCAATGTTATAATATGCATTTGCATTTTCTTAAAATATTTTATTTATTTATCTGACATAGAGAGAGTGAGCACAAGCAGGGGGAACAACAGGCAGAGGGAGAGGGAGAAGCAGGCTCCCCACTGAGCAGGAGGCCCAATGTAGGGCTGGATCCCAGGACCTTGGGATCATGACCTGAGCCAAAGGCAGACATAGACACTCAACCGACTGAGCCACCCAGGTGCCCCAACATTTTCATTTTTACATAGGTCGAATATTTTTTTAAATTTCTTTTGACACTCCTTTTGACCCATATATTATTGAGAAGTCAATTTACAGATATTTTCAGATTTTTGAGCTGTATTTCTGTTAACAATTTCTAGTTTAATTCCATTATCATTTGAGTTCATACTATATAATTTGTATTTGTTTAAATGTATTAAGTGTATTTTATGGCCCAAAATATGGTCTATCTTGGTGAATGTTCATGGGAGTTTGAGAAAATGTGTATTCTGCTATTGTTCAATGGAGTAGTCTATAAATGTTAATTAGATTCAGTTGATTGATTGTACTGTTCAGTTCTACAATATTCCTACTAATTTCCTGCCTGCTCATTTGCCAGTCACGGATAAGGGTGTTGAAGTCCCCAACTCTAAGTATTAATTCATCTATTTCTACTTGCTGTTCTATCAGGTTTTGCCACATGTATCTTAACACTCTGTTATAAATACATACACTTAGTATTGTTATTATCTTCTTGGAGACTTGGCCTCTTTTATCATTATGTAAGTATCTACATTATTCTTGATAGTTTTCTTTGTCCTGAGGTCTTTAATTAATTTGTCTTAAATTAATATAGTTACCCAGATTTATTTATTTATTTATTTATTTTTTTTAAAGATTTTATTTATTTATTTGACAGAGAGAGACACAGCGAGAGCAGGAACACAAGCAGGGGGAGTGGGGGAGGGAGAAGCAGGCTTCCCGCAGAGCAGGGAGCCTGATGCAGGGCTCGATCCCAGGACCCTGGGATCATGACCTGAGCCGAAGGCAGACGCTTAACGACTAAGCCACCCAGGCGCCCCTACCCAGATTTATTTTGATTAGTGTTAGCATAGTATGTCTTTCTCCTTCCATTCGGGTTTTTTTTTTCCCCCTTCATTTTTAAAATTGTGAAATACACATAGCATAAAATTTATCTTTGTAACTATTTGTAAGTATACAGTACAGTGTTGTTAAATATGTTCTTAAATTTGTGCAACCGTCACCACCATCTATCTTCATAATTCTTTTCATTTTGTATAACTGAAACTTTAAACACACTGAACAATAACTCCCCATTCCTCTCTCTCCCAGGCCTCTGGCAATCATCATGATCTTTTCTGTCTCTATGAAACTGACCATTCTAAGTACCTCATGTAAGTGGAATCATACAGTATTTGTCTTTTTGTGACTGGCATATTTCACTTCACATAATGTCTTCAAGTTTCATCCATGTTATAGCATATATCAGAGTTTCCATTTTAAAGCTGAATACTATTTAATTGTAAGTATATCCCACATTTTGCTTATTCATTCATCTGTCTATGGACACTTGGGTTGCTTCCATGTTTTAGCTATTGTGAATAATGCTGCTATGAACATACAAACACCTCTTTGAGACTCTACTTTCAAATCTTTTGGATATGTATCTAGAAGTGAGGTTGCTGAATCCTATGTTAATTCTATTTTTTTTTTAAGAACCACTGTTCTGTTTTCCACAGCAGCTGTGCCATTTTATATTCCCATCAAAAGTGCACGAGTTCCAATTCTTCACAGCCTCACCAACACTTCTTTTTTTCTGATTTTCTTCATCATAACCATCTTAATTGTCCTTGTATTTATCTTTATTGGTAAATTTATTTATTTATAGTGCTTGAAGTTACTGTCTAGTGGCCTTTCATTTCATCTTGCAAGCCTCCCTTGAGCATTTCTTACAGGGCAGGTCTAATGGTAACAAATTCCCTCAGCTTTTGTTCATTTGGAAAGGTCTTAATTTTTCCATTTTTTTTTAAAGATTTTATTTATTTATTTGACAGAGAGACACACAGCGAGAGAGGGAATGCAAGCAGGGGGAGTGGGAGAGGGAGAAGCAGGCTTCCCATGGAGCAGGAAGCCCGAAGCGGGGCTCGATCCCAGGACGCCAGGATCATGACCTGAGCCGAAGGCAGATGCCCAACGACTGAGCCACCCAGTTTGTTGCAGGGCTGCAGGGTTCTTGTTTCATGGAGTCAAAGAATGAATCTCATGGACAAAATGGTGAAGTGAAGTGCAAGTTTATTGTGAAGGTGAGAACAGAAAGGAAAGAAAAAAAAAGCTCTCTAGAGTGAGAAGGGTCCAGAATGGGTTGCCACTGAGGGCTTTTATGGTAGGTCTTTCCCTAGAAAACTGAGCATGTCAGACAAACATAGTGGATCTGTAAATATCATGAGAATATCCTGTCTATATTTAGAACCAACATGGTAGAATTGCAAATATCATGAGACTATCCTTTCAATATTTAAAACCAACATGGTAAATAAATTGTAAATATCATGAGAATATCCTGTCTATATTTAGAAAGAATATGGTGGATGTGTTAGGTTCCCTTCTCTTTGGTTAATATATTTTCTATAACATTTCCTCACATCTGGGATTTCTGTGGGCCTGATTCATAGCCCTCTATGTGAGTCTAGTCATGTAGGCCTCTACCTATCTCTCCTTACCTAGCCTTGCCTGTCCCTTACTCAGTTTTGCCAGATATAGGATTTATAGTTGACAGTGTTCTTTTTCTTTCACTACTTTGACTATATTGGCCCACCAGCTTCAGCAAACCAAAATTTCTGATGAGAAATCTAATGATAATCTTATTGAGGATCATTTGTATGTGATGAGTTGCTTCTTTCTTGTTTTCAAGATTTTTCTCTTTGTCTTTGTTTTTCAAAAATTTGACTATAATGTGTCTCAGTGTGGGTTTTTCTTAGTTCATCTTCCTTGGCTTGTTGAGCTCCTTGGATATTTATAGTCATGTCTTCCATAAAATTTGGGAAGTTTTTAGTCATTTTGTTAGGCGGGAAGCTAGGCATGAGTGATAGGAGGATGGACCTTAGATGTCCTGATAGAGAGCCCCAACAGAGGACTGCTCAGGGACCACTCCACTCCACCCATCTTGCAGTCAGTCTCTGGTTACAACATCCTGGCAGAGAAAATGTTAAGTTTGTTGTGCTTGTTACACTTATGCAGAAAGCAGCCACTTGTCTTTATTTGATCTATGTCTCTAGAATAGAAATAATGTGGTTTCCTACTGGATGCAGGCATTTTGGTTTTTTTTGTTTGTTTGTTTGGGGTTTTTTTGTTTGTTTGTTTTTGGATGCAGGCATTTTGAATACATCTTGCGAAAGGACATGCATAGGTGGCTAATTATTATATAATCCAGGCCTGTGACTCAAAGGACCCACCCAAAAGAAAAACTAGATATAAGCCCACACCCTGGAGTTTCTGGGCCTTTGTTTCTCTCCACTGGCCCGCTCCTCCCTTGGAGTATACTTTAATAAAACTTTGCTTTGCTTTGCTTTACTTTCATTTCACTGTTCTGTAATTCTTTACTGTGGCAGCAAAAGGAACCGAGGCTTCTTTCCTTTTCCATCCAACTCTTGGTAACAATTTTTTCTTCATTTATTTGCATTGCCCCTTTCTCTCTTTTCTCCTGAGACTGCCTGGATATGTATGTTAATATGTTTGATGGAATCGCATAGGTCCCTTATGCTCTGTTCAGTTTCTTCAATCTTTTTTTCCAGACTGGATAATCTCCATTGTTTTAGCTTCAAGTTCAGTGATTCTTTTTTCCTATCCCTTCAAATCTGCCTTTGAACTCCTCTAGTGAATTTTTAATTTCAGTTATATTTTGCAGCTCCAAAATTTCTTTTTGGTTTCTTTTTAGGTTTTCTATCTTTTTATTATTATCTCTATTTTGTTTATACAACATTTTGCTGACTTTCATCACATCTTCCTTCTGTCCTTTGAACACTGTTAAGGCAGTTGTTTTAAAGTTTTTGTCTAGTAGAGTTGCTATCAGGTCTTCTCCAGAAACAGTTTCTGTATATATATATCTTTTTATCTTCCTTTGAATGGGCTATACTTTCTAGTTTCTTTGTATACCTTGTGTTTTTTTTTTTTTTTTTGGTTGAAAACAGGGTATTTGAATCTAATAACATGGTAACACTGCAATCAAATACCCTTCTTTCCTAGAATTTGCTAATTGGTTTTTGTTATTGCTTTGTTTATTTTTTTAAATTGTAGACTCTCTGCCAAAGATCAGCTTGAGATGCAAACTTACAGTATTCTCAGGTCTTTCCTGAGCCTGAGAAGACTCAGGTCTTTCCCCTGGGCATTTGCAGTCACTTGCTCATGTTCCCTGTAAATGCAGTTGCTTTCCAAGTCCTAGTTTTCAACAGCTGGCTCCCAAAAGGGAAAAAAGAGAAAAATGAAGACGAAGAAAGGGGTGTTGGCCTTGTAAATGCCATGGAGCTCACTTCAGCCAGAGAAGGAGGGGCTTGCAACAAATGGGGTAGATGCAACAACAATGGCCCCCACCTCTCTGTCTGCACTTCTGTGATCAGAAAAAGCAATAAGAGCCCTGATTCCTGATATTTGGAATAACTTTTTCCCTATCCTGGCTCCCATAAGCTGGGCACAGTTTGCCGAAGGAACACATGCACAGTCGCCTGCATAAAGGTTGAGCTCCACTATGAGCTTAAATGGACTGAAATTAACTGCAATTTACCATCCAAATCTTCCCTTGGAAGTTGAAACCTTCAGTAGACTCCAGAGTTCCAAAACAGTCACATCAGACAGATTCTGCAGACAACAGCTGTTGTCTAGGTGGGAAGAGGGACTCTTGGTTCTTCATACTCTGCCATCTTCCTCCACCCATTTACTATAATGTGTCTGTGTCTTCATACTTAAAAGAGGTATGTTGTATAAAATATATAACTGGATATTTTTTAATCCAGTATGAAAATCTTTGTCCTTTAATTGGCATATTAAGATACTTTACACTTAATGTGATTGTTGATATAGTTGGATTGATGTCTATCTACCACGTTTAGAACAGTTTTCTGTTTATTATAGTTCATTCTCTCTTTTTTTTTGCTCTTCTCTAGTTTTAATTTAGCATGCATATAATTACATTTTTCTTCTCTCTTTGCATATATTATACTTTAAAAAAATTTTAGTGATTGCCCTATAGTTTGCAATATACATTTACAACTATGTAAATCTATGTAACATGATACTTCTTCAAGGGTAATACAGGTAACTTAGAATATTCCTAAATCCTCCCTGCCTCCTTTATAAAATTGCTGTCATTTATTTCCCTTATTTGTATCACATAATCACACAATACACTGTTCTGTTACTGTTATTGTTTTAAACAGACATTTATCTATTAGATCAATTAAGAATAATAAAAATAAAAGATTTTACTTTACTTTCGTTTATTCCTTCTCCAATGTGTTTTCTGGTCTTTTGAAAATGTAGATCCAAGTTTCCAGTCTATTATTTTCCTTCTCTGTGAAGAACTTCATTTCTTTTTTTTTTTATGTTATGTTAATCACCATATATCATTAGTTTTTGATGTAGTGTTCCATGATTCATTGTTTGCCTATAACACCCAGTGCTCCGTTCAGTATGTGCCCTCTTTAATACCCATCACCACACTAACCCAACCCCCCACCCCCCTCCCCTCTAGAACCCTCAGTTTGTTTCTCAGAGTCCGTAGTCTCTCATGGTTCATCTTCCCCTCCAATTTTCCCCCCTTCATTTTTCCCTTCCTGCTATCTTCTTCTTCTTCTTTTTTTAAACATATAATGTATTATTTGTTTCAGAGGTACAGGTCTGTGATTCAACGTCTTACACAATTCACAGTGCTCACCATAGCACATACCCTCCCCAATGTCTATCACCCAGCCACCCCATCCCTCCCACCCCCCACCACTCCAGCAACACTCAGTTTGTTTCCTGAGATTAAGAATTCCTCATATCAGTGAGATCATATGATACATGTCTTTCTCTGATTGACTTGTTTTGCTCAGGATAATACCCTCCAGTTCCATCCACATCATTGAAAATGGCAAGATTTCATTCCTTTTGATGTCTGCCTAATATTCCATTCTTCTTTATCCATTCAAGATATAAATGTAGGGATCTGAAGGGATACGTGCACCTCGATGTTTATAGCAGCAATGCCCACAAGAACTTCATTTCTTGTAGGGAATTCTATTGGTGATGAATTCCTTTCATTTTTGGTTTTCTGAAAAAGTCTGTATTTCTAATTCTCTTTTGAAAAATGATTTTTCTGGATATATATTCTAGATTTGCAGGGAGTTTCTTTTAATATATTGAGTATGACATGCCTGGGTGCAGATTCTTTGTTATTTATCCTACTTTGTATTCTTTGAGCATCCTAGATCTGTGGTTTGATGCCTGCCATTAATTCTGAAAAGTTCTTATCCATTATTGCTTCTAATATTTATTCTACTCCATTCCTTCTCTCTTCTCCTAGTATTTCATTAGGCAGGTTATTTCTTTTGAAATTATTCCAAAGTTCTTGGATATTCTGTTCTGGGTTTTTTTAATTATTATTCTTTGTTTTTTCTCTTTGAATTTTAATTTGGCAAGTTTCTATTGACATATTTTCAGGCTCACTGATTTTTTTCTTTGGCTGTTTCCAGTCTACTCATTAGCCCATTAAAGGCATTCTTTATTTCTGTCACTGTTTTATTTTTTCTAGCATTTTCTTTTGATTCTCTCTTAGAGCTTCCAATCTCTTTTAACATTTTTATCTGTTCTGGAATATTGTTTACTTTTTACCCATTATTATCCTTAGCAAATTAATTATAATTATTTTAAATTCCCTATCTGATAAGTCCAATTCTATGTCAGGTGTGAGTTTTGTTCAGATTTGCCTTTATTATAAGGTTTTAAGTTAATCTGACTAGAAGTGTTTGATGTTTGCTATAGCTGTGGTTTTAAATTTGTCTGGTTTTCTTGTTTCTGTCTCTCTTGTTGTCTGAGTTTCCCTAAGAACCGCTTAAGTAGGATCTGATCCTTGCAGCAATTTTATCTCTTCTAGTTGTAACCCACTGTTAATGTATTGTAGCCCTGTTAATGTAATGGTAAGAAGTGCAGGAGAATCCTTCATGGTTTGCCTCTCTCTCTGTTTTTATCACTTAACTATAGGAAATAAACTGGAGGTTGTTGGAAGGGAGGTGGGTGGGGGGATGGGGTAATTGGGTGATGGGCATTAAGGAGGGCACTTGAAGTAATGAGCACTGGTGTTATATGCAATTGATGAATCACTAAATTCTATCCCTGAAACTAATAATACAGTATATGTTAACTAAATTGATCTTTAAAAAAAAGGAGGGGGGGAAGAAGTGCAGGAAAGGAAGTGTTCCATAATCTTATGATTATATTTCAAGGTTTTCTTAGTGGACCTGAGTCCTTAGGCATTAACCATCACATTTTTTAAGTGAGACAGAAGGCCATGAGCCATTACATATAAGCTTTATTTGATGCCAGATATCCTGGGGTCACTTAATGAATGATAACAGAAGGAATTCATTCAGTTGCCCAGATCTATCTTAGGTCATAGACTGTGGCTTTCCCAGCCCTGCATGAGTTTGAAGGCACAAAGTAAGAACCACAAAATCATCAAGAAAGAAAGTTGTTGTGAAGTTTCCTCACTTCCTTTTGACTTCCTTGGAGAAGAGATGGCTTGTATAAGACCTGGCACTTTCTATCTGTCCCCAGAGACACACAGGAGATTCTGTTCAATCCTTAAAGTGTACTGTTGATAATATGAAAATGTGTTTCTAGGGAGCATTACCAGTGGCTTCGACTTTCTCAGATGACCTGGTGCTATATTAATAAATGTTAAGCCCACAAACTCCCCACTAGTCAATAAATAATGAAAGCTGAAATCACTAAATATTATGCCTCTGAGGGCTATTTCATTGAAATTCACTGATTCAACACTTTTCCAAGGAAGTTCTGCCTCATTCAGCATTCTTACTATAGAGTTTGCCAGCCTGAATACCAAGGTCCTTCAAGGCCCTCCTTACTGTTGTCACCCCTTCTCAGCGCTCAAATGATGGTGATAAAAGCTTGATTCTCAGAGAATTGCAGTTGTATTGAGTCTCTAAAGGCTGGTTCATTTCTACTGAGTCTCCAAGTCTGTGGAAGAAAAACAGATATGCTCTCTCTGTGCCTGATGAGCAGATTTTGCTTCTCTCTACTCCCACTATAAAGTTTAAAAGCACAAATTAAAAAGCTTTAAAAGGCTGACTCAAAGCCTTTTCCTTCTGTTAACAGTATCTTAGAATATTATATTTGGAAGATTTGGTTTCATAATGTATCAGTGCTCTTATTCTGGAATTTCCAGAGCCAATTCTTCAAAAATGGCTTCTCCAGCAAGGCCATGCAAGTTGTGTGCTACCAATATGTCTACTAACACCAAGAGTAAAAAAGTCAGCAACCCTTCTCATGTTTCCTTCCAGGGTGAGGACGGAGGGTGCTCATCGGAGGGATTGTTGGGAGAGGAGGAGAAACACGAACCCAATTGCATCCTCAGAGCAACTGCAGTTGGGACACAAACCACACATTGGAGAAAGTACCCTCGCTCTTCATTTCCAAATTCCTGCAGCATCACGTGTTTTTAGGGTGCTACATGTCCCCAGGCACAGAGATGTCTCATACTGCCACCTAGGCATCTGTCCTGTTTATGATGTCCTTGACTAGGGAGCAGGGAGAGAGTTCCAGAGCAGGTTTGTATACTCCAGGCAGGTCTGATTCCCCATAAATCTGTATGTTGGTCTGCACACTTGTTTCTTTCCACTTCAACAGTCAATGGTGATTTATAAGTATCCTTCTGAATAAATTTGTGGTATTGAGGAAAGACCTGGGAACATTGAATTTAAAAAACAAATAGGGACCAAAGTAAAACCTGAGCCTTTCCTTGTTAGTTGTGAGTTTGGGGGCAGGGACATCACTTACTCTACACTTCGTCACCACAGAAGTGGGGTCCCTGATACCTTCCACACATGGATGTAGTCAAAGGAGATAATGGGTATTTGCAAATAATTGTAGACATCAAGGAAAACATAATGTACGTCTACTATGCCTTCCATTCCCTCTTCACTGTTATATATTTCTTATAACTTTATTTATGCATGCTACAAGGGATAAGACTTCCATAAAACTAATTCAAGACTGACTTCTGGTAAGACATTATACAGAAAACAATGGCTAAATGGTTGCAGGCATGGATGCAAGGAACAGCACAGCTGCTAAAGGCAGAATGGGAGCTTGGTCAGGGTTGTTGGCCCCTCTCAAGGCTGAGGGTCAGCAGAATGAATGTGAAGTTGGTGTCTAGAACAATTCTTAGCCCATCAGAATCCTTTATCAAAATGCTAAAGCATTTGTCCAGAATGCTAATTTTTTCCTAGGATGAGGTTTATGCATTACATCACACAAAAAGTTCTGTTCCAGATCAAGGCTGAAATAAGCTTTCTTGTATAAATGTTTGCAGAGTATCTAAATCTCTGTTAGTATCTGTTAAAAAGAAAAAGTATGCACCAGCCTTTTAATTTGTATTTGCTCTTTGAATCTGGAGGAAGTCATATTGCCCAAGCAAACATTTAGGAGGTTTAGAGCCACCTGATGGACAACACCAGGCCAGCTGCCATCTAGAAGGGATACTTGATTTCAGGAGCTCAGTGTGCTAATTTGTAAAGGAAGATAGAATCTCCTTTGCCCTAGAGTGATGGGAGAGCAGACCTTGGCAGGAATGCCCACCTCCCACCCCTATGTGAAACCCCTGCCATGGGTCCAGAAGGGACTGGCCATTTCTAGCCAAAAGTCAGGCTATCTTAGACATAATTAAGAGATTCATAATTTCTGGTTGAATGTTTTAGGGTTATTTTCTTCTTCTCTTGGGGGCTGTGAGAGTTAAATGTCCGTGAAAAAATCTAAACATTTTATAATTTGAAATATTGGCTTCTATCATCCTTATCCTGGTTCTGTGGGACCTATTTTCTTAATAGGATCTTAATTTAAGAGTAAAGTTGCAGATCCCAGCTGTGTTCACAGGAGCCACTTAACTCTGTCTGCAAGTAACAAGCAAAATCATAAAAATTATCCAGAGGATAAAAGGTGCATTATACAGACAATCAAGCCCCAATGTGCCGTGATCCTCAGGCTAGCTGGAGTACAGCAATGAAAGGAGCATGACCCCCCTGCCCACCCATAGAGAGGAGTTTGAGATGTCATGGCCTTGGGCAGCATACTATGGCCTGGTCCATGTTATTAGGTCACTCACTGAGGAGTTCTTGAACCCATAACTACAGCTAACAGCCCAGCCGTGGGTCTGAAATGTACCAATTACTCATCCTTATCTTCCAGGGGGTCCCACTCTGGCATTTGAGAGAGAAGACCTCAGAGAACAATCATCTTATCACAATGAGGAAACTTGAGTTTGAGTAACTGTCATTAAATACTCATGTTGTCTTTGGCTATGTATTTAATCTCCCTGATCCTCAGGTGTTTATTTTTTAATCTCTGTCTTTCATTGCAATGAGTGGATCTTAAACTGTTACTAAAGTGTCAGAATTCTGTTTCCAAATGAAAATTAACCCAGAAAATGCACGTGCATATGTGCATAAATTTATATATCTATGCACAGGTACACACATACATACATATCGTATGTTTATATATTTAAGAATACCATATCACATTCACACATATAGATACACACAGACACATGCATTTACAAAAGCACAATTGCTTTGGTTGAAACTCAGTCCCTATCTCCCAGTCTAGCTTTCATGGTGACCCCAGGCACTGTCACAAAAGTCTTGGGCTCCACCCAACTCTGGTCTAAAACTGCCAAGCTTTACAATTCAAAGTCAAAGGCCTTTCCCCACCAACCATCTTGCCAATGAATCTGAAAATGTGGACCTTCACATGAATCAGTACTACCTAAACCAAAATCTCTTGAAGGAAAGGGGACATTTTTTTTTTCTATTTTGAGGAATTAAATTTGGCAAAAAGCAAACTTCTTTTAAGAACCAGGAGAGTTCAGTGAGTGTGGGGCTTGGACACCCTAAACCTTTAGGACCTTTAGATCACCCAAAATGTCTTTGGAGTGGACAGTCTATGTTTTAAGCACTTTTTGTCACAAATAAACTCTAGTTTTCTGTGCTTTCTGCCTTTGGGCAAATTGCTTAAGTTCCATAAGCCTCAGTTTGCTTAGAAGTAAAAGGAGAATAAAGATAAGACTTATTTCATGAGGTTTTGGTGAAGATTGTATGAGATGATCCATGGAGAGGACTTAGCACAGCATCTAGAACATAATAAACACTTCCTGGTTGTTGTCATCTTTACAAGTTCCTGCTCTTGCCATGTAGAAGGACTAGTGCTAGCAGCACTGGCAAAAGTCATAAAAACATTTCTGGAGAAGAGTAAGTATGACCTGGTGACCTTTCAACTTTAGTGGGCAAAGAAGAAAGAAGAAAACATTCAAGCCAGAAGAAAGACACCTTATGGAATATGGAAGCATGAGGTGATGAAACAAAGGCTCGTCAAATGAAGAGAGAGACATTAAGTATTCACTATGTGATACTAATGGCTTAGAACCATGTGAAGACCTCAGAAGATGTATGGTACCTGAGCAGAGCATTTAGAAATTGATGAGTTTTGGGATACATGGAAGGTGGTATTGTGGGAGGGAGAAAGTGACTAAAATCAAAGCTCCTGATGATCACAGAATTCACAGGACTGGAGGAGTTTACACTATGAAAGGGAGAGCTTGTAGTTGAGAGGAGTAAGATGAGAGGTTTGTGGGACACCTGGAAGGCTGGTAAGTGGTGGACAGAAGGTTGAGCCTGATCTCTGAGTGGGGCAAGAACTTGGCTAGGCTGGGTTCAGGACTGAGTGAATGAGGGTAGTTGTCTCACCCAGATTTGCAATGAGTGAGCAAATAAGTGGCTCAATGGAAACAGTGATTACATTACCTTAGTTCCCTGCTGGGTGGGCACCTTCTGGTAAAATTGATGATAATTTGTGTCACCTTTACATTAAAGTGTACCTGAGCTTATAGTACATCCCAATGCTAAACATTCACATACTCCCATCGAAAAGCTCAAATAGACATCTCTCTCTCTCTCTCTTTCTCACACACACACACACACACACACACGCACACACACACACACACACACACGAAAGAAAATACTCCTAGTTGCTACAGTCCTCATTTCTGTAATTGATCACAGGGTCATAGCTGATATGTGTCTCAAATAGTTGGGGTTATTTTCCCAGTTAGGTGACCCAAACTTTAATTCCGAAAGGGTCTGAGTCCTTAGCTGTCCCACCTTTGTAAAATTGCTGTTGTTGTCTGCATTTGTTTCCAAAGGATGCCAGACAAATTATCACAAACTGGTTGTCTTAAAACAATAGAAATTTATTCTGTCAACAGTTCTGGAGGTCTTAAGTCCCAAATCAATGTGTCAGCAGGGGTAATTCCTTCTGTAGTTCCTGATTGAGAAACTATCCCATGCCTCTCTCCTAGTTTCTGGTGGTGGCTGGCAATCCTTGTCATTCCTTGACTTGTTTCTACATAACTCCAACCTCGATCCATTGGCACATAGCATTCTTTCCATGTATGTGTCTACATCTCTTCTACACTTCTTATAAGGATACAAGTCACATTGGATTAGGGTTCACCCTAAGCCAGTATGACCTTAACTTGATTATATCCCCAAAGACCTTATTTTCAAAGTAAGATCACATTCACAGGTACCAAGGTTTAGGATTTCAGCATATCTTTGTGAGGGACACAATTTAATTCATGAAATTATCTACTAATATCTACTCTTGGACAAGGCAGAGGCATTCCAGAGCATCCTCTGAGTCCCAGATTGAGTCCTCCCTAAATCCATTGTGTAGCAGAAATGCAGTTCCTCCTTAGTAATCAGAATCAATCACCCTGGCCAGGACAGTAATTCTCTTCTTTATAGTGGAATAAAGAGCTCCAAATAACAGGATACAGCTTCAACTTCAAATTCAATGGATATATCATTGTGTTCTCTGGCAGAAGCATTCCTCCTTTTGGAACTAAAACTTTCAAACCAACAAAGCACAAAGTTATAGGGATGGGAAGCCAAAATTCTGCAGAAAGAATATTAGGCATAATAATGAGAAGAACCATTTCCAAAAATGCCTCTTCAATTTCTAGATTTGTGTATTCTGATTATTGGTTGCTATCTCAAAGCATATACCACTCCCAGGGTGCTATCTCCCAATTGGTGGCATAATTGAGTTTTCTCAGGTCATTCTGACATTATATCAAGCCAACTGTTTCTGAGTGATGGGAATATAGTGGGATGTATAAATTGAGCATGAAGCTATGGCCATAATCCTCTGATTATGAAGTGAGTTCCTTGATCAGAAGCAGTGTTATATGAAATAACTGATTGTGGAAGTGGCATTCCAGATCCAGAAATGTTAGGGCTGGGAGAAACAGTACCAATAAGGAAAAAATCATAATTCACATCTGGAATGAGTTTTTTGTCCAATAAAGAAAAAGCAGTAATTTGGAAGAAATCAATGTTGCATTTTGCTTGCTACCATGTGACAAACTGGTTCCCCTAGGAGGTAAGTGTTGTTGAGCCCATGCATGGCTTCCATCACTGCTGCCTTAACCACTTTGTATATGGCATCATGGAGCCTTTCATGATACCCATAGAATGTACCAACTTGCCCACCTAATTACTTCCCTACAGAAGGAAGTTCGAGCTTTGGTGAACATTCACATAGGACACAAATATGGCACTCTGTTTCCATTCTGAGAAATCATTTTCATACCTTTTCTCCAATTTCTTTGTCAGTCATCATCCAATTCTGTTCTTTCACAGTCTCTGCCCATCTAGTCAAAGTGCTGTGCATGAATTTGTGTAGGTATCTACTTCTGGCCATTTCTTATCCAAAGTGAAAGACTAAATGTACTGTTCAGAATTTTGTCCACTTAGAGAATATCCCTCTCCCTTGTTCTTCAGGGCCACCCTTGAGTGAAGCTGGAGTGCTCAGCAGTCTACCTATGGTTGGTGCCAGTATATCAGGCAGAACCATCTGTAAACCTGACTGTCATAAGGAATCCCCATGATGTCATAAATGTAAATTGTGAGAAAACAGGCAGAGAAGCCAGACAGGATGCAGTAGGAGTCTGAGCTACCAGACCACAAAACCTACTGTACTCTCTAGACTTGCTCAAATCTATTCTCTTACAACTTCCACCTTATTGCCTGGTGTATCAGAGTACAGCCAATTCATTATGAGTAGCTTATGTCACATGGTCACTGAGTCCCCATTCTGTCTTTACAAAGTTTGGTAGCATAGCAAGATAAGACCTGATTCTTAAAATAATAATAATAATAATAATAATAATAATAATAAATTGTATACAGCATAGAATATGGCTTTGCTCCCAACCTGGATATTTGCATTGTAATTCTCTCATTTGAGCTTTCCAGAAGCTCCATACAGCATCCCTGTTGGAAACAGACATTTCAATTACCATTATGCTGGTCCATTAGGCCCAAGACACCCGCTCCAGGTCCCACTCAAAATCTGGGATTTTGTAGATTATTCAATAAATGCATTAGAACGTACTGCATGGAGGACTGGAGCACTGGGTGTTATACGAGAACAATGGATCATGGACCACCACGTCAAAAACTAATGATGTATTGTATGGTCACTAACATAACATAATAAAATAAAATTAAAAAACAGAACAGCACTTTCAAATATGATATATGTTGCCTTCAAAGAGACCCACCCTAAATGTTGTATTTTTAAGTGGTAGGCAGTAGAAGAAATAGCAACTTTTCTTTCACTTTGGAGGGAATGTTCCAACATGTTTCAGACCACCTGGCCATTAGAGACTGCTCCAAGGTCTGGGTCCCTGAGATTTTATGAGGTTTATTTCTCACCCTCTGCTACACATATGTCTCATTTAGACATTTAAGGTTCTTGCTATTTCTGCTTGCTAGGTTCATCATACCAGTGGATGAGTGTGTTCTTCTATAGAACGCAGAGATTTCTGCACAAGGAGCTATCACAGAGAGCAGGACAGTTTGACCTCACTGGGCACAGGTCATTGTTGAGTCTGGTTTTCTTTCCACCAACCAGTGAACTGAGAATTACTCTAATGTGATTTATTAACTCATTTAGCTTGAATCTCTAAGTGCCCTCATGGGGACAAGTTCAGCCTTACCCAGTATTGAATTCCTCACTCTATGGTTTGACATTCTTATAATCCATGCCCATATATTTACATATGTTTCTGGTGGTTTAAATTAGCAAATATTTCCCTTTTTATCTTCTTCCTTCTCTTCCCTTCCTTTCCTGTATATTCGTTTCTCTCTCTCCCTCTGTCTCCCCTCCCCTTTCTCTAAGCATAAACAATCTCTTCATGGATCAGATTTTGCATTTGTCTTTCTGAACCCTACTTGATATTTGTGACCCTAATTATGAGTCCCCAGTCAATAACAAGTGATGGGGGCAGTTCTTAGGGATCATAAGCATCACCCCATGTAAATTTATTAAGAGATCTTCAAACAAGGAAAGGTTCTTCATACAGGGTGAGTGGACTCCTTCTTCCAGCAAGGGTGGATCAAAGAGTCTTGGAAGTTCAAAGTTCCCAGCTTTCCTTGAATCCACACACATATCCCAATTCCAAGTCTCAGAAGTGCCACCTGTACCACAGTCAGAGCCTCACTGTACACAAGCATAGAGGCAAGTGTGAGAATTCAACTTTCATTGTGATTATGCAATCCACTCAATTAAACTCTGAGTCCATTTTGCAGTCATATCTGCCTTGCTGCCATAAGAAAAAAAAGATGTTTTGTCCTGTTTTGTTTTGAGTGTCGGTGCAGAAGCCATCTGATTCTCTGATCATGACAGGAGCCAATGGTTTAAAGTCAGTCATGTTGTCTGGGACTGCTTGCCTGTGCAGTCACATGTGGCTTTCCCATCCCTCCCTACAGGCCTTGTCATCACTGTCACCACTATGAATGTCAAGTACAGCACCCAAGGCATTTGCTTCAATAGGCATTTCTTCTCTGACAATTTAATCCTAATGTCATTGCACATTATGGGTTATTGGAATTCCATTTTCCACTCTGCATTGCAATCAAGGTGAAGGACACAGCCAAATCAATCCTGAAATCCCATATTGGATGTTAGTAACAGGCTCACACTATCTGTGTGTATCCATATCTGTGTATATCCATACATATATATAAAACACTGTATGTTTACTATACTAGAATTTTAAAAATTAATTTAGAAAGTCAAGGGGGGTGACAATTCTGGGGAAGGACACTCATTGCTATTGGAGTTCATGTTTTTTTTATTATGTTCAGTTAGCCACATACAGTACATCATTAGTTTTTGATGTAGTGTTCAATGATTATTTTTAAGCTTCAAAAATATAGGTGTCCAAACACTACTTACTGGATAAAGGAGTATGTTTTGGTCATTGTAGATTTCCTGACTGTAGCTATGAGCTATACTACCACGCAAACTCATCATTAAGTACTTATTAGTGCCCTTTTGACTTCATCCCCACCTCAGTATCTTTGAATGGCATGAGCTATATTCCAAGACATAAACATCTGTCTTGGTAGTATCCAGAGGGCTGGATACACCACACACCGCATCAACCCCTTCTTGTGGCTGTGTATAGGGAACCTGCCTATATCCAAACTCTAGGATCCTTACTCAACAATATTGGCTGGATGCAGTCTGTGGTCTTTGTGAGGTCCAAAAGGGCAAATTTGGTTAACTTGTTCATTCAGAAGGAGCAATGTTGATATTGTTAATGTGGCTTTTTCCATTAAGGTTATTAAAATTCAAAGACTTAATAGATTTTTCCATCTACTTCATCAATGGTAATTATAGGAATTAGCTGAAACGCACTACCATTTAAATGCAATGGAAAAAATACTTTGTCTTTTAGGAGAACTCCTCCCTACCGACCCCCACTTTTTTGATACTTAAAAGAGTGAGAAAAAATATGTTATATCTGGACCATTTTTATTGTGTGTCCATGGGTGTGTGTGTGTGTGTGTATATATATATATATACACATGTATATAATTATATATGTGTGTGTGTGTGTGTGTGTGTGTATCACAGGAGAGCTTTTCCCCCCATATTATGAGCTTCATGAAGCAGGGGTTTTTGTTTTCTGGCCATTTCTGCAGTGTTGGGCTGGCAGGTCTTATTTTATGCCCAATGGACCTACTGGCTTTTCTTCTTTGGGTTCAATCCCTCTGTCACTGCTGAAAGCAACTTCTGGTATCTGGAATATTTTAGCCATGGCTAAAAATGTTTATACTATCTATTCATCTTATAATTTATTGGGCTTTTGAGGAATCATCTGGATCATATTTTTTTTTGATCAGAGAAGTTCTAATCCTTTTAGTCATAGAGCAGTTTCCCCAAATCCTTGATCCATTTACTGCCAGTCAGGGCACACTCCACAGAGCTCTTGATCTTGATCTGTCACATCTTGGTTAATTAAAGGAGAAGAGACTATTTTGTGGAGCCTGAACTAGGACAAGAGACCCAGATAAACAAGGAAATAGTTCTGAGGGATTTACTGTCATTGGAAAGTCTAGTCCAGAAGACACAAAAAAGTCACAGAGCAACATCTGCTTGGGAGCAAAGCATGGGAACAGAAAATAAGTTGCTGAGAATACCTGAAAATCCAAAGCAGGAAATCAGCCAAGTGCCTACCAAGTATGGGTCTTTGGACTGGGCTGCAGTCCCTGGCAAACACTTGTCAGGAACATGACTGGGTTCTGTGACCTCTCTGACTAAATCCTTTTACTCTTTCCCTTGTTCATTCTGTTTCAGCCACCATGGCACCTCCTCTTCCTTGAACATGTTGGTCATTTTCCTACTTCAGGGCCTTTGCACTTGCTGTTCCTCCATCCTGGAAGGTACTTTTCGCCTGATATACAGGTGGGTCATTCCCTCACTTCCTTCACAGCTTTACCTAAAAGTCATCTTCTCACTCATTGGCCTTCCCTAACACATGATTTCAATTTTTGTATTCCCTCTCCCCAGATAAGTGTTATGTCTCTTTTCTCTGTTTTATTTTTCTGTTTAACACTTATCACTATCTAACCCACTATATATTTTCTTGTTGACCTCATTTATGCTGTTTCCTTTACTAGAAAGTAAGCTCCATGAGGGAAGGATGTTTATAGGGTGGTGGCTTTTGTTCATTGTTGATTGCCCAATTCCTAGAATAGAGCTTGGTACACAGTAAAAGCTAATACGTATTTATCAAATAAATGCATAAGATAATAATGAAAATCTTGTCTTGAGAATTAACACTTTAGTATACGTAGTAGATTGACACATTGATCCCAGTCCTCCCCTTCTTTATGCATGGACGTCAGGCCAGCAGTGTCTTGACTTTGGGCTCAGCTCTGGGACTCATCTTGGCCAAGGGAAGGTGGGCAAGAGTGATTGTGCACCAGTTCCATGTCCAGGCCTTAAGGAAGTCTTGCATGTTTCTGTTCAGGCTCTTGAGCTTCTGCCACCAGGATGAGAAGTACATGTCCTAGCCAGTCTGTTGATCCAAAGAGGAGGAGAAATAGGTGGAGCATACCAATGCACAGGTTACAAGCTAAGACAGAGGTTCTCCATAACTCGGAGATTCATGAGAATAAGAGATTGTTGTTCAGGCCCACTGAATTTGTTACACAACAGGATTGTGGTAAACTCTAACTGATACGAGATGCATCCTTTCCAGCATTTTATTACATAGTTACAGAATTGATTATTCTATATGCATTGTTTTTCTAATGGTATGTCTTAGGGATCCTCCAAGGTCAGTACATATAAGCCAACCTTATTCTTTTTGATGGCTACATAGCACAATTTATTTAGTGAAACTCCTGTTGATGAATATTTAACTTCTGATCTTTCTTTAAATCAACAATGCTGCAATGAACATTTTAATATGTTTATCTCTGTTCACATATAAGAATATTTAAGATAGATGCCTAGTGCAAAGTTCATGAATCAAATACATACACATTTTAAATTTTGACAAGTACATCCATTTTTTCTGAAACTAAAACTTTTAGATTTTCACCAAAGATGAATAAGAACACCCATTATTCTGCATATTTTAAATTAATCCCAATCTAATAGATGAGGAAAAAAATTTATTATGGTGGTAATTTGCTATTTCTTGATTTTTGAGTAAGACTTAACATCTTTTCATATGCTTAATGGCTATTTCAGTGTTCTGTGAGAATCATGTTCATAGTCTAAATTTTTCTATTAAAATGTTTTCCTGTTTTCCTGTTTTTCAGATCTCTATACATTCTGGATATTAATGCTTTATTGATTAAATATGTTGCAAATATCTCCTACCAGTCTATCACTTACCTTTTAACTTAATGGTGACTTTTTTCTCAATAAAAGATTTCAGGTTTTATGAAGGCAATTATTTAATTAGATTCACTTATGGATTCTGAGTTTTACACTTTGCTTGGAAATACTTTTATGTCACTCCATCATAATGCAACAACTCCCTATATTTTATTTATCAGGTGCACAATTTTGATTTTTATCTGGCTTTTGTAACACTTCTATATTATGAAAACACTCTAATATTTTTTCTAAGTTTACAATTCTACTTTTTATCGTGAACTGTATTGTTTTTGTAATATAAGGGAACATTTTCTTCCCTATGGGTATGGAATTACCACCACATTATTTCTTGAATGTGCTGTCCACTTACCACTAACTTGAAACACCCCTTTTTATTGTCATAAGCTACTATCCTATCAGTACAATAATATATTTATTTTAAACTAACTTACTAAATTTTTAATGGTGGCAAAAAATAACATAATTTATCACTTTACTGTGTATGATTCAGTAGTGTTAAGTATATTCATATTATTGTGCAACAGATCCAGATTTATGGATTCTGTAGTCTGTTTATCTGTCTATGCATCTATTTTTGTACCAATACTGGTATGTTTTAATTATGATAGATCTATAGTGATAATGACATTATAGTGTCCTCTTTAAAAAATTAGATGTAGGGGCGCCTGGGTGGCTCAGTCATTAAGTGTCTGCCTTCGGCTCAGGTAATGATCCCAGGGTTCTGGGATCGAGCCCCACATCAGGCTCCCTGCTCCGCGGGAAGCCTGCTTCTCCCTCTTCCCCTCCCCCTGCTTGTGTTCCCTCTCTCACTGTGTCTCTGTCAAACAAATAAAATCTTTAAAAAATAAATAAATAAAATAAAAATAAAAAATTAGATATAAATTTTGATAACTTTTCAATGTAAAAGAAAAAGCATATGGGGTGGAGGTGGGCAAAATGGTTAAAGGAATTATAAATAAGAAAGAAAGATATAAAAAATATAAATTAAAAATTAAAAAATTAAAAAAATTAAAAATTAGATATTCTCTATCATATGAAATTTAGAATCATTTTATCAGGTTCCATAAGCATTCAGTTAAGATTTTTTTTTAAAGATTTTATTTATTTATCTGACAGAGAGAGATAGTGAGAGCAGGAACACAAGCAGGGGGAGTGGGAGAGGGAGAAGCAGGCTTCCCACCGAGGAGGGAGCCTAATGTGGGACTCCATCCCAGGACCCTGGGATCATGACCTGAGCTGAAGGCAGACGCTTAACGACTGAGCCACCCAGGCACCCCCGTTAAGATTTTGATTAAGATTTCATGTGAGTTCTAGGGGTGCCTGGGTGGCTCAGTCGGTTAAGCATCTACCTTCGGCTCAAGTCATGATCCCAGGATCCCGGCATCGAGTCCCGCATCAAGGACCCCGCTCAGCGGGAAGCCTGTTCTCTCTCTCTCTCTGCCTGCTGTTCTGCCTACAGGCGCTCAATCTTTCTCTGTCAAATAAATAAAATCTTTAAAAAGATTTCATTTTAATTCTAGACTAATATGGGGAGAAGTTAGTTTTACAGGCCTGTATCTTTCATATAAGAACATACTATGTCTCTCCTCTTAGTTTTTTTTTTAATGTGCTTCAGCAAACTTTAAATTTTTATTTACATAAGCCTTGTACATTCTTTTTTTTTTAAGATTTTTTATTTATTTTTTGACAGAGACAGAAACAGTGAGAGAGGGAACACAAGCAGGGGGAGTGGTAGAGGGAGAAGCAGGCTTCCTGCTGAGCAGGGAGCCCCAATGCAGGGCTCATCCCAGGACCCTGGGATCATGACCTGAGCTGAAGGCAGACACTTAATGACTGAGCCACCCCCAAGCCTTATACATTCTTTGTTAGATTTGTGGCAGAATTTGCTGGCAGGTCAAAATCTAGTTGGCCTTTCTTCTTGGGCAAGCAACTAGACTTACTGCCCAGCATTCTTTGCAATTAGGTGGGATCATGTAACTGAGGTCTTAGTGGAATGTGAGCGGAAGTGATGGGTGTTACTTCCAAATCAGACCCTTAAAAAACAGTCACACTTTCTCCCAAGGTCTGTCTCCCTCCTGCCTGCCTGTTATGGCAATCCCCAGTGTACCTTAGAAGCAATATGTTGTTCAAGAGTCAACTGTATTTGAAAAAATGTGTACAAATTTCTGCCATCTGGGGGAAACACATGCCTCAGTTCAGAGAAATATATATATCTATGTATATATATGTGTGTATATAATTTTTTTCTCTTTGGATATTTTATCTAAAATTTCAAAGTTTGAACTGAAAGTGAACTTAATCCACATCAGCTCCATTTATTATATCAACCAGAATCTCTTGAATTTTTTAAACTGGTATACATAATTAATATGTTGTTCATATTTTTATTCTTTTCAATGTCTATCTTGAAGACAATAGATTTGTTCTAGCTGATGCCTGGGCCGTGTTCCATGAATTTGGATTTGGTGTCCTCACAGTTATACACTTCTAAATAATCTAAAATTTTGTTGTGATTTCCTTCTTAATTTAAGAATCATTAAAAAGGCTGAGCTGGTTAAAGGGGTATAGATCGTATTCTTTTTTTGCTATCCCTCCATTCTTAATTTCTAACTTCATTGTTTTATGGAAGATGATACATGTATCATTTTTACTTTCAGAAATTTATAAAGATCTTCTTTGTGGACAAACACATCATTGATTTTTCTATCTGGGTGGAATGGGTTTAAAAAATACCTGGAGGCAGGAAAAAGGATTTTTAAGTATCCTAAAACCAGGATCAGTCTGGGCTCCCTAGCATCTCAGTTCTTTGGTTCCAGACAACGAGTTTCAGGCTGAACCCCTGGTATAAAAACTAGGATCTCTCATAGCTTTTGTTCCACTGCTCTGGAGAAAGAGCTGGGGGAATTATGGGACCCCCACATCCACCTCCTTTCTATGCACTTGTCTCAACACTATCTTTTTTTTCATTGACATATAATTATCATACAATGTTATATTAGTTTCAAAAGTACAACACAGCAATTTGATATTTCAATACATTACTCAGTGCTCACCACAATAAGTGTACTCACCATCTGTCACCATGCAAACCATTACAATATTATTGACTATATTCCCCAAGCTATACTTTGCATCTCTGTAATGACTTATTTACTTTATAATGGAAAGTTTGCCACACTATCTTGAAAACCAGTACAATGATCCTGCTTCTAGAAGCCTTCTAGAACCACTCCTGGCTAACCTGCCTTATACAAGGAGGTAGAACAGAGAAGAGGGAGGAGAGCCAGGTGCTACTTCTGGGGCATGGTGCACTTTGAGGAAAGCAAGACTTTGAGGATGGGTTTTTAGGACCAAAGGGTGGCAGGAGTGTCCTAGAATCCTAAGGAAGAAGACCAATACATGTCCAGGATGGGCTGTTCCCCACCCCTTTCCCTAAACATCAAGATGTCACTAGGGTGCCTGGGTGGCTCAGTCGTTAAGCATCTGCCTTCAGCTCAGGTCATGATCCCAGGGTCCTGGGATCGAGGCCCGCATCGGGCTCCCTGCTCCGCGGGGAGCCTGCTTCTCCCTCTCCCACTGCCCCCGCTTTGTTCCCTCTCACTGTGTCTCTCTCTGTCAAATAAATAAATAAAATCTTAAAAAAAAAAAAAGGTGTCACGTAATGCTAGTCATATGTCCTGGAATTGCAACACACAGTTTCTATTTTTCTTATAATTAAGCAGAGGTGATAACTTGTTTATGTAAAAGACAAAAAACTAAGAGACTCTCTGGCCAGTCTCAGACAGCAGGCACAGTATGTGGACTTTAGGCTGGTGAGAGTTTCGTGTGAGTTTTGCCAACACTTACGAGGAAGTGGAGAGAGAACAGGTGCAGTAACAGTTTAAGAAGCAGCAATCCGAGAGGCTGGGGCAAATTCTGATGTTCAGATTTGCCCTGGACACCCCTGCCCGCCCCAACTATTTTAAATTACAAATTATCCATACAGAAACCTGGAGTCTCTTTTAACTTTCTTTTAATTTTTGGCCATATTTTGTCTTAGATAATTTTCTAAAATTAGATAAACTGGAGACTAATTTATTTGCTTGTCACTTTCCCATTAGAGGGTTGAATTCATTTCTGTTTTCATTACTGGTACACAGTGACTTGTTCAAAATTGCTTTCACCCAAATCCCATGTGGATGAATTTACAGCATTTTAATAAGATGACTCTTTGCTTTGGGAAGGATTTATAATGGATAAAATAAATCTTCTTATCTTTGAAGTAATACCTCACTTTTGCCAGCAGACATACAGGCACACAGTCATAAAGGTTGGGAGGTTAGCTTGAATGTGAGACCAAAGTAACTCCTTTATACTTGGCCACATGATAATCCAGGATTCTTTCCTTAAAAGTTCAATACTGAAGTTGTTATGCAGCATTTTATTAGATGATAAAAAGCACCTTTTCTTCATATATACTCCATAAACTGCTGAGTTGTCAAAGTGCTCCATAAATAATGCAATCCTCTTGCCCATCATTAACAAAAGACACCACTAAGTGGACAGAAAATTCAATGATTCCCTTTTATGGAGATCATAGGACACATACTTAGCACAATTTGCTGACCTTGTCCTCAAAAAAATAGTGTCTGCATAAACTCTGGCCTGGATCTTTTCCTGTGGGAAACAGAGACATGGGGATTTTAAAGGGAGACACTGAACATTGGTTAAAACTCTGACTTGACTTTAGAAGTGGTCCACTGAGGAAAAAAACAAAACTATTGCTTCTCTTCTATTCAGAGCTGACTCTTCTAGCAAAGGCACGCTGAGCCAGGAATCTAAGCTCTTTCAAGAAATAGCTTGTAGGAAGCCCAAGTGAACTGCAGAGTCAGATCCCAGTATGGTAAGTTATATTATCATTCATGATAAGCCATGAATCATCATTCATGTGTCTTATTTGTACCACCAGGAATATGCCAGTCAAACAGATTCACTGTATATCTGTCCTGGGGAATTCAGCTTGGGAAATGCAACATAAAGTAACAAGTGACTTGGTAAGTTTATGAATAAAAAGAAAGCAGGTGCCGATAGGGAAAATTTGCCTAAGACAACCAGATGACCAGGTACTTGGTCTGGACATATTTTCCCCAGCCCAAAATATTAAGTTTTCATGCTCCATTTCTCAATATTCTAAGCAGTAACAAACCTCAAGTCTGTGCTAACATCTCTGGTGAGTTTATGGCCTCTGGATATTGCCCATCTACCCCCTGATTTGGAATATTCCTCAACAGTCAACAGATCCTATATTCTGGAAAGTGCAGTTAGACAGACTGTAATTATAAATTCTAGGAGCCACTCCAGATTTCTTTCCAGCAAATGCACAAGTTAGACACTAGGCATCCCCAAATGTCCCATTCCACACCTTGAAATCCACCTTTCACTTGTTTCTCTTACTTAAACCAGAACCCAAACTGCCAAAATTCTTCTGGGGTGCAAGGGTGGATTAGTCGGTTAAGTGTCCGATTCTTGGTTTCGTCTCAGGTCATGAATTTTGGGATTGAGCTGCACGTTGTGCTCTGTGCTCAGTGTGGAGTCTGCTTCAGATTCTCTCTCCCTCTCCCTCTCTCTCTTCCTCTCTCTCTCAAATAAATAAATAAAATCTTTTTTAAAAGGAGAAGATAGGGTGCATGGATGACTCAATTGGTTAAGCTTCTGCCTTCAGTTCAGGTCATGATCCTGGAGTCCCAGGATCGAACCCCATGTTGGGCTCCCTGCTCAGCAGGGAGTCAGCTTCTCCCTTTGCCCCTCACCCTGCTCGTGCTCTCTCTCTCTCTCTTGCTCTCTCTCTCATATAAATAAATAAAATATTTTCTTAAAAAGAGAAGAATTACTTGCCATTTTATAACTATATGGTCCACCATGACTAGCCTACCCGTGCTCTCAGAAGAAGACCTAATGCCCCATTCTAGAAAACATGCACTACTCCTCTCATCTTTTCCATCCAATTGTATCAGAGCATGTTAAAAATGCTCTGGGTATGTTAAAAAATTGGATTTTTGGCCTCTACCCCTGACCTTCTAAATTAAAATTTCTGAGAATGGGGTTCAGAAACTTGGACGTTTTATAAGCAACCAGATAGTTCTGTATATGCTGTACTTTGAGCAGCACATGGGGAGGGTTTTCACAAGACTCACTTCTGCCTTAATGTTCTGGGATTCTGGACACACCCAAAGATGTCACTGTATGTCACAGAGGAGTGGCCACAGGGTCCGCTGCAGCCAGCAGCCATCCCATACTCAGACCATTGCAGGACCATGCTCAAGGAATGCTGAACACAGCAGAAGGGGGCTGCTACATGAGGGCTGGAAATTATGAATCCCCGTTTGAGTTCAGCACCTTCCTGTCTGGCTCGGCTGTCTTAGTTATAGTGCTTGACCTTTCTATTGTTGGATTGCTCTACAGGAACAAAAAACAGAAAAAAACCAAAGCTATTTCCCAGATTGTAAAGGGATTACATGAAACAATGAAAGGACAGGACCCTGTACAGAATGATGCTCAATTGATATCTGATTTAACTCCGTAAATGTTAGTTTCCTTCCCAAGTCCCCAGTTGCAAAATGATCGTGACAGTGACTGCTGGCTTATGGGTGGTTTTGAAGAGCATACTGGATATATGTGAAAGAGACTGTACAGATAGCTCTGTGAGGAGCAGGGGACCCTGAAATCCTTTCCCTGCCTTGAAAGAGTGACAGACAAGGCCACCAGTTGGAGCTGAAAGAAGGGTTGTGCAGTCAGCTGAATGATGGGCCCTTCAGATGTCCCTGTCTTAATCCCTGGCATCTATAAATATCTTGCATGGCAAAACGATTCTGCAGATGTGATGAAATTAAGGGCTTTGAGATGAGGAGATTATCCAGGATCATCCAACTGGGCCCTAAATGTAATTATAAATATCCTTCCAAGAGAGAGCAGAGGGATATTTGACACTAGAAAGGAAAAGCTCTATGATGGAGAAGTAGAAGAAAGGGCCGTGTGTTGCAAGGAAGGTGTCACAGTCCAGAGAACGCCGGTGGCTTCAGAAGCTGGAGAAGGCAAGGACATGGATCTTCCCTCCAGAAGGAGCCAGTCCTGCCAACACCTTTGTGTGTTGTCCTTATGAGACTCATTTCGACCACCAGAATGGCAAGGGAATCCATTTATATTGTTTTGAGCCACCGAGGTTTGGTCATTTGTTACATCGGCCCTAGGAAACTAACAGAGGTGGGTTTTAAATAAAATTATTTCCAAGAAAGGAAGGGAAATATTTTAATAATTTATAGAGAAGTATTTGAAACTCTAACAAGGCAGTTTGAACTCATATGTATTTTCCCCACCAACGTTGACAGGACACCCACTAAGCGCCTGGCACAGTGCAGATCGATACCAGTCTGACACAATCCACAGTGTCCATGGCCCCGGTCCCTCTGCACCACCTGAGTGAAGCATCTCTGGGAAAAATGCTAGATCCCTCTTCAAACCTCAGATCCAGGATAGAGCCAAGCTGGTACAGTTTCCCCAGAGCCGGATCTCAATATCTCCAGAAACAGCTTCCTGGAATCCTTTTCTGGAGTGAGTTTCTCAAGTTGGCTCCAGTTACCTTGTCCCTCCGAGGCCTGCCTAGGTCAGGAGACCCAGGAAGGAAGTGTAAGATTTATCCTCGGCATCCCTACCATTTTCTCTGCTGGCTGTCTTCATCTTATTTGTTTTCTTTTTGTCCCATTCTTCCTCATCTTTGCTCTGTCTGCCAGAATCATATTGCCCACCCATTGCAAAGGTTGGTTCTGTGGTTAAAACAAAGCTGATGCAATCAGTTCGATGCAATGAGGTCCCTGGGCTAAGAATAGGATGATCGTGTAATTTATCATTCACAGCAGGACACTTTGTACATTAAAAGCAGCGTTGCCAACTTGAGACAGAGTACTGCTGGAACTGGCAAGCTCCAACCAGAGAGAGGCATGACCAGCCCAGGGCAGGACAGCAGCTGGGACAAGGGAAAAAAAACACGCTGTCCCTCTGTCAAGCTTCTGTCTTCCCTCTTGGCCACACTGAGCATTATGAGACTGTGGCTGTCTTAGGCTTTCAGGAGAGCCCTCCGGGAGCCCCAAGGGCTAAGCAGAGTCCTGTTGGGGTAGAGAGGCAGGACACTGGCCTCTTCATTTCCTTTATCTAAGAATACCACCTGATTGGAGCCAACCACTTTCTGAACCAAGAAACTTGACTCAACTTACTCAACTCAGCAGCATGTACCTCAGCCTCCTGCCTTACCATTCTAGGCTCTGATGGGTAACCAGACCTTCCTAAAGAGTCAGGGCTGTTGGAGTGGCTGGGTGGCTCAATTGGTTGAGCATCTGACTCTTGATTTCAGTTCAGGTCATGATCTTGGCAAGGTCATGAGATCGAGTCCCATGTCAGGCTCCATGCTCAGTGGAAAGACTGCTTGGGATTCTTTCTTTCTGCCTTTACCCCTGCTTTCTCTCTCTTTCTCTATCTCTCTCTTGCTCTCTCTCTCTGTCTCTCTAAAATAAATAAATAAAATCTTAAAAAAAGAAGTGTCTAGAACTAAACTCTCTAGAACTCATCAACAGGCAATCCTGTGCCATACACACAGCTCCCAAGTTCTCTTTTGACCACCCACTGGGTTCCTATTTCCTCAGAGAGCCAGCCAAAGCCTCTAGGTCATTTGGAGAGCGGTCCGGAATCACACACCTGGAATCCCATCATAGACCAAACCTTTCTTAATTTAGAACAGCACTTCCACCTGTGTGGTTTTTAATATTATTTTTTTGTGATAACCTCTTTCCCCCTAGGGTGGGAAGATAAAACACAGGATACCCAGTGAAACTTGAATTTCAGTTGAATAACTTTTTAGTGCAAAGATATCTCATGCACTATTTATCCTATCCTGTCTTTTTATGTTCTAAATCTACAAACCCTACCTTCCCTCATTCCCCTCCCCCAAACTCAAGGAGATATTTTCCAAAATCCTATCGTGGTTGTATAGTATCAAAAATACATGTTTAAAAGCTTTATTTGTTTGTTTATTTAGATTGGTGTGTGACATAGGATACAGTGGTGACTATTTCATACCCACACCATGAATTCCATGAAGGGAGGATCATCCAGTAGAAACTGTACACATGGGCGCCTGGGTGGCTCAGATAGTTAGGCGTCTGCCTTCGACTCAGGTCATGATCCCAGGGTCCTGGGATCAAGTCCCACATCGGGCTCCCTGCTCCTTGGGAGCCTGCTTCTCCCTCTGCTTCTCTCTCTCTCTCTCTCTCTCTCTCTCCCTCTGTCTCTCATGAATAAATAAATAAAATCTTAAAAAAAACTGTACACATGTTTAGATCTCCTCCATGTTTTATACTCCTAGGAGGGGTGGAGAGAGTCACTGTGCAGAGAAGACAATGTCTTCTGGAAGCTTCCCTAACTCCATCTTCAACTCCAGACTCAGACAATATGTAGGCTGCTCAGGCATGTATGTCAAAAGCTCCATATGATGTGCAAAGGTTCCCTGACTTTGAATATCTTCCTTTGAGTTATTTTGCTAAAAGTCTATAACCAGAAACTTTAAGTTTTATTTATTTATTTATCATTTCCTTATGCTAATGTTTAAAATTAACAATTTTTGTGCAACTCAGTGAGCACACTGGTGGTGAATATCCATTATAGCACCTTCTTTGTTTTTGTTTTTTGAAAAAAAAAATCTTTGAAGGCAGATACATAGTAATTGAAAACTAATGGAGTGTGTGCCTTAGGGACACACAGCAGGAGAGGTGGGAAGGAGAGTTTAAAGGCCCCAGGTGGTTCTCATTAGTTACTAGTAGAATCAGCAGATTAATAAGTGCAGAAAATATGAACTCCATTTTCATGAAGTTACTTCTGGTATTTATTCAGACACCACAAAAAATACAAGGATGTTCTTAACTCAGAAGGTAAAATACTGAGTGTTCCAGAATCCTCGGGTTTAGCAAAAGTTATATTGTCATGGAATTGATGGCCAGGTGGGGTTGGAATATATAAGTTGTTTTACATATTTCAAAAGACCTCACGGAAATTAGCCCATAAATGCTATCTGAATATATTGTAACTAAAAATGTCCTCCAGCTGGAGACCCACAGGAACATGCTTGCAGTTGAACAAAGTAGGCTTATTGCTCCTTTGGAGCTGGAGAAACCACATATAGGGCACCCATGGGGAGTTGTGGGGCATCTGGGGAAGGGGGTGTCAGAAAGGATTCATTACAGGACTAGGGCTTGTGTTGGGTGACTCTGGAGGAGGGGTCGAAGAAGTGGGGCTTTGCTCTGGATTGGATGCTGTCAGGAAGCATGATGCTTTGCTTGGTGACCTAATAAATCACATCTAGAAGAAAGGCAGACTAGGGCGAGGTGGCATTGTTTTAATTATAAGGAAGCAGCACTCTCTCACTTTATCTGGGAGAAGGGGATGTTCAGCCAGTTTTGTGGCTTGAACAGTGTTCCTGTTTTGTCTGTATTCAGACATGATGATATACTGGTCTTGCTCTCATCCTGATCCATCACGTGCACCAAATGGTTTTGCCTGCTGTGTGCAATATGATTGCTTACATTCATCAGGAGAGCACCAAGGCCCAGCTGTGAGTGCCAGGCCAGCTCCTGCCTGTCATTTCTCTTTCTCATATCAAAGCACTAATAATCAATGCAAAATGTGACTAAATTAGCACTTTTTTGTTTTTGTGTACTGCAGGATTATTGATGAATAAGGTATCATCAACATTCTTTTCTTTAGAGACACTGGGATGGAACTGAGTGAGTAGATATGATATTTCAAATTATGGGATTCATGAAGGAAAAGTAACAAAAAGTCTTGGGCTAAAGATAATCAAATCTTGCAATATCCAAAGATGCAATGGTGCTGCAGCCAATAAACTGAACCCCAGGAGACCACAGAGAGGTTACGTCTGTCTTCATGAGTGCCTCTTGCACTGTGGTTCCCTCACTTGGGCTGCCCCTCTGCCTGTAGTCCCAGGGATATCTATCCAATACCTTCACACTTCCTGGACTCCATGGGATGTTTCCCAACAATCCCTGACAATGCATCCCCCCCCCCACAAGGACAGTCTATGATAAAGATGTGGGATGTCCCCATTTCACTACCCCATCTACCATTTGGGCAAGATGGGTGGATGCCTCCTTGCTGCTCTAGGCACAACCAGAAACCTAGAATAACACACAGGAGGCAATCAGAGAACTCTAAAAGGTGGTTAGAGGACAGAGGGCTGGTTTGGGACCCTAGGAAGGGAGGAACAGTGGCAGGAAAACCCAACAGAAGATGATCCCAGCCCAGTAGCTGAAGATGGCCAGGTGGATGTGTTCCCCCCTCTGAAGAAATAGGGTCCTTCGGACAATTCCAGCTCAACACCACTAGCAAGGGGGATGGATCCCAAGACCCCCTCCCCCCCCCACCAGTGTGAAATGTCAGGGGAGTCACTTCCCCTTCTTGAAAGCTGAGACCTTCCTCCCTACATAGGAATACCTGGTAGATAAATGTCATCTGCAGGGGGACCACACCTGGGAGGCCTCTTTGTCCAGCACAGGTTACCCTGCCTCACTGAGAGACACCCAGGGCTGGGAGAAGCCTTTTCTGTCTAGCAGGTGGCATCAGCAGGGACCATGGGAGTCCCAGGGACATCAGAGACACCAAGCAGGGAAAAAATAACATAGCAGAGACTCTGACACTGTCGCTGAACTGCAGCCCACAAAATAGGCCAGGGCATGCATGCCTAAACAGGCGACTGCCTGCTGAAGTAAAAGATTTGAAAAGGACTGAGAGTCCCCTACATGACAGACAAATGTGTCCAATATAAGGGAAAATAACCTGTCATATCACGAACCAAGAAAATCACAACTTGAATAAGAAAAGACAAGGGCTGCCAACACAGAGGGAATCATATATTGGAATTATCTGACAAGAACCTTTAAAGTAGCCATCACAAAAAAAAAAAAAATGCTCCAACAATGATACACCTTCTTGAAATAAATGAAACCTTGGTAACTCTGTCCTTCCCCTCAGCTCCAGGTCTGGCAGTCGCTTTCTGTGATCCCAGCCTCTCTACACCTTAGAGCTCTTGATCTCTCCTTTCAGTCTTGGCTACCTTTGTCTGCTTGACAGTTCTTCATATGACATCTCCCATGCTCACATTTCTGCCTCCCGTCCATACTGACTAGCAGAGGGGGCTTTGCAAAGTTTAGAAAATATCATTGGGTGAGACGAGGGGGGTTTATATCATACTTGTCCAGAAAATGCCTCAAAAATCCCCTTTTGACTTTGTGTTTTCTTCTGAGTCGCTCTGTCCTGGGCTTTGATCAGGGGTTGGTTACTCATTCATTCATCAACCAAGTCTCATTGGTGGTGACCTTCCATCCCACATCCTGCAAATCTCCCCTGGTATCTCACCTTAAAAATGGAGGAACTTCAGGGGCGCCTGGGTGGTTCAGTTGGTTAAGCATCTGACTTTTGATTTCAGCTCAGGTCACGATGTCAGGGTCATGAGATCAAGCCCCACATCGGGCTCCACGCTCAGTGGGGAGTCTGCTTATGATTCTCTCTCCCTCTCCTTCTGCCCTTCCCCCCTGCATTCTCTCTCTCTCTCTCCCTCAAATAAATAAATAAATGAATAAATCTTAAAGAAGAATGAGGGGACTTCAGCTCCTATTTTCAAACTTGTTCAGGCTTTCAGCTTAGTCCTCAACACATGCTCTCTCACACCCTATGGGGTGAAAGTGGTGGGAAGGGATATGTTGTCTCCCTGAAATCTGTCTTCAAGAATCTGAAGACAGAGGGGGCAGAGCAAGATGGTGGAGGAGAAGACCAGGATTTCGTCTGGTCTCAGGAATTCAGCTGGATAGGGATCAAACCATTCTGAACACCTACGAACTCAACAGAAGATCAAAGAAAAGAATAGCAACAACTCTCTGAACAGAAAAGCGACCACTTTCTGGAAGGTAGGATATGGAAAAGTGAATCCGAGGCAATATTCGGGATGATAGACAGTGGGGGAGGGGGCCTCTGTCGGCCACTACCGGCAAGTGATAGAGCCACGGTGCACAAAATCGGAAATCTTAGAAGTCTGCTCCGCTGAGGAACATCGCTCCAGTGGATAAGTGGGGTTGGAACCCTTGCTGGGACAGTGTGGTCTCAGGACCCTTGGGTCACAGAAAGACCAGGGGTGCCTGAGTGTGGCAGAGCTCCCAGGTATCGGACCGGGGAAGCTGGCTGCAGAGACGGAGCCAAGGAGCGGGCTCTCAGTTCGGAGATGCCATAAACTGTGATCGGCGACACAGTCGGGCCACCACTCCTCCAGCAGGGACGCAACAAGTGGCAGATCCGAGGAGACTCCCCTTCCTATTCGGGAGGAACGGCACGGGAGCACAACATATGGATCTGCTGGGTTTGGAGACTCCACACTGAGTCGGGTGCCAGAGATAGAAACGCTCGGTCACAGGCCGGGTGAGCACAGAGTGCGGCCGGAGACCGGGGAGACAGGAGTGACTGACTGCTTTTCTCCGGGGGTGCACTGAGGATCGGGGCCCCGAGTTCTCGGCTCTTCCAGGGCGGAGATTAGGAGGCCGCCATTTCACTCTTGTCCTCCAAAGCTGTACCGAAAGCTTGCAGGGAACAAAAGCTCCCGAGAGCTTTCCTGGACGCTGCAAGGGTGGGGCAATTCGGCCTCCGCAAAGACATTTGGGAACCACGGCAACAGGCCCCTCCCCCAGAAGATCAGCAAGAACAGCCAGCCAAGACCAAGTTTACCGATCAATGAGAATGGCAGAACTCCAGAGCTAGGGAAATACTGCACATAGAATTCATGGCTTTTTTACGATGAATCATTAGTCTTTCAAAGTTAATTTTTTTAACTGTCTTATTTTTTTCTTTTTGAATTTTTCCTTTTCCCTTTTTCAAACAACATCTTATCAACCCTTTTTTAAAAAAAAATTTATTTTTCATTTTTAGAGTCATTCCATCCCTTCATAGTAGTTACCCTTATTTTTGACTTATATATATAAGTTATTCTCTCTTTAAAATTTTGAGATACAGTTTCTTCTAACAGATCAAAATATACCCTAAATCTCTAGTATATGGCTTTGTTATAGTCTCCTGCCTGATCACAATCTCCCTTCTTTTTTTTTTAAATCCTCTTCTTTCTTTTTTCAAACAACTTCTTATCAATTCCTTCTATAATATTTTTTATAATTTTTATCTTTACAGACATATTCCATCATTTCATCGTATCAACACTTCTTTTTGTACATATATGTTTATCTTTCTTTAAAATTTTAGGAGGCACTTTCTTCTAAAAGACCAAAATACATCCAAAATCTAGTGTGTGGCACTGATCTATACACTAGCCTGATCATATTTGATCATATTCTGCTTTTTGTTATTTCTTCTGCTTTTGTTTGATTTTATCTTTTTGTTTTTTCTTTCTTTTTCTTTTTTCTTTCTTTCCCTTTCTTTTCCCCTGGTTTCAGGTCTATTCCGATTGTTTAGAGTATATTATCTGGGCACATTGTTATGCTGTTAGCATTTTGTTCTCTCATTCATCTATTCCCCTCTGGACAAAATGACAGATGGAAAAAATCACCCAAACAAAAAGAACAAGAGGCAGTAAAGACTGCCAGGGACCTACTCAATACGGACATTAGTACGATGTCAGAACTAGAGTTCAGAATGATGATTTTAGAGATACTAGCTGGGCTTGAAAAAGCATGGAAGTTATTAGAGAAACTCTTTCTGGAGAAAAAAAGAACTAAACTCTAACCAAGTCGAAATCAAAAAGGCTATTAATGAGGTGCAATCAAAAATGGGGGCACTAACTGCTAGGATAAATGAGGCAGAAGAGAGAATCAGCAATATAGAAGACCAAATGATGGAAAATAAAGAAGCTGAGAAAAAGAGATAAACAACTACTGGATCACGAGGGCAGAATTCAAGAGATAAGCGATACCATAAGACAAAACAACATTAGAATAATTAGGATCCCAGAAGAAGAAGAAAGAGAGAGAGGGGCAGAAGGTATGTTGGAGCAAATTATAGCAGAGAACTTCCCTAATGTGGGGAAGGAAACAGGCATCAAAATCCAGGAGGCACAGAGAACCCCCTCAAAATCAATAGAAATGGGTCAACCCTGACATTTAAGAGTAAAACTTATGAGTCTCAGAGACAAAGAGAAAATCCTGGAAGCAGCTCGGGAGAAGAGATCTGTAACCTGCAATGGTAGAAACATTAGATTGGCAACAGACCTATCCACAGAGACCTGGCAGGCCAGAAAGCACTGGCATGATATCTTCAGAGCAAAAAATGAGAAAATTATGAATCCAAGAATACTATACCCAGCTAGGCTGTCATTGAAAATAGAAGGAAAGATAAAAAGCTTCCAGGACAAACAAAAACTAAAAGATTTTGCAAACACGAAACCAGCCCTCCAAGAAATATTGAAAGGGGTCCTCTAAGAAAAGGGAGAGCCTAAAGGCAACATGGACCAGAAAGGAACACAGACAATATACAGTAACAGTCACCTTACAGGCAATACAATGGCACTAAATTCCTATCTTTCAATAGTTACCCTGAATATAAATGGGCTAAATGCCCGAATCAAAAGACACAGGCTATCAGATTGGATTAAAAAACAAGACCATCAATATGCTGTCTGCAAGAGACTCATTTTAGACCCAAAGACACCCCTAGACTGAAAGTGAGGGGATGGAAAACCATTTACCATGCTTATGGACACCCAAAGAAAGCTGGGGTGGCAATCCTTATATCAGACAAATTAGATTTTAAACCAAAGACTGTAATAAGAGATGAAGAAGGACACTATATCCTACTTAAAGGGTCTATCCAACAAGAAGACCTAACAATTGTAAATATCTATGCCCCTAACATGGGAGCAGCCAATTATATAAGCCAATTAATAACAAAAGCAAAGAAACATATTGACAACAATACAATAATAGTGGGGGACTTTAACACCCCCTGACTGAAATAGACAGATCATCTAAGCAAAAGATCAACAAGGAAATAAAGACTTTAAATGACACACTGGACCAAATGGACTTCACAGACATATTCAGAACATTCCATCCCAAAGCAATGGAATACACATTCTTCTCTAGTACCCATGGAACATTCTCCAGAATTGATCACATCCTAGGTCATAAATCAGGTCTCAACTGGTACCAAAAGATTGGGATTATTCCCTGCATATTTTCAGACAACAATGCTTTGAAACTAGAACTCACTCACAAGAAAAGTCGGGAAGAACTCAAATACATGGAGGCTAAACAGCATCCTACAAAAGAATGAATGTGTCGACCAGGAAATTAAGAATTAAAAAAATTCATGGAAACAAATGAAAATGAAAACAGAACTGTTCAAAATCTTTGGGATGCAGGAAAGGCAGTCCTAAGAGGAAAGTATATAGCAATATGAGCCTTTCTCAAGAAACAAGGAAGGTCTCAAATACACAACCTAACCCTACACCTAAAGGAGCTAAAGAAAAAACAGCAAATAAGCCTAAACCCAGCAGGAGAAGAGAAATCATAAAGATCAGAGCATAAATCAATGAAATAGAAACCAAAAGAACAGTAGAACAGATCAACGAAACTAGGAGCAGGTTCTTTGATAGAATTAACAAAATTGATAAACCCCTGGCCAGACTTATCAAAAAGAAAAGAGAAATGACCCAGATCAACAAAATCATGAATGAAAGAGGAGAGATTACAACCAACACCAAAGACATACAAACAATGATAAGAACATATTATGAGCAACACTATGCCAGCAAATTAGATAACCTGGAAGAAATGGATGCATTCCCAGAGATGTATCAACTGCCAAAACTGAACCAGGAAGAAATAGAAAACCTGAACAGACCTATAACCACTAAGGAAATTGAAGCAGTCATCAAAAATCTCCTAACAAACAAAAGGGCAGGGCCAGAGGGCTTCCCAGGGGAATTCTACCAAACATTTAAAGAAGAATTAATACCTATTCTTCTGAAACTGTTCCAAAAAATAGAAATGGAAGGAAAACTTTCAAACTTGTTTTATGAGGCCACAATTACCTTGATCCCCAAACCAGAAAAAGACCCCATCAAAAAGGAGAATTACAGACCAACATCCCTGATGAACATGGATGCAAAAATTCTCACCAAACCACTAGCCAATAGGATCCAAAGGTACATTAAAAGGATTATTCACCACGACCAAGTGGGATTTATCCCTGGGCTGCAAGGTTGGCTCAACATCTACAAATCAATCAACGTGATACAATCTATTAACAAATGAAAGAACAAAAATCATATGATCCTCTGAATAAATGCAGAACAAGCATTTGACAAAGTACAGCATCCTTTCTTGATCAAAACTCTTCAGAGTATAGGGATAGAGGGTATATACCTCAATATCATAAAAGCCATCTATGAAAAATCCACAGTGAATATCATTCTCAATGGGGAAAAACTGAGAGCTTTCCCCCTAAGGTCAGGAACACGGTAGGGATGTCCACTATCACTGCTTTTCAACATAGTATTAGGAGTCCTAGCCACAGCAATCAGACAACAAAAAAAAATAAAAGGCATCCGAATTGGCAAAGAAGAGGTCAAACTCTCACTCTTGGCAGATGATATGATACTGTATGTGGAAAATCCAAAAGACTCCACCCCAAAACTGCTAGAACTCATACAGGAATTCAGTCAAGTGGCACGATATAAAATCAATGCACAGAAATCAGCGGCATTCCTATACACCAACAACAAGATAGAAGAGAGAGAAATTAAGGAGTCGATCCCATTTACAATTGCACCCAAAACCATAAGATGCATAGGAATAAATCTAACCAAAGAGGCAAAGGATCTGGACTCAGAAAACTATAAAATACTCATGAAAGAAATTGAGGAAGACACAAAGAAATAGAAAAAATGTTTCATGCTCATGGATTGGAAGAACAAATATTGTGACGATGTCAATGCTAGCTAGAACAGTCTACACATTCAATGCAATCCCCATCTAAATACCATCCACTTTTTTCAAAGAAATGGAACAAATAATCCTAAAATTTGTATAGAACCAGAAAAGATCCTGAAAAGCCAAAGGAATGTTGAAAAGAAAAGCAAAGCTGTCGGCATCACAATTCCAGACTTCTAGATCTATTACAAAGCTGTCATCATCAAGACAGTATGGTACTGGCACAAAACAGACCCATAGATCAATGGAACAGAATAGAAGACCCAGAAATGGACCCTCAACTCTATGATCAACTCATCTTTGACAAAGCAGGAAAGAATGTCCAATGGAAAAAAGGCAGTCTCTTCAACAAATGGTGTTGGGAAAATTGGACAGCCACATGCAGGAGAATGAAACTGGACCATTTCCTTACACCACACACAAAAATAGACTCCAAATGGTTGAAAGACCTCAATGTGAGACAGGAGTTCATCCAAATCCTAAAGGAGAACACAGGCAGCAACCTCTTTGACCTCAACCTCAGCAACTTCTTCCTAGAAACATCACGAAAGGCAAGGGAAGCAAGGGCAAAAATGAACTCTTGGGACTTCATCAAGACAAAAAGCTTTTGCACAGCAAAAGAAACAGTCCACAAAACCAAAAGACAACCGACAGAAGGGGAGAAGGTGTTTGCAAATGATATATCAGAGAAAGGGCTAGTATCCAAAATCTATAAAGAGCTTCTTAAGCTCAACACCCAAAGAACAAAAAATCCAATCAAGAAACGGGTGAAGACATGAACAGACATTTTTCCAAAGAAGACATCCAAATGGCCAACAGACACATGAAAAAGCGCTCAACAGCACTCAGCATCAGGGAAATCCAAATCAAAACCTCAATGAGATACCACCTCACACCAGTCAGAATGGCTAAAATTAACAAGTCAGGAAATGACAGATATTGGCTGGGATGTGGAGAAAGGGGAACCCTCCTACACTGTTGGTGGGAATGCAAGCTGGTGCAACCACTCTGGAAAACATTATGGAGGTTCCTGAAAAAGTTGAAAATAGAGCTGCCATAGGATCCAGCAATTGCACTACTGGGTATTTACCCCAAAGATACAAATGTAGGGATCCGAAGGGGTACATGCACCCCGATGTTTATAGCAGCAATGTCCACAATACCGAAACTGTGGAAAGAGCAAGATGTCCATCGACAGATGAATGGATCAAGAAGAAGTGGTATATATATATATATATATATATATATATATATATATATATATATACAATGGAATATTATGCACCCATCAAAAGGAATGAGATCTTGCATTTACAATGACCTGGATGGGACTGGAGGGTGTTATGCTGAGTGAAATAAGTCAATCAGAGAAAGACATGTATCATATGACCTCACTGATATGAGGAATTCTAATCTCAGGAAACAAACTGAGGGTTGCTGGAGTGGGGGTGGGGTGAGAGGAATGGGGGTGGCTGGGTGATAGACATTGGGGAGGGTATGTGCTATGGTGAGCACTGTGAATTGTGTAAGACTGTTGAATCACAGATCTGTACCTCTGAAACCAAATGATACAATATACGTTAAAAAAAAAAAAAAAGAAGAAGAGGAAAGCAGGAGGGGAAGAACGAAGGGAGGAAATCAGAGGGGGAGACGAACCATGAGAGTCGATGGACTCTGAAAAACAAACCTAGGTTTCTAGAGGGGATGGGGGTGGGAGGATGGGTTAGCCTGGTGATGGGTATTAAAGAGGGCACACTCTGCATGGAGCACTGGGTGTTATACACAAACAATGAATCATGGAACACTACATCAAAAACTAATGATGTAATGTATGGTGATTAACATAACAATAAAAAAAGAATCTGAAGACAAAACTGGATTACCACTGTCCTGCTGACAACCTTCAAAGCCTCCCCATTGCTCTGAGGAAAAAACAGTGACACCCCAGTGTCACCGCTCCCAGCTCTTAGCCTTACCTGACTGCTTGTCCCTCTGTTGCTACACATGGCTGGGGGCCTCCACTGTGTTGCTGCCACTCCTGTGCACCCTGCTGGATAGCTCTGCTCATCCTCGTTTATGTGCCTGCACGAGGTTGCCTTCCAGAGAGACTCCCTGGCCCCTTCCCTCCACTCCACTGTCCAGGTCTTCACCCTATCACACCCATCCTGTCTCATTAGCGTCCATGTCCATTTACAAGTTTACCATCCTCCCTACCAGACTCCTAGCTTCACAGGATAGGCTTCTCCTCTTTCCATGTGGAAACCTGTGGAGCGTGTAGGAGACAATGAGTACTCATTCTGTGAGGGCTCTGTTGCTTTTCATGGGCAATGGCCCCTCCCTACCCAGCTGCTAGCTTCTCTCAGCGTTCACTACCAAAGCCCCTCTCTTCGTGTTTGACTTGTGTTTTTCAGTACTGGGGTTCTGGAAAATACCACTCAGAAGAGATGGCAGACAGTGTCTCTCTCTAAACTTTGCTTTTTCTCCCCATAGAACATGTGGCTGGATGTCCTTGCCAGTGGGTAAAGAGCCGTTTGTTAAACTTGAAGCGACGACTGTGACAGAACAACTGGGAAGCTGTTTGTCATAAGCTTTTAAAAATAAGAATAGAGTGTCGCCCGTGTGGGAGGATGAGGTTTGATCTTGGTGAAAATAAACTCAGGTGACATTTTCTGAGTGTTTCCTGTGTCCTGTATCTAGACACCTGTCTCAGCAGATTCGGCTCTTAGTCACTTACTCTTTACAGATGGGGAAACTGAAGTTGAATAGCGTGCTGGAGGTCAGTCACTGGGGGACAGAATTGGGTTTGTGGGTGTGGTGGGCTGACCTGGAGTGGCCATTTCTATCCACTGCATTAGAGAAATGACAGAGGGTTTGAAGGGAATAGATTTGCAAGCCACAAAGTGCCTTGGAGAGATTTTCTTAATCACTGCCCACCTACACTGATTTGATCTGTGGTAACTTAGAGCACTAAACCACTCTGTGGGAAGCTCTAATTGCATGGCCTCAGGGAACCATTCTCAGCCACCCCTTACTGCCTGTGCCTCAGCTAAAAGCACTTTTAGGACCACCAGTGCCCCAAAAATCATGGCATTGAAGAATTAGCCTTACAAAGAAAAATGGTGTCAACCAAAAATTTCATTTCACAGCTAACTAATGAAGACAGCACACACCAGTAACAAAAACAATAAATACTTTGAATGGAAGTAATTCTGAGTCAACAAGGCAGTCATAACATCTCTACATTTTTGTTTAAATTCTGGTGTCAAAAGACAGGACAAACATCCTCCATTTCCTGCCATTTCCAAGTTAGGACAGACATGTTTGGGGTAAATGAATACAGTGTTAGGACATTGAGTCTCCAGTCCTAACTCAATCATTTGTGAGAAACTGAACACATGATCAGTTTTGGCCTCAGTCTGGCTGTCTGACTGTAGCTGAGGCACCACCTTCTCTGGGAAGTCTTCTATGATTCCCAAGGCTGAGATGCCTCACCCTTGTCTACCTAAGTCTCTTCCTTGGAAAGACCTCTTGTTCTAGCTGAAGAACTGTTCTTACATATGACTGCATCCACTGTGCACCACAGAGCTTGGCAGGGGGGGCTTTATTAGTCTGCTAGAGCTGCCATACAAAGAACCACAGACTGGGAGCCTACACAACAGGGGCTTATTGTCTCATGGTTCTGGAGGCTAGAAGTCTGAGATCAAGGTGTCAGTAGGCATGGTTTCTTCTCAGGCCTCTCTGCGTGGCTTGCCAATGACCCTTTTCTCTATGTGTCCTCACATGGTCTTCCCTCTGTGGGTGTCTGTGTCCTAATCTCCTCTACTTAGGAGGACACCAGTCAGATGGATTAGGGCCCTCCCCTCAGATTGTAACCAAAACAATGCGTGTTCACTCCTTGGGGAGTCATAAACCAGATTGAGTTGTCGCACAAAGAAAACTTTATTTGCAGCAAATAAGGACATGACGGGGAATAACTTCCAAAGCCAGACTCCCCGAGCAAGGGTGGATGCCCTCCTTTTATTTAGGGTTAAGATGAATATTTAGATAGGGAAGCCTTGTCATAGTATGTAGGGGGTGGGCATAAGGTCTTGCAGTGACCTTAAGGAAACATGCCTGTACATGCATCGTATGTTATGTAACGAGGCTTGTGCTCCCCCTTGGATGGGGATTTTAGTATTATATGAGGTAAAGGTAGTTGTCCGTCATTCTAGAGGTCACTCAGGGCTCACACCTGCACAGGGGCGAGTCAGGGGTTACTCTCAAACTGGTCTGGGTGGTCTGGGCCGGCTGCAGATCTTGTCAGGGAAGTTGTTATTGTTCAAGGGGCAGTTTCTTTGTCCATTTGCCTGAGTTAAGAGATAAACTGGAAAGAAGAGCTGAAGGAAAAAATGTAGGACAAAGATCGGTGAGCACAAGCAGGTGGGCAGTGAAGGTCAGGTCTTGGGGTCTAGCTAGGTGACAAACTTAACTTCTTCCCACAAAGGATTGAGTCACTGCTTTCTCAAATGCATAACCATGCTTCCCTTTGTAGAAAGCACGTGGGTCTTGGCAAATGAGGATGCCCGAGGTTGTCACAGTGGAACCAGAGGCCAAGGATGACAGGGTATAGGGAGCATGCCTGAAGTACGGACAGGACTAGATCATATTGTAATTTCAAGTGGATAGTTATTTTCTGAGCCTTATTATGTTTGAAGAGTATAACATCAGTTCATACCATATAGTAATTACCAAAAAGCACAGGAGGAAACACCACACTCATTTTAACTCAGAAGTATTTATTCCTTTAAGGACTATCCATATCTTAAAAGATAGTTCGGTATAACATGTCTTGAAAAACAGCTATGTAGTCAGTATTAATAGAAAGATACACAACAATGAATGGCCAGTTCTTGGCTACTTGCATTTACTATGGGGAGAAAAATGGGCAAATAGAGGTGGAGGAATATTAAGCTCCACAACTATAGATGCTCCTTCAACATAAAGATCCACAGCTTTGACATAAAGTTAAAAATACCTGCCAGGATACTTTCAAATTATTCAGAATATAACTTTCCACTAGCCTTGGTATTTAAGTATATAATACTTATTCTCCACTGTTACTCATTTTTCTGAATATAGATCAAGGCCTTAAAAAGGCATTATGAGTGGAGGAAAGCAGAACCAGATATGCTCCCGGCCAAAACAGCGATAATGCTGAACAACAGCAGGGAGGTAAATGAAGTGACAGATTTGCATGCCACACTCTTCAAAATACCACAGCCAAGGAAAAGAGAGACCAGAATGGTGTGGACCTGCAAGGCACAGACCTGGCCTCAATGTGACACTCCTACATACACATCCCACTGAAGCACCTGACTCCACTCTGCCCGCCTCATCCACACCAACCTGGAGTGTGGCTCACTGAGAAGGGAAGTTGCAATCCAGAGGGGACATTTCTAGAAATCCCGTGAGTGCAGAATGCCCTACCGACCCCTTGAGGATCTCTGCAGAAGCCAGAAAACCTACCACAGGTCTTCACATTGTCTCTCCCAGATGGACAGAAAGAAAAAGGGAATGTGATTTTAACCACCTAAAAGGCACAACCAGATCAAAAGGTAATGTTCCCACATCCCACCCGCTGGTGGGACTAGCAGCTCATCCCACGAATGTTTTTTCTTCTCTCTGGCCTGATGAATGGGTTTAAAGGTAGGGGTTGGGTCATGCTGCTGCAGAGATCAGGCTAAAATAACCAGCTGGTGGGAGGCTCCAGGATTTGATGCTGAATTAGAGAAATAAATGCAAGTCTTCTCTCAGAGTGGTACCTCACATGTCAGTGGTACTTAGCAGGCCAACAAGTGCAGCAAAAAGGTAAACAGAAACCCTAGATCTTCCATCTCTCCTCTCAGAATCTCAGGGCAAAAGAAAGGAAAAAAGAGGGACAGAGTGGGCTTTCACCACAAGCTTGAATGGGAGAATAATTAGAGATTTGGGAAAGAGGGTCAGAGATCTTCTCAATCAGAGGAAATGGAAGGTCCACACAGAGCTGCTCAAATTAAGCAGAAGCAAGACGAAAACAAACGGCAAGGCATCCATGCAAACATGCTCCTGGAGAACAGAAAGGAAAGTGTGGCCCATGGCCTGTGGGAGAGAGGCAAAGATTCTACTCAGCAAGGACAAAGAACCCAACGAACAAAGGAAATGCTCCAAAATTGGATATAAGAAGTTAATGAGAAATTGATTTCAATTAAACAAGAGCTAAAAGATAAGATCGATGAATCAAATGAAAGACAAATTGCAGAGCTTGAGAAACAAATTGAGAATCCAAAACCCACCATTTCAGAACACGTGAGAACACTGGAAACAGGTTCAGACTGATAAATCATGAACTATAGATTATATTATGTAAAATATATAGGTAGCCACTTTAAACAGATACAAATAATAAATCTTCCATTTTAACAAAAAGAATACCCATATATCCAAAAGAGGGGAAAGAAAACCCAAAACATAGGATGCAAAAGAAATATTAATACCAGAAATCATTTGAGAAAAATAATATCAGGACAAAACATATCAGTTATATTTAAAGTGTAAATGAATATTCAAAATGAACCTACAACAAAGCAACTCAAAAACAGTTAAAACTAAAATCATGAGTGAGGTATATGAGGCATAAGCCCAGGGAAAGAAATCTGGGGCCCTCATTTTGAAAGCAGACAAGTGTGTAATTAAGATAGACATTCAGAATAGAAACGTCTGCCTTCGGCTCAGGTCATGATCCTGGGGTCTGGGATTGAGCCCCGCATTGGGCTCCCTGCTCCGCAGGAAGCCTGCTTCTCCCCTCTCCGTCTGGCCCTCCCCCTGCTTGTGTTCCCTCTCTCACTGTGTCTCTCTCTGTCCAAATAAATAAATAAAAATCTTAAAAAAAATAAAAAAATAGAATAGAAACAAAATATGATGTGTTATTAAATATTATATGGTAAAGGAAGAAAACAAAATAAGTACAGCTAATAGAGAGTGTAAGCCCCTCCTGCGGACTCTGACAGGTCAATGTCAAAGGGTTAGAACTCCAAGGTCATACTCTGGGCAAGACCCATTCATACAAACTGATTATATTTAAAAAACAAAACAAAACCTCAAAATATAACTCAATAAATTATAAATAATAGAAATAGTACAGAATACATGGTGCTCAAAGAAAAATGTAATACAATAATAAATTAAATTTTAACTTCTAAAAAAATGTGGAAATTTTTTTAAATGCTCAAAAAAGCTCATTTCAAAGAAGATATCAAAACAGAACTTAAAGAATATCTAGCAAATGAAGGTAAAAAAAAACCTACATATCAAAACATGGATTGCTGTTAAAGCTTTGGTTAGAAGAATATTCAGACCCTAAAGTACTTATATGATTAAATCAGAAATTAATGAAAATAGAATGAACTAGCTACATACTGAATGAGTTAGAACACCAACAAACAATAACAAAAAACAATAAAAATAGAAGAGAAGCTACAACTTGGATGAACCTTGAGGACATTATGATAAGTGAAATAAGCCAGTCACAGAATGACAAATACTCTATGATTGCACTTACATAAGTTACTTAGAATAATCAAATTCATAGAGACAGACAATAGAATGGTGACGGTCAGGGTCTGTGGAGATGGGGAAATGGGGAGTTAGTACAGAGCTGGGTGTAGAGTTCCAATTTTGCAAGATGAAAAGAATTCTGGAGATGGGTGGGGGTGATGGTTGCACAACAATGTGAAATGCCCTTAATACCACTGACGTGTTACACTTAAAAATGGTTTAAAATTGGGGGCACCTGGGTGGCTCAGTTGGTTAAGCATCTGCTTTTGGCTCAGGTCATGACCCCACGGTCCCGGGATCGAGCCCCAGGTCAGGTGCCCTGCTCAGCAAAGGGCCTGCTTCTCCCTCTCCCTCTGCTGCTCCCCCTGCTTGTTCTCTCTCTCTCTAATAAATAAATAAAATCTTTGGGGCGCCTGGGTGGCTCAGTCGTTAAGTGTCTGCCTTCGGTTCACGTCATAATCTCGGGGTCCTGGGATTGAGCCCCACATCGGGCTCCCTGCTCCACGGGAAGTATGCTTCTCCCTTTCCCACTCCCCCTGCTTGTGTTCCCTCTCTCGCTGTGTCTCTTTCTGTCAAATAAATAAAATCTTTAAAAATAATAAATAAATAAATAAATAAATAAAATCTTTGAAAAAATGGTTAAAATTGTAAATTTTATGTTGTGTATATTTTAGCACAATTAAGTATTTATAATAATTTTCTATAAAAAGATCAACTTCAAGGCTTACTCTAAAGCTATAGTAATCAAGACTGTGGTATTAATAAAATAACAGACAAATAGGAAAGAATAAAGAACTTAGAAGCAACCCAGTGGAACAGAACAGAGAGCCCAGTAAGAGACATAAATACAGTCAACTGATTTTTGATAGAGGAGCAAAGGCAATCCAGTGGGAAAGGATAAATTTGATTTTTTTTTTGTTTTTTTTGTTTGTTTGGTTTTGGTTTTTTTGAGGGGGGAGGGGCCAAGGGAGAGGGAGAAAGAGAATCTTAAGCCAGCTCCACATCCAGCACTATCCTGACGCGGGGCTCGATCTCATGACCCTGAGATCATGATCTGAACTGAAATCAAGAGTCAGATACTTAACTGATGGAGCCACACAGGCACCCTGGGAAAGGATAGTTTTATTTGTTTGTTTGTTTTGTTTTGTTTTTTAACAAATGATTCTGGAGCAACTGAACATCCATATGCAATACAATGGAGCAGACAGTATTTTCAATAAATGGTACTGGAACAACTGGATATCCACATACAAAAATAAATAAATAAATACATCTAGATTCAGACTTTACACTGTCTAAAAAATTAACTCAAAATGGATCACAGGCCCAAATGTAAAATATAAAATTATAAAACTCCCAGAAGATAATGTAGCAGAAAACCTAGATGACCTTAGGTATGGAAATGACTTTTTAGATACAATAGCAAAGTCATGATTCTTGAAAGAAAAAATTGATAGACTAAACTTCATTTAAATGCAACACTTCTGCTCTGTGAAAGACAATGTTAAGAGAATGAAAAAAAAATCACAGACTGGGAGAAAATATTTGAAAAACACATCTGATAAAGGTCTCTTATCCAATAGATACAAAGAACTCTTAAAACTCAACAACAAGGAAACAAACAACTTAATTAAAAAAAAATAGGTCAAAGTTCTTAACAAATACTTCATCAAAGAAGATAGACATATGGCAAATAGCATATTGAAAGGTGCTCCACATGAAATGTCACCAGGGAAAGGAAAATGAAAACAACAAGGAGGTACCACTACACACCTATTAGATGGCCAAAATCTGATGACTGACAACACCAAACTCTGGAAAGGAAGGGAAGCAACAGAAACTCTGATTCATTGCTGGTGGGAATGCAAAATGCATTCCACTTTGGAAGAGGGTTTCTTACAAAACTAAACATATTCTCGCCATATGATCCAGCAATCGCACTCCTTGGTATTTACTCAAAGGAGTGGAAACATTATTTCTAAACAACAATCTGCTCATGGATGTTTAAGCATCTTTATTCATAATTGCCAAAACTTGGAGACAACCAAGATGTCCTTCAGTGAGTGAATAGATAAATAAACTGTGATACATCCAGACAATAGAGTATTATTCACCTGTAAAAAGAAATGAGCTATCAAGCCATGAAAAGACACAAAGAAACCTTAAATGCATATTACTAGGCAGTCAATCTGAAAAGGCTATCTACAGTATGATTCCAGCTATATGGCATTTTGGAAAAACAAAAACAGAATTATGGAGACAAAGATCAGTGGTTGCCAGAGGTTGGTGCAGGTAAGGGGATAAATATGCAAAGCGCAGTTTTAGGGCAGTGAAACTGTTGAGTGTGTTACTATAATGGTAGATACATGTCATTATATATCTGTCCAAACCCATAGAATGTGTAACATCAAGAGTGAATCTTAAAGCAAATAAAGGGCTTTGGGTGGTTATATTGTGACAATGTATCTTTATCAGTTGTAACAAATGTGCTACTCTGGTTAGGGGTATTGATAATGGGGGAGGCTGTGCATGTGTGTGGCTGGGAGGTGTACGGGAGCTCTCTGTATCCTCCCGTTTTTCTGAATCTAAAACTGTTCTAAAAATAAATCTTAAATACAAAAAAATAAAATAAGAGTAGAGGTAAAGGACTGAAATATTGAAAATAATAGCAGAACTTTAAGAATTATAAAACATTGCAGTATAATTTGTTAATGGACAGTATTTATTAGAAGATAAATTCATAAAAATCCAACCCAGCAGAAGAAGAACTGGCAATAAGGTTTTTGGAGGAAAAATGATCAAATTTAGGAGAGTGTACAATTTTAAATAAGACTTTAGAAAGTCAAACAAGAAAGGTGAAGAACTGGGCTGAATTGTGGAATGTTGTGCACTCCTGTGATTCCTAAAATGGGGTGTGCTGAAGACACAATGATGTTTGACCACAAGAGTTCAAAAAGGCTGAAACTGTGGACAGTACTTCCTGCCCCCGCCCTCCCCCCTGGTGTGAAACATCAGGACCCCCTCCCCATATTATAATAAGCTCTGATATTAGAAACATCAAACCCATATGCAAATGAAGTAAATGGTAATTAGATAAGGAGCCATGAGCAGTGAGGTCAGTCCTGGGTGGACTGGGGAGGGTTTGGGTCAGAAAGAAGGCAGTAAATCAGAACATTAAATTATGAGAGAAAGGGTTACATCTTGTGCCTCAAGATGGCTTCTGGTTAAAGCTTTAAGTCAGTCTGTTCTCCAGCTAACTGTGGTGGTCCCATCAGTAGAATGGCTAGTCACGTGTGCCACATCTGTGCTGCCTGGCCTGGTTTGACCCTCTAGCTCCCGCTGCCAAGTGAAACTCCTGTCATGGCCCCAGAAGCCAGTGGGGAAGGTGGCTCCTCCCCGCTGCAGCTCTCCCTGCACAGGGTGCAAGCTATCCCAGGACAAGTCAGGTCAGCACAAAGCCAACAGGGGCTGCAGCCAGTTCCCCAAACTGATGAAAAAGTCTAAGGGTTTGGTGTCTGAAAATACAAAAACAAAATCCTTGGCGAGCCGTATCAATAAAAACAGAAGAAAGGAGAAACGTACACAATTAGAAATGGAAAACTGAGAAGTAGCCACCAATACAGAGGAAATTAAGAAATCCTAAGTGCCCGTATTGTAAAAACTGTACAAATATGTTTAAAAAAATGGATTGTCATTAATTTTCTTAAAAATATGTAACTAAAGTTTACTCCAGAAGTGCTTGCGGGCCTAACCTTCCCAATGGGAGGAATTCAGAAACATACCAGTGGATGCCCAGGCAGCCCCCAGGTGAGTTCTTTTACACTTAAGAAGATGATTCTAAAACCACGTAACCGGTTGCAGAATATAGAGATTTTTGTTTAGCACACAAAAGCAAATGGCAGAATGATTAATCTCAATTATCAATATTAATAGGGGAAATCACAAGTAGGGATCATCTCAGGACCCTAACAGTGGTTTGGTCTTAAGGAATCTATTAATATAATACAACATACTACCAGAGCAAAGGGGAAAACCTTCTGATCATCTCCATGGATACTGAGAGGCTGTGACAATAATCTAACATCTACATTTTCCCCAGAAAGCCTTAATAGTTGCAGAATACATGGATACTTTTTTATTATGACAAGGAAAATACATGTCTTAATACAAGTTGAATAGTGAGACATTGAACCATCCCATTAATGTCAGGAACAAGATAGGTATGCCACCTGAATCACTATTATTTGATACTGTTCTCAAGTGCAATTGCCTAAGGGATAGAAATAAGGGAAATTATTGGAAAGAAGAAGGCAAAAGAAAATCTTAGAAACAATAAGAAAATACAATTAAAGTGGTTGATTAAGACATTAATACACAAAATCAACTATATTCCTATACATCCAGTTAGCAAATAAAATGGAAGAAATATCCCATTGAAAATGGTAGCCAAATCGTAAACTATCTAGAACTAGACAAGAAATTCATAGGACCTATCTGAACAAAACCATAAAAATCTACCAAGCAGCGTAAGATAAGATTTGAACACAAGCCTAGGCTGCAGCACTCTTGAATAGGAAGACTCATATAAATTCACTGTGACTTCAATGAGGGAGACAAACCATGAGACTCTTAACTATAGGAAACAAACTGAGGGTTGCTGGAGGGGAAGTGGGTGGGAGATGGAGTTACTGGGTGATGGGCACTAGGGGGGGCACATGATGTGGTGAGCACTGGGTGCTATATGCAACTGATGAATCACTGAACTCTACATCTGAAACTAATGATGTACTATATGTTGGCTAATTGAATTTAAATTAAAAATATATGTATGGGAGAGGGAAATAGAGAAGAGAGAGGAAGGGGGGGAAGGGAGAGGCAAAAAAGTGTTAAGGGGATGGTTAACTTGAAAATATTAATATATGAATATTTGATATTAACATGAATAAAGCTTCCAGAAATGAAAGGCATTCACAGAGAGACAAACCAATAAGTATAAATAGCCCCAAAACACTTAACAGGAATTTAGTTTACAAACAGGGAGCCATTCTGAACAAAATGGGGAAAAGACTAACTGTATTATAGGGATACACTATTATATATTTTGTTGGCACAACTGACCATTTGGAGAGAAAAAAATTTCATTTTTACCTTCATTTCCTGCAGTAAATGAATTCCAGGGAGTTAGAAGATGTAAGCAAATGAAACCATAAAAATTTAGAAAAAAATATGAGTAAATTTATTTATAATCTCAGAATGGGGAAAGGCCTTTTAGAACTGGAAACAAATCCCAGGATCTACCAAGGCAGATATGGATAAATTGACAACATAAAACTCTAAACCTTCTATATGCTAAGAAATAAATCAATAAATAACATCAAAAGACAATAAACAAAAATATTTTCTAAACAAATAAGAATATTTTCAAGATATAAGACAGGGAAGTTCCAAAGTACACAGGCTAAAATTAATTAAGAAAAAGCCAAATAACCCAAAATTATGTAAAGGACATAAATTTACAAAAATTGAAATTTCTAAAAAATATCTGAAAAATACTTAACTTCATTCATAATAAAATGAACTAAATCAGAATAACATTGCAATATAATTTTTACCAGATTGGAAAAAAATATATATGAAGTTTAATAATACCCAGTACTGAGAAAGTTGAGAAACCTGCCTTTTCTTTATATTCTTGGTAGGTATATCCATTGATCGGTGTTTGGAGGGTAATCTGGCAATATCTACCAAAATGTTAAATGCCTTAAATCCAGCAATTCCCATTTCCCACTTAGAATTTATACCAAGATATGGTCAAAAATGTATCCTAAACTATAAATCAAGGTTGCTAACTACAGATTTGTGTATAAAAATAAAAACTGGAAATACTCTATATGTTCACTAATAGATTAACCAAAGAAATTATATCCACCAAGACAATGGAATGCTAAGCAGCTATTAAGAAGAATGAGGTAGATCTTTATATGTTGTTATGGAAAGATGAAATACTAATCGCAGAAAGCAAAGTGCAGAGTGCTGTGCATATCATGAGTGGTAGCAAAGGAGTCTCTCTCCACGCCCCCTTCCTCCCCCTCCTGGCCTCCCTCCCTTTCATTTTCTTCCTTTCTGGAAATGTCCCCCAGCCCTCAGAAGCTCATTCACCAGTGGTCTCTGTAGTTATCCATGCCTTTCTTACTACATGTGCATCTTTTCCTTATTATTACTTTTTAAATGGCAGAGTATTAGTCGAATGGTCAACATATAAACTACTTTTGTTTGCTTTTTTATGTTTTTCTGTATAAAATACAAAATCAAAAAAGTTTTTTTTTCTAAGCAAAAGTGTTATGGGGTTAATTTTCAGGTAGCAATAAGAAATGAAGCATTCTCTGATATATCAAAACACTTCTACTTGTGTCTACAATAGAAAAAAGAGAGAGAGAAAGAAAAGATTGTGCATTGTTCATCCATCCCATGTAGAATGGCTGAACTCCGAGGACAACCTTGCTCCAAATGGCGTGATATTAGCTAGAATGCGCTTACTTATCAACCTTCTTGTCCTAAACAAGGTGTCCCCCTGCAGCTGCACACTCAGCGCTCACACACCCCCACACATGGAGCATGCACAAGCCTCCATTCTCCTCAGTGCAAACAAATCCATGTGCATTACCCAGAAATGAGTGAAATAAATGGCCGGAGAAAGGTATGCAATTTCTTTTGCTCTGAAAATCTAATCTTCTCCCCATAATATACCCATCTCAGGGGTTAGAAGCAAATTAAAGATCCCCAGGAGCTCAAAGCCTTCTGCAGTTTTGGGCTCGGATCTGTTACTAGACGAAACAACAGAACAGGAGAGATTTTGTTGTCTCCCTCTGACCGCATTAAAAAAAGGAGAACAGGAACAGGCAGGGTGACCATTGTCAGCTAGATAATGTAAGTGGAGAACTGTGTCATCACACAGGTTTAAAATGAAAGTTTCCCTTGCTTTCAAAATGCTTATCTCCAGGGAATCTACCTGTTTGAGCCACCTTTCTGGGCTAACGCTGGGGTCATTGAGCTGTGGGAAAGCAGATCCCTAAATGCCAGAGACTGGAGTTACTGGGTGTGTAGCCACCCTCAGCCCGTCAGCCCCTCCTGCTGACTTCCACTGGCCTTGTGTCCAGGAAAGCTACTGGCCACATCATCCCCTTTCCTGCCATACAAGGAACCAGAAGAGGTCCCAGATCCTGATCTTTGGCCTTGAGACATAAGGAAAAGCCTAGCATACTTTCACTTTATGTTGTGCATTTGTACGGACCCACAGGTTTCTAAGACTAATCTCTAGTACACGAGAAACATTTAATGCATTATTAAACACACACACACACACACACACACCACACACCACACACAGCTGGCTTAATTTAACTTTAGCTATTACATTGGGCTGGTAATTCTAATAGAACTCTATTTGTCCTTTGGGTTTTTCAGAATAGAGCAAACTCCACTCCCCAATGTCTGAGGGCAGCACAGGAAGTTTGGGAGTCACCTTGTATCTACAGAAATCCCCCTAACTTGTGCGGGTCTGGTCCTAGTTCAGAATCAACCACACCGTGTACCTCCTGATTCCCACCACAGGGTAGGTTGGCAGAAATCAAGCTGGTAAAAGCATAATTTACAAGACCAACTATGTCTCTCTCTCTGTTATAAAACGTAGGAACAGTGTAAAATTGTTTCTCCCTACCATCTTTGGCAGAGAAAAATAAAACCTGAATCACGGAAAAACCAGCAGTTAGGTTTTTAGTTTTAGTTGTGTGTCCTTTTACCAATTATTTGAATGGATCTAGTGAGTGTGGTTTATTACTATTATTATTACTTTCAATCTAGGTTTGTAAAGAGGCAAAAGCTTATGTTGAAGTTTCAGTAGGTCTTCTTGGCAAGTGACATGCACGCATGCAAAACCAACTGTACAGGCCTCCCCTGGCCGTCCTGAGCCACCCTCACCTCTCTGAAGGGCTCACCAGGCATTCGGAAATGGGCAAAATGACCTCTCAGTGGTCCTGGTGACCCTAAGGATGTTCCAAGAATATCAAGCAGCCCATCTGAGAGGATTAAACAAAACCGTGCGGAGATCCTATTACGGAAAGTAACAAGGAAACTATAACGGACATGACTGGCAGCGAGCGCTACGGGTACATCAGCGTCCTCACGTCGAGTATGGCTGTGGGATTAGCACCCCAAGTTCTCCCCAAGCCAACGGCATCGCTCATCTGTGCGTTTCCTACATGCTGGGAACCCGGACCAGGTTAAGCGAAGTCTTTGGACACAGCCTCGACGAAGTTTGGAGCTGACATCAGGATGCCGATAGTGCAGATGATGGTGAAGACGGAGAAGGCCATGAGACACAGGCGGTCCACCACGCAGGCCGCTCAAATTTCCACTCACTGCAGATGGCCTCGCTCTCGTCCTGACAGCGGAAGCGGTTGGCGATGTAGCGGACCTCCTCCAGGATCTTGGCCAGATCCGGGTCCCCCTCGGAGGGCTGCCCGCCGTGCAGGAGATGCTCGTCGTGCGTGGGGGAGCAGGCCATGCGGCCGCACACGACGCCCGAGTCGGGGGTGGGGGCGCAGTGCACAGCGTCCAGGCCGCGGAAGCCGATGTAGAGCAGGTTGCCGTTGGTGGTGGGCGGTGCCGCCACTGCGCTCATGTCCACACTGGCCAGGCTGCAGCGGCGCGGCTTGTGCTGGCATGCCGGCCTCACCTTGTCCTCCCCCGGCCTCTTCATGCGCAGGAACCACGCGCACCAGTTCAGAAGGATGACTCTGGTCTGGGGAGACGACAGGGCGGTTAGGAGTGGGCGGAAGCGAGCATCAGCGGGCCCCGATCCCAGCCCTACTTGGGGGACCCTGGGGGAGACAGGCCCCCACTCCTTCCCAGGTGAGTTTACACAGGCAGGCACGTGTTGCAGTGGCTGAGTCAAATGTGAGACCAGAATAAACCAATGCAGAAAGTCACCCTGGGAATAAGCGGAATTCTGTGGCTGACACACTGCCTTCTCTGGGCAGACAGGCATGTGGGAGGAGAGCCCTGTCTCGGAAAGAGCCCTGCCTGAGCTGCATGAACAAGAGAAGTCACTTTCCCTCTCCAGTCTTTCCTCATCTGTCACTAGCGACCATCATACTCAACTGCCCGTGAGACACCCCAGTGCCATGGTGGACTTGCAAGGGCACACCCCTGGAGATTTTTAAAATTTTCAAGGACAGCCCTGTGACACCTATCAGATGCTGCATGAACCCCTAGTCTGAAGCAGTTCCAACTAGAACATTGGGTTCCTTGCAATGATGGCATATCCTTGCAAAGCAGGTTTCTGTTGTCCTGACGAAAAGCAAGTGCCAAGACAGTCAAAGTGGAACAGAAAATGGGGGCACTATGCTCCTAAGATTTGAAAGGGTGTGCTGCCAACAGGTGCCTAGGGGTCAGGGCATAAATACTTAAGTTGTTTTGACCGATGTAATAAAGAGCCATTAGGTATTTCTTTTGCCCTAGGGGCTGTGAAAAAAATCCCTGAGACACTAAAGGTGCTGTGAACCAGGGAAGTTTAGGAACCGCTAACCTAATTCGCTAGGCTGAAGTGAAAACTGAGTATGATGATGTGCAGGAAAGTACTTGGACTTTCTTTAAAGGGCCATACAATAAAGTCCATAAGGTCTCTGTTGCAGCTACTTGGCTGTGTTAATAAAGTACAAAATAGTCATAGAAAGCATGTAAAGAAATAAGCGTGTCTTTTTTCTAAAAACATTTTATTTGCAAAAGCAGCTGGTAGGCCAGATTTGACTACTGGAGCCATAGTTTGCTGACCTCTGGTTTAAAGTGTTTTATCAACATATATTGCCTACATGCATAGACGATGCTGGAGAAAAATCATGGAGATTTCTTGTTTTTCCCTCTAATGAAAAGAAGGAGCCATGTGAAACCTCAGTCCAGGTTAGAAAAATTCTTGGAAGCCTATTTAGACAAGTATATGAAAAGTGGGCCCTTTCCCTGAGATTATCCAGATACTGATTTTAATTTTGGTTTATGACTGTGGGTGAATTCCATCAGCAACATAACAGGTTATGTTTCCCATCTGTAAGTACAGGCAGTAAGTTCTGAAGGTCATGTCTGTAGTACTTTTTATGGCATCTTATCAGAGATAACAGCAGTAGACCAGTTTGGAGACAGGCAATGAAAAGAATAAGAAGGCATAAGAGCAGATTCACTGCAGATGTAAAGAAAAATCTTTGCTCAGAGCAGACAGCACTCTATATATCCTGCCCATACCCTATGGACAAACCTGCAGAGCCTGGAAAAGCCTGTCTGCATACCCTGGAGGGTTTTCCATGATTAGTAGAGAGCAGGGACACATGGTCCCACGTGAATCTGCAGGTCAGTCTGGCCCCCCACAGAAGGCTCATAAGACATGCCAGCTCAATTGGGCCTCTCAGGGGCTCTGTGAAGTGAGTATAATTCCCCCCAGCCATTTTACAGATAAAGAAACTGAGGCTTCAAGGAGGCTAATAAATTGGCTCAAGGTCACACAGTAAAGCAAGTCACCTATGTGTTTAGGCTTCCACAGCTCATCTGTAAAAGGGTCTACAAAGTCTTCTTCAAAACTCCTGTGACTTTAGCCCAACCCCCACTTCGAAGGCACTGGAAAGACTGGACCAGAGCTCAAGGGAATGCACTGGGCAATGAGTGCTTCCAAACCCAGCGACAGCTGTACACATGGAGTGTGTATGTGTGTGTTGTGTGTGTGTGTGTGTGTTGGGCGGGGGGCGGGCTGTGCCTACCCCGGAGCACATCTCAAGCTACTGTGACCCACACTCCCAAGTCTGTTTTGAATTCCAAGGCCTGAATCATTCGCTTTCGAAGCTAAAGCATCTCAAAAGATGAAATTATCCTCTTGGCACTCATCCAACTGTGCTCATGACCTCTTCTGTTAGGTTAGGGTCTTGTGTCTGGCTGCGTAAATGTCACATAATGCCAGGGCACCGGCAGTATCTTCTTCATAGCAACACATCATAATAAAAGTTCCTTGGAGGCTGTTTATTTTTTAAATACACACAGAAAGAAAGAAAAATGCAGGAGGCTTTATAAATTGAAAGCAAGAGATATAAGCTTCATATTTCATTTGCAGCCATTGGTTTTAACATACTCCTGTGCTGAGAGGTGAATAATTAACATAGGCTCGTAATTAAGATTTTTTTCTGGACAGTAAAGTACTACCAGGTCATTAAAAATGGTTTTGTGTCTTCACGTCTTAAACAGAAGAAATAATAATATGCGTTTTGAGTCTTACATTTGCATAAATAAACACTTGAAGGATAATGGAGAAATTGCTTAAAATGGCTATCAGTATTGGTGGTGGAAGCACAGTGAGGGGCAGGAACGAGAGCAGGATTTCCTACGGTAGGATTTTACTTTGATTTTGACGTCCGGAACATGTGAATGTATTACCTATTTCAAATGAAAGGAGGGTAGCCAGAGAGTGTATCAGGGTTCTAAAAGTCAGATGGCAATGTAGGTGACTATGTGCAAATGTGTCCAGATTTTAATGAGGGGACCTTCTCAAAACAGCCCAGGGACCACAGTGACGTGAATGTGTGGGGGACAGCACCACTTCTGGGAGCTCACTCCATTGCTATGAGAGAAAGTCATTATTAGTGTACAGATTTGCAGTGGAAAAGAACCCAAGAGGACACAGTAACTTGGTAGAGTCAATTTTTTTTTTTAAATTGGTCTTTCCTAAGTTCACTTCTGGGTAACTGTAAATTATTGCACAATGAATATCTTTAGAAGGCCTGGGAACTCTCTCTTCTCGGAGGTTAACAAAAAGCACCTACTTCTTGCACCTGTATTTAGCATGTTGCGGAGTCTTAGACCGCCTTCTGAACTTGGATGCAGAGTTACGGGTCTCCAAAGAAAACAGGCTTGTTTTGACAGGAGAGGGCTCCTTTAGAACCTGCTGTCTGTAGGCCATGCTCTTGGGACAAGAACACTGGAAGGTTTGCAGGGCCCGAGGAAGACTCAATCCCTCCCCTGGCCTTGGATGTTGTCACGCTGTTCTCACACAGGTGAGAAAAAATTTGGCCCTCATCAAGGTTTCTTGAGTGTTAGGTGAGGCTGGGCACACAGCTTCAGATCCTGGACTCCGAAGGGCACAGCATGGGTAAGCATCTGCCCACGTCCCAGTGCACGGGGCTAAGCAGGTGCTGGGAAGGGGTGGTGTGCCCCGGGGCTGACACAACAGGCTGTTACATTGTGTATCTTTCATCCTTTTGCTTTTATCCTAGCCCCCTTCCCCACTGCTAACTACTGACCTGTATTTTAGAGGCCTGTGGTAAGATTACATTCCTACGTGTATTGCCTACACGAATTATTACATGGCTCACTCTCTCTCACCATTTTGGCTCCTCATTCTGTTTGGAAGATCCAACCACATGGCTGGGTGCTTATCTCATCCGTTGCTTCCAACCACTGTACTGTTCTCCATAGAGTACGTACAAAAAGCAGTTTTAGAAATACTCTGGTAGCAAATGTACAGAGCGGTCAGTGTGTGGGCCGTGTTCTGGAATGTCAGATTGCAGGAACAGTGCCATGGGACCCTGCGAGCATGCTCACTGTAGTGGTCCAGAGATAATGCAATAGTGCAGACAGGTGAGGAGGTATGAGAAACATGGCTGTGTTGAGGAACACTAGCTGTTTTTAGGACTTTTAACATAGATAATTCATCTGTGGAGTCACCCCTGGCGAAGGCCCCCAACTCCCCATGGTGAAGGGCAGGAGGAACGCACCCACTTGGGCATCTTGCCGCCGTCGGGGTCGTGGTGGTGGTACTGCAGCACGATCACCGTCACGACCACAGAGAGGCCCACGATGATCATGGTGCTGGCAAAGTACTGGGCTGCAGAGACAAGAGACGCAGGTTGAGCCCCGGGCCCTCCACAACACAAGCATCGCAGCGTGGCAGGCAGACCCAGACGGCGCTCTCTGATCACCTGCAAGCAGGTGGCGAAGCCTAGAGCAGGGCAGGGCTGTCTCCAGGCCGGCAGACCTGCACCGCCCCCCCGCCTCCAGCCCACAGTCCCGGCAGGCAGAGGTCAGCGCAGAGCATGGACACCTGCTTTCCCATCCACGCAAGCTGCCTGGCCAGGCTGCCTGCACTCCTGTGAACTCCATCGGCCTCTTCCTCCAGTGAGGGTTAACAGTGCCTCACAGGATGCTGATTCGGTTGTTCTCAGGAGAAAGGCTGCGGACTGTTATGGGACCTGAGAACACTGGGGTAGCGAGGGTCTGGTCCCCACCATGATAACTGCAGGCCAGGGACATGCTGGGGTGGGCAAATCTGGCATCACTGGTGGGGTACCTAGTATTAGTGTGGAAGATGAGTCTGCTTCCATCTAATGAGAGATAGGAGGAGGTGCCAGTTGTCTGAGGAAGACGGGAAAGACATTGACTTTCCCGGCTAAGAAGCTTCAGCTCCAATGGGCAAGGATGAATTTCTCCACCCTGGCCCAGGTGAGAAGAAGCATGGAGCATCCGAAACAGCTCTCCCTAACCCACTGCCCCTGTCCATGAGTTCAGACATCTATGAGTTTAGATAGGCTACTCAGCCTGCCTGGGCCTCAGGTTCTTCACAAGTATAACAGGGATGGCAATGCCTTCTTTTGCAGGGTTGGTGCAGGAATTAGCAAGTATATGAGCCAAGAATCTAGAAGAAAGCCTGGCAAAGGGAAGACATTCCTTGATTGGCAACTCCAGTTATTAAACCTTTGGTGTGGCTTTCAGCTCAAGGGGGCTGATCTCTAAGCAGAGAACATCCTGGTGCAGAGGCTAAGTGCATGGCCACACACCTGGTTAAGAACACCTCCTTCTCTCCAGGCAGGAAAGAACTCACTGCCCCACTGTGAGAAGCTTCCAGAGATGGACGTTTGAGACTTCAAGTTAGCACCAGGGACCTCTAAGAAGGGGAAGGAAGGTGAACAAAACTGTGACTGCTATGGGCTGAGTTGTGGCCTCCTAAAATTTAGATGTTGAAGCTCTAGCCCCTGGTATCTCAGAATAGGACTGTATTTGAAGACAGGGCCTTTAAAGAGAGGGGCTTAAGTTAAAATGGGGTCCTTAGAGTGGGACATGCCCCAATCTGACTGGTGTCCTTATAAGAGGGGAACTTTGCACACACAAGGGGGTACCTGGGATGCACCCAGACAGGAAAGACCATGTGAGGGCACAGCAAGAGGGTGGTCATCCACAAGGCAGACAGAGAGGCCTCAGTAGATATCAAACCTGCCAGCACCTTGGTCTTGACTTCCAACCTCCAGAACTCTAAGCAAATACTTTTCTGTTCTGTAGGCACCCGGTCTGTGGAATTTTACTGTAGCAGCCCTAGCCGACCAAGACAATGACCTGTGGAGGTATCCAGGGTCAGAGGATCCCACAGCTGAAATCTCAACAACAGAGGTCAGAAGCCAATAGCATCCCATCTTTCTAGACATGGGCTATGCATCAACCATGCCTTTTCCCCACCAGTCCATCAGTCAAGGCAGGGCTGCCCATTGCCCCACAGAGGGTGCTTCCTGTTGCAAGGCTCTACTGAAAGCATTGTGCTGGAAGGTAGGAAGAGTGGGTCAGACCGTCAAGGTGAAACATGGTTCCTTGCCCTCTGGATGGTAGTGAGAGAACTAGGAACACCCACAAAGGCTTTTCATACCAATACTGTCTCTCTGGCCAAAAGATTACACATTAAGGGAACAAAGAAGAGCTTTGGGAGTATCTGTGTAAGAGAAATAGGCTCCCCTACTCCTATCCTCCCTTGTTAACTACACAGGGTGGCCCTCCAGTGGCCTGGGCCAACAGGAATAATCATAGACTCCATTCCTCTTTCTGAACTCCATCACCAAACCGGAGGAGTGATTCTCATATTAAACCAAATATCTACTATCAGACTGTTTGCTTTCCATTCCCAAACTGGCCTGGGGCTCTGGTTCCCTGACCAGTAACAGAGCCCTGGCTGTGGTGGCGAGAGTACCAGATCCTGACCGCTAGACCGCCGAGCACCCTGTGCACACTCCTGCTTATTCCAATCCAGGGAGGCGCACAGGCACAAGGGATGTTCTCTCCTGTTTCTGTCATCCTGCCTTGGGCAGAAGGTCATACCTTATATCTGTCTTGGCTAAAACATATTTGTCCTGTTTACATTTCCTCACAAGCTTTAATTTTATCCAGAGATGTCGAGGTATCTCGGGAAACGATGGCCAAGTGTTAAAATGTGAGCTCCTCCCATTTTGACAAAAGATTTGTGGAAGAACAATGACTCAAAGCTAAAGTTAACAAATCTCTGATGGTACAATCTCTGGCTGCGTAACAAGTGTGAGGGGGAGAACGGTGGGAGGAAGGGTGCGTTTCTGCAACTTCAAGCCAAACCACAAAGCTCGACTCCCCACACTCCCCCTACATGTGCCCAGATGAGGAGAGGCCATGGGCCACTCGAACAGGTACAGAAAGTCACTCCTCCTGGGGCCATGTGGCTCTCCAGGGCCCTCTCTAAGCCCGTGTCTTCAAGAGAGGCCTGACACTTGCTTACCTATCAAGGGCACCGAGTCGGATGTCGCAGGCATGATCTCAGCCACCAGCAACATGAAGACAGTAAGAGAGAGTAAAACCGTTATCCCTGAAACATAAACACAGCAGTGCCTGAGACAGAAGAGGTGATAAGGCCTCAAGTCCATTAACTGTGCCTTATCGGAGATTCAAAGAGCTCGGGAGGTGCAGGGGAAGGGGCGGTGACATCCTGAAACCCAGTGCAGGGTTCTCTGTATGTAGGGGCATGGCCATTTTTCTGGGAGTCCCAGATGGAGGTAAGCTTAGGAGCCAGAACTGTAGAACAACAATACAAAATGAATTACTGAACCTAACACAAGTATCTCTCATTTTCTTAATTACATTAGGATTGAGAGGTAGTTACATATAGCAGGGGAAAAAAACATGCAATCTTAAGACCTGACTTTTGGTCTTGACTTTGCTACTTACTACCTGTGTGACCGTGGATAAGTCACTTAACGTGCCTAAGCCTTGCTGTCAGAAGATAGAGGTTTAAGGACGATTTCTACATGTACTAAATATGACCTTTAATAACTCTTTAAGATGTTGAGAAATTCATTTCACCATTCTAAGTCTTATCCTTATCTTCCTGTTGGATGATCATAAGGAATTACCCTGTGTACCGCAATATACAGATGCAAACTGATACTAAACTAACTAAACTGTTTCCTGTCCATAACAAATGCTGGCCAGTTGCCCCCAAGGAACAGGATGGGGTGGCAGGAGAAGAGAAAGTAAGGCCCCTCAGGACAGAACCCAGTGGTCTCTTCCTGGGCATTCCTACCTTCTGTGGAGGAGCAGAGGATATTACAGATTTTCAGGAGGGCATTGGGCATCTAGCATGAAGCCTAACTCAGGAGCCTTTGGTGTTGGGGAGATGCCCTGGGCTGGGAGGTCAGTGTGTGATGCACCAAGCAGGCTCTGCAACATCTCTGCACCCAGAGCCGTGACATGTCCTGCACCGTCCACAGGGATCCCTACAGAGCTGACCTCAAGGCAAGGCCCTCCCATCCTGTCTCAGACTCCTGCCCAAGATCAGGACACTTACCCAGGGAAATTTTCTCCCTGAATCTGCAGGGAGCAAGAAGACGAGGAGGGCCAGCGCAGAGATGAGCACACAGGGGATGAGCAGATTGAGGCCATAGTAGAGGGTCCTGCGGCGAATGGTCACTGTGAAGGTGACGTCTGGGTAGGGCTCTTTGCAGCACTCATAGAACTTCTCACTCCGCTTGCCTGGGATTCCTCCATGAGCAACAGGGAAAAGGAACAGTGTCTGAATAAAATTATCCTGCTTGTTTATTTTAATGAGTATATCATACAAATAACCATGGAGTTTGCTAAGTGCTAAAAAAACAAAAAAAAAAACTGGGTCATCAGTGTTTGCATAAACTCTGGTATGTTAGAGTTGTGCAGGAATATCTTAGTGATAATGGAACAAACTGGGAGAATTTTTTTAATGGATTGAAACTAGATGTGTATATGGTAAATGTTTGTGTCCCTCTCAATATTCCTATGTTGAAACGCTAATGCCCACAGTGATGACATTTGGAGATGGGACCTTTGGAATGGGATTATTGCCCTTACACAAGAGGCCCAGAGAACTCCTTAGTCTCTGCGATGTAAGAATACGGCCAGCTATGAACCAGGAAGCAAGCCCTCAGGAGACACTGGATCTGCCTTGATCGTGGACTTGATCTTGGACTTCCCAGCCTCCAGAACTGTGATAAATAAACTTCTGCTGTTTATAAGAGACCCAGTCTATGGCATTCTGTTTTAGCAGCCTGAAGGGACTAAGACACCATGATTATAAATAATACATTATGAGCTTTACAACATTATAAATGTAATTATTGTTTTTCTATTTAAAATCATCAAATATAGGTTCTCATGAACTGCAATTTGCTATCCAACCTGATTTTAGGAATGGAGCAGATTCGAAAAATATAGGGATGCCTATACTATAGCACTGACTTGTTTAAATAGCTGCACGTTTTCTTGGAAAGTGTTGGATTTTCTAATTGTTTTTTATTTCTTACTGTATAGCTCTCAGTAAATTATAGAGATTGCTGCAGGGTTCAATAAATGCTCACACTGAAAAGCAGAGTGGCAAGTCCCAAACTTTCAAAGCCAGCACAGGAATAAAAAGTGGCTTTCTACGAGGCTGGTAGCCTCATATCTTTGCTGGGCTTACCCACAAGGTCCCATTCTCCGTTTGGGATATAGCCGCTGATATCTGCCTCTTGCATCTGTAGATCCAAGGACCACCCTCCGTAAGACCAGGACCCAAACTTCAGTTTGCACTGCTGCACATCAAAGGGGAACCAGCGCACGTCGATGTAGCAGGAGCTCTTGAATATGCCTATATGGGCAAAAAAACAGTCAGAAAACCGAAATGGAAGGGGACCAAGCTGGGCTTTAAATACACAGCAGTCTCACACTGCTGGTGGAAAGCAAACTGGTGCTGTCATTATGAAAACAGTATGGAGATTCCTAAAAATATTAAAAATAGAACTACTATATGATCCAGTGACCCCACTTTTGGGTATATATCCAAAGGAAACAAAATCATTATCTGGAAGAGATATCTGCACCCCCATATTCATCATGTTCACGGCAGCATTATTTGCAATAGCTGAAGAATGGAAACAAGCTAACTATCCATCGAAGGATGAAAGAAAAAAGAAAAAGATGATCAAATCATACACACACGCAAAACACATACACACACAATGGAATACTATTCAGCCTTAGGAAAGATGGAAATCCTGCCATTTGCAATAACATGGATGAACGTGGAGAGCATTATGCTAACTGAAATAAGCCAGACAAAGAAATACTGTATGATCTCACTTACATGTGGATTTTGAAAAAAAAAAAAAAAGCTGAACTCATAGGAACAGTGAGTTGCCAGGGGCTGGGGGAGGTGGGGAAATGGACTGTCCAGGGGTACGAACTTTCATTTACAAGGGCAGTAAGTTCAGAGGATCTAATGTACAGCATGGTGACTCTAGTTAATAATACTGTATACTTGAAATTTGCTAAGAGAGTAGATCTTAAACATTCCCACAGAAAGCAAAACAAAACCCAACCATGTAAGGTGATGGATGTGTTAACTTGAGTGTGAAAGTCATTTTACAATGTATGTGTATATTAAGTCATCATGTTGTACACCTCATTACATTTTCATTTATCAACCATACTTCAATAAAGATGGAAAAAAATTGAAATAATCATAACTAAATAAATAAATAAACACAGAGCTATCTATCCCTTGGGTCTCTAACCTCGTATGCTGTTCACAATATGCAGTGACTCTTCTTCCTGGAAAGGGTTGGTGAGTTAAATGATACATTATTTTTGATGTTCAGCATGTCTTTTTGATCAGTGTCTCATGCACCCATTGTTCTGGCCCACCTGTGTTCCCTTCAAGAAGTGGAGACGTAGGCTCCTGGGTCTCTAGACTTGAGTGCAACCAGAGAGTTCTTCACCCCCTCCTCCTCCTCCAAACTACAGCTAGACCTGTCCAGAATAAGCTTTTTTTTTTTTTGAAAAATCTCTAGAAAGGAAGCTCAGCTGAAGCTCCACTGTCTTTTTAAAATTCACAGACAACACCATCATGCTCTGTTGAAGACAATTCTTAAGGATTTCTGGGCAAAGAATTAGAAGTTCTGTAAACTTGCTCCTACCATGTCTATGCATCTTCAAACTCTAATAGGAGAAAAGTAAAGAATGTACAAAACAATGCCAGAAAAACTGATAAAAATGATGAACGGTTTAGAAGCAGAATATAAAAGGGATGTGTGTGTGTGTGTGTGTGTGTGTGTGTGTGTGTGTGTGTGTGTGTGTGTGTCTGGTGAGGAGCAGGGTGGGCATTTCCTTAGGTTAAAAATTGAGAAAAAAAAAATACTGGGGCACCTGGGTGGCTCAGTCAGTTAAGCATCTGCCTTCAGCTCAAGTCATGATCCCCAGGGTCCTGGGATCGAGCCCCGAGTCGGGCTCCCTGCTCAGCAGTGAGTTTGCTTCTCCTTCTCCCTCTGCCCCTTCACATCCCCCGCTCAAGCTCTCTATCAAATGAATAAATACAGTCTTTAAAAAAGTTGAGAAAAATACTTGGTTATCTAGATATATATGTGGAGGATAATTTTAACTAGTTTAGATTTTAGATTAAGAACAAAGGCTGCTAGGTTTAAGTTGAAGACAGTGCTTGGGCACAAGTGGGAGTTTCCACTGAAAAGAGTGACTTCCCCCTAAGACAAGTTGGAGGTGAATTTCTGGCAGGTTATGGAGAGAAGACCAGATAAGCCCCCTCCAGCAATTTATGCCCTGTGCTCTTCCCTGCCCAGAAAAAGGCTTGAGGGCAGTGGAAGGCACAAAGAGCTAAGGGTGCACTCTGTTCCTGGGGACAGGGTCAGAGCTCCATATATTTTTGCTACTAAATTAAAAAAAAAAAATGAATGGAGGAAGGGACTCAGCAGCCTTGCAAACACGAACCCTCACCCCATAACCAAGCTGGGAAAGGATAAAAAAATGTCCTGTCCTCTCAAGTTCCTTTAAGTACCATGTCCAATGTTCATAAGAACACATGGGTGCTGCCCTCCCATTAATGGGAGAGATCTCCCAAAACCCACACTAATTGTGGAAAATGTAACTCTATAACTGAATTATTCCATTTCCATGAAATAGCCAGAGAAAGAAAGTCTCTAGAGATGGAAAGCAGATCAGCGGTGGCCCAGGGCTGGCAGTAAGGGTGGGGATTAACTGCAGAACGGCAAAAGGGATCCTTTCGGGGTGATAAAAAATGTTCTAACCCTAGATTTTGGTAATGGTTGTACAACTGTGAATTTACTAAAAATCACTGAATCGTGTACTTAAAATGGGTGAACTGTATGATATGTAAATTATACAATAAACCTGTTAAAAATAAAAATATGAAATAGAAACATAATTTCATAACCAAGTCTCTATTTCAAATCCTGCACCCAAAACATTTTTTTTTTTTTGCCTGTACTTGGTTGCTTGAACAGAACAGCTTCCCAGATCAGTGTTCCATGACCCCAGGGCACAGGCCTGCTCCCCCAGGCCAGAGAGCTCCACACGGCTCCTGCCAATGTAGGGGAGACTCCCACACTCACAGCACAACACACCCTGTCCTTCCCAGGCTCCTGGGGCCATGAAGGCTGGGACAAACGCAAGAAGCCCCAGAGGGGGCTGCTACACACAGGTGGCTTGGGGCTCAGGCCGCTTCTTGTAGCTAAAATAGCCTCAGCCCTCAAAACAATCTGCAGCACCATATTCTTGTATACCGATGACTGCTGGAGATCATTTTCTAAAATATCCCTCATAATAGAAACTGCAACTCACAGGCTGGGGAAAAAGAATGTATGGGTGTGTGATGGGAGCCTCATCCCGTAGCTTCCATCCCGCAGGGGCCTGCTGTTAGGCAGAAAACATGCTTGGGCTGGGGGAGGGGTGAAGGAACCAGGGAAGGAGCAAGGAAGCCCGAGTTTTCAGATGGAAAACCTGAAAATCTCTGGTTCTTCAGTCTATACAAGCATTATTGGGAAGTATCTGCCTTTGATGGGTTTAATCACTCACACATTCATTTATGAACAGGTGGGCCAGGCACCTGGTTGATTAGTGGTGGTTCTAAGGTGTGTAAACACAGAATCTGCCCACGGGACGCTTCTCATCTGCTAATGAGGAAGAATGTGTAAGTAACAACTAAGAAGACAAAGCCAGTTTTGCTGTGTGCTGTGAAATGAAGATGTGAGACTGGGGTTCACTGCAGCAGAAAGGCAGTGTGTATGTGTGTGAGCGTGTGGGGTATGTGTGGTGTGTGTGTGTGTATGCAGGGGTTGTGGTTGGTGTGTGAATGTGTGCAGGAGGTATGCATGTGGGGTGTATATGTGGTGTGTGTGGAGGATAGCAGGTGTGTGTATATGGTGTGGGGTGTGTGTGTGGTGTGTAGAATATGTGGGGGATGTGGTTGGTGTGTGAATGTGTGTGGATTTGTGGGGGGAGGTATGGATGTGGGGTGTATATGTTGGGGGGGTGTGTGATGTATAATGTGTGTGTATGGTGTGTAATGTGTGTGTCAGGGGGGAGTGGTAGGTATGTGGATATGGTGTGGGGTGTGTGTGTATGGTGTGTAATGTGTGTGTGGGGGGGGAGGAGTGGTAGGTATGTGGATATGGTGTGGGGTGTGTGTGTGTTTATGTTGGTGTTGAGGTGGGAGTTGGCTGCAGATTGCCTGGGACCAGGAAGTTAAACAGTTGCAGGGGGAAATAATCTTGGAAAAGAACATGTGAAAAAATCATCCTAAAGATTTTTAAAACTCTGTTAATATCTGCCTCAAAGCATTAAAATGCAGGTTCCCTATGCTCTGTATTATTCAGTGAGCAGCCCAGGGCCCAATGAATTCAGAGAAATGAGGGGCTGGTGGGAAAAAAAAATCAATCCCAAGAAGCAGTTAACCATCAGCTGGTTGCAAAGGAGAGAAGCTCAGTCAGGAATAAGGCACTAATGAGCCCCACTTTGAAACCACTTGCTCTTATATTTAACACGCAAGTGCTCCTTCATGCACATCCTCAAGAAGCCAGCAAGTCCACCATCTCGCCCCCAGCACCTGGAGAGCAGCCCCTGCCAAGACACACAGTCTGGCAGGAGAGGAAATGGCCAGCTGACATGGAGGAGGGAAAGGCTGGGGGGTTGCCTGCAGGCTGTAAGGAGAACTGGAAGTGACCTGAGGAGGGAGACTTGCTTTAGCTGTGGATTAACTTTAAAGAACACTTGACACACAATAAGGACAATGACACATGAGCCATGACCCCAAGACAAAAAAGAGGAAGATGGTATTGTCATGTTCAGGAAATATTTGCAAGCACAGAGGGGAAGAAAGCAGGAGGCGTTGGGTGTGAATGAGGCAACGGATGCCCCACATGCGTGCGAGCACCATTGGTCTGGCACACTGAACTCGCTTAAATTGTCTAACTATAGGACAAAGAAGTGGGTCTTACCTGGAGGCAGGTACTGGCAATGCCCAGAAGAATTAACTAACACGTTGGTGTGGAATGTGGCATCGAATCGCTCATCAGCACTAGAAACATGAGAAGGATTTCATGAGTCAGCACTGCCAGGTGGTAGATTTCCCGGGGCCCTTAGGTTTGTCCTGACTGCAGCAAGAATAGCTTTGGGAAGTGCCACTCTTTGTGCTCGGGTCATGCCGACACCATTTGCAACTGGCCTAGGAGATCTCAGAGCGCAGGTTGCTAGTGGCCAATGTCCACCCACCCCCATTTCATATGCACTATGATTTTCATATGCCCATAAAACAAAGTTTTCTTAGCAAAAGTTAAACCTGAAGACAATTTCATAGGACATCAGCTGATGAGACATTTCTATCTGTAGGAGATAAAGAGTGGGTAAAGCACTCTGTCACTGATCAGGGATTTTGACCCACCAGCTCCAAAGCTCCAGTTCCAGCTTCCTGAATGCACCTAATGCTTGGTTGGTGCTTAACCAATATATCTTGAGTGACTGAACTGCAAGCACAGGAGGTGGCGGGGCACCAGCTGAGCCCAGAGGCATCCTGGGCTCCATGATTAGCAATGACAGGAAGGAGGCAGGTGAAGAGAGCAGAGTTAGGTACAGGTTTTAGACAGGTGCACCCCAGCCCCCTCCCTGCCCAAGTTCAGAACCGCCCACAGCCAGGAGTTACCAACTTGAACAAAGGGGGTAGAAGACACAAAACAGGAAAAAAGAACAACAACTAAAGCCAACAGCCCTTATTATCCATGTCTTTTATCTTCTGTATTCTGATGCTTTGCGGACCCTGGAGGAACTGTCCCCACTCCACTCCCAGGTTAGCCAGTTCCTAGAGACAGGAAACAACATGCTTACCAGTGCATCTCTCAATCCAGAGCCCATACCCCAGCCACCTCCTTTATCAGGGTTTCACACTCCAGCCCTCTATCCCTCTGCCCTAATAACCTGAGGGCCAGGTACCAAGTAACTAGGGACAGCCCCTATGACCCAGAGCCCACTGAAATTCTTCAAACTAACCAATCCTAACCCTGCTCACCCTGCTTCGCCAGTTCCAGTCCACGGAAACCACAACAAAGGCTCTTTCCCATCCAAGAAGATGCTGTCAACGAAAGGACTAAAAAATTGCTCCTTAAAAAGGTAATATCCTCACAGAAATTCAAGAGGACATTGCATCTAGTAATACAAAGAGCAATATGAAAGTTAAAATATGATTTATGAAATAAATTTTTATAAATGGGTGGGAGGTTTGGGGCTGAGAAGAATCAGAGACAAAATGTAGGACAGAAATGAGGAAAGCCCCCAGAGTACAAGACCAGAGGAACTCACAGGACAGATGCTGAAGAGACAAAAGGGCGGGAGATAATCACCCAAGAAATCACACAGAGACATACTAGAGCTGAAAGAAACTAGTCAAGCATGAAGGCCAAGTGAGGCACTTTCACAAACGTTAGGGGCTCAGAGGGCTCGTGTCCCACGTATATTTTCTCGGTCATGGATTTGAGGATGAGCTCTAGGAAAATGAGGGTGAATACTGAAAAAAGAAGAAATAAACTCTTGGACTAAACCTGGGGATCAAGAAAATGTATTTTCATGATGAGCTGTGCAGTGGGCCTAGAAAAGGCGGGGTGGGGGACGTTCCCAAATTATAGCAAGAGATGAGGAGTCTCTGAGGAGAGCGAAGTAGATTCAGAGCAAGAGAGAAGAGAAATAAGCTGGAAAACACCATGCATTCTATCAAGGACGCATTTTTAAAAATTACTGTAATAAAAAAGAAAAAATATCAACCAGACACTTCGGGGGGAAGAAAACCTATACAAAAAAGCCAGGGTTTGACTACGAAACAAAAACGTGATGAAGTGCAGAGGAAGAAGGAGGGGAGAGAGACAAAGCGACCAGAAACGGATAATCCTTTGAGATGAAGGACACTCCTACCTCCTTACTTGCAAGCACGCACAGGCAGAGAGAGGAGGAGACAGGGTCAAGATGCAAATATTCTTTGCTTGATTGTGGTCTGTACCCAACTTTCTCCATGAATCACATGATAAACAGTGACTGAGCACAAAACAGCTGAACGTGTGGACCTTCACAAAATCGCTCTAGATCAAACCACAATTTTCAAACCAGGTTCTCTGGAACCCGGAGATTCTCTGGGTGTGCTCTGGGGTTTCTGCACCTGTGGATTCCGATATTCTCTTTTCCTTGTAGTCTAAAAGGCTAATAAAAGTCCAAACACACTCAAATGACTTTTGGAAAATTCTACCAGATGACCAATGGATTACTACATGTGGCCCATTTAACTCCTTTTTTGGTTGAAAGTTAGGCTATAACTTCTCTTGCCATGCCTGTGCATATCTTTGAACCTCTTGTAAATGAGTCACCCAGTAAAGTTTCAGTTTTGCACTGCTTTTTTAAAAAATCCACATTTGAGCCTACAATTCCAGCATAGACACTGGACCCCACCTCATAGCACCTGATCTCACCACTGCAACAACTGAAACTGTCTTGTGACACATGACACAGGATGCATGGTTTTGCTTATTTTAAGCTTGGGTTTCTTCTTGTCTGATTTTTACATTTATAACAAAGACTGTGAGCATCTGTTAGATCAGTGACTTAATTCTGGAAGGAAAAAAAAAAAAAAAGAATTCCTCCCAGCTCTTCCTCCACACACTTGGATCAATTTAATTGAAGAGACTCTTGAGATCACAAGACAAATGAGTAAAAAGCAAGATAAAAATCGGTTTCCATTAGCAACAGTTTACCTGTGCGACTCACTGATTTCTAAATACAGTTCAACCAAAACAGAATATTGAGATAAACAGAACTGTAGCACTGTTATCCTTATCAACATGCAAATCTTAATATTCATTTTGGCAGACTTAGAGTTCTTTGCTATTTTATACATCAATGATATAAAAGTAAACTGCTGTAATAATTGTATGCTAATACCACTTATCTGTTTCGGCCATTAGAGCTGGAGATAAGGTTTGTTTGCAGAAGGGCTCTATTCTTAAAAACTGAGACTGAAACGTGAGTGGCCCCAAACCAGCCATGACACGGGAGGTAACAGTACCAGCTGCTTGTCTCAGGGCCCAGGACTAGGTGCACCGTGCAGTGACGTACAACAGGAGCCAGGGGATAGCAAGCATGAGGCCGTGTGATAATACAGCCTTGCAGCCGGCACACACAGATAACCCTGGGAGCTGGGGTGCATCCACAGGACTCGGTTCACTCCTCCTTCTGTTCTGGTGAGCATGTGAAACTTTCTGTATTTAACAGTTTGAATATATATACTGTTTATGTACTTAAGATCCTTTTTGACAACTCAGGCATGTGGCCACTTCATTTTGTTCAGCTGCCTGGGTCCTTGTCCAGCCAGCAAAGAACAGACAATTGGTGTGGGAACTCTGATTGGGCAACAAAGGGCAATGGGGCCTTGTCACTGAAAAGTGACCATGGAGAGGAGGGATATTTAGCCCAATTATTCAGGGTGCAGATCCTAATATCCTTCGTGGAATGGTCAGAAAGAAAGGGCAACTGGACAGGCTCTAAAGATGGGCATAATTCCAGCAGGTAGAAAGGAAGGTTGGTGTATCCCCAGCAGAATGCATGGTCCAATCACATGCCTGGAGGTAAACTAGACAGAAAGAAACTTCATGAAGGTGTGGTTTGCCTGGACGCTAGGGTGAATGAGGTGTTGCCCCAACACCTTACATTAGCACTTGCCTTAGCAGGAAGGCCAGCATCATGGCTTGAGAGAAAACCATGGGTGGCCATGGCTGCAGGATCCAGGGTTCAATGCTTATGGATTAACTGCAAGCTGTGCTTTCAGAAGTCAGTGAAGGCACAGGCACGCAGAGTGAACCTGGGGTCTACGATTAGATTTCTTCCTGTTCTCCATCCCCCTGGAGCTCATGCACTGCTTGGTTGCACCCCAGCTCCTGACTCTGGAAGCAGAGCCTCTGAACCCAGCTCAGTGCAGCTTCCTGCTCAGCTTGCCCTGTAGCACTGACCCCCCACTGCCGAGCCTGGAGGAGCTCAGCCCTAAGCCGGGAAAAGAAAGTGACCATGCCACTCACAGCGTCATCTGGCTCTGAGTCCAGCTGTCAGTGCCCTGAGAGAAAAGAACAGGGTGGCTAGCCATCAAGGATGCCCAGAAAGACCAACGCCCAACAGGACACATGCTCACTAAACCAAAACTCTGCATAGAGGTAATGCTGAAGGATTAGGAAAAAAAATCCAGGGTCACCCTGCTGTATCAAAGAGGGCACTGGGTGTATGGGCTCATGAGGACTCTAATGAATAAGGACTTGTATGCAGCCCATCCTGTCCCCTCTGAGCTCACATAGTCCTTTAAAGAGAAACAGAAAAGCAGAAGAGAAGAAAAATGATCTCAACTGTTCTCACCACAAAATGAAATAATGATTATGTGATGTGATAGAGGTGTTAGCTAATGCTACAGCGGTAATCATATTGCAATATACACATGTATCAAATTAACATGCTGCACACAGTATACTTACATTAGGTTATATGTCAATTATATATCAATACAAAATAATAAAATTAAAATGTTGGAAGGGAGAAAAAAAGTAAAGGAGGAAGACAGAGAGAGCCAATCTATCTCAAAAGACAGTGATTTAAGGTATCATTTATATTAAATCTCTTAAAAAAAAGCTGTCAATTACATGCTAAGACACCTCTGATGTAAGGTATGCCTAGATGTCAGAGGGAAAACAGTCTGTTTAAAATAGAGGCATGGGGTGGCTGGGTGATAGACACTGGCGAGGGTATATGCTATGGTGAGCGCTGTGAATTGTGCAAGACTGTTGAATCACAGGCCTGTACCTCTGAAACAAATAATACATTATATGTTTAAAAAAAAGAAGAAGATAGTAGGAAGGGAAAAATGAAGAGGGGAAATCAGAGGGGGAGATGAACCATAAGAGACTATGGACTCTGAGAAACAAACTGAGGGTTCTAGAGGGGAGGGAGGAGGTAGGGGGATGGGTTAGCCTGGTGATGGGTATTATTAAAGAGGGCATGTTCTGCATGGAGCACTGGGTGTTATACTCAAACAATGAATCATGGAACACTACATCAAAAACTAATGATGTAATGTATGGTGATGAACATAACAAATAAAATAAAATAAAATAAAATAATAAATAAAATAAAATAAAATAAATAAATAAAATAAAATAATAAAATACAATACAATAAAATAAAATAAAATAGATGATTTTTGTTTCAAAAGAAAGTAATGAGTCCTCTTTCTGGATACTTTGATTTAGTTCTGTATTTTAATCTAAGATGTTAAGGGTCTACAACTAGCATTTTGTCCAGTCATAGTCCATGAACAAAAAGTCTTGAGCAGAACTGAAATTTTATGGTCATTTCTACCTGTCAGAGATCCCAGGAGGCAGATATCTGGGCATCAGCAGGAGGCTTCCAGAGGAATGTATGCAAGATCCTTCCTTTATCCACCAATTTACATGTTAGGTGGCATATAACATGGATGTTATTATTTTTTTTAAAGATTTTATTTATTATTTGACAGAGAGAGACACAGCCAGAGAGGGAACACAAGGGAGGTGGGGGGAGAGGGAGAAGCAGGCTTCCTGCTGAGCAGGGAGCCTGATGTGGGGCTCGATCCCAGGATCCTGGGATTATGACCTGAGCCGAAGGCAGATGCCCAACGACTGAGCCACCCAGGAGCCCCACATGGATGTTATTATAACAATTGAATGTAACATTGGATGGATTATAATAATGTTATAAATAGGATAATATTATCACAGTAGTATCAAGTTTCTGAGCTCCCTATTTTGTTCCTTGAACTGTATGACTATCCCTGACCTAGTATAATATCTTTTTTTTTTTTTTTAGAGAGAGAAAGAGAGAGGGTGGCAGGAAGGGCAGAGGGAGTGGGAAAAAGAATCCCAAGCAGGCTCGTGTTCAGCACAGAGACCGATGCAGGCCTTGATCTCAAGACCATGAGATCATGACCTGAGCCAGAATCAAGGACCAGATGCCCAACTGACTGAGCCACCCTGAACCCCTAGTATAATATTATCTTAATCACTATGACATAATGAAAATGTTGGTATTTAGCAGAGTGAGGCCCCTAACTTCGTTCTTTTGTTTAAACGTTGTATTACCTATCCTTGACCCTTCACTCATCACTGTAAATTTTAGGATCCACTTGTCCAGTCCCACAAAGACCTTGTTGAGACTTCAGTTGGAATCAAATTAAATTTACAGAACAGTTTGGGAAAATTGGACATCTTTGTGATACTGAGTTTTCCCAGAATTAAATATGATATAATCCATCCTTTGTTTTGGTCTTTCTTATGTTTATTTATTAGTAATTTTTACCACTTGCAGATATTGGAAATAAAATTTGTTAAATTACATTTTCTAATTGTCACAAGGGTAAAGAAATACATTCAGTATTTTTACACTTGTTTTGTATCCAAGATATTTTGTCGAGATAGTCCTCTAAGGAGTTCTTTTTAATGTAAAAAAATCACAGTTTATGAATGATGGTAATTTAGTTTATTCCTTTCTAATCCTTGATATTTTATCACTTTGCTTTTATTACTACTTAGATTCAACTATTATTAAGATATGTGATGACAATGGGTATCCTTATTTTGTTGCACATACAGAAACTTCTAATGTTTCAGCATTAAATGGGCCTTTGGTAAAGACCTTACATCAGCTGAAATCAAGTTTTATTCTATTTCACAAATGGGTATCAATACAGTCAGTTGATTTTTCTCACTTACCAAGATGATCACATGAGGATGAATTATACAAATGGATTTTTCTAAAGTTAAACAACACTTGTATTTCTAATAGAAAACTAAATTTGATTGGATTTGTTTTTAATTATTGCTAGATTTAGTGAACTAATATTTTAGTTAAAGATTTATACCTGTATGTTCATAAGTGACATTGTACATTAGGTGGAACTTGACTATAAATCCCACCTTTTCTGATTTCTTTTTCAAAACAGTCAATCCAGAGAATGAAAAGGCAAGCTTCAGACAGGGAGAAAATATTTGAAAAAGACATACCTAATAAAGATTATTACCCAAAATATACAAACAACTCTTGAAATTTAACAATAAGGATAAAAATAACCTGATTTTAAAATGAGCATGGGGCACCTGGGTGGTGTTAAGTGTCTGCCTTTGGCTCAGGTCATGATTGCAGGGTCCTGGATCAAGCCCCAAGTTGGGCTCTCTGCTCAGCGGAGCTTGCTTGCCCTCTCCCTACCACTTTCCCCTGCTTGTACACTCTCTCTGACAAATAAATAAATAAATCTTTAAAAAAAAAATGAGCCAAAAATCTGAACAGACACTTCAGCAAAGATATACAGATGTCAAATAAGCATAAGAAAAGATTCTCCACATCATATGTCATTAGAGAAATGCAAATGGGTTTGGCCAACCTCTTAGATTGGCCAAAATCCAGAACACTGACAACACCAAATACTGATAAAGATATGGAACAACAAGCACTCTGATTCATTACTGGTGGGAATACAAAATGGTACATACAGCCACTTTGGAAGACAGTTGGTCAGTTTTTTACAAAACTAAACATACTCTTACCATACAATCCAACAATCCAACAATCACACTCCTTGGTATTTACCCAAAGGAGCTGAAAACTTAGGTACACAAAAATCTGCACATGGATATTTATAGCAGCTTTATCCATAATTCCTAAAACTTGGAAGCAACAAGATGTCCTTCAGTAGGTGACTGGATAAATCAACTGTGATACATCCAGACGATGGAAAATTATTCAGTAATAAAAAGAAATGAACTAACAAGCCATAAAAAACATGGAGGAACTTTAAATGCTTATTACTAGGTGAAAGAGGCCAATATAAAAGGCTGTATGTATCTGATTCCAACTATATGATATTCCAGAAAAGGCAAAACTATGGAGACAGTAAAAAGGTCACTGTCTACCAGGGGTTGTGGTGAGGGAGGGATAAATAGATGGAGCAGAATGTTTTTAGGGCAGTAAAACTACTCTGTATGATATAACAATGGCGGGTATATGGTATTACCATTTGTCCCAACCCAGAGAATGTACATCAAAAGTGAACCCTAATGTAAACTATGGACTTAGGTGATAATGATGTGTCAGTGTAGGTTCATCAATTATCAAATGTCCCACTCTGATGTGGGGAGGTTGAGCATGTATAGGGGCAGGGGATATAGGGAAAAAATCTCTGTCTCTTCCACTCAATTATGCTGTGAACATAAACCTGCTCCAAAAAATAAAGTCTATTTTTAAGAAATATATTGATCAATCTTATCTATTTTTTTTCTATTTTTGTCTAGAACCAGCTTCTGTTTTTCCAGAAAAAATTAATTCTGGCTAAATTTCCAAATTTATTGACATAAAGTTATCCATAATAGTCTCACTTGTTTTAAAACACCTGTCCATAGTTATAAACACTTTTATTGCTTATAATCATTTGTTTGTATCTTCTTTATTTTCTTGATAATTATTCTGAGGTGTGTTCATTTTATTAGTTTCTTTTAAAACCAGCTTATTGGAGCATGTAGGTGGTTCAGTCTTAAATGTCTGCTTTCAGCTCAGGTTCATGATCCCAGCATCCTAGGATCGAGTCCCCCATTGGCTCCCTGCTCAGCAGGGAGCCTGCTTCCCTCTCCCTCTGCCACTCCCCCTGCTTGTGTGCTCTCTCTCCCTCTATCAAATAAAATAAAGTCTTAAAAAATAAATAAAACCAGCTTATTCCTTCTTGATTTCTATTTTCTTATTTAATGAATTTCTACTCTTTGTTCTTCCTTCTACTTAGGATTTATTCTCACTTCTTGAGATTGGTGATTAAATCACACATTTTCCTTTTTAAAACCTTTTTCTAATGTAAGCATTTAAGGCTATGTATTCCTCCTACACACCCCACACACACAGGCACACAGAGACAGAGACACACACACACTAAAGGTTTTTTTATTCATATATATTTAGTTCTCCAGATGTTTATTTTTAGTATAACAAGGATAAATCTATTCCTGTATCTGTTGCTGTGTGTATCTCTATAAACTGTCTCTATATTTATATATTGGGTAAGTCTTGTTAACTGTAGTTCAAAACTTAGATATCCTTATGCTTTTTACTTTCTTCAACTATCAATTACTGAAAAAAGTACATCAAAATCTTCTACCATAATTACGGATTTGTCTGCCAGTTTTCTTCATTTGTTTCAAAGATTTTTTGTATTTAGTGCATACATGTGAGATTCATTATGTATTCTTAGAAATTGTTTCTTTTTTATCATTGACTTGGCCTTTAATTTTAATTGTATCTTCTTTTTCTTACAGTGTGTGTTGCGGTTTTTCGTTTTCTGTTTATTGGGTTTGTTTTGCTTTTGTTGTTATTTTTCTGTTGTAAACATAGCGATTCTCATTCCTGTTCCTCTTTGTCAGGTGTATCTTCTCATTTTTACTTTTTATTTTAATAATGTGTTTGTTTTTTGTGTACTTAAATGCTGTAGTTCCATTAGCTATATTTTTAAAAGTATATACAATATAGTTGGGAAATCTCAGTACTTTTAACCAGCTGCCTAATCCATTTACTTTTTATCTTTTCTGTTGCTATGCTTGGTTTTATCTCTACTACTTAATCTTGTGCTTTTGATTTCTCTCTCTTTTGACTGTATTTTTTCCTCCTTTTTCTGGGTTTTTTTATGTTTTCCTTATTTTCCCCCACTCTCTCTCCACCTGTTTGAAAGTTCACTATATTATTCTTACATTTCTAATGGTTCTTCTTACATTTTTAACATGTGTCTCTTACTCAAAACTGACCACTCCGTGGCCTGCCAGAGCAAAAATGGAAGGTTTTACCTCCACCTGCTATCCAAGTACCGCCTTCCATGTTATTATTTTCCAGCATCTTAACCTCTTTGTTTTTAATACCCAAGTTCATCATTATTATTTTATGCATTCCATCTTGTTTATATTTACCTGAACTTTTTTTAAGACTTTATTTGAGAGAGAGAGAGACAGAGAGCATGTACGAGAGGGGGGAGGGGCAAAGGGACAAGCAGGCTCCCCGCTGAGCAGGGAGCCCATCACAGGGTCTCCATCCCACAACCCTGAGATCATGACCTGAACCGAAGTCGGACCCTTAATCAACTGAGCCACCCAGGTGCCCTTATATTTACCTGAATTTTTTAACCAACTGCTTTGCTTACCATTCCTACTCAAACTTTGTTCCTAAATGTTCATTCTGGTAGTTTTTTTAATAGTAGTCTTTCTGGTCATTTCCCACTTTCATGGGAAACTCTTTTAGTCTGTTTTTCTGAAAATGTCTGATTTTGCCCTCACATAAAAAATGGTTTGGCTGGAGAAAGAATTCTAGGTTGATAATTATTTTCTTTCAGTACTTAGTAGATACTTTCTCTCTCTCTCTTTTTTTACCCCCTAACTTCTACTGTGTCCTTTAAAAGGTCTACAGTCAAATTGTCATCTCTTTGTTAAGAAGCTGCCCTTTTTGTCTTCCCTTGTTCCCAGGATCTCCTTAGCTTTGGGTGTTCTGCAGCTTTTAGCAAAGTATGTCTAGGGGGCTTGTTTCTTCCTATCTACCTCTCCTCAGGCTTGTTGTATGTCCTGAATCTGAGGATTTATGTTTTTCATCAATATTATTAAATTTTCAGCCATTCTTTCGGAACATGACTTCTGTTGGAAAAAAAAGATATTGTGTTTCAGTGGAAAACTGCATCTTCTCTAACACACATTTCTGAGTTAGCCTTCGAGCTATTTAGCGGTTCTTTGTGAGCCGTAAGCAACTGATAGATGTATAAATTATATGTTGTCTGGTAGTGATTTAACTGGTAATGATTTGACTTTCTGTGCCCTGTAGATAAACAAGTTTTGTGTCCATCTACAATTTATCTCAACATTCCCAGTCCATATAAATTTGTCCTGATTTGATTTCTCCTTTGAACTGGTTCTAATATCTGCCTGGTTCCCTTGTGTTTTATGAGTAAAATAAATTCTTTAACATGTGTTCACTTTTTATATCTGTATACAAGTCACAATTTTATCTTTCTTCTGAAAATAATCTTTTAACACTTCTCCCACATTCTTTCTATTATTTCCTTCTATTGTACTAGCAAACATGTGTGGGAACACTAATCCTACAAAAGAGAGGAACCCATACTCCAGATCTTGCAGGATTAAGTACATGCTGTCTGTTGGGTGGATTCATGCCTCCATATCTGTTTTTCTGCATGACCTCAGACACACTGTACTTTATTATGATTATGATTATTTAGTCCTATTTTTCCCTATTGGAAAATAGGAATAATAATAGTGCCTTCTTCATAAGGCTGTTAATATATATAAAACTTCTGGACCAGGACATGGCACAGAGAAGCATCATAAATAGTGTTAGATATTTTTGCAACTGTTCACTATTCTTTCCTATTTTCATCTATTTAGCTTGCTATGATTCATCTGGGAAATGGCATCTTCTTCAACTGTGCCTCATCTGATAATCAATGCTTTCACCAAGGTTTTAATTTTGATGGCTAAATTTCTCACTCTATTAATTTCACTTGACTTTTTAAAGCTGCTTTTTTAGAGGGTGTGCTGCTCTTTTCTTGTGTTTTCAATTCTTAATCATGTTTAATTATCTTAAAATTATTTTTTTATAATTTTTAAGACTTTATTTATTCATTTGACAGAGAGAGACACAGCGAGAGAGGGAACACAAGCAGGGGAGTGGGAGAGGGAGACGCAGGCCCTCCCGCGGAGCAGGGAGCCCGATGCAGGGCTCGATCCCAGGACCCTGGGATCATGACCTGAGCTGAAGGCAGATGCTAAATGACTGAGCCACCCAGGCGCCCCTATCTTAAAATTATTTGTTAGTTTCTATTACCTAAGGTTTAGATCTAAATCTGTTGTTTGTCATGTTTACTATTTGCTCCAAGTGAGCTGTTTCTTTATAAGTTTTATAATTTTAATTTCAACTCATCTCAGCAGGGTATGTGTGTGTGTGTGTGTGTGTGTGTGTGTGTTATAATGAGTTCTGTCTTACTTTCTCTACTGCTTCATTCCTGGTAGTTTTGTACCATTTTTCTGTAAGAACGAGAGCTCAGGATGCATAGATACAGCAACAGCGTTGGTGGGAGAGGAGGCTGGGCAAGTGAGGGGAAAGTGGGGTAAAGAATCCTGTGGCTTTCTTCTCACAGCTGTACGCCCCCCCACTCCGGACACTTATCTACTTGTCATGCCCTGTACTAGTTTGTCAGGCTGCAGAAAACTCTTGGTTCAAGCACAGATGTCCCACCCACAGAGCTTGAACAGGACATGTTGAAGCTTCTTCATGGGACAGACTGGAATGAACCTTCAGCCTTTTAGCCCCAAAAGGCAGCTTCTGCTGGCACATCCTAAACAGGCAAGCTTCTTTTTCATCCTTCTGCACCAAGAAGTAAATGCTCTTTCAGTCCAGTTTCTCATTGAGAGCAGCATTTCCACAGCGGCCAGCTTTCTCAGTTCCAACCCACCTTGTATGGGGCAAGAGAGAGAAGCACCAGTATTACTTCTACCTTGGCGGGTAATTAGTTTTGTGACACAGAACAGTTCATTGAACTCCCCAGGGCTCAACTGGGAAAGAGAGAGCTGATGGCCATTTTCCTAAGTCTGCTTGTAGCCTGGGCATTCCTTCTAGCAGTGTTTTAGGTAGCCCATATAACTCGATGTGAAGATGTCAATGAAATAAAAAGTAGTTTTTCATAACTATGTAACCTATGACATCCTTTCTGGCTCTAGATCTGTGAAACAAAGAGAGAAGAGGAAAAGCTATCATCCCTCCCAGTGGAAAACAAAGTGTTAAAAGACTGTAAATCATATGCAGAAATTCACACGTGTGTGTGTGTGTGTGTGTGTGTGTGTGTGTGTGTGTGTAGAGTGACTAGAAAAACACAATGGTAAAGGTAACAAATCACACTTTGCCCACCTGTATTCCAGTGATCTCTGTGAGCTTAAGAATGCCCACATAAATGGGGGCCTAGGTCCATGCTTAGGTAACTGGCTAAAAAGTGTCCACATTAATTTTTTAAGGGGGGCTTTTCTCTTCAGATTCAAGACAGTAAAGAAATCCATCAACATAATCTGAATGAATATGATGTCTAAATAAACTAAGCATATGCTTTCAAAGAATAACCAAAAATACCACTTGCTAGGGTCTTATAAAAAAATGATAAAACAAAAACATTGTTTTTGTCTTTAAGAAGTCAATCTAAAGATTTCCTGCCCATAAATATTTCCACCAAAAAAACTGAAACAGGTTCATAATTAATTATAAACACCCACACTTGGTTTAGAGTAAGTGGAATATAATCCTGGGGGCCTAATTTCTTTTCTTTTTTTTTCTTTTTTCTTTTCCTTTCTTTTTTTGTTGAAATTATGCAAAGTCTAGGCCAAAGAGGTAAAATAAAAAAGCTGTTGGGATGAAGTGGACCTATTTTCTTTATGAGGTAAACCAAGTTGGTATAACATGCTTGGAAAGAAATTTCACAAAATATAATAAGAGCATTTAGGAGCCTTAAAAATTCCATGTTTTGTCTGGAAAGTTACCTAAGATTAAAACAATTATGGTCACATATGTTTATTACTATTTTGATAGAATAAAAAATAGAGCTCAGACAGTTATAGTAAAGACAGAACATCACCTATTTACTATGGACTGATTTGTGTCCTCCCATCCCCAAAATCCACCTATTGAATCCTTAACCCCCAAAGTGATGTATTTGAACATAGAGCTTAAAGGCTTAAGGGAGGTAATTAAGGTCAGATGAAGTAATAAGGATGAGGCCCTAGTCCTATAGGACTGGCAGCCTTAGAAGAAGAAGGAGAGATCTCTCTTTCCATCTCCCTTCCCTGTGAGGTCCCTGTGTGTTCCATTTGTCTACTACCTTCCAAACTGGGTACTTGAGAAGCACCAATGGGCACAGACTAAAAGAAAAAAGAAAAAAGCCCTGAGAAAGCCTGCTCTATCTAGCCCAGTGACCAGAAGGGCAACAGGGAGACAGAAAAATTTTAGACAATATCCATGTATCAGCTAAACACCAAAGAAGAAAATAATGTTCCATCACCAACCCTATCAGCAACAGCCAAGTGAGGACTCTAGATTTCCAACCAAATATACCAGGAAGATAGTGGCCAAAAAAGCAAGAATGACTATATTATTATCAGATAAAATAGACATTAGAGGACAGAAAATTACAAAGGGCAGACATAAATTTACACATTGATAAGGACTCAATCCACCAAAAAGACACAGTAATCATATGTTCTTTCCCACAAACAAGTTGCAGAGTATGTGAACCAAAAACAGATGGAAGTGAAAAAAAGGAAGAGACAAACAGTTATAGCTGGAGACTTCAACACTCCTCCCTCAACAATGGAAGCCAGGACAAATAGACATAAAACCAGCGAGGATACAAAAAAACTTAACACACCCTCAACCAAAAGGACCTAACGGAGAGAAAACCCTTCCCCCAACAACAGCAAAAACACATTCTTTTCTTTTCTTTCTTTCTTTCTCTCTCTTTCTTTCTTTCTTTCTTTCCTTCCTTCTTTCTTTCTTTCTTTCCTTTCTTTCTTTTAAGATTTTATTTATTCATTTGGGAGAGAGAGAGAGTGAGCATGAGCAGGGGGAGTGGCAGAGGGAGAAGCAGACTCCCTGCTAAGCTGGGAGCCTGATGTGGGACTCCATCCCAGGAGGAGATCATGACCCAAGCCGAAGTCAGATGCTTAACCATCTGAGCCACCCAGGCACCCCAACACATTCTTTTCAAGATCCTATGGAGCATATACTAAGACTATATCCTGAGCACCGGACAAATCTTGACAACATTTATTAGAATTGAAACTATACAGAATGTTAATATATGCCCACAACAGAATCAAATTAGAAACAACAGGAAGTGTCTCAAAACACTTAGAATCAAACACCAAATTTATAAATAATCTATGAGCCAAAGAGGAAGTCTAGAGGGAATTCAAGACATACACTGAACTGAATGAAAATAAAAAAATTATTACATATCAAGATCTGTAAGATGTAGGTAAGGTACTGAGAGGGACATTTATAGTAGCAAACTGCTTATGTCAGAAAAAATTCTCAAGTCTATAATCTGTGATCACCTCTCAACTAACTAGAAAAAGAAGAGAAAAATAAACCCATAGTAAGTAGAGCAATGGAATAATAAAGATAAGAACGAAAATCAATGAAAGGGAAAAGAGAAAAAAAATAGGGAAAATCAACGAAGCAAAATCTACCTCTTTGAAAAGATCAATAAAATTGACAAACCAGTATCAGGAAAGAATCTGAGTATATCACTCCATGCTCTGTAACAATAAAAGAATGATAAGGTGATAAGGGAATACTATAAACAGCTCTTCACACATAAATTTGACTGTTTAGATGAAATATGCCAATTCCTTGGAAAGCACAAACTACTAAAAATTTACTACTAAAATTTAACCAAGAGGAAGTTGAGTAGCCCTAAAACTATTTCACAAATAATTAAAAAAATTCTTAAATGAATTCTCTAGATCCTGATGGTTTTACTAGAGAATTTTATCAAACAATTAAAGAAGAATTAATACTAATTCTATAACTCTCTCCCAGGAAGCAGAGAATGAGAGAATATCTAGCAACTCATTTCAAGAGGCTAATATTCTGAAACCAAAACCACAAAAATAGTCCCCCCCCCCAAAAAAAAGGAAAAAAAAAAAGGAAAAAAAATAGCTACAAACTACATTCCCTCATAAATAGACATAAAAACCCCTTAACAAAATATTAGCAAATATAATTCAGCTGCATATTTAAGTAATCACACATATATGACCAAGAGGGGCTTGGTCCATAGGTACAAAGCGGGTTCAGTATTTCAAAACTGATCAGTGGAATCAACCATATTAAGAGCCTAAAGAGCATGATTATATCAATTGATATATAATTGATTTAATTGATTATATCAATGATATTAATCACAGAAAGAAAGAGTGATAATATTCAACACTCATCCATAAAAAACTTTCAGAAAACTAGAATAATAAGGAACTTTCTCAGCCTGATAAAGAACATCTACAGAAAAACTAAGCTAGCATTATACTTAACGGTAAAAGGACTGTATGTTTTTCCCCTAAGATCAGGAACAAAGCAAAGACACCTGTTTGCAACACTTTTATTCAACATAACACTGGAAGTCCTCACAACAAAAATAAAGGAAATAAAGGCATAAAGATCAGAAAGAAAGAAAATTGTCCCTATTTGAGTTGACATGACAGTAGAAATCATCTACATGATATGTAGAAAAAAAAAAAATCCCAAGAAGTCTCTAAAAAAAAAACCAGCTCCTAGAATACATGAGTTCAAGGTCAGAGGATATGAGATCACCATTAAACAAACAAACAAAAACAATTATATGTCTATATACTAACAATAAACATATGGAAACTAAAAACACAATACCAGTTATAATCACGCAAATAAATGAAACACGAATATAAATCTAAAAAGACATTTATGGGACTTTTATGCTGAAAATTACAAAATGCTGATGAAAGAAATAACAGAGGATTTAAATAAGAGACACATACCGTGATCATGGATTGGAAGACTCAACATAGGATGTCAATTCTCCCCAAAATAATCTATAGGTTTAACAAAATTCCTATCAAAATTCCAGTATGTTATTTTGTAGACATAGACAAGGTCATTCTGCAATTGATACAGATAGGCAAAGGAATTAAAATAGCTTAAACAATTTTGAAGAAAGAAGAATAAAGTGGGAGAAAATACTCAATGTTTAAGTCTTACTGTAAAGCTAAAGCAAGGAATACAGTGTAGTATTGGTGGAGGGGAGAGACACAGAAATCAACAGAACAGATAACCCAAGCATAGACCCACATGAATACAGTGGTTCCCCCAGCCCTTACCCAAGATTTAACTTTCTGTGGTTTCAGTTACCCAGGGTCCAGAGGCAAATCATCCTCCTTCTGTAAGAAGGTCAATAGTAGCTTAAGTCGATGTTACAATGCCTACATCATTCGCCTCATTTCATCTTATTAGTGAGGCATTTTATTGTCTCCCATCACATCACAAGAAGAAGGGTAAGTACAGTACATCAGGATATTTTGATATATATAGGGAGAGACCACATTCATATAACTGTCATTACAATATATTATTATAATTGTTCTATTTTATTATTAGTTATTATTGTTAATCTCTTACTCTGCCTAATTTATAAATTGAACTTTATCATAGTTATATATCTAAAGAAAAAAAAATAGTATATTTAGGGTTCAGTACTATCTGTGGTTTTAGGCATTCAGATCCCCACTGAGGGACTTGGAATGCATCCCCCACGGACAAGAAGGGACTAGAGTATGCCCAACTGATTTTGACAAAGGTGTGACACACAAAGGAGGAATATAGCCTTTTCAACAAATGGAGCTGGAGCGATTGGAAAACCATAAGCAAAAAGAGAGACCTCCAGCTAAGCTTCACCTGTTATTCAATAATTAACTCAAAATGAATTACAGACTTAAATGTAAATCTTAAAACCATAAAGCTTGGAGAAAATCTTGAGGACTTGTGTCTAGGTTAAGAGTTCTTAGACTTGATACCAAAAACAATCCTTTAAAGTAAAATTTGATGAACTCGATTTCATTAAGTTTTTTTAAAAATGCTCTGTGAAAGACTCTGTTAAGAAGGTGAAAAAAACTGAGGGTTTTAGAGGGGAGGGGTGTGGGGGGATGGGTTAGCCTGGTGATGGGTATTAAGGAGGGCACGTACTGCATGGAGCACTGGGTATTATATGAAAACAATGAATCATGGATCACTACATCAAAAACTAATAATGTGGGGTGCCTGGGTGGCTCAGTCGTTAAGCGTCTGCCTTCGGCTCAGCTCATGATCCCAGGGTCCTGGGATCGAGTCCCACATCGGGCTCCCTGCTCAGCAGGAAGCCTGCTTCTCCCTCTCCCACTCCCCCTGCTTGTTTTCCTGCTCTCGCTGTCTCTCTCTGTCCAATAAATAAATAAAATCTTTAAAAAAAAAAAAAAAAACTAATGATGTGGGCGCCTGGGTGGCTCAGTTGGTTAAGCAACTGCCTTCGGTTCAGGTCATGATCCTGGAGTCTCGGGATCGAGTCCCTCATCGGGCTCCCTGCTCAGGGAGGAGCCTGTTTCTCCCTCTAACCCTCCCCCCTCTCATGTATTCTCTCTCTCTCTCTCTCTCATTCTCACTCTCCCAAAATAAAAATAAATAATCTTAAAAAAAAAACTAATGATGTATTGTATGGTGACATAACATAATAAAATTAAATTAAAAAAAAAGAATGTGAAAAGACGACCCACAGAAAGGCAAAAGGTATTTTCATGTGGCATGTCCAACAAATGACTCATATTTAGAATATATGAAGGACTCTCAAAACTCAACAGTAAAAATTAAATGAATAATAAAAAAGCAACAAACCAATTAGAAAGGAGGGCAAAATACATGAACAGAAATTTGATTAAAGAGGATATACAGATGACAAATGAATACATGCAAAGATGTTCAGCTTCATTAGCCATTATAGAAATGCAAATGAAAACCACAGTGAGATATCACTACCTGCTTATCAGAATAAAAAATAGTAATAACATCAAATCTTGGCAAGGACACCGAGTAACTCAGTCACTCATACATTTCTGGGGGCAGGGGGAACGTAAACAGTACAGATACTCTGAGAAAGAGTATGGCAATTTCTTGTAAAACTAAACATCCACTTATTATATAAGTCAGCAATGGCATTCTTGTATAATTCATACCAGATAAATGAAAACTTATGCTCACATAAAACCTGTACACAAATGTTCACAGGAGATGCATTTATAACAACTAAAGACTATATAAACACCCCAAATGTTCCTCAGTGGATAAATGGTTAAACAAACTGTGGTACATCCATACCACTGAGTGCTATTCGGGATAGGAAGATAGACCTCAGTGTACACTTTCTGAAAAATTTCTTGTGAATCTATAATTATTTAAAAATGAAGTTAGAATTATTTTTTTTAAAAATTAGAAACTTACCAAATATCCAACAATGGTCAATTAAAATACATTTTCTCAATGGGTTATTATGTCACCATTAAAATGATGATTAGGAAAAGTCCATGGAAACATGGAAAATGTTTATGATGACTGAAAAATACAGTCATTATAATCACATAAAAGCATATTAAGCAGATGGACTGAAGGAAGACATATAAAATGAAATTTAGCTGTTTAGGGAAGGAGGGACAGAAATTAAACATTTTGACTTTGTTGTGGCCATTGATGGTAGTCTTGAAATATGAAGAGGTCTTTCTTTACATTGCCCTCAATCTGAAGTTAGCTTTCATAATATGTTCATCTTATCAACAAGATAAAAAGTGACAACATTTACTGGAAGGTCAGAAGGTACTATAACCTTCAAACCCAGATGCTACTGCCACTGGCCTTCAGCAAGTCTTTTGGAGGCACCATCTGGAAGATCATCAAATGGAACCCATATTATGTTCTGCTTACCAAGAACATCAGAGGACTAGGTTATAATCATAACACATCTGTTGATTACAAAATGTGTAAGAAATCCTGTAATGATTCACTAAAGTTGTCTAACATTAATGAACCCCTGGGAAAAAAGAGAAGCACTCACTAGGTAAGTACCAGAGAGAAACATTCAGATGGTTAGAATCAAGTTCTCATTAGTTCTTTTGTTGTGTCCTCCAACGGCATGAGCATAATTCACCATTCATTTGGTCTTTCTCTGGACAGCAAGAGGGAGGCAAGAATATAACTGAGGTTAGTATATGGGCTGAAATTCAGCACTTCCAGCCACCAAATTCCTGCTAGCTTCCATCTAATTAAAGGAATGCAAGAGGATATTAGTGCTCGGAAGGCAGAGTCTTTCAAAGTTTGGTCTGGGGACCATATGTGGCAGAGTCCTGAGCTGTACTTCACACCTTCTGTACCAGACCCTGGGGGAGGTAGAAATGAAGTCTCCATTGTCAACAAGTACTCAAGGAGCTTCTTAAAGCAGAGAAGAAGCTGGAAAATCACAACAGAAGAGTCAAAATGGGCAGCAGGATGTAGAAGACCCTTATGGGCCACAGGGATTCAGAGGGCCACCGAAGGAACCACTGAGCAGCCTGAGAATTTTCAAAGCTAATCTACTGTCTCCTTGTGGACCCTTTGACCTGGTGCAGATGGACTGCAGATGTGGTTCTAGAGCCAGACACAGGAACCTTCCCTAGAAGTTCTCCTGCTGCATTCTGCCTCCAACATCTGGGTGGCCACATGGGGAAGAGGGTTGGGAAGAACACACATGCCACTTCTGGCTGTTTCACTCTCTCTGAGGTTCTTTGGTGAATTTTTATAGTTTTCCTCACAATGGTATGGTGCATTTGTACCAGATTTATTCCTTGGTATCTCAGGGTTATCCAAGATCCTTTATTCCATGTTGCTATTCACTGATGTGTAACTCAGCTGTTATCTTGTCTTCCTTGCTCTACTCTCTTATGAGCTCAAAGTTTGTCAGCTAATTCTATTTTTAGGTAAAGAATCAACTAGGAGCAATGACAGTGTTATGTCTTCCTCTGTAATGTTTAGATCTCTTATTTTTAATTTGTTCTGGCTAGGGCCTTCCAGCAGACTGCTGACAGCAGGAATATCTGGTATCTTTGCTTTATCTCGGACTTCACTGTGAATCCGTCTAACTTTTCAACAGTTAGCTTCATGTTTGCAGGAGTTTTCTTGTGGATAATATTTATCCGATTATGAAAGTTTTCTTCTAGTCTTAGTTTATAATGTGTTTTTGATCAAGGGTTGCAGCTGAATTTAAAAAGTTTTCTGCCAGTTGAGATTTTTGCCTTTGTTTCCTTGTTCAACATGGATATGGAGTGAATTCCATTAGCAAGCCTACTAAGTTAATCTAACTTTGCATACCTGGAATAAAATTTATTTGGTCTTTTTCACCTAATGCACTGCTGGATTTTATCTGCCAGTATTTCATTTAGAATATGCAAGATTTGTTGATAGTTCTCTTCTATTGAGATATCTTTACCATGTTAATTTATATCAGTGTTATACATTTTCCATCTTTTATGCATGTTCTAGAATAATTTATATAATGTAGATTTATCTATTCTTGAAGATGTAAAATTCAAATGTAAAAATGTATCTTTCAAAATGTAAATCTTTGCCTACTTTTTCCATTTTTTAAATGTATTTTTAAATCTATCCTGATTTTCTACTGTTTAGGCACATTTAGTAGTTTGTATTCCCCTAGAAAATCACTCATTTCAACCAGGTATTCAATATACATACATATATATATAATTTCTTCAATTCAAAATATATATATTCTTTCATTTATTCATTTAGGGCTTTTTTATGTTCTCAAAGAACTAGATTTTAGTTTTTATTTTCTTTTGTCTAAATGTGTGTTTGTTTTGTATCTTTTAAAAATCATTTCTGTTTATATCTTCACTAATTCCTTCCTTCTGCTTTCTTCAGGTTTGTTTTGATATGCATTTTCTACCTTTCTGAGGTACAGACTTACTAATCAAATTTCAAACTTCCTTGTTTTCTAGCTTGTGCTTTGACAATATCTCCTTGGTCTTGTTATGTTCGCTCTCATTATCATTCATTCCTTAAAAGGTATTTATTGAAAGGTTCTATAAACGAAGATTAATTTGAGAGTGTCTTTAAAATAATTAAGAGGATAGTAGGAAGGGAAAAATGAAGGGGGTAAATTGAAGGGGGAGATGAACCATGAGAGACTATGGGCTCTGAGAAACAAACTGAGGGTTCTAGAGGGAGGGGGGTGGGGGGATGGGTTAGCCTGGTGATGGGTATTAAAGAGGGTACGGATTGTAGGAGCACTGGGTGTTATAAGCAAATAATGGAACACTACATCAAAAACTAATGATGTAATGTATGGTGATTAACATAATAAAATAAAAAAAATTAAGTGCAGATTATAGATACATACGCACATATAATACCCTATCATAATCCCTTTGTTGTTATTCATCTTTTACAGCATTTGATCAGAGAATATGAGCTATATGAGATCTACTTTTTAGAATATACTAGATATTATTTATGGTTCAAAAATAATTTTTGGCAAGTATTTCAAGTGTTTAAAAGTATTTTTGTTGAGCATGAATCTCTCTCTCTATTTCTTGGTTCAGTCTTATCAACTATTTTATTTTATCCTATTAACCATATATTTTTTCTTGAGATTCTGGTTTTGTCTATTTCTCGTATGTATTTCATCAGCATTAGTTGCAAATATCTTGAAGCTACACTGTTTGCCACATAATTGTTCATAAACATTTTGTTTACTGAGTAACTTTGCCTTTAATCAATATAAAAAGATTCATTTTGTTCCTTTTCATGCCTTTTGGTTTTATTTTTTATTTTTATTTGTTGAATAACAACACTGCTAATTCAGATGTCTTTTTCTGGCACTTTCCAGACATAACTTTTTCAATTCCTTTATTTTCATTCTGTGGCATCATTTTGATTAAAATCCATCCTCTGTATATAGCCTACAGTTGGGGTTTTGTTTGTTTTTCTAACCCAATCAGAGAGTCTATTTTATTTTAGGAATTGTTATGGGATTTAAACCTATTTGCATTTTTGTGATTAGTGACTATTTTAAGTTATTTCTGCTTTTCTATTAATTGTCATTTTACCATATTTTCTTTTATTGTTTCTTATTTTTCTATTCCTGCATTTGGTGTACTGGCTGATTTCTTTGTTTTGTGTCTAGTGATTTGGAAGTTATTATACCCTGTCTGTCCCTCTAATATCAACTAAAATATGCAACACATTAATTTACTTGTACTTTTTGTTCATTCTGTACATTTAACTGGGGTATCTATCTCTACCATACATGAACCAGAGAACAGGAAACTTCCACATCACTCCTCTATGTCTCAATCTCCTACTGACTCAAACCTTTTAGTTATTATTTTATTTAAAAATATTATCAAATATTTAAACTTAGCCGTGACTTCTAGGGTTTTCTTTGGTAACGACTGCTGACTGTATTCCATGCTTGCCTCTTTTTTGGTTTCATCTCATCTTGTTGAGTACATCCTTGAGTAAATCACTCAAGTCTTCACAATTTTTTTTTAATTTTATTATGTTACGTTAGTCACCATACAACACATCATTAGTTTTTGATGTGGTGATCCACGATCCATTGTTTTCGTATAACACCCAGGGCTCCATGCAGTACGTGCCCTACTTAATACCCATCACCAGGCTAACCCATCCCCCCACCCCCTCCCCTCTAAAACCCTGTTTGTTTCTCAGAGTCCATAGTCTCTCATGGTTCGTCTCTCCCTCCGATTCCCCCCACCTCATTTTTCCCTTCCTTCTCCTAATGTCCTCCCTGCTATTCCTTATGTTCCACAAATAAGTGAAACCATATGATAATTGACTTTCTCTGCTTGACTTTTTTCACTTAGCATAATCTCCTCCAGTCCCATCCATGTTGATGTGAAAGTTGGGTATTCATCCTTTCTGATGGCTGAGTAATATTCCAGCGTATATATGGACCACATCTTCTTTATCCATTCATCTGTTGAAGGGCATCTCGGCTCTTTCCACAGTTTGGCTATTGTGGACATTGCTGCTATGAACATTGGGGTGCATATGGCCCTTCTTTTCACTACATCTGTGTCTTTGGGGTAAATACCCAGGAGTGCAATTGCTGCGTCATAGGGTAGCTCTATATTTAATTTTTTGAGGCACCTCCACACTGTTTTCCAAAGTGGCTATACCAACTTACATTCCCACCAACAGTGTAAGAGGGTTCCCCTTTCTCCACAACCTCTCCAACATTTATTGTTTCTTTCCCTGTCCATTTTTGCCATTCTAACTGGTGCACGGTAGTATCTCACTGTGGTTTTGATTTGAATTTCCCTGATGGCTAATGATGATGAACATTTTTTCATGTGTCTGTTAGCCATTTGTATGTCTTCTTCAGAGAAGTGTCTTTTCGTATCTTCTGCCCATTTTTTGACTCAGAATAAACCTAACCAAAGAGGTAAAGGATCTATACTCTAGGAACTACAGAACACTCATGAAAGAAATTGAAGAAGACACAAAAAGATGGAAAAATATTCCATGCTCATGGATCAGAAGAATAAACATTGTTAAAATGTCTATGCTACCCAGAGCAATCTATACCTTCAATGCCATCCTGATCAAAATTCCAATGACATTTTTCAAAGTGCTGGAACAAACAATCCTAAAATTTGTATGGAATCAGAAAAGACCCCGAATCACCAAAGAAATGTTGAAAAAGAAAAAGAAAGCTGGGGGCATCACGTTGCCCGATTTCAAGCTATATTACAAAGCTCTGATCACCAAGACAGCATGGTACTGGCACCAAAACAGACATATAGACCAATGGAACAGAATAGAGAACCCAGATATGGACTCTCAACTCTATGGTCAAATAATCTTTGACAAAGCAGGAAAAAACATGCAATGGAAAAAAAAAACAGTCTCTTCAATAAATGGTGCTGGGAAAATCGGACAGCTATATACAGAAGAATGAAACTCGACCATTCTCTAATACCATACACAAAGATAAACTCAAAATGGATGGAAGACCTCAATGTGAGACAGGAATCCATCAAAATCCCAGAGGAGAACACAGGCAGTAACCTCTTTGACATTGGCCATAGCAACTTCTTTCAAGATACATCTCCAAAAGCTAGTGAATCAAAAGCAAAAATGAACTTTTGGGACTTCATCAAGATAAAAAGCTTCTGCACAGCAAAGGAAACAGTCAACAAAACAAAGAGGCAACCCACAAAATGGGAGACGATATTTGCAAATGACACTACAGATAAAGGGCTGGTATCCAAGATCTATAAAGAACTTCTCAAACTCAACACCCAAAGTCTTCACAAATTCTAAGCTACATTAGTTTTTGCCTGGGTAGTTCAGTTCATCAAAATATTTTATTTTGAAAAGAATTTACCTCTAATACTAGAAAGTAATGCTCTATTAACTTTGGCAAGTTTGTTTCTTGTAATAAAGATCTTTCATTTTGAGAGCTTTGAGAGGTTTTCCTTTTATCCTCAATGTTTTTAAATTTCAGCCTGATATTCAAGATATAAGTCTCTTTTTGTTTACCGTACTTAGTATTCAGTATGCTATTGGTACATGAAGAGACAAATACAACCATCCCATTTCAATTCACCGGGGAAAAGATGGAACACTCACTAAATCATGTTAATCATTTCCTATTCTTTAGAGTGAAATAAAGTTAGACTCTTACCTCATACTATACAGGAAAATTTCAGGAAAAAAAAAACCCACAAAATAAAAAAATCAGCTCTTTGGTTTACTTTAGCAGTTTAGTACAAACTTTTTAAAGTATTAAAGGAAACTCTAATAGAATGCAGGTGTAATCTTCTGGTATGGAATCCCAGATTCTTAGAGGATACATAAAAAATATAACAAAATACATCTGATTTACTAAGAATGCAAATTTTATTTTAAATAAAAGACCATAAATCATGCCAAAAGACAACTTGAGTAATTTAAATTGAATAATCCTTCATGACAGATTGGTATGGAAAGTGAAGGAGAAAAGATAATGACAGTCACTAGATTAATTTGTTTCTCAGACTACATCCATGTATATTTTATAACCCATCCCCAACACACCCACTCCAAACAACCAGAATTCATGCATGTATATATGTATGTATGTATGCATTTGGTGTTGGGAAGAGTGAAATCCAGACAGTGTGAGTCCCTAGTGCTATTACCCAAGTTGTGGCTTCCAGCTATCCCATACTGGACCCAGTAGTGCACGTGCCCACGGTAATTTGACCCTCTCCAGTGCTATTTGCCACACTAACTTTTGGGGATAAAACATGTGTACCGAACATGGCCTCCCTGACAGAGATCACTGACCAGTGGGGAGGAAGGAGAACCTGATTTGCCATGGGAAAATCGAAAGGGTTTGGAGTCAAGGCTATGGTTCTGTGTGAACAGGCCGTTTAATCTCAGAAACAGCTGAACTGGGGACAGTAATTTCATGAAATCAAATAGATGAGACCACCCAGGGTAAAGTGATTTTTTTACTGATTACAAGTGCCTTCAGGGCATTGAATGTGTGTCCTTTTAGAAGCACAGCATCTCACACATAGTAGGTCCTCAGAAAATTCTCCTAAGCTGAACTGACAGCATCATCCACCTCAGACCTGGGCACTGGCCCACAAGTAAAGTCCCGGGTCCTCCAGGTTTTCATACACCCCATGGGGCACATTCACCTAGGGCCCCACACTCCGTAGATGAGGTTGTGAGGGCTTGCTGGGGAGGACCAGTTTCTCTCTCATGCATCTCTTCCTGTGAATCACAAACCCCTATGTGTGCCTCCATGCAGGCAGCCTTGAGCACAGCCCTGGGCGAGGAGTGGGGGAGCAGTGGAAATTTGCAGGGACCCCCACAGCAGTCTGAGGAGGGCAGGAAAGGGCTGACCTTGTCCCCTGCCACTGTGCTACTTGCCCCGCCCTCCCTCAGGCAGCTCATGATGATGATTGAACTTCCCATCGAATTCCTGTCTCACATATTTATTACACAGACCCTTACAATCATGTTGGCTCTGTGTCCGATGTCACTAAGATCAATAAGCTCATCTCCAAAAGCCATGCTCTTGGACTCAATCAGTCTCGCAGGCCTTCAGGGTACAGCGAGGGGGCGGGTGCTCAGTGGACTGGCCCTGCGCCACAGGCAGAAAGACTGTTTGCCTGGGCCATCTGGATGCAAAGCCCTCCCTAGAAAACTGCTCCCTGTAGCACCTGGCCCTCTGTTTGAAATTCTGCTCAAACTCTTGTGCAGTGGTTTGTATTTTGTCATCCCACTCTGGCTGGCAAGGGATTTGGTGAAAGAAAAGTTGGATGTCAGATGCTCTGAAACTGGGAAAAGACAGACTCACCTTTTCAGAATAAAAGACAAAAGAGAGTCCCAGAGAAGGTCTAAAAGTAGAGTCAACTCAGAGGGAGGGAGAGAGAAATTACTTTGCTTTGTAGAAAAATAAAGGAGCTCTGAAAGTATGACCAGAGGCAGGCCAGCCTGAGGTACATCAGATTCGAGTTGGGCACACCCTGCTGGGGGGCTTTGGCAAGTGGCTGAACCTCCCTGAGCACCAGTTTCCTATCCTGAGAAATGTGGATGCTGAAGACTGACTTTGGAGTCATCCAGCCCTTTGCCCAGAGAGTGGAACCAGACAGAGGTGCTAAAGGTCGAGTAGGGACAGTCTATGATGTCCAGTGCAGACAGGCTGGCCTCTGAGTCAGCTTGAGGCAGACAAGTATCTGGGCTGACAGTGGCTGAAGGACGACATGTGTTCATGTGCCCTCCCCCCCTCCCCAACATGACCAAGAAGCTAGAAGAAATAACAGAGGCAAAATCCATCCACTGCCATTGGCTGGGAGCAGTATACAAGCAGAGACCAGGTAACTTCTGGACAAAACAACCACTGGATGGGAATCAGTTGATAGCAGAAGGAGAATATGAATAAGTATTTTGACAATTATTCAGAGCAAGAAAGAGATGAAATTCTATGGATGAGAGCCTCTCCCATCTCACTCATGATAAAAAGCAAGACCTCCAACACTTGGGCCACATCCTGCCGTGTCTCTGACCTTCTCCACCATGCACTCCAGCCACACAACCACCTCGTGTTCCTGGACAGACCCAGATGACATGTTCCTGTCTCAGGGTGATCAAAAAAGATAAATTTTCTCAAAGATAAAAGCATTATGTATATAATGTATATACATAAAAATATGAACATGTGTCAAAGTTTTTACTTATGTCATTAATTAACAAGAGAAAGAGAAAGAAGCAAGGTGTCAAAGACCAATTCCAAGGAGCATCCAAAAAGCAGACACAAACAAAGGCAATCAGGAGTATGGATCAGATCAGTTAACAGAGGAATCAGTCCATCAGACAAAATCCATTTGCTTCTCTATGCACTGAAGTCATTTGCATTACTATCGGTTTCCTAGAACATACAGAGTTGAAAAGTAGTTCAAAGATCATGACAGAGTTTGAGATAGTTTCTGCTAACCTGGAAGGTGCATGTGACCACACAGAGCATGCCGTAGGCCCTCTGGTCATCTTTCCCTTGTCTGTTTTGTTCTCACATTTCAAGGCTTTTCACAACATTTCCTGATAGGCCTTGTTCTTTCCATCAAGAATGTTCACCTCCCTGATGCCATAAGACATGTTTCCCCTCCTTCTGGACCTTCTGTTGGCCTCATGCCCCACCCATGGCTCTACCACTCCCTATGTGCTCTCCCTGCTTTCTTTTTCTTGGTTCCCCTATAATCTGGTGTGTGTGCTCCCCTCTTCTCTCTCTCCCTTTCTCTAGAGAGCAGGGATTTCTGTCTGGCTTGATTGCTGCTGTGTCCTCAGATCCTAGGACAGTTTGTGATAACAGCATATAAGCCTTCACTAAATATTGGTTCAGTGAATGAACAAATTAAAAACAAATATCAAAGGCACCGGGGTAAGAAAGGGGAGGTTTGGGCAGACAGTTCAGAGGATAGCTTTAGAGATGCACACAAAGATTGGCCAGTTCCGCTCACTTCTTGAAAACAGATGACTGCTCCAACCTCTTCCTATCATACCTTGTGAGAAACAGCCTCCCTCCAGATTAGGTCTGAATGTTTGATAATGCAGATAATGCTGTAACAGCACATCCTAAAACCTCCTTCCCTGGGAGGTCCAAAGCTGCAAAATTACCTTTGCTCAACTGGAGATTCCTGCTGTATCCAAGAGCTGCTACTGATGTCCTTTCAGTGATGGCCTCCTGCCCCCAGGCCCACCCCCACACCAGCCATGACTGCATTATGGCCCCTTGAGCACCAACCCATTAACCCTCTCCAAGAGGCATTAACAGTGATAACACTGAATAAGAGTTTCGTTCCCTAAGATCCCATTCCATATGTGGACTGATGTGAAACCATAACACATGAAGCCCACAGTGGGGCTATGGCTACTCAAGGATGTTGATCCCAGCTCTTCTCTGTTACCTTTGCTACCTGCCTGTCTCCTCTCTGCTTTGGCTGAGAAACCCACCTAGCCCTTATCATGCTCTCCTTTCTACTTGCATCACTGCTGCCTTCCCCATCAGGAGGAGGAACTGGATTGGAACTTCAATCAGGCCAAGGTGACAACAACTGAAACTTGAGTGTGCAACTCTTCTGTGCTGTAGCTGACGATGCTGACAGCCATCCTCCCCAGGCCCAAGGCCCTGATAGCTGCCTATTCCAGGCATCAGCAGCCTGGCTTGAGGCTCTGGCCACCAGCGCACACTCGGTCCGTGCATGGGGAAGGCAAGCAGCGGTGGTGTCAGGGAGCTGACATTCCTGGAAGCAGTTGTCAACCTATGACAGATAGAAAGCAGTTGGCGATAAACACCCCAGAGGTCTCTAGCGGGAATGGGCCCCACTGCCCAGAGCAATAGCTTGCTTTTTGATGCATCCTATGTTGGCTTTCCTCCCTTCCCTGTCTTGCTTCCTCTCCCAAATAAACCATGTGCTGAAATACTTGTCATTTCAAGAACCAAAGACACTTGCAAAGGAAATTCTATTTCACTGGTAACTCACTGATCAGCACACAATTACTGGCCCTCATCGGCTGGATCACACTGCACCCAGGCATGTCCTGCGCACATCACCCTTTACCCAGGCTCTGCTATCAGGTACAGGGTCATGGGAATATGTGAATATGTGAGGAGGGTTATAGCCAGAGGGCAGTAGTCTCAGAGCCAGACATGAGTCTGCAGACATGCAAATGCAGTTTTGCACAGGAGGTAAGAAAGAGATGGCCGACACGTCACGCTGTCCTAAAAATACAGAGCTAACAAAAACATCTTCAAATACATTCATCAACAAAGATTCCACTATTATGACTGACTGAGCAGCTCAAGAGTGGAGAAGCCCAGAGACGCTGGGGCAGTTGCCTGTGGTTGCAGGGAAGGCAAAGCTGTCACTGCGTTTCAGGCTTTCTTCTGCAAGCCGACTGCTGATAAGTGACGCCTTTCATTCTATCCGAATGGGAAAATCATGGAAAGCTATCCACAACTGCTACTCGCTTTGAGCAAGACTGTATTCAGAAAAATCCTTGAACTGCAGACTTAAAGTAAAGCAGAATAAAGCAACTAAGAAACTACTGGGATCAGCATCTGGCAGGGATGCTTTTATCAGCGCCATGCCTCTCCTCCGTGCCACCCAGCCAGCTGGCTGGCCACACTGTAACTTGTTCACCATCCATCAGGGAAATAAAGCAGCCCATCCCAGAAATGATACAGAGATGGCTGTTTTGCAGTGACCCAGCCTCGTCAAAGCACAGAAAATGCATCATATCCCCAAAACCATTAGTGGCTCACACTTGGACTCCACTATCAAACCAGAATAGACCAAGAAATATGATGGACATGTTTGTGATGCTTCCCCTAACCTGAATCAATGCCCCTTTCAAACCCGTGGCTTACCAAGAATGATGGCATGCCCCCGTCCTTAAGGAAAAGCTCCCCCCTGCAAATACAACATGTTAATGAACCATTATGCAAGCCCACTGAGAGAACATACCATTTGGAGTGCCTGGAAGCTGGCAGAAAGTATTACGCTCAACATTTCTCAAAATCCCCGATAACAGAGTATCAGAAGGTCGGGATCCTATTAAATTCAAGCCTGTTTTTGCTACTTCCTGTGTCAAATTTTTGGCCCTGTCACAGGTTCATATTTTCCAGCTTGCCAATATGATTTCTTTCCTTTCTTCTCTTGCTGTTCTTAGCAGCACCCACGTCACATGGATCCATCCTCTTCTCACCTGCTCTTATTCCTGCATCTTCCCTTCCTCCTTCCATCCTGCCTGGCACTCTCTAGACCCCCAGGGAGATGGCAGACCCCATGTGCCCTGGGGGACAGGGACCCCTTTCTGTGACAGAGCATGACAGAGAGACACACCGGGGACTCAGTGGGAGAGGGCGTCAAGCTGAAGCCCACAGGATGACGGACGGGTGAATATTCCGTGTCCAGAGGGGAGCTCATGAAGATGTCCTGTAGTGGAAAAGAGTCCAGACACACCAAGGGACTGAAAGACAAACTTCTAGCTGGGCAGCAGCAGGTGTACGAGGTAGCTGCAGGAGCTGGGCCCAGCCACTCCCACCTGCTGGCCAGGCCTTGTGAGTTGTGTCCATATAGCAGAGGTAGGCCAGTGAATGGAGTCAGGGGATAAGGGGATCACTTTTCCTTTGGAAACTCTCTCTGCTTGCCTCCTTGTGCTCTCTCTCCCTCCTACAGGTCCCTCCAGGGTGCACTTAACTGAATGCTCCTTCATTACAAATGTCTGTTTTGGTCCTGCATCCCCTCCCCCCACCACACTCTAATCTGGCCTTCCCATTTCACCACTCCCCTTCCACAGAGCATTCCTTTGTCTCCCTTTCCCTCCCTCCCTGTGTGCCCTGGAGAGGTGAGGTTGACTTCTGCTCCCATGATCCAGGCTGAGCCCCTGCCTATTCTGCCCAACAGAGTGTAGTGAAGGGGCCGTTCTGGGGTTCTTAGGATCAGTCCCTACAGAGCCTGGTGGCCCTCATTTCCTTCTTCTCTGAGCACCCCCTGCCACCACCCTGGGGGATGCCTGTGCCAAGTGGAAAGGCTTTTAGAGGGAGCTGAGGTGGCAGAGGTGACAGCCTCAGCTGAGCTCCCACCAGCAGCTGCCACCACCACCAGCCGTGGGGTTGAGACCCTCCACATTCCAGCTTGTCTGAGCCCCAGCCCCCTGCTTTCTGCCAAAAGTTCACATGCACAGACAGGCAGCCACCTGGATCCAGTCGGTCCACAGCCTGGTGAGAAGTGATATGCATACATTTTTTTTTAAGACACTAAGTTCAGGGTAGTCTGTCAAGCAGCAAAAGATAAATGACACTGTGTCTATGATGCCTTAAAATACATTCTGTAACCTGCTTATGCTACACCATGTTCGCGTGGACATGCAAGCCATACACTTAACAGTTACTTCAGAAAGGAGGTTCGACATCCCGTTTCTCAGAAAAACTGAGGCAGAAGAGGAGGCTGGTGATAGAAGCTAGCAGACGTGGCCAACAGGGAGATGGGGGAAAGAGGGAAGAAAAAGATAGTTATTTAGAGCTCAAGGGGAAACATGAGAGGGGTTCTGGGACCGTCAGTTGGGTCACACATGTGGGAGGTAGCATTATTTCTGAGGGCCTGCTCCCTGGTGACAGCAGGTGGAGACTGTACCTTTGCTCCTTGAAATTCAGTGTATATAGGACTCTTGGTAACTCTTCATAAGCCAGAACATTAGAATCATCAAACATTTTATTTATTAGAGTTCGAGGTCCTGCATGTAAGACACAAGAACCATCTCTAGAGCCTTATTAGGATTCTACCACATTATAATATTTATTCTTGACTTCAAATGAAAAAGAACTAAATTAGGCACAATGCAAAACCCTTACTGACATTTCCTTCTGAATTGTCCTACCATCTTACTCGGAGCAGAAATCCTCATTACCATGCCTGTAAGAGCACAACTGCTATTTGGTCTTTGCCAAGTACCACACTAAGCATGCGAGGTACATCCATAGAGTGATCCCTTCCAAACTCTGTAAAGCTGGCATCTCCCCTGTTCTGCAAAGGAGGAGTCTAAGACTTAACTGCCCAGTTATAAACACAGTAAATATTACAGCTAAGATTCATAACCCCGACTTCTCCAATCCTGACTCGTTGTCCTTAAGTAGTCAACTGCAATGGCCCTGTTAGGGGCTGAATTGTGTTCCCCCCAAAATTCACACGCTGAAGTCCGAGTTCACATGCTGAAGTACCTCAGTACGTGACTGTATTTGGAAAGAGTCTTTAAGGAGGTAGCTAAGTTAAAATGAGGTCATTAGAGTGGGCCCTAATCCAATATGACAGCTGTCCTCACAAGAAGAGATTAGAGAGCACAGACAGGCACAAAGAGAGGACCATGTGAAGACACAGGGAGAAGGTGGACATCAACAAGTTACAGGAGAGGAGCCTCAGAAGAAGCCAAACCTGCTGACACCTTAATCTTGAACTTCCAGCCTCCAAAAGAAAATACGTTTCTGTGAGAAAACAAATTTTTGTTGTTTCAGTATTCAGTCTGTGGTATTTTATTATGGCAGCGCTGGGACACTGATGACCCCAGGATGAGCCATGGGATTTCATGGGCTTCACCTACTCAGTAGGGGACCACTTACTCTGATTTTAGACACGTTGCAAAACTCAGGTGTCAGAAGCTGAAGAGCGGCAGCAAATCAGGAGGGAATAATATTCTTCTAGAAACAGGCCCAATGATTCAAATGAAATGTAACTGCCAGCAAATTAAATTAATAGCTGATACAAGATAAAGAATCACCCAGCCTCCTAGACGCAGTCAGTACAGGACAAACACGCCAGCTGGTCCCAGAATCACTCTGTGAAAACCACGGGCAGTGGCCAATGGTCACACTGTTTCCTAAGTCAGGAAGGCATGGGGCTTCCTTCTCTTCTATGTAAGACCAAAGGCAGCAGTCACCACCAGGAAATAACTTTCTTTTATATTAAGCTCGTTATCATACTCCAGACCCAGGGAAGAGGTGCTCTGGATCCCAATTTTGATTATGTAGTTTAGCCAAAAATTTTAGTGCTTCTAGAAATTTACCCTGCCTGAATACTTGCCTTTTGGGCATCTGGTCTACAAGTCAGACTGTCCTGGATTACTGATGTATCCCTCATTTCCTGACCTCAGAAGCAGGACTATTAGAATATGACTGTTATATGCCTTCTGTCATGTACTCAACCTGTGTCACAAGCTTCCAAGCTCAGCTAGAGGTGACAGTCCTCATGCACTTCAGCTACTGGCAGCAGGGCTCTCCCAATGCATATTGGGGAAGGCATCAAATGAGGAGCTGGGTCCAAACAGTGGATTTCAGTCATGCATGCCATGGGCCAGCAACTTATGCTGTGACCATAACTGCTGCCCTTCAGGTGCAAAGGTACTTCCACATGCAAAAATGCCTCAGTGCCAATATGCACAAACGTATATGTGTACCTATAATGCACAGCCCCATGGACATGGTCATCGTAGGGAGAGTGCTAAGTAATGCAAGCCTGCATGCCAAGGCAGAGAACATGGAAGAGGGGGACAAAAGGCTTCTCAAAGGCCTGGCCATTATGAAGCATCATGGGCAGCAAGGATCACAAATTACAGATAATGTGTCTGGCATTTCTATAAAATACGCAAATATGCTTGGTTGTTATGTGTAGGCAAGAATAAAATCATTTTTCCTTTTTGTCCAATGTGCTTACCTGTTATAGAGAAGAATGTCTGGCTTCCAAATCAGGCCATCTGGGAAACGAACAGTCTTCACGCCCGGATATTCTGACACATTCCATTGTAAATAGTGATCTGTCCAGGACTGAGACAATGACATTAACAGCACTTTGCTTCCCTGCCTACTAATACTTCTTCTACAAGATCATTAGATACATTCAAAGCCAAAACGAGATCCAGATACTTATTTACATAACTGAATTATTATCTGCAAAATATAAGGAAGCTGGGGATTAAATAATCTCTTCCAAAATGACCGTGAATAGCATAAAAAATCACATTTAAGATCCTGCTGTCACCATGACCACATTCAGACTGTAGCATTAAAGTTAATTCCGGTCCACTGCATGCCCCCAAGCCTTCCCCTCCCACAGCAGATGGGGTTTTTCTAGCCAAATGAGTGACTGTTTTGCTTTCAAAGTTCTCCACTGAAACAACACTTGGGAAAAATAAATTCATTTATTTCAACTGGAATACAAACTAAGCTGGAAAAAAAAAAGGGGAGTATTTATTTCCATGAAACAATTCTGTGCAGCTGCTGGGGAACCTCTCAGAACCTTCGAAGGAGGGGTGTGTTTTTGGACTGGAATTCATATTTTCATGCAGGAATAGCGCTTCTGATGCCACAACCCCAAAATGCTAACACTCAGCCTTGGTGGTCAAACACTGAATCACAACAATGGTGCAGATGAAGACTCAGGACATAGTCATAAACACACCAGAACAGACGCATCTCCTCGGGGCCAGGCCTCAAGTTGGTTTTTGAGTGACTTCTGCCAGAGGAAGGCCCATGCCTGGGGTCCCTTGTCCCAGGACCACACACCCCAGCCCTACCTGGGGTCCACCAGCTCTATAAAGACTGGTCAGGTAGGATCTCCCCGGCAGCTGCTATACAAACAGCACCACCAAGCCAGGGTTGCAGAGCTGGCCCATTTGGGCTTAGCAGCTCCTATATATGTGCCATAATCAGGGCAGACCCCAGTAAAGGCCCCATCCTGTATCCAGTGTCCCTGAGGCCACCTGTACTCTGGAGCTCAGACCCTCTCAGACTTAGAAAGGTACGTGATGCAACACTTCCAGCTGGGACCAAGGCAACTCCCCATAATCAAACATATCGCTATTTCTGCAGCAAAACATGCATACTGATACTAAGTCAGAAAAATAAATTCCTCCCCTGCATATCTATTTCAGTTTGATTTTTAAACTCCGTGAGCCTGATGCAAAGTTACCAAAACAACATCAAGGAGGACAAAAGCCCTTTAATTTTCAAAGCTGTTGAGATTTGGGAATTGCAGGCAAGTGGCAGTGGATCCCAGAGCATGTCCCAGAGATCCCACCATCCTCTAGAGAGGACAGGCAAGTTATCCAGAAAGGCTGTCCCATTCTGGGACCATCTGAAGTCAGACAAGAGGGATTAGCCAGGTGAGTAATGTCACTTTAAAGCCATGAGCCTCTGAGAATGAAGATTTGTCAATGTATAATGTGCTGGAGAGAAAGCCACCCCACTGATATTTCTAATTGATGTGGGTGGTTGGTGGAGAGGAGGGGAGGGGGAAAAAGGAGAGGGGAAGGACAGTTCCCAGAGGGCCAGTCTGTTGAAGCTGGTTTTGGGGAATGCCTGGGCATCAACCAAACTTTGTTTGCTCCAGCCTGCTCTGTCTCTGCACCATTGGTCCAGAGCTCCGTTCTTTTTCCTCCTTTGTCCTGGTGATGAGCCCTTCCATACCCAACACCTGTGATTTCCTTACTAGGATCTCATCTTACCCTGGGATGCTTCTCCGGGTTGGTGACTATCACAGAGCCTGTCACTGTCATTATTACCACCATGCTAATCAGGGTCATAGGGCTCCCAGAATGAAGGTGAGCATGGTAGGCAAATGCCCATCTCCCCTGCCTGCAGAAATGATGGGCAGAGCAGGGGTGGGGGAGGCAGGGAGTGGAAGTGCTGGGTTGGTCAAACCTCAGCCTCTCCTGATGGCACCACGTGTGAGCTGCAGGATGCCTCCCCAGCAATCTCCCCCTACCTGACTCATGATCTTAGCTGCATGTGTCCCATGGCATGTATCCTGACCATTTTGTTTGCTCCGTGTCGTGTGTACACCTCGCTTGCCAAGATCCAGGAACGCCAGCATGACAACTACTCATATTTACAAGAGGAGACCGGGGCACAGAGAAGCAACATCCTTTCAGTTAGTCACTGGGTCAGGACTCAGGACTGCATTATTTGACTTCAAGAAGACTGACCAGTAGGCTCTACCATGGCTGACTCTTCCAACCCCATCTCTCTGCACTGACAAACTTCCTACCACAAGGAAGTGGGCTGTTCATCATCCCAGAAGATGCCTCACATCTGCTCACTTGAAAGCCAAGCTGGGTCTCCCCAACCCACAGGACAGAAAAGGCAGGCTGCAGGGAGAGGTGGAAATCAGGCAGACCCGGATTTTCACCAAGGCTGTGGCAGAGCCAGGTGTGTGAGCTCAAGCATGTTGTTAAAAAAACACAGGTCCCAAATTACTTAGGCCAAGTCACCAAATTTGGGCTTAATACTTACCTGCAGTTTCAATCACCCCCAGAATTGTAAGCTTTAACGGGTCAGTCAGGACTCTTCTGATCAGCATCAATGAGGTCAACTGTCACATGGCCCTCTCCAGCACGTGAGGTGATCTGCCTGATAAGACCCCCTGCCCTTCCCCCTAAGGGAAGGTGACCTTGCCTGAAACAATCCTTTCTTTTCTCTTGCTTATAACTTTCTTGCCCTGCCCTCCATCCTATAAAAACTTTCCATTTTGTACAACTCCTGGGAGTTCCTCTCTACTTGCTGGATGGGATGTTGCCTGACTCACGAATCAATCATTTAATAAAGCCAATTAGACCTTCAAGCTTACTCAGTTGCATTTTGTTTTTTCACACAGTAAACCCCCCTCTCTGAGCTTTGGCTTCCTCACAGGGCAGGGCGGTGCTGTAAGGATGAAATGTGTACAGCAGCAAGTCAGTCACATGGCCCTGGTAGGCATGGGACAAATGATGGCTTAAAAAAAAAAAAAAAGAAAGAAAAGAAAAAGAGAAAGAAAAAGAGGGATTCCTCCATCTCACAAGATACTGCAGGACAGGAGAGCTGTAATAACCAGGCTTTAGCCAAAGGTACAGAAGCACCATCAACTGGGCACAGGTTGGAACACCACAGGTTTCCATGAACATTTCTGAAGAATGAATATGTAAAAGGGCTTGTAAACAATCATGTTCCAGAAAGAGGTTTTCTATCCTCTAGAAGCACTCACTCCCCACTCAGAGAGTAGATCCCTGGAAGGCAGAGGTCCTGCACAAAATCTTCCTACAGAGCCTGGCACATCAGGTACCTGATAATAAGTGTCAACCTAGAAACGAGGCCCACTTTCTTCATCTGAGATCAAAACAGTTGCCTAGAAGACGTTTCAAAACACATATGTATGGAGTTTTCCCACACCAAGTACATGCTGTCTTTCACACCAACAACCAGTTCTCTGATTCTCTGGGCAGAAATTGGGTGTCCAGCCATTCAGTTCTATTCTGATCCTCTCTACCTGGAGTTAGCCTCAGATCAGTACTCCCAGATCATCTGGAAGAGTCTCTGCTTTTCCTTCTCTTCCTATTTGTTTGGGATCCCCTCTCATTAAATCTTCAAGATATAATTATGTAGGGTTGTTACAGGGAAATGCAAGGAAGGATGGGGTCCTGGATCTGAAACACACCACGGGAAACCCAATTCTTCCATGCGTCTGAGAACTGGCCTCATTAACACCTGCCTTGAGTCCAGAGGAAACATTTTAAGCATGTATGCATGCACGTGCATGGAAATATTTATAGCAGGAGAGTGAGAGAGAAGAAAGAGAACATTTTCTTTAAAAAAAAAAAAGTACATATGGTATAATACAAAACATATTTGGTCTATGTCCCAGGTTCTTGGCACAGGGTTTCTAAAACCTTGGGAATTCCCTGACGATAGGAGTGTTTCTTGTTATTCACATAGAGTTCCTTCTGAGCCCACCAGAAGTTATTCTAATGAGGTGAGGTGACTTAAGGTGGGACCCCTAGATCACCTCAGGTTGCCAGCATGCAGTTGGTCATCAGAAAGACCAAGCTTTGACTAGTGGGTGGGAACTTTCAGCCCCACCCAACCTTAATATCCAGGCAGAGGAGAGAGAATGGAGACTGGGTTATAAAAACTTGAACAACAAGGTTCAGAGAGCTTCCGGATTGGTGAACAGGTGCCAGGACACAGAAGGCAGAAAAGCTCTGTGCCTCCCCCACACCTTGCCTTATGCCTCTCTTCCATTCACTTGTTCCTGACCAGTATTCTTTATAATAAATCAGTAAATGTGTTTTCTTGAGCTCCATGAGCTGTTCTGAATTTGAACTCAGCTAGACAGAAGTGTGGGTAGCCTGGACACCCCCTTGGCAGGTGGCACCCGATTTGCATGTAGTCTTGTGGGACTGAGTCCTTAACTTGTAGGATCTGATGCTACCTCCAGGTAGAGAGGATCAGAATAGAACTGAAAGGCTGGACACCCAGTTTGTGTCCAGAGACTCAGAGAACTGGGTGTTGGTGTGAAAGAGCATGTACTTGGTGTCAGAAAACTCCATACATATGTGTTTTGAAAATTCTTCTAGTCAACTATTTTGATCTCAGATGAAGAAAGTGGGCCTCCTCCTTCCTCCTGCCCCTGACGCTTTTTTTCTCTCAGTATGACATAATGATTGAAATCATCATTAACTATGGGTTGTTATGAGGGCCCTAAGCAAGCCACTGGCTGGCTTGTGTATGAACGTAACGTGCGGCATTTCTATGTATCAGAGATGAAGTGCTAGAAAATGCAGAAATTAAAAAAGCAAACATTTTAGAAATAAACATGGTTTACAACCTAACATTCTACAATGTGAATACTATTCATTCCATAATTAGAATTAGGAAGTAGAAAATAGAGAACATAAGAAGGATGGGAAACGTAGAGCCAGAAGAATGGTCAAAATTCCAAAATAAGAGAGGCCAGATTCTTTTGAAAAGCACAGGCAAGTCTTTGGATGGCTCAACTGTCTCCTCAGAAACTGAAATGGTTCTTCCATTTCTTCTCATAGATTAAATCAGATTACATCTGACAGGCCTCCCAAATGATAAAACTAATCTATAGAGAATATACCCCAACTGCTTCCTCCTAGGAATAAGAAGAGGTAAACAGAACAGCAATTTTCGCTTCCTTCAGGTTATCTAAATAACTGGAAAGTGCTACCAAATCAAGGGTAAGTGAAAGAAAGGAAAACGCAATAACAACCTGTAAGTCAAAAGAAAACCTAATTAATTTATTTATTTTACTTCTCTTCCCTTCTATGCAAACTGTATAGAAAATCTCTCATTTGCGGAATATTGACCTCAGAGTTTAAATACCCCTGGTAAAAGATTATGTAGATTCAGATTTTCAGAACAGCAATTCAGCAACAGGAAGCTCTGGGAAAGAAAATTTGCTGAAGGCAATTTCCTTGATTTTCTGTCCCCTCCTGTCCATATTTCTGCCCTGGTCTTCTGCTTCCTGATCTTCACATTTAGAAGAGTCTGTGCCTTTCCTTCACTCCCTTCCATTTCTGTAAAGCAGAGATTTTTCCTACCTGTGAACTCCACTGTCCACACCACCAGCCTGCCTCCTGCCATATCTCTTGGGAGTCATTTGGTCACAATATTTTAACCTTTTTGTTAGAATGTAAATTGTACAGCCTGATTATAAATGGCTTAAGAGAAGAAAGTGAGCCTCATCCACTTCTGGGTCCCCCTCACATGACCCAGTTCAATGCCTTCCACAGAGGAGGTGCTCAAAAAGATTCATTGAATAGGTAAGTGAGATAACAATGTGAATTTTAGAACAAATGAAGTTGTAGACACTTCTGCAAGTGCAAGAATTAATTAGAAATAAGCTGTGCTTGAGAGAAATTTAGAAGTCTCCAGTGACATCCTCCAAAGCAAGCATGTTTATTTATGGAGCCCCTGAACTCAATGCAATAAGTAATAATCCAGTTACTATTTTCCTGGAAAACAACACCCTTTGAAAAAAAACATTTGCCAAGTCATATATGCCACTGAAGATCATTTGCTTACTGTGGGATAAGGAATGTAGGCATCAGGAAGACAGACCTGTCTGTGACCTAACATGCAGTGAGCATATTAGGTGTTTCTCTCTATAAGAAAAATGTCAACAGCAGCTCTGTACCAGAGAGGACATGGGGAATGTCTGGTTTTATGTTAAAAAGTAAACATCTGCATTATCTCCCAGAATTCCCAGAGCTTCAACCTTACACTACAGTGTTCAGATGTTATTTGTAGTTGGCTCTATCTTGTATCATGATATCTTAGCCCTTCCTAGGTTGAGTTTTCCGTTTCATTCATTCATTCCACAAAAGGTATTCAGTGCCTACTGGGGGTAGAGTAGTGAATAAATGCAACTGGAGTCCTGCCCTCCTGGTGTACACATTCCAGTTGCTGGAGGGAGACTCAGAGCCAGAGAACAAATAAACAAAGAATAGGACAAGCACTTCAGAAACAAAATGAAGTGGACTTATGGATACATGTTTGTGTTCCCTCAAATTGCTATGTTGAAACCTAATTCCAATGTGAGGGACGGCAGAGGAGGGCCTTTACCAGGTGGTTAGATCATGTGGAAGGAGATCTCCCAAATGAGATTAGTGCCCTTATACAAAGAGGCCAATGGCTAGCTCAATCTCTCTCCACCATGTGAGAACACAACACAAAGGCAACTCAAAAGAGTGCCCTGAATAGAACCCAACCATGGCGGCACCATGATCTTGGACTTCCAGCCTTCAGAACTGTGAGAAATAAATATCTGCTGTGGATAATCCACCCAGTTTATGGTAGTTCATTATAGCAGCCCAAACAAAGACACCAGGTAAGGAGAATGGCATGGGCTGGGGTAGTAGGGGAGGGTTTGAGACAGTACCCAGGGACTCAGAGAACACCTCACTAAAAAGGGATCTTCAGGAAGAGACTAGTAAGAAGCAAGGGAGAAAAGCAAGTGGTTCTTGGGGAAAGAGCCTTCTAGGCAGGGGGAGCAAGTGCAAAGGCCCTGAGGTGGGTGTGTGCTTGGGTGATGTGTGAGGGCATCAAGCAGGGCAGGGAGCACAGCAAGAAGAAGAGGGCTGGAGGGGATGTGGCAGATGCAAGGGCCAGGCAGAAAGAGTCAGAGACCACCTCAAGGACTTCAGCTCACCACTGAGTGAGACAGGAGCCCCTGGAAGGACCAGGGCCAATGAGGCTTGTGGCTGAATGTTCATCTTCTCTTTTTGGGATCATACTGACTGGTATATTGAGAACAGATATCACTAGGGGAGATAAGGGCTGAAACACAAAGTTGGGATAGGAGTCTCCAAAATAACATAGGTGAGACATGATGCTGGTTTAGACCAGGGTGCAAGCAATGGTGTTGACATGCAGTGGTTAGAGCCTGGATCTCTTTTGAAGGTCGAACTGCCAGGTCAGAAGTGGGTGTGAAAGACAAGAGTTAAGCCTCATCCCTGATCTGAGCAAATGAAGACATGGAACTACCATTTATTCCAAATGGAGACAACTACTGTAGGGGCCAAGGTCAGGCTACCCAAAATGTTCCACTTTGTCATACTGATTATTTTATTTTATTAATTTACATTCAATTACCCAACATACAGTACATCATTAGTTTTTGATGTAGTGTTCAATGATTCATTAGTTGTGTATAATACCCAGTGCTCATCACAACGCGTGCCCTCCTTAATGCCCATCATACTGATTATTTTTTTAAAAAATTTACTTAAAAGGGCCTGTGTGAGAAGGACCTTCAGACCCTCCTCTGTCCCCCCGAAAGCAGGAAATAAATTTCTCCCATGAAAGGTACCCTCCCTGTACCAGGAGCTAAAGAGACATCCTTATCACCAGAGATAGGAAATTTAGAGCCAAGAAGGCTGTAGAAACAACCCTTGTTACTTTTTACTAATTTCCCAGCACAGTCCAAATTCCCTTCAGAATCCCTTACTAATTAAAGCTCCCAAAGTTAACGGCTTTTGTCCTGTCAATTCCTCACAGATTTAGTGTCTCTTTTTCTAAGAAACCTTAAAAACTATCCGCCTTGGTCATTTCGGTAGGTCTCAATATCATTATTGGGCCTCCGTGTGCATGTAATAAAACTTTGTTTTCTCCTGTTAATCTGTCTCATGTAGGGGCGCCTGGGGTGGGTCAGTCGGTTAAGCGTCTGTCTTCAGCTCAGATCATGATCCCAGGGTCCTGGGATCGAGCCCCGCATCGGGTTCCCTGCTCAGCGGGAAGCCTGCTTCTCCCTCTCCCACTCCCCCTGCCTATGTTCCCTCTCTCGTTGTATCTCTCTCTGTCAAATAAATAAATAAAATCTTAAAAAAAAATCTGTCTCACGTAAATTCAATCTTAGTCCAACTAGAAGACCTTAAAGGGTAGAGAATTTTTCCTTCTTATCACTATGGAGGGGGCAAGTGTGAAAGGGAAAGAAGGGGTGGTCTAGAACACACTGGGGTTAAGAGCCTGCTGGGTTCTTGCATGGGGACACCAGGGAGGAAGCTGGGTTGGTGCTGTTAGCTCCTGAATGGTGCCTTAAGCCAGGATACTGGGTCCTCCAACTCCTGAAACAAGGAATGGCTGGACAGACATGAAGAGACAGCAGAGGGAACTCAAAAGTCACGAGTGAGTTAGGAGAAACACCTAAGGAGAGGTACCCAGACACTAAATGAAGAAGGATCTCAGGAAGAGGGACCAATCAACTCTACCAAATGCTCCTGAGAGACCCAGTAAGATAAGAGGGGGAAAAAAATCAATCCCTAGAAAAAGCGAAACAATGGTGTTCTACTCCTGGTGGGGAGTAGGGGGCTAGGGCAGGTGTTGGCAGGTAAGAGACACAAGATATCACTTGGGGTGATGGCAACGTTCTGCTTCCTGAGGGGAGTGGGACGGAGGAGCTGAAAGCATGCCTGGCAATTCACTGACCAGTACACTTAGGATCTGTGCATTGCATCGCACCTAAAATTTTTACCTTGAAAGACACCCTAGTCAAAGAGCTGCAAGACACATGGGTGAAAGGGACCACTGTCCACTATTCTACTTTGAACTGAACTTAAAAAGAAGCTAGATCTATAGAAAGTTGGACAGCTAGCCAAATATGGGAGAAAGCGAGAATTATAAAATGCTAATTACAGAATCTAAGAGGTGAAGATACAGACTCACCATAAATTCAACTTTTCGGTATGTTTGAAAATGTTCATCAAAAAAAACTGGGGAAAATTGTTATTCATTTTTTTTTTTTAAAGATTTTATTTATTTATTTGAGAGAGAGAGAACAAGAGATAGAGAGCATGAGAGGGAAGAGGGTCAGAGGGAGAAGCAGACTCCCCGCTGAGCAGGGAGCCCGATGCGGGACTCGATCCCGGGACTCCAGGATCATGACCTGAGCCGAAGGCAGTCGCTTAACCAACTGAGCCACCCAGGCGCCCGAAAATTGTTATTCATAATAAAGCATTCAGCGACCTGGGGGCTAGTGGTTTGCTCACCCCAAGCCAGGCGAGGTGAGTTTAACTGAGAATGCATGGGAAGAGACTGGGGGCAGTCTGAGCCTGGGGAAGCACCACTTGGAGAAACATTGCTGTAAAGGTGAGGAGGAAACCAGAGTCACTGGGGAGGGTTAATGGGGACAAACTGAGGTTCGTCTGTATGCTAATGAGAACAACCTGCAGACACTATTATGATGTTAGAGGCAACAGGGACAACTGTGAAAGCAAGGTTCTCAGAAGGTACCAGGAGGGGGAACCTCCTCCCAAGAGGGAAGGCCCTTCTCTAAGGGGAGCACTGACCCTGTGCCCATGACAAAGAAGGGAAGCTACAGCAGGTGTGCACAGGCTTTGAGGGTAGAATGTGCTCACTAAAGAATGTTGCTTTATTTTTATTTTTTTAAAGATTTTATTTATTTATTTGAGAGAGAGAATGAGATAGAGAGAGAGAGCATGAGAGGCGAGAGGGTCAGAGGGAGAAGCAGACTTCCCGCTGAGCCGGGAGCCCGATGCAGGACTCGATCCCAGGACTCCAGGATCATGACCTGAGCTGAAGGCAGTCGCTTAACCCACTGATCCACCCAGGCGCCCAAGAATGTTGCTTTAAATACTACAGGGAAATCTCTCAAATGTTCTGCAAGGGATCTCATGTGTAGCGAAGCATACTCGAGGGACACATAGCAGATGGCTTTATGTGAATCTGTTTTCTTTCCCTCAACTTCCACATGCATTCCCATTAAAACTCACCTGCCCAAGAACCCCCTGGGAGTACCCCTTTCCTTACATTTACTTCTCTCATTTCTGCCTTACAAAGAAAGGTTTATTTCCCGTACCTCGACTCCTATCTTGGGACACTGGCCCAAGAAGCAAACAAAAGGTCAATTCAAAATACCAGTGTCTATGTGTTAAAACTTGGGTGACAAAAACTTTCAAAGATCAGGTGGATTTTAATTCCTTTAATTCCTTGCTTTCAACAAAATTGAATGAGAAAGTAATCAAGCTGTCAGCTGATAGATCCTGATAAAACTGTATTATCTTTGGCATGTCATCTGGAAGAAGTTCAAGGAATTGATTAACACTGCTGTAACAAAATGTCTTTCATTATGAATGACACATTACTACATCTATTTTAAAAAATCATAGAACTGATGGTGAAATCTACATCAGTGTCTCATTTCTGATAATAAAAAATAGTCATCTATGAATACATGAATTAATTTAAAACAAAGCCTCATCTTTGGTAGAGAGACAAATGTCACCTTGAAGAATTAAGTACCAATAATCATTGTAAACCTAAATCAATCTAGGAGAAAAAAAAATTAACACTTATTGTCTAAAGGAATATTTTTTATGTAAATATTTACATTTAAGAGAACCAAGACAGAGTGATTAATAAAAGACCTGCAAACACAAAATTATACTACGTTAGGATAAAATTCTGTGTGAAAATTGGAATCACAATGCCAGTACAAAGAAGACAGGAACTGTGAAATACCTGGCAGTTAAAGAAGGCTTTGTTTATATATTTCTTAAGTGAATGATACGGACATCAAATTATTATGGCATTTAGATTCCACTTAAAATAGAGACTAACAGTTTTAGTTTCAAATGTCAATATTTACAATTTGCTGGAAGAGACATCATTTGCAATTCATTAAATTTAGGTGAGAATTTTAGATGTCAAGTTAAAAATCCATGAATGGAATATAGCATTTCAAAACTTTTGCAGGGGCCACTGGAGCACTAAGTATGGAGGCCTCTGGCTTAGGCAACTCTCTAGGATTCCAAGGGGGCATGGGGAGGGAGGCAGGTGCCCCTGAGCCCTGGGGACCAGTTAGTGCAGGTTACAGACAATGCAGATCTTAATCTTATTATTTGTCTTGCATAAAGTGCTTTTAAAATGTCCCCAAATCACCCTATAGTGAAATACAAGCATGCACTCAGTCCTGCAGGATGCAGTGAGAAACACCCCGAAGCAGATGTTCTATTTCACTTACATTGGCATGTGTGCAGTGATGAAGGACTGCCCTGGCTTTTCTCAGGGGCCCTCTGCTTCCCCTGTATTTCAAGCACCGGCCTCTGGGAAGGAAGAGCAGGAAGACCCACAGCAGAGGACTGCCATTGTCTCAACTTACCATCTGCAGCCAAATGTTGGTGGTTAAAACTTGGTTCTTCTCATCCTTCAAAGAAAAAGAAAGAACCATAAATACGGTTTATAGGGTTTACAAAAGAGGGAGTGATACCGTTATTTATGCAGGAATTGGGCTACTGGGACTGCTGGAGTGTGTGGAAATTAGGAGGCGCCAAGCACTTCCAAATATCCGCAAACAGCACTTCCCCAGAGTTAAGCACATTTATTACAGAGTACTTACAAAATATGAAGAAGTATAAAGAAGAAAATTGAAACCCCACAGCCCCACATCCAGAGATAACACTTGCTAATGATTTAGCTTATTTTCCTTTGTACCCTTTACAATAATTTATATGCTTAAGAAAATAAAATTGGGTACAAATTCCAATTTTTTTTAAAGATTTCATTTATTTATTTATTTGACAGAGAGAGAGACAGCGAGAGAGGGAACACAAGCAGGGGGAGTGGGAGAGGGAGAAGCAGGCTTCCCGCCGAGCAGGGAGCCCGACGCCAATGCGGGACTCAATCCTAGGACCCCAGGATCATGACCTAAGCCGAAGGCCGACGCTTAATGACTGAGCCACCCAGGTGCCCCTCCAATTCTTTAAAGTCAAGTTTATTACCAGAATGTATACAGTTTTAAACAAATGTAAATATCTTGTGCTTCCTTCCACCAGGAAAGGGAGTATGACCTGTGACAGCAGCCACGATAGAGGCCAATGACACTGCATGGGTCACATTTCTGCCTGGTCCCTACGGATCTGCCTTTCTCTTCTCTCATCTTCTATCTACCAAGAAGCATGCCTGGCCCCTGACACACACCTACAAGGTAAATTCTGTCCTAATAAGCAAACCAAGTTTCAGAAAGGTAAGATGACTCTCTAAAGGAGCTATTCAAACTTGGATCTTTCTGACTCAAAGCTCCTTTTTCCACATTCCCAAACCACCTGAGGATGGGATCCAGCAGGGTGCCACTTCTGTGCTCCAACCAGAGCTTGGGATAGTGTACCAACCATGGCTTTGACCTAGAACAGGACATCAAAAAAAAATTCTGGGGAACATCAATCTTTCCAACTGGTATGCAAGCAGGGTCTTATCACTGCTGGCCAACCCCAACATGGCCTAGAAAATGAGCAAGTTTCATGCAATAGTTCTACTGAGATGGTGTTTTTCAGAACTTAGCCCCCAGTTCCCACCTAAAGGACTCTGTAAATTGGCAAGTGTCACTCTCTTTAGGAGAAAGTATTTACTAATGCCCCCAAACAGATGTGCCTAGAAGCTGAGACTGTGAGCTCCTCCAACAGGAATTACCTGGCCCTGTTAACTGATGGCATACACAAAAACAGATCCAATGGCAGAAAGAACATGGCATCTGCTGGGGCGGGGTCAGAGGGCTGGAATGCCAATGAGAAATAAATGCTGTTTCTCATTAAAATAGAAATGTGTTGATCATGTAAGGAGCTGGCAAAGATTCTTTGATGCATCAATGCCCCTGGCTCAGCAGCTCAAATTCTGAGCAACTTTGAGAGGTGAACTTGGCAGGCAGGGAGGTATGTGAATCCCAAAGACAGAGCTGCTTGGGAAGGGACAGGCGACGACACCATCCTAGTACAGTCCCAGGTCACAGCTGTATCCAGAAGAAGCTGCCAGTTTGGTTACAGGAAAAATACATCCTATTTTCCAAAATAAAACATGGCAGAGTCTTTTTGGTGGAAAAAGTTATGTAGCTAACATTTCTCGGTATTCTGTACTGAGCAAATTGTCCCCGACAGAGCCATATATTTGAACTGCACAAGTACTCTAGTTCTGGTTCAATCTCCAATATTATTTGAAAGCATCATTGAACTCTTTTAGGACATATATCTGTTGCGTCAACTTATTAAGGAGTTGTTGTTTTTAATGGACTTAAAATTAGCCAGTGTTCCATTTGGGTGGCTTTCCTTCTTTTAATTGCATCTGTGTTTTCAGCTTCTGAGAAAAAGGCTTCTGTGGTTTGGGAGCTCAATTACTACCAATCTAATTAAAAGGCTTTCTTCTTTCCAACATTCTAACTGAAACCTCATTACAGTGAAACGGAATGTCTGTGGTGTGTAGCAGCATGGGACTGAAGTGCCGGCATTTCAAACTGTAATCAACACTGAGCAGCAGCCAGCCACCACCAGAGAGCACAATGATGCCAGGTAGGGGAGCCCTCTCTGCAGACTCTGGGGGACCAGCCGGCAGATCAGCAAGGAGGCTGCTGTGCACCTTCCCAGAGTGGGTCTCTTTCTTCCACTTCCATCCCAGGGCCACCTGCTGGCTGTGTCTCTCAGCTCTCTCAGACTGTACAGAGACAAGATGTCCTATGTCCTTCCCACCCCTATGTCCTATGTCCTATGTCCTATGTGGTGCCCCCTCTCCATCACAACCTGAATGTTTGTGTCCCCCCGGAAATTCACATGTTCAAACTTAACCCTCCACTGTGATGGTATCTGGAGGTGGGACCTTTGGAAGGAGATTAGATCATGAGAGCAGCGCCTCCGTGAATGGGATTGGTGCCTTATAACAGAGACCCCAGAGAGCTCCCTCTCCCCTTCTGCCATGTGAGGACACAGCTATCTATGAACCATGAAGCAGGTTCTCACCAGACACCAGACTGGCCAGTGCACTGATCTTGGATTTCCCAGCATCCAACCTGGAGAAATAAATGTTGCTTAATGTTGTGTTGCTTAAGCCACCCAGTCTGTGATATTTTTGCTATAGGAGCCCAAGATGATGAAGACAGTGCCCCACCACACACTGACCTCTACTCAGCTCCAGATGGGGCTCTCTGCCTTCATCCAGCTGCACTGCTCAGAGAATGAATTCTAAGGTTCTTAGTGCAGTACACAGCCTTTTCTACAAGCTAGAGTCCAGCCAAGTGTCCATTCATTCATCTATCCATTCATTCATTCATTCATTCATTCAACAAATGTTTACAGAGCACTTCCTGTCTCAGGCATTAGGCCATCTGGACATATAGAGTAGGAATTGAACATCATTCTTGAGCTCATGGAACATAAAATGTGAGTCAGGTGTAGGATTACACAACTCAACAATGATATAATAACAAAAGGTGACAGCAAAGGAACAGGGTGCCTTCAGAGAGGATGACAGGGTGGAGGAGTCCCAAGGATGAGCCTTCATTTTTACACCCTATGATACTGGAAGACCAAATGACATGGATCCCTCATGCCATCACCTGTATCATTTGCCCTTCAAGACCTTATTCCTCCTCACCTCCCAGGGCCTGCTCTCCCCCCACCCTCCTTTCTCCTGCCCTGAACTGAGGCTACCTCCTGGCTCACCAGGGGCTCCAGCATGGAGCCAGCAACTCAGGCAGACCTTGGCTTTGCATAGGAGAATGAGGAGCAGCGAGGAGAGACATAAGAGAGACAGGTTACAGGTCGCCATGAGGAAGAACCTCCCTGGCCTACAACAGCCCAGCCTACTTCAGAAGGCACCTGGCAACCAGGTCCTGGAGTTATAAGCGCAAAGGACAGCCACCTGCCTGCAGAGGACACTGACACCCCTCAGTGGCCCTCCACAGGTATAGCTCAGGTGACCCAGGGCTTGTGCAGTCTACAGTGGCCAGGTCTCCTACACACCCTGGTGCCCATGCCAGCCTCTAGCCCTTCCTTCCTGCCACCCCCAGGATACCCAGATTGCCCTGCTTCCTGAGCCTTCTACAAGAGGGCCCAAGGCAGAATTTCATCCTGCATTCAACCCGTGCCCCAGGGTTTGCATCGCTGCACGTGCTGAGGTGATGTGGAGAACTGGGCACAGAGACCAAGCCTTTGGTTTAGAAAGTTGGAAGACGGAGCTGTGGTTCCCAGATGCCTCTCTGGCCTCGGGCATTAGGATGTTCCTGGCAGCGTATGCAGGGGCTCCACTCCCATCGCCCAGAACCTACTTATTCAACCTAGGAGGGAAACTTCCTTCCCTCTCACCTAAACATCGTCCACTGACAGCAAAGCCACCAGCCTCCTGCACTGCACTTGAGCTCGTTTAAATCCTGAATTAGCTGATGAAGCTGCATTCAATAGTCTCTTTCCTCATGAGCTGGATGGTACACTGGTCAAACACTAGGATTCCTGCAGGGAGGAGGAATGATATCTCCAAACCCTAGCCCCAAACCCTGGGCCAAGGATCTCTGAATAAATCACCAGCAAGCAGCACAGAATCTGAATATGGGTTTCAGTGATTCCAGACCCTCAGGCTGCCACCTGGCCATTCCTGTCCTGACCCAGCCTGGCAGGACAGAGTGGAGGGGCAGACCCCATGCCAGCAGAAGATCCTCCAGGCTCCACTCTCAGCGGTCCAATCTCAGGCACTCAGTTTCTGTGGGTTTCAATTTTCTCTCCTGGGAACTAAGGAGATAACAGTTGCCCTGATCACCTCCCAGAGTGGGAGAGGCGAGGAGAGCATCCAAGCCATGACATGTGACTCAGTGCCAGTGTCCGTCCCCGTGGGGCTGCTCTCACCACACAGGTCTCCTGAAAGACCCATTCTCCTTCCTGACCTTGGGATGACACAGGAGGAGACAGAACCTGTGGTTGCCATGGAATCACAGGAGGCCCTTGTGGCAAAGCACCCCCAAAGCCAACTAGTCTAATGCCTCTTTGGTTTTGGTTTTTGTTTTTTATCCTGAGCACTTCAGAGTATTATTCAGCCTTAAAAAATGAAGTAATTCTGCTATCTGTGACAGCATAGATGAACCAGGAGGGCACGATCCTAAGTGAAATAAGCCAGACAGAGAAAAACAAATACTACCTGATTCCACTTATATGAGGAATCTACAGTAGTTGAGCTCACAGAAGCACAGAGTTGAATGGTGGCTGCCAGGGGAATGGGAGGTCTTAGGCCATGGCAACAAAAGTTCAGCTTTGCAAGATAAACAATTCCTAGAGATCTCCCGTGAGGCATGGAGCCTATACTTAGCAATGCTATGTTATATACTTAAAAATCTGTTAAAAGGGTATGGTGATTAACATAATAATAAAAAAGAAAAAAGAAAAATAAAAAATAAAATAGAAAAAAAGGGTAGATCTTATGTGAAGTGTTATCATAGAAATTAATAATAAATAAAGTTTTTGTATGTCAATCATACTTCAATAAAGGGAGTGTTGTTTTTTTAAAAAGTACACTTTGATTTAAGCAGCCATGCTTTTTGAATCAATCTCCCAGAATAATCATGTATCTGCTTTGAGTACAACAGTTCTGATGATGTGTATTGTGCTATCTTGTATTTCATATAGCAATTATTCTTCTGGAAGTCGTACAGCAACATTATTCAACATTATTTTGCAGAGCTCCCAACACTTTTTCTTTGCTTTTTTATAGATGCTGAGAAAAAGTAGATAACAATACATCTCACTGTGTCTAAATTCTTGTTTGCAGAGAAAATTGCTGGATAACATAAATTCCTATTTGTGTAGTCTCTATAGTTTATACCAAGGATTACTTCTTTTATCTAATTTAATTTTACACCTATATTTTTGCCCTAGTTTTACAGAATAATAAACTAAGGGTCTGATTTTCCCTAAGTCGGCAAGATCTGACACACACACACACACACACACACACACACACACACACACACACACAACTCTCAAATCCAGAATAAGAAATCAATAAGAAAAGGGCAGACAATCAAATAGAAAAATGGGCAAAAGATGAACAAGCATATGATTTTCACCACAGAGAATATCAGTAAATGATATCTGAAAATAACATAGCTAAATCTTCAGTAGACATTTGCATTCTTCCAAATGTCATGCATGCACGCACGCATGCACACACTTTGTTTTTAACTCATTCAGTCTTGTGACAACCCAGCAAAATCAGTACTATTATTATTTTCATTTAATAATGGAGATTATGGGAGAGCTCCCACGTCTAATCTAATATGTCTCTGTTCTGCTCGAATGTCTTCAGGTGAGCATATCTATCTTTATAATCAAGAGGAAATGGGTGCAAAAAATGTCAACTGTGAAACAAAACAAGCTCCTGGCCCTATGTCACACAGCTCAGTGTGGAAGCTGAGATCCAACCCCTTACCTGTTTATTCCAACACCTGTGTTTGAGCCACCATGAGACTCTGTCAAAACAGTGAGCACCTTGGTGATGTTAATGAAAAGTGGTTGTCTTTGGTATTTGTATCATATAGGAGTTCTCAAAGTACAGTCTGCGAACCTCTGAGGTTCTGAGATGCTTTAGAGGATCAGTGAAAAACTTTTTTCATAATCGTTAGAAGTTACTAAGCTGTTTCCCCTCATTTCCTCATGAGCACTGAGTAGAGCTTTGCAGAGAGCCCATGGCATATGATGTCAGCAGCAGACTGAATACAGAAGCAGGTAAGAGAATCCAGCTGTCTTCTATTAAGCTTGGCACCAAGGAGATTTGCAAAATATAAAACAGTGCCATCCTTCTCACTAAAATTGTTTTGTTGGGCGCCTGGGTGGCTCAGTTGGTTAAGCGACTGCCTTCGGCTCAGGTCATGATCCCGGAGTCCCGGGATCGAGTCCCGCATCGGGCTCCCTGCTCGGCGAGGAGCCTGCTTCTCCCTCTGACCCTCTCCCCTCTCATGTACTCTCTCTCTCTCATTCTCGCTCTCTCAAATAAATAAATCTTAAAAAAATAATAATAATAAAATAAAATAAAATTGTTTTGCTTGGGTAAATATAGTTACTTTTTAGAAAAAAATATTGGTTACATTAACATGGCATGGGTTTATTATAATTTTAAATGAATTAATGAACTTAAACTATTTTCTTAATTTTCATTTCTAACATGGTAAATATTGATAGATATAACCCATGTAAAGAAAATTGGGAGGAATTCCCTATAACTTTTATGAGAGTAAAGGGGTCCTGAAGCTTAAAAGTTTGAAAGCCACTGGTAAAGGGCTCAGCATTTGTTAAGACAGTCTGTTTCTCGTACCTAAGACCTGGCCCTCTCAGGGTGCAGAGCCCTATGTCATCTCTGTTCTCATTTTGGGGTTGCTCATGGTCTGTGACATGGGAGTACAACTGAAAAGTCTAGACATACAGGCAGACCTGGCTGTGTTACAAACAAGCTGTGTAGACTTGGGGTGGTCACTGAGCTTTTCCGAGACTCAGATTCCTATACATAAAAATGGGAAACTGATTGCCATCTCTCCAGCAAGTTGCAAGGATTAAATGAGTAATGCACAAAAAGTGCCTAAAACATAGGAAAGTTTTCCACCTTTCTTTTTTTTTAAAGAATTTATTAATATATTTGAGACAGAGAGAGAGAGAGAGAACCTAAGTGGGGAGGAGGGGCAGAGGGAGATGGAGAAGCAGGCTCCCCACTGAGCCAGGAGCCTGATGCTGGGTGCAATCCCTGGACCCTGGGATCATGACCTGAGTCAAAGGCAGATACTTAATCGACTAAGCCACGCAGGCATCCCACGTTTTCCACCTTTCAATGATCAGAAACAAGTTCCTCCAACACAAAGGTACTGGGGAGACTTAAAAGTTTGGCCCACTGAGGCAAAATCTCATCTCTATCCCTGACTGCCTACCTTTGGAAGTGGCACATAATTATATTGCTTTGATTCTCACTGAAATCTGGGCCTAGAAGGTAAATGTCTTGATGTTAACATTTACTTTTCCTAATAGGTTAAGCGTATTGTGATGTATGAATGTGCAGATGTGAATCTTTTCAAAAAGAATGTGTGCAACACAGTTTCAAGTGTTGGATGCTCATGTCCTTCCACCAGCTACCCAGCTTCTCAACAGGCATGGCCCAGGAACCTCACTATTTTCCTACTGAGGTTCTGGAAATCTTTAATCGTCACTGGCATGTTTAGAGATATATACTTATTTCTAACAGTATTGTTAAGTACTAACAAATAAAGGAAATGTGTTATGCTGTGGTCCTTTAAAACACAGCACTCTGAAGAGCCTAATACTGTAGACAGTGCTCCAAAGAACTCCACTGAAGCAAATTTTGGTCCTTGGAAAACTGCCTCTGGAACTCCCTGAAGTGATTTTGAACACTTTTATCTTATTTTTTAACTACCAAAATTAATCCTGCATAGCTCTAGAACACTGTTTTCAGGAGCAATGCAGAGAAAGACTTGAAGAAATCTGTAAAATCAGGCCAGAATACTTATATATTTTATATATATACATTTTCTTCCCAACAGGTCAGTGTGTAATTCCTTACTGACTTAAGCCCAGGTAAGACACACCCTAACCAAGGGTACAAAACTGGCCCATCAAGCTGATTCCTTGGGAAGTATGCATGCCAGGTGAACTAAGGCAAGTGTGGCTCCTGAGCTTAGGTCCTTGACTTGGCCAATGCCAACTGATTTTCGTTCCCCTGTGAAACCTACTGCCCAGTGCAATATTGAAGGGACTGGGGCTCATTACCAAGCCACTCCAGCTGCCTGTGTGTGCAGGTATGAGAGGAATTCCCTGGTGAAGTGACCCGCCCTGACCCTGTATGTTTCCTGCTGGGTCCCCGTCCCCAGCACTGCCCAGGTTCCCTGAGGAGAGGAGGGTGATTTCAAGAGTGTACTTTTAACTAGGACTGAGAGGCCTTCTTTCCACTTCTGCAAGAAGAAGAGCCTCCCTCTCTCCCCCAGAAGACCCAAATCTGGAGCAACAAAGCCGGGGAAAGTGATCATGAGAGTGGAACCTAACCAAGAAGACACCATGCCTTGAGTTAGCAGAGCTGGGAAGTGGAGGGTATGGTGGCAGGAACAGGGGAGATTATGGAGTGCAGGGGAGGGAGAAGGGCTTCAGTGTCACTGGGTGACCCAAGAATCAAGCTTTATCTCAACTCTCCTTGAACAGATACAATAGATTTCCCTTTACACTTAACCATCATCCTAACTGAATCAGTGTCCAAGCATTGCCTTCACTACCACACATGCAGCACACAGAACACATTATCTTTGAGCTAAGAGCAAATAATCACGTGTACCACCAGATCCCCACGAATGCCTGAGAAATTGCAGAAATGTATGCAGCATCAGCACCAGGCTTTTCCAATGAACTCTGGCAGGAAATTATTGTGGTGTGTCTCATTATAATTGAGGTCCTCTAGAGACACCCGCTAGAGACACAGCGTTCCCAACAGAACACCCCACGTGTAACTGGTACAAAGGTGGGTTCAAAAGGCCAAAGAGGAGGGGATGAAGCACATGAAACGAAGGTGAGAGCAGGATATAAAAGCAGTAACGTTTTCTTTCCTTGTTGTTATTTGGCATTTCTAATATTTCTACAGGTAATACAGATTAATTGGTTTAATAAATTGAGGAAAAATAAACAGGACCACAAATAAAGAAAGAATGATATGAAAAAATAGTTCACCACCACCATTGTAACCCAGAAAATTAAAAATCATGAGTAGACACATTGTGAGGATAAAGCCTGGGCAAGATGAAAAAAAAAAATTTTGAAATGACAGCTGCATAAAAAAAATATGGCAATAAATGAATGAACAAATGGATGGATACATTTTTAAAAATAGCAAAGACAAGGAAGAAAGGAAGGCAAGCAGATACGCACAACTAAAATACAAAATACAGTCTGGAAAAAAGCCCAAACAAGAAGAGCATGCTTCCCATGAGTTCTTTAATAGTATATAACCTAATAAAATCTTGGATCAAATTAAACATGATTTCAAAGACAAGATTATAAAATAACCAGATGAAATGAAAGGGAAACTGCAGAGTTAAATAAATGAACTGAGAACCAAAACAACATGATTACATAGCTAATAAATCGGACACAGAAAGGGACAAAACAGGCCCAGCTAAAAATTGAGTTACTGGCATGAAAGCAAGGCATGAGATAATCGCAGTTTGTGCAGAGGAAAAACACAAAGAGATTAAGTCAATTAAGGAAGATGTCGGAGATGGAGGTGATGCAGGAAGACAAAAGTAGAGCTGAAATGGAGAACAGACCCATGAGAAAAGTGCGTGCCCAGGAGACATACTCCTGGTTCTGTCAAAACAGTAGACTCCATAACCTGAGCACCGTCATGCCACAAAACACCTAGAAATGCTGGAAGAAATCAAACCAATCTTTTTAAATGCAAACCTAAGATCATAAAAACAGTATGAGAAATCCCTTGAAACAAAAATCCAAGAGAAAACTAAAAAGAACATTGTGAGTACATAAGTTGATGCTGCCAGAGGCCGGGGGGTTGGTGCAGTGGGGGCTAGTTATATCCATAGAGAGCTTGAGCAGTGCCCTGGTGGGACTGAGGACAAAGCTGTGATTACACAGGTGGAGCGGAACCAAACCAAACCCCCACACCACATCTCTCCACATGACACCAGCCACAATCCTTTGTACACCCCTATACTTCCATGGATTTTTATCTCCAGCAGCATCCCCCCCGCCCAATTCTCATGGAAAATATGCAAAAAAAAAAAAAAAAGATCACCTTTTAACTCTGACATGGGGATGGAGGGAGCAAATCTAGGGAAACAGGCCACCTAGAGCCTTCTCCTTAGCAAAGGCCTACTCTCCAGACTTTGTCAGATTTATTCTTGCTGGGGAGAGGGCATCCCGCCCACACCAGTACCCTGTCATCTTTGTCTCACCAGACTGGGGAAGGGAAGAGCTGTATCACCAGGAAACACCCAGGAGCACAGGCCCACCAAAAGACTGAGATTTCATCATAAGATTATAGAATGCTTCCTCTTCCACTCACCTCTCCACCACAACACTCCAGTAGGACAGCAGTGGGTACGGCTGAAAGAGCTACAGACTCCCTGAGCAAGAATGCCAAGGGCAGGCCAAGGTCAAGCAAGGAGACAAAAATAAGGACACTAGAGGAATGTGAAGTCTCTGGCTCCTAAAGCTACAGCAAACAGTAACACGTAACCACTAGCCAAACTAACATAAATTCTCATACCAAGGTGTATTTGCCTCATCTCCTATTACCTTAGAGGTCATTTCTGACTTATGACAGAAAAACCACGAGGCAACTAAAAGACAAGAAAAAATCATCTGAAGAGATGAAGCAAGCATCAGAACAAGACTCTGACATCCAATCTAAAATGCCATTCAACTGTAAGATACATGTACTTCCCAAAAATGTTAAAATGTGAAAAAAAAGTCTTAGAATTGATGGACTATGGTGTACAATGTATTTTTACAGATAATGAAAGTTAAAGAAGGTATGAGAAGTAGGAGACTTGTAACAATCCATCCCAACCTCATTCATTCCAGGGTTCGAAAAACAAGTGGGGGCAAAGAGCCTACCCGGGGGTTTCTTCCAGAATCAACATTGAGATTTTTCCACATTACCTGAAAGGCAGAGAAATTTCTAAATTTGCAGATGTTCCTAAACTCATTCAAACATAGAATATGTTGCTAAACTATAGGAACTAGAAAAACAATGAATTTCATCGTGGTGGTTTCAGAACACTAACAACTACAATTCAGGAAGAGAATTTGAGAGTCCTTGTCACCCATTTCCAAACAGCATGTTACCCTGCACACCTTAATCAAGAAGGAGATAAGAAGCAAAACGGGAATATTTCCCTCTTCCAAATAGTTCAACAAAACATTACAGAAAAGGAAAAGATGGGCATTTAAAGCAACCAAAGATCTACTAAGGGACAGGCCAGATGGTGGGGGCTTCTGTAAAAAGATAAGCCAATATCTATTCCTGGACCCCTCAGAGGAGTCAGAGGTCAGGTGGTGGCTGAGAGTGGGTGTGGACGCAGTGTATGCAGTGGGTCCCCAACACATGCATGGGGGAGTGAGCACTGATGAAGCAGTCTAAAGGCCCTTCTCACAGCAGCTGACCCAAAGTGTCTTCCTCTTCAACCTAATTATGGGACCAAATGCCCACCCCTGGTGATGCACTTTTACTAAGGACCTGCTCTCTGTCATACAGATACCTGAGGGAGAGGCAGGAGCATTATATGGCAACACTTCAACCTCTATGGAGGCTCCAGAGGTCCCACACAGACCTAAAGGTGGCCCCACATGTCCCAACATGCCTGTTCTGAGTTCTTGATGTTCTCATGCATGCTGCTACCTAGGCAGCCCCCAGTGCCAACTCCAAACCTAGCAACACAGTAGCAGAGAAGTCTGCATTTAAGGTTCTACCCTTTAAAGAAACCACGCTGGGGTCATCTTGGAAACCTGAGGGCTAAAGAGTACTACCCAAATGATAGACATCAACAAAGAGAAAGCACAATGATGCCTTCTCATAGAACCCCAGTTCATGCTGTTATCACAAGGATTTTGAGAAATCCCAAAGAACCTGACTAAAGTTGTGGTTCCCAAATGGAATTATAGGATACTTTTTGTTCTTCTATACAATCTATAAATAATGAGTCCTCTACAGATCTTCAGACTCTAATCCTTTTCTTACAGACTTGTAGAAAGCTAATAAATTACCAGTGCCCAGAAATAACTTGGCAATTCATCCTAACTAATCACCGCAGAGTTCTAACACTAAGAAAGGAAAATTCTACACCTTTCCCTTCCCCAGCCTGGAAGTCCATTTGCCATCTAATACAGAGCATATTCAGATGCCCTATTCTACATGGAACAATGAGGAGCTAAATAAGCCAAATTCAGACTATTCACAGACCTCATTTCTTCTTCTGGAAAGTACAATGAAGTGATTCATGCCATAAAGCACACTATACCAATTACCAAATATCACAAAATCAGGAACAGAATGACTTTGGAACTTTCCTGTAATTCTGGTGATTAAATAGTTTGCATAAAGTTCCAAAGTATGCTCTTCCTTAATAAATGACCTTTTGTTACATGTCAGCCACTTAATATTTCAGGGAAATTTTTTTCATTATAAACCCTGAATTCGCTAGGAAGAAAATGCTCAGTGCAGGGGATGCCTGAGTTGAAATCTACAACAATTGCAGCTGACTCTGTCTTCCACAACTTCCCATCTCCCAATCCCTATCTATAATTATGCCTTCACCAGTAGATCAAAATGAACCTGCACCTATTTTTATGTTCATTATAATCTAGAACAACAATCAGTTTCTCTTCAGTTTAACAATGGGATGCACTTGCCATAAATTGGACTCCATAAATAGATTGTTATAAAGGATTAGGTTATGAAATAAGGAGAGATTCCCAGGGAAGGAAGTGCCCCCTTGATATTTCTTTTTTTCTTTATTTTTTTATTATTATGTTATGTTAATCACCATACATTACATCATTAGTTTTTGATGTAGTGTTCCATGATTCATTGTTTGCGTATAACACCCAGTGCTCACTGCAGAATGTGCCCTCCTTAATACCAATCACCAGGCTAACCCATCCCCCCACCCCCTCCCCTCTAGAACCTTCAGTTTGTTTTTCAGAGTCCATAGTCTCTCATGGTTCGTCTCCCCCTCCGATTTCCCCCCCTTCATTCTTCCCCTCCTGCTATCTTCTTTTTTTTTAACATATAATGTATTATTTGCTTCAGAGGTACAGGTCTGTGATTCAACAGTCTTACACAATTCACAGCACTCACCATAGCACATACCCTCCCCAATGTCTGTCACCCAGGCACCCCATCCCTCCCACCCCCCACCACTCCAGCAACCCTCAGTTTGTTTCCTGAGATTAAGAATTCCTCATATCAGTGAGGTCATATGATACATGTCTTTCTCTGAATGACTTATTTCACTCAGCATAATACCCTCCAGTTCCATCCACGTCATTGCAAATGGCAAGATCTCATTCCTTTTTTTTTCCAAACAACACAAGTTTATTATCTCACTGCTCTGTAGGTCAGAAGCCCACACTAGTTTGGCTGGTTTCTCTGTTCTGGACTTCATAAAGCCCAAATCAAGGTGCCAGTCATCTGGGATTTTATTGGAAGACTCTGGGAAGAAAGTGCTTCCAAGTTCATTCAGGTGGTATGCAGAATTCAGCTCTTTGTGGTTGTAGGACTGAAGTCCACTTCCTTGCTGGTGTCAGCTGCATTGTATGCCTTATAACACTCTCTGTCCTCAAACTCCAAAACTGCTAGAACTCATACAGGAATTCAGTAAAGTGGCAGGATAAAAAATCAATGCACAGAAATCAGTGGCATTCCTATACACCAACAACAAGACAGAAGAGAAAGAAATTAAGGAGTCGATCCCATTTACAACTGCAACCAAAACCATAAGATACCTAGGGATAAATCTAACCAAAGAGGCAAAGGATCTGTACTCAGAAAACAATAAAATACTCATGAAAGAAATTGAGGAAGACACAAAGAAATGGAAAAACGTTCCATGCTCATGGATTGGAAGAAGAAAATATTGTGAAGATGTCAATACTACCTAGAGGAATCTACACATTCAATGCAATCCCCATCAAAATACCATCCACTTTTTTCAAAGAAATGGAACAAATAATCCTCAAATTTGTATGGAACCAGAAAAGACCCTGAATAGCCAGAGGAATGTTGAAAAAGAAAAGCAAAGCTGGCGGCATCACAATTCCGGACTTCCAGCTCTATTACAAAGCTGTCATCATCAAGACAGTATGGTACTGGCACAAAAACAGACACATAGCTCAATGGAACAGAATAGAGAGCCCAGAAATGGACCCTCAACTCTATGGTCAACTAATCTTTGACAAAGCAGGAAAGAATGTCCAATGAAAAAAAGACAGTCTCTTCAACAAATGGTGTTGGGAAAATTGGACATGCACATGCAGAAGAATGAAACTGGACCATTTCCTTACACACACAAAAATAGACTCCAAATAGTTGAAAGACCTAAACGTGAGACAGGACCCCTTGATATTTCTTAAGAACTTTCACCAACTTCCAGAGTGAATTGCTCTCTATTTTATTCCTAGCTCCCAAAGACACTCTTCTGACCAACCCCATGCTGCAGCACTCACTTCCCGTTTGCCCCCAGGAGAACCTTCCCAAGATGCCACCTAAGTTGTTTTGCCAGGAGTTTAAATGTACTCTTCTGTTCTCATGTGTCCCCAGAGTCTCTGACAGTGGTCAACTCCATCAGAAAGGCAAGGGGAATAATGGTTAAGAATACACCTTCTCTTCTGGCTCTTGCAAACTGCATAAACACACAAATAAGAAAGAAAATCTTGCCCAATTAACTCACAAATGAAAAGGAAAGGAATAATACCACAAAGATTATGAATGTGTTTTGCTGATTTGGATAAGAGGGATAAAATAAGACTTCTCAAAACATACAAATGGGAAAAAAAGTGACAGATTGCCATTGAATATGGTTGTCTTCTCTCATTTTATTGGATTAATTCTAACATCAAATTTATAAATAATGAACAAAACTTTGAAATACTGCTACATTTCCACATCCTGGACTTGTCCTTCTTTGGGTATGGGCTCATGGATAGATAGTAGGAAATGATTCTGAGAAACTGAAAGATCGACTGGCTTCCACAACTATGGACCATTTTCTTAAATCTGTACTAATGCAAAGGTGTGTTTATATAAAATAAAACAAGTCAGCTGTTAAGAAAGTATTTTAAAATGATAAGACTCAGGAGCTGTTGATGGTATAGTGAAACTGGTAGTTTCCAATACTGTGTGAGTCAATGTGTAAAGTGCTATGTACTTTCTTCAAAGCAACCTTTAAATTTGCCTTTATGTCAAGAAACTTAAAAAAAAATAAAGCTATTAACTTTTTGGGCTAATTCCACATCTAAGAAATGACCTTAAAGAAATGGCCAGGAATCAGAATTAACAAGGAAGTCCAAAGGTATGGTTATATACTTATAGTGCTTACAATATTATAAACAAATTAACTGTCCAATAATAAATTTTTAGCATATCCATAAAGAGAAATACTATGTAATTACTAAAATGTTTTTTTAAAAAATGTAATCATCTGAAAAACACATTAGAATGTGTTTTGGGAGAAAAACATCCCATAAAATTGTACTTACAGTATTATCCATTGTTTAATTGTATTATGTGATCCTCCTATTTCTCATCCCCTGTTTACTCATGAATATGATCTGATACTTTCAGTACTGAACTGCTCTCTGAAATCTCCTCTCACATCCAACCTGCTTTACTAAGAGTCACTTGACTTCTCTAAATAAAATACACACAGGATGTGATACTGATCTTAACATACACATAACTATAGAACTTATAATTCTTATCTCATTTTTGATACTATATATATTTTTAAATGCTCATTGCAAGAGCAATAAAAATGATTAAGTTCCAGAAAGATGAAGTAGATAAACTTTTTCCCATTCTTACCACTAAATACAACTAAAAGCAACTAAAAACTCTGGATGTTATATATAAGGCAAACAGAAAAAGACTCTAAAAAGTATACAGAAGAAGGCAGACTGCCTCTAGACCTTAGTACCAAGGAATAACACTGCAGTGAATCCCCTGGGTTTTATTTTTGATTCTTATATCCCAGAAGGACAATTTGGAAGCCATGACTTTCACTAGGTAGTAATGTAGGGAGGAACAGAAATTCGTATCTGCCTAGCAGTAAGAAGGGGCCCATCCCTTTCCCCTTCCCTCATGTCAACCAACGAAGCCAAGTATGAAATCTCAACTTCCACCCTCACCTAGCATTTAGGCAATGCCCCCTCTTCCTCTGCTAGAGTGGTGTCAGAGAAAGACACATAGACAGAAAATTTAAATAAGACCCCAGACTCTCATAACATAATAACCAAAATGTCTAGGTTCCTATTGAAAATCACTCATCATGCAAAGAACCAGGAAGATCTCAAAGTGAATTTAAAGAGAAAATCAATATGGGGTGTCTGGGTGGCTCAGTCGGTTGAGTCTGGGATTGAGCTCCACATCGGGCTCCCTGCTCACTGGGGAGCCTGCTACTCCCTCTGACCCTCCCTGCTCTCATGCTCTTCTCTCATTCTCTCTCTCGAATAAATCTTTATTTAAAAAAAGACAGTCAACAGATCCCAACAAGATGAATAATTCAAAGATGTTAGAATTATCTGATAAAGATTTTAAAGCAAACATCATAAAAAATCTTCCAAAGAGCAATTACAAGCATAAGAGTAATAAGTGAAAAGATAGTCTCAGCAAAGAACTACAAGATATAAAGAAAAATCATGAAAACTTCAGAGGTGAAAAATAAAATAACCTAAATAAAAACTAAATGGATGGGCTCAAGAGCAAATGATTGAAGAATGAGTGAACTGGGGGATAGAACAATGGAAATAACCCAATTTGAAAAACTGAGAAAAATTAAAAAAAAAAAAGAAAAACTGAACAGAGCCTCAGCGACCTATGGGACTACAACAAAGATCTAACAATTGTATTATTGGAGTCTTGAATCAAAAAGAAGGTGGAACTGAAAAAGTACATGAAGATGTAATGGCTGACACTTCCCAAATTTGAGAAAAGATACAAATCTGTAATTTCTAAAAGTGAGCAAATCCCAAATAAATCTAAAGAAATCCCAACCAACACACATCATAGTCAAAAAGTAAGGACAATGAATAACCTTTAAAAACAGCAAGAGAGAAACAATACCTTACCTATAGGGCAAAAGCAATTCAAATGCTAGTGTATTATTCATCAGAACCATAGTGGCCAGAAGGACATGGCATAACACTTCCAAGTGTAAAAAAAAAAAAGGATCAACTCAGAATCCCATATGCAGTGGTCAGGAATGAAGGGGAACTCAAGGCATTTCAGGTGAAGGCAACTAAAAGAATTTGTTGCCTATGACCCTATCTTAAAAAGAAAAAAAATGGACAAAGAAAGTTCACTAAGCAAAAAGGAACCAATAAAAGAAGAAAGCTTGAACATAAAGAAGGAAAAACAGAGCAAGTGAAAATATGGGTAAATATGATCAGCTTTATTTCCCCTGTTGAGTTTTCTATATTGTGTTTCATGGTTGAAACAAAATTATAAAACAGCCTGAGGTGGTTCTAAATATATGTAGAGGAAATAGTAAAGATGATTATATTATAAAGGAGGGATAGTAAAGGATGCAAACAGAGGTAAGATTTCTACTTTGCGCTCAAGCAGATAAGATGCCACATCAGCAGACAATGATAAGCTATTTATATGTACAGCAACACCTAGAACACCCACTAAAAATCTACATAAAGAATTTCACTCAAAAACACTATTGATAAGTCAAAAAGGAAATTCCAAAAAAAGTTTAAATAACCTACAGAAAGCAGGTAAAACAAAACAGAAAAATGAAAGAAAGGAAGATAGAAGATAGAAGCACCAGAAAACAAAAACAAAATGACAGACTTAGAACCTAACATATCAATAATTATATTAAATGTAAATGGCCTAAATATAGCAATTTAACGAAGGAAACTGGCAAAGTACATTAAAAAACATAACCCAACTATGCTGTCTAAAGAAACTTAACATCAAATATAACAATATAGGCAGGTTGAAAGTAAAAAGATAGAGAAAGAAATAGCATGCAAACCTTATCCAGATAGATCAGAACTGGCTATATTAGTATCAGATAAAGTAGCATTCAGAGCAAAGAAAATTACCAGAGACAGATAAGGACATTACATAATGATAAAGGGTCAATTCACCAAGACATAGGAATCCTATATGTGTGTGCATAAAACAAGAGAACTTCAAAACACATACAACAAAAAAGTTGAAAAAACTTAAAGGAGAAATAGAAATATCCACTATTATGGTTGGAGCTCTTCATACTTCTTTCTCAGTACTCTAAAGAACAAGCAAAGAAAATCAGCAAGCTTATGGAAGAACTTATCAAAACACCTATCAACAGGATATAACATTTGTAAAAAACTTCACCCAACAACAGCAGAATACTCTATTTTCAAGTGTCCACTGAATGTATACCAATATAGAGCATATTCTGGGCCATAAACAAACCTTAACAAATTTAATCTAATTGAAATCATACAAAGTGTTTGTTCTCCAACCACAATGAAATTAAACTAGAAATCTATATCAGTAGGACAAGAAAATATTCAAAGGCTAAAACACTGAAGAACATATATCTAAATAATGTGTGTCTCAAAGAGGAATACACAAGAGAAATGTTTAAAAATACATTGAAAATGAAAATATAACATCAAAATTTGTAGAAGTGAAATAAAGCAGTGCTGAGAGGGAAATTTATAGCACTTGAATGCATACATAAGAGGAAAAGTCTCAAATCAATAGTCTAAATTATCAGCTGAAGAATCTATAAAAAGAAGAGCCAAAATACCCAAAGCAAAAATAATAAAAAATAAAGAGCAGAAACTAATTTAAAACAAGTAGAGAAAAATCAGTAAAACAACGAGCTAATTATTTTAAAAGACCGATAAAATTAAGAAACCTTTAGCAAGACCAACAAAGAAAAGAGAGAGAAGTCACAAATAACCAAATCAAGAATAAACTGGGATATAAAAATAGGTCCTGCAGACAACCAACAGATAAGATGGTATAATACAAAAAACTCAATGCATATAAGTTTGAAAATTTAGAAGAAATAGACCAATTCCTCCCCCCACCAAAAAAAGAGAAACTATCACAATACATCCAATATGAAATAATTTAAAAACCCTATAAAAATAGAGTTACCCTATGACCCAGCAATTGCACTACTGAGTATTTACCACAAAGACACAGATAGAGTGAAAAGATGGGCCATATGCACCCCAATGGTCAAAGCAGCAATGTCCGCAATAGTCAAACTGGAAAGAGCCGAGATGCCCTTCAACAGATGAACAGATACAGAAGATGTGGTCCATATATACAATGGAATATTAATCAGCCATCAAAAAGGATGAACACCCAACTTTTACATCAACATGGATGGGACTGGAGGAGATTATGCTAAGTGAAATAAGCAGAGAGAGTCAATTATCATATGGTTTCACTTATTTGTGGAACATAAGAAACAGCATGGAGGACATTAGGAGAAGGAAGGGAAAAATGATAAGGGGGAAACTGGAGGAGGAGATGAACCATGAGAGACTATGGACTCCGAGAAACAAACTGAGGGTTTTAGAGGGGGGTGGGGGGATGGGTTAGCCCAGTGATGGGTATTAAGAAGGACATGTATTGCATGGAGCACTGGGTGTTATATGCAAACAGTAAATCATGGAACACTACATCAAAAACTAATGATGTACTGTATGGTGACTAACATAACAAACAAACAAACAAAAACCTATAGCCAAAAAAGAAACTCAATTTGTAATTTTAAAACTCTCAAAAATGAAATATCCAAGCCTAGATGATTTCACTAAATTATACCAAACATTTAAGGAAGAATTAGCACCAATTACATACCACTGCTTCCAGAACTATAAGAGGAGATAATACCAATATATTTATGAAACAAGTATTACCCTGAAAACAAAATTAGAAAAAGATAAAGTACAAAAAGAGAAAATATATGACAATATCTCTCATGAACATAGACAGAAAAATCAGTAACAAATGTGAAAAAATGGAATTCAGCAAAATATAAAAAGAACTATGTGTCATGTCCAATCAGAGTTTATTCCAAGGATTTGAGGCTGGTTTAACATTTAAAAACCAATCAATATAAAAATCAGAATATTAGCAGGCAAAACAAGAAAAATCACACAATCATATCAATTGCATCAGAATAAACAGTAAACTCTAAAAAAAATAGGAATAGAGGGAAATGCCTTCAACTTCTTAAGGAACATCTACAAGAAATCTACAGCTAATGTTATATTTAATGGTAAAAGAATCAATAATTTCTCCCCAAGATCAGAAATAAGGTAAAGATGTCTGCTCTCGATACTCCTATTCAATATAGTGCTGGAAATTCTAACAGTGCAGCAAGTTCAAGAAAAAAAAATGAAAGGCATAAATAGGGGGAAGGGTGAAATAAACTGTCACTATTTGCAGAAAACATAGTTGCATAGAAAATTCCAAGGAATCTACAAAAAAAGCTCCAGTAATAAGTGAGTTTAGCAATGTGGAAGAATACAAAATGAATACATCAAAATCAATTCTATTTCTATATACTAGTAATGAACAAAAATGAACAAAATTAAAAATACATTACCATTTATAGTTGCTTAGAAAAAGATAAGAAGGCATAAAGGAAAGGAAGGGAAAGGAGGAAGGAAGGAGGGAGGGAGGGAGGGAGAGAGAGGGATCAAGGGAGGGAAGGAAAGAAAGGAGGGAGGGAGGGAGGAAGGGAGGGAGGGAGGAAGGAAATCTTACAAAGTACCTACTGGACTTATACACTGAAAACTAAAAATATAGATGATAAAAATCAAAGATCTAAATAAATGCATAGTCATTTACATGAATTAGAAAACTCAATATATTATATTTATATATATATTTATTTCAAATTATTTCAGTTTATATCAAAATCCCTGCAAGATATTTGTAGATTTCACAAGATTTCAAAATACATATGGAAAGATGAGGGGCGCCTGGATGGCTCAGTTGGTTAAGCGACTGCCTTCAGCTCAGGTCATGATCCTGGAGTCCCGGGATCGAGTCTCACATCGGGCTCCCTGCTCGGCGGGGGATCTGCTTCTCCCTCTGACCCTCTTCCCTCTCGTGCTCTCTATCTCTCATTCTCTCTCTCTCAAATAAATAAATAAAATCTTTTAAAAAATAAAATAAAATAAAATACATATGGAAAGATGAAAAAAAACAAGAATAACAAACAATTTTGAAAAAAGTGTGAGAAATGATTAAACAGATTCAGTAATCAAGACTGTGTGGTATCAGTAGAGGGTTTAACATACAGATCAATGGGATAAAATAAAGAACCCATTAATAGACCCACAGAAGTATAGACAATTGATTTTGACAAAAGTGCAAAAATTCAATAAATAAAGGATAATCTTAATAGGGCTGCTGTAATTAGATATATTTAAAAAGTCAACCTAAATCTTATATCTTATATAAAAAGTAACTTAAAATGGATCTCAGATTTAAATGAAAAATGTAAAACTGTAAATTTTTTTAAAGAAAACATAGGAGAAAATCCTCAGGATCTTGGGCTTATCTTTTCACTTTCTTATAGTACCCTTTCATGCACAAGTTTTTAATTTTGACAATGTCCAATTTATTTCTTGTTTCAATACTTGTGCTTTAGATGTCATATCTAAGAAAACATTACCTAATCCAAGGTCATAAAGATATACCATTTTTTTTAAGAGTTATATAGTTTTAGCAGTTACATGTAGTTCTTTGGTATATTTTGAGCTAAATTCGGTATATGGTAGGAGGTAGAGGTCCAATTTCATTTTTTAACATAGATATCCAATTGTCCCAGAATTGTTTATTAAAAAGTATCCTACTTATCTTGGCACCTTTGTCAAAAAGCAATTGACCAATAATTTGTAGATTTCTAGATTCTCAACTCTAATCCAAGGATCCATATGTCTAATCTTATGTCAGTATCATACAGTCTTGATTACTGGAGCAAGTCTTCCAACAGTTTTTTCAAGATTCTTTTCTCTAAAAAAACTAGCTAGAAAGTTGATTGGAATTGCATTGAATCCGCAGATTAATTTGGAGAGTATTCCCATTTTAACAATACTAAATCTTTGAATCCATGGACATGAGATGTCTTTCCATTTATTTAGGTATTCTTCACTTTTTATTGAGGTATAGTTGACATATACTAGTTTCAGGTATACAACATAATGATTCAATATTTGTATGTATTGCATAATGATCATTAACATCCATCACCATATATAGTTACAAAATGATGTGGAGTTTTAAAATCTGAGAATATATTCATTTCTCCTTCATTTTTGAAAGATAGTGTTGCTGGATATAGAATTCTTGCTATTGAGGAAGGCAGGTGCTATGAGGAGCACTGGGTGTTATACTTAACTAATGAATCACTGAACACTACATCAAAAACTATGTACTTTTACAGTGGCTAACTGAACATATAAATAAATAAATAAATAAATAAATAAATAAATAAATACTTTTTAAAAAGAATTCTTGGTTGAGTCTTTTTTGCTTTCAGTATTTTGAATATGCCATCCTACTGTTTTCTGTTCTTCATGATGTGTATAGATAAGCAGCTGTTAATATGAGGATCCTTTGCATTCTACTGTTTTCAAAATTCTTTCTGTACTTGGCATTCAATATTTTGATTATGAAGGTTTTTTTAAGTTTTTATTTCTATTCGTTAGTTAACATACAGTGTTACATTAGTTTCAAGTGTACAATATATTGATTCAACAATTCCATACACTACCTGGTGCTCATCATGACAAGTGCACTCCTTAATCCCCATCACCTAATTAACCCATCCCCCCACCCATCTTCCCTCTGTTAACCATAAGTTTGCTCTCTATAATTGAGTCTGTTTCTTGATGTCTCTCTTTTTCTTTTCCCTTTGTTCATTTGTTTTGTTTCTTAAATTTCACATATGAGTGAAACCACACAGTACTTGTCTTTCTCTGACTGATTTAATTCACTTAGCATTATACTCTCTAGATCCATCCATGTCACGGCAAATGGCACTGATTTTAGTGGCTGAATAATATCCCATTATATATAGTTTAAATATATATCTCACATCTTCTTTATCCATTCATCAATTGATTACGAAGTGTTGATCTCTTTGAGTTTACCTTGTAGTTCATTGAGCTTTTTGGATATGTAGATTAATGTTTTTCATCAAATTTGGGGAGTTTTTGCCCATTATATCCTCAAATAGTCTTTCTTCCCCTTTTTCTTCCCTCCTTCTAGGACTCCCATTTTACATATGTTGATATATTTGTTGGTATCTCACAGGTCTCTGAGACTTAGTTCATTTCTCTCTCTCTTTTTTAAATTCTTCAGATTGGATAATCTCAATTGACTTATATCCAAATTCCTAGTTACATCCATTCACTTGCTTAAATCTGCTGTTGAAACTCTGGTTTTTCATTTTAGTTACTGTAATTTGCAACTCCAGAATTTATATTTAGCTCTTTTTTATAATTTCTATCTCTTTCTACAGTATTTGGTGAGACATCATTTTTTTTAGGTATTTATTTATTTTTTAATTTCCTTCATTATTTTATTTTCTTATTATGTTATGTTAATCACCATACATTACATCATTAGTTTTTAATGTAGTGTTCCATGATTCATTGTTTACATATAACACCTAGTGTTCCATTCAGTACATGCCCTCTTTAATACCCATCACCAGGCTAACCCACTCCCCCAACCCCCTCCCCTCTAGAACCCTCAGTTTGTTTCTCAGAGTCCATAGTCTCTCATGGTTTGTCTCCCCCTCCGATTCCCTCCCCCAAAATGAAGGGGGGGTGAGACATCACTCTTACATTTTCCTTTATTTCTTTAGACATGAATTCTCTTTAGTTCACTGGACATATATAAATCCAATATGTGTGCTTCCTCAGAATTATTTCTATTGATTGCTTTTTTTCTATGTATGGGCCATACTCTCTTTTTCACTGCATGTCTTGTACATTTTTCTTCAAAAGTGGACACATTATATAATATGATGTGACAACTCTGAAAATCATTCTCCCTCTGTTAGGTTCTATCTTATTGTTGTTTATTTATTAACTTTTCTCAATTAATTCTATAAGTCTGTATTCTTTGTTGTGTGTGGCCAGTTAAGTATCTGTTTGATTACTTAGTTTTCAGTTAATGATGGAATAGAGATTTATTTAAATTCCTGGCACCAGTAAGTCTCCCAATCTTTGTCAACAGGCTCTTTGTATGTGTTGCAGTAAGTTTTCAACAGTCAGCCAGGCAGTTGACTACTTTTCTTTGGCATTCACTTCCTGCTTGCACACAGCCTCAAGAGCAATCAAAGGTGAAAAGAAAGGGCTTCTCAGGTCTTTCCTGAGCATGTGCATAGCCTTACATGTGCTTTTTGGAGATTTTCAAAGACCCTATGGGCATCTAATTCCCTAGCTTTTCTTTTAGTCTTTTGGTTAGATTGATGTTTTCCTCACGTGTCATCCATTGACTCAGGCAGCTCCAAGCTTAAGCCATTACTTCTAAAATTTTCAACCTGGAAAACATAATTCAATAGCAAAAACAACATACAATCCAATTTAAAAAATAGGCAGAAGATCTGAATAGACACTTTTTTTTTCAAAAGAAGATAGATAGATGGACAACGGGTATGTTAAAATATACTCAACACGATCAATCATCAGGGAAATGCAAATCAAATTCACAGTGAGCTATGACCTCACACCTGTTAGAGTAGTTCTTATTAAAAAAAAAAGAAAGAAAGAAATGTTAGCAAGAATGTGGAGAAAAGGAAAACCTTATGCACTGTTGGTGGGAACATAATTTGTTGCAGCCATTATGGAAAACAGTATGGAGATTCCTCAAAAAATTAAAAATAGAAATACCATATGATCAAACAACTCAACATCTGAGTATTTATCCAAAAACAAAAACACTAATTCGAAAGGTATCTGCATTTCCATGATCATGGCAGCATTGTTCACAACCAAGATATGGAAGCAACCCAAGTGTCCATCAGTGGATGAATGGATGGAAAAATTGTTGTATACATACATACAATGGTATATTATTCAGACATAAAAAATGAAATCTTGCGACTTGTGTCAACATGGATGGACCTAGAGGGTATTATGCAAAGTGAAATAAGTCAGACACAGAAAAATAAATAACCATATGATCTCTCTTATATGTGGTAACTAAAACAACAATAAAAAACAAGCTCATGGATACAGAGAACAGGTGGGGTTGGAGGCAGGGGGGAGAAATGGGTGAAAGGAGTCAATAGATAAAAATTAAAAAATATAAAAACAAAGAAATTATGATGACACCAAAGGAATATGGAAATGGGAGTCAGAGGGAAAACTTTTTTTTTCTACAAATGCTCCCAGGGAAAAGGCTTTATAGACTGGGCAAGCTCTGGATTAAGTCTGCTAAAGGTAACTTTGTAAGTAGGGTTTTCTAAAGAATCACCAGACAAATAAATAATGACCATTCTCTGGAACTGAGACTATAAAGGAATCCTAATGCTGTTCTGTTCCCTTCAGTGCTGGTAGGCTGATGGCTTTCAGTATGATTGCAGACTAAAGGTGTCAATGCTACTGGGCAGCTGGAGATAGGGGAATGGAAATAGGGCAAGTTACAAAGTTCACTGTTATTATCAAGATTCAGTTGATTTCCTTCAATAAATGTTCCCCCAGACATCTATAAGCCTTTGGTTAATTTCCAAAGTTTTCAAAAAAAGTTTTTGGAAAAAAATGTTAACTTTTCTTCTTTATTTTTGTGGAGGAAAGAATCTTTGGGGGTTCCTTATTCTACATTCTCAGTTATATCCTTCAGGCACTCATATTTGACAAAGTTCTTCACAGGGTTCTGGCACATAGTCCTGGGTCAGTACCACCATTCAGAAAATTCCTATTGAGATGCAATCTGGACATAAGCATACATCCTTTTCTTCCCAAATTAAAAAAAATTAAAGAAATATGTCAAGGCATAAATTCACATTTACAATAAAAGGCAAATATGAAAGGAGATAACATAAACAACTTGGAATCTGAAACAGAAATGAACAAGAAATAAATACTTGTCAAAGTCTACAAAGTGCAAATCTAAGTCAACATAGAGGAAGCTGACACAGAACGCAGAACAGCTTACAAATTAAAGGGAGCAGCTAACTGTGACCGTAAAAGTATAGATAGGGTTAAAACAGGAGGATTGGAACAAAGTATAAGAATCATTTAACTGCCCCAATATACTCACATGCACATCTGGCAATTGCTCCTCCCTGGCCTAGAAGAATACTAGAACTCTCTGGACTCTGTATGAGAAACACAGGTACAACTACAACACAGGTAACATACTGAAAACAGACATGGGGTTAAGAGTACTTGACCTCTCTAGCCCCTGTCCCTTCTTGGCTCCCAAAACTTGGTCTCATACTGCCCAGGCTGCATAACAGCATTACTTTCTCTAGGCAAACTGTTCATCCCCAAGAAAAGATCTAAAAATACTATGGTCCCCAAAAATATCTTCCCAGTCAGATCAAGCTATAGTGAAGCCCATTCCACCACCATCACTGAGATGTTTGGACACACACACACACACACACACACAGTTCTTATCAAGGATCACCTCTCATTATGGAAAAGCCTCTAACATGAAAAACAGAAACCAAAATAAGCAAAGATGAGACTCTGAAGAAACAGACAATATAGGGAGATGAAAACTTTCAAAACTTTAAAAAAAAGAACTTCAGAGATGGAAGAGAAGCTATGGCATCAATGTAAAAAGAACAAATTTCAACAGGAAGAAGATACCACAATAAGGAACATTCAGAGTACAAAACAGAATTCTTGGAAATTGGAACACTGGAAGACAGAAGATGAAAAAAAAAAATTCTGAGGAGAAAAAATTTAGTTTATTCCCAGCCAAACTATCCATTAAGTACAAGAAAAAAATAAAGTCACATAATACCTTGAAAACATGTTCTTCTATGCTCCCTTTCCCAGACTGCTACTGATGGACACCACCCACCAGAATGAGAACAGAAACCTATAAAGATGTCATGGGTCCCTGAAAAGGATATAACAAGAGAACAGCAACAGGATTTCTCTACTTGATAGTTGTAGTATAGTAAAAAATAATACACACATATACACAATCTTTGTTCCACGTTCCTGAGATTACACAGAGTTTCAAAAATGTTTGCAATTTCCTGAATGATGGGGATGACTTCATTATGTTAATGAAGTACTTAAAGCAAAAGCAGGGGATTCCCTGTAAAGGTTCAGGATGGGGGCTGGTCATCAGAGAAAAACCTAGATGAGATTAAAGGGCTGGAACTTATAGTTCAACCTTCAAGGAGGGGAGGAGGTGCTGGAAATTGAATTCAATAATGTGGCAAATAATTTAATCAAGCATGTCTACAAAATAGAATTTCATTAAAAATTCTGAACAACAAAGCTTGGGAGAGCTTCCTGGTTGGTGTACCAGAGGGTAGCACGATCTGGCTTCTGTGCTTGGGACCCTCCTAAACCTTGCTCTATATATCACTTTATCTGGCTACTCTTTGTATCCATTATAGTAACACAGCATTTTCCTAGGTTGTGTGTGTTGTTCTAGTTTGATAATTGTCAAACCTAAGGGGGTTTTGGAAAGCCCTGAATTTGCTCTCAACCAGGTAGAAGTCTCTGATAGCCTGGAGACCCCACCTGGGCTGGCATCTAAAGGAAGAGCTGTCCTGCTGGGCTCTGTGCCCTTTATCTTGCCAGATCTGCTGCTAACTCTGGGTAGTTGGGGTTAGAATTGAATTGAATTATAGGATACCAAGTTGCTATCAGAGATTTGACAGAATCCCATGGTAAAAAAAAAAATACCAGTTTGACAGCTCTGCAGCAAACCTGGAGAACAACCAATTTTATTTCAAATAGGAAGACAAAATGCTTCAAAAGATATGTCTCTAAGAACCAGAAAGTAAAAAACTACATGTGTCTGAACATAAGAACAATTTAGACTTCTACTAAAAACTAGGGGATGAAACTGATTTTTTACACAAAAGATTCAGCAACTGAAAAAACGATAATAGCATTAGCCCTGAGGAGAATAAAAAAAAATGCTAGAAAATAAAGATAATCATGGTCTACTACATTGCTCGAATGTGAATAATATCATAATTATTTTGATATACATATACATACTGTACATTAACTTAACCAAAAACAGTGATATAATTCCACTGAGAGAAAATGGGAAGAAAAGGGGAAGGGTATTACTTGTTTGGGGGGGGAATGAATGGAGAAATAAATCCTCACCTTCAGTATTGGGAAGTCCTTAGATATTGAACATAACTCTAAACCAAAAAGTAGTGGTTATTACAAGGATCTTATTTAGAGATATAGATATACATCTCAAAGAAACAGCTAAGAATCGAAAGTGGTTGCTTCTGGGAAATGCAAATGGAGGCAGGTATATAAATAAGCCATACAGACTTATTTCAGTGCTTAATTTATGTGCAAAAATGCAAATTTTTTAAAAAGTATCACCACCTATAACAGTACTGTGACATTATCACAGGAAGTAGTATTATTTCAAGGGACAGGATCCAAGAGGTGTGGCAGCATTCCTGAGCTCACACAATTACAGAAGGTGAGTTCAGTTTTAAACTCTCCTCTCATGATCCCAAATCTTGTGTATTTCTCTGAATCTTCCCAGAGGAACTTCTAAGTAAGTGAAGTGTTCTGATATCACCAAAGGGAAAAAGATTGATTCTGACTAGAGGGGACCAGGAAATCTCTATAGAAATGTCATTTGAACTAGGCCTTGAGCCATCTCAGGCTGCTCTTTGCAGGCAGGGAAAGTGCCTGGACGAGTCTCCTCCCTTCTCTCTTGCCTCAACCTGGCTTCTGGTCTGGGCTGGGTGGAGGATGGAGTAAGTGCAGTCCACAGCATGACTCCTGATGCAGGCACCTGATGAGCTCCCAATAGTCTGTAAGCCATTTGCAGTTTCTCAGTGCATCATGGTCCCACTATTACAATTCCCTTGAACTCACACCAACTCTGGTGTTCAATTAACAAAATAAGGTGAATAGCAGTACATCTGACAGGGATGCAGCAAGGAATAAATGGAGAGCCAGGCATTGACATTGGCTACTGCTATCATCCCTCTGATCTTTCTTTTTTTTTTAAATGTTTTACTTATTTATTCATGAGAGTCAGAGAGAGAGAGAGAGAGAGAGAGAGAGAGAGAGAGAGAGGCAAAGGGAGAAGCAGGCTTCCTGCCTAGCAGGGAGCCGGATGCGGGACTCGATCCCAGGACCCTGGGATCATGACGTGAGCCGAAGGCAGACACTTAACATCTGAGCCACCCAGGGGCCCCTGATCTTTCAATCCATAGTGAGCATCCAGAGCCCCTTGAGGCCCACAGTGCTCCTCAGGGTATGAGGTTCTGCCATCACTTCTTGACATGCATGCTTTGTCCTCCCACTGGACTTTGATACCTGTGTCAATGCCTTCACACCTCACTGAAGCCACCCTCCCACCCAGGCCAGTTGCACGTGGCTTTTCTTGATTAATGCATTAGCCAGGGTTCCCCTAAAAGAAAAAAGAAACAAAGAAACATACAAAAGGATATATATAAAATGTATTACTGGAATTGGTTCACACAATTATGAAGGCCAAAAAATCCCATGATCTACCATCTGCAAGCAGGAGAATGAGAAAATCTGGTGGTGTAATTCAGTCTGAGTCCCAAAGCCCAAGAACTGGGGGGCCAACAGTGTAAGTCCTTCCAGAACTGAGAAGTTGGAAAGCCCGTGACTCAGGAGCACTGATGTCCCTGGGTAGACAATGGAGGTCTCAGTTCAGGTAGAGAGAATGAAATTCACCCTTCCTCTGCTTTTTTGTTCCATTAAGGTCCTCAATGAATTGGCTGATGCCCAGCAGCATGGATGAAAGTGATCTTCTTTACTCAGTCTATGAATTCAAATGCTACTTTATTCCAGAAGCACCCTCACAGACACCCCCAGAAATAATGTTTCTACGAGCTATCTGAGCATCTCTTAGTCCAGTCAAGCTGTCACATTAAATTAATCATGCCAGTGAGCCTCCAACAGACGAAGATACAATAGTGAGTCTACTGTTAACATCTCCTGTTGTAGCTTTTGCCCATCTAATATTTATTTAGGCCTGTTTCTTTTTACCTGAGTATTTTTAATTTAAAAGTAGCATAATTTGATTATTTGAAATTAATATGAAGGTAGCATATAGCTGGAACATTTTTTAAAAAATAAATCTGGGGTTCCCATTTTTAAATAGGTGTATCTACCCATTTCACAGTAGCGATTATGGATGAGACTGGGCTTGTTTCTCTCATCAAAATGCATTGCTGTTTTCCCCACAGCATTTTGCTGTGTTTGGTAAAACCATTTCTATATATTACTGGAGTGTTCAAGTTTCTTTTCTTCATTTTTCCCCTTTAAGGTTTGAAAATTTTATAATTTTCTTACGGTGGTTTTTAAAAATTTTGATTACATACATATTTGATTATATATATTTGTGTGTATATATATACTTTGTGTGTGTGTGTATATAAAATCAAGAGAGTACAGGAGAGATCTGGGTTACAGATTACTATGAACATTTCAGAGACTGTTGTTGCTTGACACTTAGGCTTAATGGGAATTTTTTTCCGGTCTCTGACCACTTGCATTTCTTATACCCCACTTACAAGGATTTGGTTAGGGTTTGGGTTTTTTTGTTTTTGCATAACTGGAATGCACTTCCTAGCAATTCTTTTAGATAGTTTGAATCCTTGCATATTTAAAAACTTTTTTTTTATTTTCTACTTGACTTGGTAGAAATTTCGGGGATAATAATCAGTTTGTCATCTGAGCTTTGACATTAGTCAAATGTTTTCTCAAATCCCAGGTTTTCCTGGTAAGATGACCGATGTCATTTTGGCACTCATCCTTTGGCAAATGATTTTCATCTGCTCTGAATGAATTAAAGATTTTCTTTTCTTATACTTGGTGTGCTGAAACTGAGGTATTTGGTGTGACTTTTTCATCTGTTTTCATGTCTTCCTTGAACTCCAGAAGCTTTTTAAAAAAATAATTTATTATTCTTACTTCCCATTTGTTCAGTTATTTCTTTCTGAGATATACAGTAGACTCAAGTCAGAATTCATTCTACTACTTACTGTCAATCAGTGATTTCCAAACACAATTTCCCACCGACAAGCTTCTTTTTTTTTCTTTTTTCTTAATTTTTTTATTGTTATGTTAATCACCATATATTACATCATTAGTTTTTGATGCAGTGTTCCGTGATTCATTGTTTGTTCATAACACCCAGTGCTCCATGCAGAACGTGCCCTCCTCAATACCCATCACCAGGCTAACCCACCCCCCTACCCTCCTCCCCTCTAGAACCCTCAGTTTGTTTTTCAGAGTCCATCATCTCTCATGGTTCGTCTCCCCCTCTGACTTACTCCCCTTCATTCTTCCTCTCCTGTTATCTTCTTCTTTTTCTTTTTTCTTAAAATATGTTGCGTTATTTGTTTCAGAAGTACAGATCTGTGATTCAACAGTCTTGCACAATTCACAGCGCTCACCGTAGCACATACCCTCCCCAATGTCTATCACCCAGCCACCCCATCCCTCCCACCCCCAACCACTCCAGTAACACTCAGTTTGTTTCCTGAGATTAAGAATTCCTCATATCAGTGAGGTCATATGATACATGTCTTTCTCTGATTGACTTATTTCACTAAGCATAACACCCTCCAGTTCCATCCACGTCGTTGCAAATGGCAAGATCTCATTCCTTTTGATGGCTGCATAATATCCCATTGTGTATATATACCACATCTTCTTTATCCATTCATCTGTCGATGGACATCTTGGCTCTTTCCACAGTTTGGCTATTGTGGACATTGCTGCTATAAACATTGGGGTACACGTACCCCTTCGGGTCCCTACATTTGTATCTTTGTGGTAAATACCCAGTAGTGCAATTGCTGGATCGAATGGTAGCTCTAATTTCAAGTGTTTGAGGAATCTCCATACTGTTTTCCAGAGTGGTTGCACCAGCTTGCATTCCCACCAACAGTGTAGGAGGGTTCCCCTTTCTCCACATCCCCGCCAACATCTGTCATTCCCTGACTTGTTAATTTTAGCCACTCTGACTGGTGTGAGGTGGTATCTCATGGAGGTTTTGATTTGGATGTCCCTGACGCCGAGCGATGTTGAGCACTTTTTCATGTGCCTGTTGGCCATATGGATGTCTTCTTTGGAAAATGTCTGTTCATGTCTTCTGCCCATTTCTTGATTGGATTATTTGTTCTTTGGGTGTTGAGTTGGATAAGTTCTTTATAGATTTTGGATACTAGTCCTTTATCTGATATGTCATTTGCAAATATTTTCTCCCATTCTGTCGGTTGTCTTTTGGTTTTGTGGACTGTTTCTTTTGCTGTGCAAAAGCTTTTTATCTTGATGAAATCCCAATAGTTCATTTTTGCCCTGGCTTCCCGTGACTTTGGCGATGTTTCTAGGAAGAAGTTGCTGCGGCTGAGGTCGAAAAGGTTGCTACCTGTGTTCTCCTTTAGGATTTTGATGGACTCCCCACTGACAAGCTTCTTGATAAAAGAGGATCCAGGTCTAGAGAGAGAGATATACTATAAGCCTGGAACATTTCATTTTATTTTGTGCTAGAAACAGAGAAAATAGCCATGGTCACAGAAACTACACCAAAAAGACATAGGAGTCAACCTGACAATTTGAGCATTAGAAACAATAACTGCAATAAAATAAAACATATCAAATATCCCCCAAAATAATTCAAAATGATAATAAAATCTCATTGGTCACCTATTTAAATACCCTGAATATTATATTTTTTTTAAAAAATCTCCAAACAAACCTGGGTTCAAGTCCCTAAGCTTTTCTGCCTACATGAGAATGATTATAATGTAACACATTGTTCATGTGATCATTGAAGAGACAAAAATAATGTGTGTGACAGTGTTTGAAAACTTTAAAGTTCTACACACACAGATGATGACATCTTAAGGTTCTTTTCAAATATGGACATTGAGATATACACCCAACATCAAACCATCAAAGCTACCTATTAGTAGGGGAGCCAGGCCCTGAATCCCACCCACCTCAGGTCAAACCCACAATCCTTTCCAGATTTTTCTGACAGATACAATGTAATGTCAGAAGCAGACTCATTTACCTTCAAAAGAGCAGATTTCTGAAATCAGCGCAATCTTTCCAATCTGCACAAAGCTACAACATGTATCCCATCTTGCTATTCATTTCCTCCATTTGAGATCAAGTTTCAAGCACTTTATAAGCATTTTTCTCTAATTTGGTGTGCTTTTAAAGTGATATTTGGAAAAATGCAGGAAGCCAGTGGAAAGATGGTTTGTGATGAGACATCAGTGAGCAGCTCTCCCCGCTGATGCCAACCACCACTGGAAAGGAAACAAATTTCCTGTCATGAATATTCCTTTTCAGTTTTTAATTTAATCCACTGCCCATAATTTACCCTGTCAAAGACAATGAAGGTGCCATCTGTACACTGCTGTTTTAATACATACCCGATGGTTACTGACAAAGGATTGTCCAGGCCATGACTGTTCCAATAATTGCTCCATACACAGGAAGAAGATGCGGGGTCCAACTGGCCTGACTCCTGCTGAGGGATATAAACTAAGGAGAAATTCCCTGTGGCTGTGGACCATCTTCCAGTTCACCTCCAGCTTACAGAAAGCTGCATTAAATGCCTCTCTCATTCCTGGGACCCTAAGTCAGTACATAACACTCCCTGGCCTAACAACTTTGAGAAAAAGGCCTCTGATACAGTTTATTTACCCCAGAGCAATAAAATACACAACTACTAATATAAAGAAGAGGGAAGTCTCAAAGCCATATTTAGAGAAATTCTCCTGCTTTAATTATCTATACCACCTGCTCTTTATTTAACTTAAAAAAAAAAATAGCATCTCCTGACTTCTAGCTGTCTCAGGGATGTATCCCTGAAAATTAACCAGAAATGTCTGAATGTTTGCAAATATCAAGATTTTATGTAATCTGTCCATTTTTAATCAACATTCCTATTATTCTTTAGTTTTCATCAATTAGAATTTTACTGATCTTCAATCTATAGATATTTTAGGCAAATATAAAATATTGTCCTAACTGATTCAGTAACAATTTGCTGAGTATAGCTATAATATTTAGTGAAAAATCTAAAAGTAACACTTTTAGTTTTAAAAAAGAAAACCTTGTAAAGAAGTTTTTTAAATGTGTTTTTTTAAGTATTTTAAAAGCTTTGGCCAATTCATAAAAATAGATGCACAGATCAATGGAACAGAACAGAAAACCCAGAAATGAACCTACAATTACATGGTCAATTAATCTTCAACAAAGCAGGAAAGAATAGGGACATCTAGGTGGTGCGGTCAGTGAAGCCTCTGACTCTTGGTTTTGGCTCAGGTAGTGACCACATGGTCATGAGTTTGAGCCCTATGCTGTGCTCCATGCTCAATGCAGGGTCTGCTTAGAGTATCTATTTCCCTTTCCTTCTGCCCCTCCCCCTAGTTCTCTCTTTCTCTCTCTCCCAAATAAATAAATCTTTAAAAAAGAAAAAGCAGTAAAGAATAGCCAATGGAAAAAAGACAGTCTCTTCAACAATGGTGCTGGGAAAACTGGACTGCTACATGCAAATGAATGAAACTGGACCACTTTCTTACACCATACACAAAAATAAACTCAAAATGGATGAAAGACCTTAATGTGAAGGAAACCATCAAAATCCTAGAGGAGAACACAGGCAGTAACCTTTTGGACATTAGCCATAGCAACTTCTTACTAGATACATTTCCTGAGGCAAGGGAAACAAAAGCAAAAATGAACTATTAGTACTTCATCAAAATAAAAATCTTCTTCACAGTGAAGGAAACAATCAACAAAACTGAAAGGCAATCTACGGAATGGGAGAAGATATTTGCAAATGACATATCCAATAAAGGGTTAGTATCCAAAATCTATAAAGTACTTATTAAACTCAACACCAAATAAATAAATAATCCAGTTAAGAAATGGGCAGAAGACACGAACAGACATTTTTCCAAAGAAGACCTACAGATGGCTACCAGGCACATGAAAAGATGCTCAATATCACTCTTCATTAGGGAAGTGCAAATCAAAACTACGAGATACCACCTCACACCTTCAGAATGGCTAAACTCAAAAACATAAGAACCAACAGATGTTGGCAAAGATATGGAGAAAAGGAAATCCTCTTACACTGTTGGTGGGACTGCAAACTGGTTCAGCCACTCTGAAAAATATAGAGGTTCCTTAAAAAGCTAAAAATAGAACTACCCTATGATCCAGCAATTTCACTACTAGGTGTTTACCCAAGGAATACAAACATACTAGTTCAAAGGGATAAATACCCCCCAATGATTATAGCAGCATTATCTACAATAGCCATATTATGGAAACAGCCAGTATCCATCAAATGATAAATGGATAAAGAAAAGTGGTATATATATACAATGAAATATTATTGAACCATTAAAAAAGAATGAAATCTTGCCATTTGCAATGACATGGATGAAGCTAAGATAAGTGAATTAAGTCAGTCAGATAAAGACAAATACCATATGATTTCACTCATATGTGGAATTAAAAAAAAAACAAAACAGATGAGCAAAGGGAAAAAGAGAGGCAAACCAAGAAATAGACTCTTAACTATGGAGAACAAACTGATGGTTACCAGAGGGGAGGTGGGAGGGGGATGGGTGAAGTAAGTGATGGGGATTAAGGAGGGCACTTGTGATGAGCACCGGGTAATGTATGGAAGTGTTGAATCACTATATTGTACACCTGAGAGTAATATTACACTGTATGTTAACTAACTGAAGTCTAAATAAAAACTTAAAAAAAAAAGAAGAAAAGCTTTGGCCAATTAATTTTAAAACCCATAAACACACTTCATTTAATATATAAGCTATGAATATAAACTAAAGATTTTTCAAGCTTACATACTAAAAAGTCCATTACTTCATTACAGACTCTCTTTGAAAATAGTACAGAAAGGTTTTACATTGCTTAGGACACTTTGGGGAAGTTTCTTTTGGTTTTTCTTCAGTATCAGATTATAAACATCCAAAAGATAAAAACAGAAGATCCATCCCCATCTCATTTAAGAGCCACCAATCTTCATCATGAGACCCTACTTTGAGGTATGCCCTGTCATTCCTAATAAACTCATCCTGAAAATAAAAATATCCCAACTGAAAATTTTCAAATTTTAGAGCTTTAATCCTAATAGGAGTCCAAAAGTATTCAGTAAGTTAGTAGTGTTGTTAGAGTAAATGCATCATTTTCTACAGTGACTACTTTAAAAGAAAATATTTATTTACATTTAAATAAATTCTATATGTAAGAAGTATGAGAAAATGCATTCTTTTAAAGTCAAAGGTGTTGCCAAGGAACAGGGAATTATAACTTTTAATTGTATTTTTTAGATAGTACCTTTTAAGCATATATTCAATAAGTCATAAAGGCTACCTGAAGGACATGATCATACACCATTCGGAGGAGCTTCACTGATCTAAGAAAAATGACAGAAACAACTTTACCCAAGTGTTCACTGCTCAGTTTAAAGGATCCCATTAAATATCAAAATGTATTATAGAAGTATCAACATGGACTTGTGAATCAAACAACGGATTAAACATCCAAAACAGCATATTTACGCCATTGGCTGAGTTGCTGGTAAAAATATCCTGTAAGTTTCTAGTTGAAGAGGTCAGCTTAAACATACCCATTTATTTCCCCTTTCCCTCTAAGATCACTGTAATTAAAATAAAGGAGTGAAATGGTATAAATGCCCCAAAACAAAGAGAATGGGAATAGGATCACAAAAAGGCAAGATATTTCAATACATCACATACAAAGAGAGCATGTACATGGAGGCTTAGTATCTGCAAACATCGAGTGAAAGAAGCCCTATGCTAAATACTAGTGAGGGGGCTGAAGGGTGGGAGGAGCAGGTGTGCCCCATGGAACCTGGAACCTCACTGAGTTCAGAAGTGAACTGAAGGAGGCAGAGGCAGGGAGAACAGAGTGGAGCTCACATGGGTGAGTGACAAAGAACTTGGAATAGAGAGCTGCCAATTCCCTTCTGAGAATAACCATCAGCCAGGGTTTCTCCTCATCCATTGATTCAAAACTCAGAAAAAAAAAAAAAATGGATTGGTTAGAACTGTGTAATCTAACATTGGGTAGCCACCAGCAAAATGTGGCTACCAAGTCCTTGATATGTGACCAGTACTGAGATGGGCTGTGAGTGTAATGCACACATTGGATTTCTAAGACTTAGCTCTGCCCTCCCCCAGAAAGGCAAACCATCTCATTAACAATGTTTCTACATTGGCTATATGTTGAAATTTTAATAACTAGTTATATTTTGTTAAGTAAAATTTCTTACTAAAATTAATTATACCTATGTCTTTTTATTTTTTAAGTGTGGCCACTAGAAAATCTAAAATTTGCATCAACATGGATGGAACTAGAGGGGATTATGCTAAGTGAAATAAGTCAAGCAGAGAAAGTCAATTACCATATGGTTTCACTTATTTGTGGAACATAAGGAACAGCATGGAGGACATTAGGAGAAGGAAGGGAAAAATGAAGGGAGGGAAATTGGAGGGCAAGATGAACCATGAGAGACTATGGACTTTGAGAAACAAACTGAGGGTTTTAGAGGGGAGGGGGGTGGGGGGATGGGTTAGCCTGGTGATGGGTACTAAGGAGGGCACATATTGCACGGAGCACTGGGTGTTATACGCAAACAATGAATCATGGAACACTACATCAACAACGAACGATGTACTGTATGGTGACTAACATAACATAATAAAAATAAAAAATAAATAATAAATAAAATAAAATAAAATTACATCAGTAGCTGGCATTGTATTTCTATTGGATAGCACTGAATTAGAGAATAAAGAAGCTAATGTGACAAGAGATGACCCTGAGACAAAGCATCCAGCCCTTTGGCATTTAGCATCTTCAAAAAAATATAACAGTGATCACCCAAGCCCTAAAACCACAACTGACTCTAAATCCTACCCTCAAATACATACTTTCACCAATGTTTCTCTTCCCTAATTTTAAAATACGAAGAGAAATCTAAGAGTCAGAGGCATTTTAGGAAAGTTTGTCAAACAAATCATAAAAATAAACAGGAAAACAAATAAATAAATGAGCAAAATTAAAAGAAAAAGTTAAAATTATCTTAGAAGAAATATTATTCAGTTTGAAACAAATGAATTAAAAAAATAAAGAAGTAAACGATAACCCTCAACTGATAGCCTCTGAGAAGGAGGTCAACTGTATAATGAACAGACAAAATAAATAGCATGACTAAAGACTTGGAAAAAGAAAGGAATGATAAGATTTGGTGAAGAGTATAAAAAAGGAGAACATCTAAACTTGACACCAGGTTAGTTGACAACAGAAACAGTCAACCCCGCTGAATAGCACAGCTGCCACAGCATTAGACCCAAACAAGAAGGAATTAAAGGCTCAGAAAAAAATGGCTTTGCAGAGAGTATAGTTTACATTGTCACAAAATCATGAAGGCAGCTTTAAAAAAAAAAAAAAAGAATCAAGATACAATAGAATCAAATTACAGAGAAGTTACATATGGTTTCAGGAGAGAATGTAAATGTTACCAACATGGAGCTAGGAGGAGGTAAAAAAAAAAAAAAAAAAAAAAAAAAAAAGTAGGGGCAGCTCTGGAGTGCTTACAGACAGGGGAAACCAAATTATGGTTAACAGAAATGACAGTCTTAAGACTGTCTTTTGAAGGTATAAAAGTGATCTGTGAAAGTGACAGCAATAGGGAGAGCTGTGAGTGAATCAAGTTCCTATCTCATCCTAACAAGAAGTCAATAGCAAATGGATAAAGCTGATCAATCAAGGAATAATAAATGAGTATTAAAACAATCATAACCAGAAACAGAGGCTGCTGAAGGTCTCTGAGGAATGGACAGCAACGGGAAATGTGGGATAGGGCTAGGGCTTCTCATAAATCCTTCCTGTTGGCTCTGTAAATGTTGTGTGTCACGTTGACATTTTTAAATATTAAAAAATGTCATAGCCTATACATTTTCTGCATAGTATACACACATTAAATAACTGAAATGTCTATCCAGGGGCCAACACAGTGGATAATAAAATGTCCAAGTGTGATACAGTTCAACAATCATGCAGCAATTACACTAACACCCCTTTAAGTTAATCATCAGTCAAGATTTCCACAAAGCCACTTAAAAGTGAAAACCTTTAAATTATACTAAACTAAAATTCAACTCTAGGTGGATGGTACATAAAATATGAAAGGTAAAACAAAAACAACAAAAAGCCTCTAAAGGAAAATATCTTCATGAGGTTGAGAAAGGGAAGTTTTTAAATACGACACAATAAGCATTAAATATAGAAGAAAGGTTTTATGAGTTGGGTCTCATTAAAATGAAGAACTGCTGTTCATCAAAAGGCACCATCTCTCTAGAAGTATATTATACTTCAATTAAAGATTTACAAAAGACGGAAAAAACAAACCTCAAAAGAGCAAAAAGACAAGCCAAAGAGTCTGAGAGAATATTTGCAAAAACATGTAAGTGCCTAGGGGCTCATGTCCTTAATATAGAAAAATTCATACAAATCAATAAGGAAAAACTAAACAAACAAACTAAGATAAAAATAGGCAAGAGACATGAATAGACACTTCTCAAAAGAAAATAACCAACTTGAAAATTAAGAAATGAAAATGTCCTCGACTCCAGCAGTAATCCGGGGAACTGCTAATTAAAATCACAAAGAACTATCACTCCCCACCCACCAGACTGAATTAAAAAGACTGAAAATACCAAGGGTTGGTGAGTATGTAGAGCAACAAGGATTTTTCATACACTGCTAGTGAGAATGTTAATTGGTATATAATCATTTTGAAACCATTTTGTTTGGCTTCATTTGGAAAACTTAAAGTTCTTGCCACCTTATGCCTTAGAGTCCACTTCCATATATATACATATGTAATAGAAACGCATTCACATGTGCATCAAAAGACATGTAGAATGAGAATATCTATGACAGGGGCACCTGGGTGGCTCAGTCAGTTAAGCGACTGCCTTCGGCTCAGGTCATGATCCTGGAGTCCCGGGATCGAGTCCCACATTGGGCTCCCCGCTCAGTGAGAAGTCTGCTTTTCTCTCTAACCCTCCCCCCTTTCATGTACTCTCTCTCTCTCTCATTCTCACTCTCTCAAAATAAATAAATAAATCTTTAAAAAAAAAAGAATATCTATGACAGAGGTCTTCATAATAGACAAAAGCTAGAATCTAAATATCCATAAATAGAATAATAAATCTTATATTCATACAATAAAGATGAATAAACTACAACCACAGGCAACAACTTGAGTGACTCTCCCAAAAATAAAATTAAGCAAAAGTAACCAGACCCAAAAGAATACACATTGTGTGCTTGTGTTATTCCACCTGTATAAATTTCCAGAAAAGAGCAAAATTCAACCCTCGTGCTCAACACCATGCTAATGGTTTTCCAGTGAGACATAACACGTTTTTATTGCTTTATCACAATAAATCTTCTCCCTCGAATATAGACACCACCTCTTTTGCCCCAAGACAGAAATTTTTACAGACAGTGATCCAAGAGTAAATTCCCCACTTTAAGGATCATCTCACAGGTGGCATTTGTTAACCATGACAGTTAAAATTCCTTCCTGCTTTGCCAGCTTCCACCTGCCACTGGGACAGGTCAGGTCCTTCATCTACTACCTGAGTTGGAGCCTGGAGTCAGGCACATCTAAGACTTTCCCACAGCCAATTCTCCCTCAAGCGGCTTTTAACACATAATACAGGATATTATACAATTCCTTATTTAATCTCGTTAGTTTCAGCCAATTATTTTGGCATTCTGGGAGCTGTGATTTCCTCATCTTTTGCTGTAACTTCTAGCTTTTCTCCATGGAAACTTAAGCATATTATGTGATATCTTGAGATATCATAAGAAAATATTCAACAAGGAGAGATAAGACAACAGATGTGTGTGTGTGTATTTATATACACATAAATATGTACACAGACACACCTTTACAATAGTTTGGTTGGAGGTGTTATTTTTTTTGGTTTTTGCTAAAATGGTTTATAGCTGATGTTGATTGTCAATAAGTAAATCACTGAAATAAATACCATGGGAACTGCTATTAGAAGGTTCTAAATGACTTGCCTCTCCTCTGAGGAGTAAAACACTGCTTAATCCTAATAAATCAATAAAAGGATGGAGATTTTCGTTGACATCTCTCCATAACAAGACTCTTTCTCTTCCTTTAACAGCATGTCAGAGATGAATCAGGAGCTCTGAGAAAACTGAATGCTTTGGGGAATACCTTCAGTGGTAGACCAGAAAAGTAACATTTATAAGAAAGATTCCTTTAGTAAAAGTGTCCATAATCCTCAGTCTATAAAGCTAAAGCATTTTGTATGTTTATGTCCCAAAGCCATAAAGAGGTTTGAGAGGGATAAAATTTCTAGCATAATAAATCTGGATCAATTACAAAGGTGCATTGTAAACAAGTTTTAATTTAGAATTTCAGTTCTGCTCCCAGCAATGATGGACTAAGTGGTTCTCACAAATCCTCCAGTGAGAACAATTAAAGAGGATGGAAAATGCAATGATCATGTGCTTAAAAACACCGGAGAACTTAACAGGGCAATGAAGAACTGCAGAACCAAGATCCAGAAGGGGAGGGAAGCCCTTAGAAGATAACAGGGTTTGGGGCCACTTTTCAACAACCCTTTGATGATTCCTAAAGCAATGCCTAAGAGGCCAAAAAATTATGCAGATCTTGACAGAAGTGAGAGCTAGGGGGACAAAACAGGAGTTCAAGGTCCATTGAAAAGAGGGAAGACTCTAGTAAATTCTCTATATTTACATCCTGTATGTATAAGCAAAAATCAAAAGCAGATCAGCCCTTACAGGGAGGGAAGGCCAGCTCCCCATATTCTCAGTGACTAACTGGATTGAGGCAATTTGTGCTTGCTGGTGCCATGACCTGGTTGTTGGTCAGAAACAAACAAACACTAGAGGAAGATAGTACCCTCAAGACCTTCAGATTATCTCTGCAATTCTCCACATGCACTGGGACAAAATAAAAAGGCAACCAGGCTTAGAAACAACATCATGAATCATTTCATGTAACTTAAAAGTAACATCATGAATCATTTCAATACACGCTTTTTAAACGATTTCTAAAATAAAAAGAGGGACAGAGATTGAACACACACTGATGGTGAGAAATGCATGATAGTGGAAAAAGAATTCAATTTTAGTTTAAAACTTATATTTGTTTACTACTTGGCATATTTGTATCACTTTAAAATTAATGCCTGCTAATATTGTTTGAAGTGCTGTAATGAGGTTATATAATTTTAATTTTTAAATACTTCCCTACATGGGACCCGAAGGGGTACGTGTACCCCAATGTTTATAGCAGCAATGTCCACCATAGCCAAACTGTGGAAAGAGCCAAGATGCCCATCGACAGATGAATGGATAAAGAAGATGTGGTATATATACACAATGGAATATTATGCAGCTATCAGAAGTAATGAGATCTTGCCATTTGCAACGACGTGGATGGAACTGGAGGATGTTATGCTGAGTGAAATAAGTCAATCAGAGAAAGACATGTATCACATGACCTCACTGATATGAGGAATTCTTAATCTCAGGAAACAAACTGAGTGTTACTGGAGTGGTGGGGGGTGGGAGGGATGGGGTGGCTGGGTGATAGACATTGGGGAGGGTGTGTGCTACGGTGAGCGCTGTGAATTTTGCAGGACTATTGAATCACAGATCTGTACTTCTGAAACAAATAACGCAACATATTTTAAGAAAAAAGAAAAAGAAGAAGATAACAGGAGAGGAAGAAAAGGGGAGTATGTCAGAGGGGGAGACGAACCATGAGAGATGATGGACTCTGAAAAACAAACTGAGGGTTCTAGAGGGGAGGGGGTAGGGGGATGGGTTAGCCTGGTGATGGGTATTGAGGAGGGCACGTTCTGCATGGAGCACTGGGTGTTATGCACAAACAATGAATCATGGAACACTGCACCAAAAACTAATGATGTAATATATGGTGATTAACATAACAATAAAAAATTAAAAAAAAAATACTTCCCTACACACTCTATAAACACAGAGAAAAGAGAGCATGAAACACACCAGAATGTCTTGAGTGATGGTGATTTGGGTGATGATTTTCCCCCTCAGTCCTTTTTTTTTATTTTGTTTCCTGCACAAACATATATTTTACATTTGTAGTTTTAAGAAATACCATGTATAAAAACATTATTAGAATACTTACTTGTACCTTGGGCTTTCTGCATAGATGGTGTTCAACGTGTAGAATTTTTACAGTTAATATTGGATAATATTAAGTTAGAGTTGTAGCACTTTAAATAGCGGCCAGCAGATGCAAAATCATAGGTCTGACAAAAGCAAAGCATCGTCATGGGGATGTCAGATAACACACAAGCCCTTACCATATTGGGTTCCACAAACACACCTGCCATTGGTTGTAGCCAACCCCTAATGCATGACCACTTAGTTCTATTGTCTTGTGATTAAAGCTTCTGAAAAGTTGAATCTAAAAGTAGAATCTATACAATACCAAAAATCATTGATGCATAATTGTGTTTTACATTGTGTATAATTATGTGTTGATTCACATTATTCATTTTAAATGCCTTGCCTTCTGGATATGCTTTCATAACTGTTCACATTTATTTTATGCAAATCAACACCTAGAATGGCCTTAAGATGTATGCGTACAGGTGAATGACTATATGGCAGGAATAAAGGAGAAATATTATGGAAACTGTTGGTAGTTTAGAACCCTGCATTTGCATCACTTTAAAATGATTTCTTGTGTAGGAGTCCATCAAAATCCTAAAGGAGAACACAGGCAGCAACCTCTTCGACCTCAGCCGCAGCAACTTCTTCCTAGAAACATCGCCAAAAGCAAGGGAAGCCAGGGCAAAAATGAACTATTGGGATTTCATCAAGATAAAAAGCTTTTGCACAGCAAAAGAAACAGTCCACAAAACCAAAAGACAACCGACAGAATGGGAGAAAATATTTGCAAATGACATATCAGATAAAGGGCTAGTATCCAAAATCTATAAAGAACTTATCCAACTCAACACCCAAAGAACAAATAATCCAATCAAGAAATGGGCAGAAGACATGAACAGACATTTTTCTAAAGAAGACATCCAAATGGCCAACAGACACATGAAAAAGTGCTCAACATCACTGGGCATCAGGGACATCCAAATCAAAACCTCCATGAGATACCACCTCACACCAGTCAGAATGGCTAAAATTAACAAGTCAGGAAATGACAGATGTTGGCGGGGATGCAGAGAAAGGGGAACCCTCCTACACTGCTGGTGGGAATGCAAGCTGGTGCAACCACTCTGGACAACAGTATGGAGGTTCCTCAAAAAGTTCAAAATAGAGCTACCATACGATCCAGCAATTGCACTACTGGGTATTTACCACAAAGATACAAATGTAGGAATCCGAAGGGGTATGTGCACCCCAAAGTTTATAGCAGCAATGTCCCCAATAGCCAAACTGTGGAAAGAGTCAAGATGTCCATCATCAGATGAATGGATAAAGAAGATGTGGTATATATACACATGGAATATTATATGCCATCAAAAGGAATGAGATCTTGCCATTTGCAATGACGTGGATGGAACTGGAGGGTGTTATGCTGAGTGCAATAAGTCAATCAGAGAAAGACATGTATCATATGACCTCACTGATATGAGGAATTCTTAATCTCAGAAAACAAACTGAGGGTTGCTGGAATGGTGGGGGGTGGGAGGGATGGGGTGGCTGGGTGATAGACATTGGGGAGGGTATGTGCTATGGTGAGCGCTGTGAATTGTTCAAGACTGTTGAATCACAGATCTGTACTTCTGAAACAAATAATGCAAGATATGTTAAGAAAAAAGAAAAAGAAGAAGATAGCAGGAGGGGAAGAATGAAGGGGAGTAAGTCAGAGGGGGAGAGGAACCATGAGAGATGATGGACTCTGAAAAACAAACTGAGGGTTCTAGAGGGGAGGGGGGTGGGGGGATGGGTTAGCCTGGTGATGGGCATTAAAGAGGCACATTCTGCGTGGAGCACTGGGTGTTATGCACAAACAATGAATCATGGAACACTACATCAAGAACTAATGATGTAATGTATGGTGATTAACATAACAATAAAAAATTAAAAAAAATAAAATAAAATCCCTTTGAAAACTTAAAAAAAAAATGATTTCTTGTGTATCATCTCATTCCCAGCCCAGTTACAAGCCCACGAAGTAAATTAATAAATGCCGGGAGTCAGAGTATGCATTCAGGAATAATTTAGACACTTTTACATAACAAATTTATCTATGTAGCTACATGAAGTTTATATAAACACTTATACGTCATAGGTTGGATATCCAAAGTGTCTCTGGATTCTGTCCACTTCTCACTTTCCCACAATGTTGGGAAGTTTAGACCTCCTCATCCCTTGTCTACACTTCTCCTCTCCAATCTATCCCACACATACTGCCCTCAACATCCTCTATCTAAACAAACACAGGTCTAGTTACATCCCTCCTCTGCTTAAAACTACACCACACCGGGCGCCTGGGTGGCTCAGTCGGTTAAGCGACTGCCTTTGGCTCAGGTCATGATCCTGGAGTCCTGGGATCGAGTCCCGCATCGGGCTCCCTGCTCGGCGGGGAGCCTGCTTCTCCCTCTGACCCTCTTCCCTCTCGTGCTCTCTCTCTCTCATTCTCTCTCTCTCAAATAAATAAATCTTAAAAAATAAAAAAATAAAAAAATAAAAAATAAAAATACACCACACCTTCCCACTCTCCACCTAACATTTCACCTTAGGGGCCTGTTAAATCACTAGAACAGACCACAGCAGGTAAAACAATCCCTTTAAAAATACATGCTTTGTCTTTAAAATGTATGCTTTTTTTTTATTCTAATCTATAATTTATATTTTTTTGATTTAATGCAAATATCATGGTTTGGATTGTTTCCATTTCTAGGAAAATCTGCTATGGCAAGCTGATCCTGCAGCTTCACAAGTCCCCTGGCACACTGCCTCCTCATGCCCTCAGAGATACCCAGACTAAGACAAATCCTCAACTCTGCAGAAGCACTCAAGATACCTCACACTCTGTTCCCCTCCTGTCTCCGAACTCAATGCATACTTCCTCCCCCCCAAATAATCCTATCCTTCATCTTGTAAGGTATATTTCTAGAAATTAATTCTTACCAAAAAAATCTGTCAAGAAAAATTAGTTTGGTCAATACTATAACCCTCTTTTAGAAATTCTCAATAAACATAGGAACACCGAATATTCTAAGAAGTCTTGCAGCAAAACCTATAGCCAAGAATAACTGAGAGCGAGCACTTCTTAAAACCTACCTTGTTGAAAGTGTCCTGTCCTCCACCAAAATCTTCTCACCCTGCCCCCATCACCTGGAGAGTTGTTCCTACTTTCTCCAACTGGCAAATTCCTACTCAATTTTAGAAATCTAACTACCTCCGCTTTGAAACCATTCCCAGCCACCCTCGCTGGAAATAAATGTTTTCTCCTATGTGTATTTGTAGCACTTTGTATAGGCATGTATGTTAAATTATACATGTGGTAATCTTGGATCTACACGTCAGTCTCCCTAGCCAGACTGTGAGTTTCATTATTTTTTTAAAGATTTTGTTTATTTATTTGGCAGAGAGAGTGAGAGAGCACAAGCATGGGGAGCAGTAGAAGGAGAGGGAGCAGCAGGCTCCAGGCAGAGCAGGGAGCCCCATGCAGTCTCGATCCCAGAACCCCGGGATCATGACCGGAGCCGAAAGCAGACGCTCAACCATCTGAGCCACCCAGGTGCCCCAGACTGTGAGTTTTAAAAGTAGAAACCATCCCTTTTTCATTTATGAATCCCCAGAATCTACCAAAGTTCACAAAACGAGCTCAGTAAATATGTGTGGAATAAATTGGTGAAATAGAAATGATCTTTCATGAAAATAAAATATGCAGCATCATATGCCATCTCCCTATCACTCCAGCCAGGAAATCTCTGCTGGCAAAAAGGGGAAGAAGAAGACTTGGAGAGCAGGGTAATGGTCTCTAGAACAGCCCAGTCAGAGTGAGTAAATGACCCATATTAACCAAATTTATAAAAAGAATCTCACGCCAGTCAAGACTGTCTGTCACATGAATCCCTTACGAGAGCCACTGTATCTCTGTCCAGGGTGCTAAGATTCCAGCTGGAGAGCCCTGGCTCTGCTTCAAAACCAGGCAGAGCCAAGTCCGAATGGAATACAAATGTTTGCATATTTCATTTTTTCTGATATAGAGACTTCCTTTCCACCTAGGATCTCAGGACAGTCGCACTCAATCAGCTACAGTTCAGCCAGTTTAAATAAATTAAGCTAACTGTCCTGCAAAAGAAGTTACCAACTCCAAAGGAGGCAAGATGCAAAGCACTTGCAAGTCAGATGTGGGTTTTCCTTGAAGCCCTGCCTCTAACCAGTGAGCAACTTTGGGCAAGTGACCACACCTTTCTAGGCATCAACTTCCCAACCTCTGAGTTGAGTAGCTACATAATCAAGAACTAGCAAACCTTCAGTGAATTACAGTGAATGTTAACACTTTTTCTTATTTAATCCTCTTGAAACCCTGTGAAGTGGGTATTACTACTCTCATTTTACACATGAAGGAACAGGGCTTAGAGAGGTAAAGTAATTTGTTCAAGGCCACACCATGAGCTCACAGCATTGCCTGCCTACGAAGTTCAATGGGTTCATGGCTGGATGGCCAAGGTGAGACCAAGGCTTTTTCCCTTCCCACCTTTCCATGACCTCAGGATGCTCATGGCTGCCTTCACATGTGTTTCTCTAGCACTGGAATGATGATGATACCCAGTACTCATGATTTTTGTTAGCTTTTAAAATTTCCTAACTTGAGGGCGCCTGGGTGGCTCAGATGGTTAAGCGTCTGCCTTCGGCTCAGGTCATGATCCCAGGGTCCTGGGATCAAGTCCTGCATCGGGCTCCCTGCTCCTTGGGAGCCTGCTTCTCCCTCTGCTTCTCTATCTCTATCTCTCTCTCTCTCCCTCTCTCTCTCCCTCTGTCTCTCATGAATAAATAAAATCTTTAAAAAAAATTTCCTAACTTGACACAAGCTTGTCTTTGTCACATCATGTAACTCTAGCTGACACCTAAACTTCTCATAAGACCCCCAAATCCCTCATTTAACCTGATTCCTTAAGGATCTCTTAAAAGAGGCAAAAGCACCCAGAAAGAAGCTTGCAGCTGCACAATGAGTGATCTCCTCTCCAAAGAGACTGCCATAGACTTAGGAGGACTGCTCCGCTTTCTCACTGTTCCTGCTCCTTGGCTAAGGAGCCACTGTACCTTCACATGCCATCCAGCCAGCACGAGGACCACTCCAGAGAGGCTTCTTGTCTATGTGGAGCATGCCCATGGTGAGGCTATCTGGCTGGCTGGAGCCAATCCTGGGCAAATGGGGTGGGGGAGTGTGGCTTTTACCTTCTCAGCCTATCATGCACCACTTGTGAAGTGTGTTCACTTAGCTGACAGGTCCTCTGTCCGGGTGTGCAGGGGTAGGGTGGGGAGTGTTGTTTGGTTTGGTGCGTTTGATGAAAATGACCATAGTCATGTGCTAGCTTTGTGGTCTCTTAAATTTGCCTTCACATCTTTAGCTCATCACAGTGACCAGTGAAATGCTATTGTGTCTATTTCATTAACAGGAAAGTACAGATTCAGGACACTTACAAAACTTACCTAAGAGCAACCATCCAGAAACTGTCAGAGTCGGAACCCACAAAAGCTCCCAAGTACAAATCCTGAGCCTCTCTCAAAGTAACAGAGAAGTTGATCTTTAATAAGGTACTTGCCTCCCCAAATACGCAGAGCCTTGTGTCACTCCCAAAGCCTCCACACTTCCATTTCTCTGACCTGGCTTCATTTGATACTAGAGCTTCTTTTTCAACCTCTCTTCCCCTAATTCCAAATCTGTATCCTCTCCCCTCTCCTGTAATCCAAGCTCTGTAAACAGCAATTTTTTATCTTTTGTAACCTGTACAACAGCATTTGTCTACAGCCCTCCTGATAAGTCGTCCATGTCATCACATATACACTGAGTATTTTAAAGCAGAGTTCTGTCTGTGGGAGGAAGTGCACATTTAATGCAGGTATAGTATGAAAGAGGAAGCCATTCATCACGGCAATTTTAACTAGGTTAAGGGATGTAACATGCATCAGTGTGGTAGTGTGGGTATTCTTTATTTGTAGGATTATGAAATAATACCTGTCTTCTTACACCACTTATCTGCACCCCTCTGGTGGATAGTAGCACTTTCTATGTGGAACTGAGGCTATCTGCACACCTCTTTCCTACCACAGTCTTCCCTCCCCCTGAACACCATCGTCCCTGTGTCCCAGAACAGAGTCTAATGTCTTGTACAGACTGGACACAGAAACCCATTTATAATGAATTAAACACTTTTGTAAAATATTTGTATTGTATGAAGGATATGTCAATGAACTCTGATCATTCAAAGCAATCTAGAAGAGCAAAAGAAAAAAAATTTACACACACTATACAGATTTGTCAACTAAAGTGAGCACTAGTAAGTCCACAAAGAAAGAACCCCATGGGGCTGGGAGCAGCTGCCTGAAGGAACAGACAAGTGTATCTCGAGTGTGGAACCTTGCTCACCATCAGAGTAGAACTACCAGCACTACTCCCACCAGAAAGGAAAAAAAAAAAAAAATAGCCCATTACTGGAATTGGGGCGAGGGGCGTGTAAATGCTCACAGCTGGGCATCTGCCTGGACAGATCAACCAGCTGCAAAGCCCAAGGCCAAGCCCCTACCCAAAGAGGCTACATACTACAGGCGGCAGAAAAGTCTAGAGATGGCTAAATTGACACGGACAGCATGCTAACACTTATACCACAATGGGTACTAAAATGTGACCATTTGGAAATAACCTATTCATGCTGATTCTGGCTCAGGATGGGGATACGTTCATCCTGAGTTTCCAAGCTGAGGGAAAGGTGGGACTGAAGTGCCCACGCACAGGTGGCTGGGACAGTGGAACATGCTTCACCGGGTTCCTTCTCAGCGGGAGGGGAAACTGAGGGACGCAGCAGCGGGCAGGCCCAGGTCAGGGGCAGAGCGCTGGCCCTCCTGGCCTTGAGCCAGCAAGCGTGTCCCAGCCAAGCTACCCCGCCTGGCCGCCTGATGCCTCCGCCACCCCTCGGAACCCACGGCGGGGAGAAGATAGCCTTGCGGCCGCGGCCGGACTCACCACGTCCATGATCTGCAGAAGACTCAGGGAGAAGTAGACGGTGAGCGGCTGCGAGTCGTTGGCCACGGGCCTCTCCAAGGGATTGTAGTTCTTGACCAGCTCCTTGTAGAGCTTCCTCTGGAACTCGCCTTGCAGGGACACTTGAGAGGAGAGCCCGGCGGGCTGCTCAGGGAAGGCCAGCGGGGATGCGCCCCACGCCCCCTGCCCGTGACACCCGCCGCCTAAAGCAAGCAGCCCAGACGAACCGGGCTCGCCCTTCCCGCACAGCCCCCGGTAGCGCCACCCACCGTCCCTCCTCGCGCGAGCCCCCAAACCTGGCCCCGGCGCGGGGCGTTCGGAGCCGCCAGAATGCGCCCGGGATCCCGCGGAGGAGGAGTAGAGGGCTGGGAGACCCGGCGGCTTTACCGTGCAAGAGCGACGCGGCCAGCGCCAGCCAGACCGACCGGCGCATGTTGGGACTCGGAGCTGCCACCGGCCGGCACGCCGCGAGTCTCGCAGATCCGCCCAGGCCTGCGCCTGCGGCCGCGGAGCCGCCTCTCCCCGCTCGGCTCGCGCGCCTTTAAAAGAGCCGAGCGCGCGCCCCCGCCCCTCCCGCCTCCGCGCGCTTCTCCACGTGACGAGCCCCGCCCCCGCCCCCACCCCAGCCGGCCAGCGGGGGCCTAGGAGGCTCCGCGGCTGCCCCGGGTACTGCAGCCCCGCGGGGGTAAGGGGAAGTGCACCCCGGCGCTGGTTACAGTGTGGGCACCCCGCCCCGCCTCCGTCTCCATCGGGCTGTCCCTCCGCATCGCGCCTCGGGCCAAGGCGGGGGCTGTCCAGGGCCAGGCTGTGTCTCTCCCTTCTGTCCTTGGTCCCCACTCCGCTCCCTCCTGCTCTCAGACAGAAGCTGCGCGGGGTCGTTGGGAGAGAGCGGGACAATTCTGGCGTGCTGTCCTCCAGGACCCTCCCTCCCTTTCGCCAGTGGCTAGCGACTGGGAACCAGGCTCCCACAGGTTGGGAAGTCTCTCCAACCAGACACAACAGACCTGAGAGGAAGCCCCCTTCTACCCCCCGCCCCGGGATTCTGTCAGCAACCATTTGCTGGGCATCACCAGCCTGATTCTCATTTAGGTTCTGGAAGCGCTGAGAGGAGAGGGGAAATCTCTGCCTGGGAGACATTCTATAGGGGAGGAGAAGAACTGCAAAAGTGTGTGATGGGATTCCCAGTGGACCTCCTCTTTATGTCTCATTCTTTTTTAAAGGAGATTTAAAAGATTGAAAACTTACTCCCCCAAACCCTTTCTGGAAGGCCAGCCAAAATTTGGTGGTGAGATCTAGGCTTTTTATTTATTTATTTTAACCCGGAGAGAGTTAATTGATAAGGGGAGGCTCGGGGGAGGGCGGGGGGGAACAAAACAAAAAACAACAGTCAAAGGGTCAGGGACTAAGCCGAGCCCTAGATGTTAAAGAGGGGGCATGGTTTTGGGTGAGCAAGGGAATTAAGGTACTGTGGAGGGGCTTCTAAAGAGGCAGAAAGCCCTGTCCCATTTGCTCTCAGCAAGCAGGTTGCAGAAAGCTGAGTGCAGTAGGTTCCCTGCGCCCACGTAGGGGGCGCTGCGGCTCGCCTTGGTTCAAGCCCCAGAGCATTTGAACTGCATTCAAGAGCTCAAGCACTGTGGACCAGCCTAGGCAATGCCCACATTTCGGAACTGCGTAAGACTCGGGATTCTTGGATGACATCAAAAACTAGAGAAAGGCTCACCAAAACGTGACTAGCCTCGAATGTACTCCAGCAGCAGGAATGGGCGACTGAGCCAGTTATTTGATTTGGAAAAACAAAGAAATTAACAGCCTTGCAAGGAAGTGTCTGATAGCAAATTCGCACCTGTTAACTGATGTATGTATAAACAAATGATCAGTGTAGGCTTTGATAACTGCGATAGGGTCCTGGCGGAAGGAAAGAATTATTCTTTCTGGAGAAGCGTTCATAGAAATGACAGCGGACCTGGGCTTGCCACGGAGGTGTTCCGCCAGAAGATGGGAACACCAGGGCAGGGTTTCCTGTGAGCGGACAAGTGTGCTCTTAGCTTCAATCAGGGCTCCTGAGTTACGCAATCTGTGGCCGTCTAGATACACACAGAGCTGGCACCCGTGAAGAAATGAGCTAAAGGATTGCAGCTGCTGGCAAAAAGGAAATAAGAGAAGGAAAATAAAACAACAGAATAGAGAGGGCATAAGAAGCATCAACAGGAAGAATCTAACAGGCGCGCCATGTCCACTGGTCATGTGGATGCAGCACTGGCTCTCCAAACACATTTTTCTGGAAGTGTCTAAAACCCCTGCCTTGCTTTCTAGAGGGGCCAAGGGAATTCATATACCTTGAGTTTAGTCATTGGGATCACTTTCCTAAAAGCATAACTACTTCCTTACATCCTTTATACCCATAATATCAGAAACCTAGAAATAAAATATTTTCCAGTGGGATAACCAGTCAATTGGTTTTTATTTATGCCCTGTGTTCTGCTAGGTGCCTGGAGGAACTACGAGCACAATCCACTCACTCAGTTTACAGTTTAGAGCTGACCTGAGAGTGGAAAAATAAATTCCAGTCTGTCTGTGCCCATAAGTAGGTCTGTGAGTTTGGCTATGTTCTCCTCCATGTATGGGACTAGGTTTTTTTCAATTGTAAAATAAAGAAAGTAGTAGGACATTCTGGGAGTTGAGCTGACAGAGCTTCATGTCCCTGTCTTACTCTCATTCCCTACATGAATGGGAAATGAAACTTAAGAGTAGATTAATCCATACTTGAGCTTAGAAAAGCAGGGACCAGAAATAAATCCGGAGTAGTTACTCACAAGCTGGTGCTGTTACTATAGTCCAGGAGAGGGGCACATCTGGACATGGGCTCCAAGGATAAGGGTCTGAAATTTTAACAAACCTCAATGAAGAAACCTGGCCTTGAGTCTATGAGAGGTGAGGGAATGGAATGAAGATATCCACCTAAATCTGGAGTCTGGAAGAATCTCCCCTTCCATGTAAAAGAGACCAGTAAACCCCAACCATGACCAAAGGTAATGGGAGGAAGCATATTTTCTGCTTTGACTCTGGATAGGGGGAAAAAAGACAACTAAAACCCAAAAACACATAGTGCTTAGGTATGTGTCCAAAGGTATACTACCCACATGGTTTAGAATTCAAGAATTCCCCTGGAGTAAGACTTCTATCACTTCCCATACATGGGACTCAAAAAAATTATGACTTTCATGAAAATGAACTCAAACTAAATATATATATATATATATATATATATATATATATATATATATACACACACATATAACCCACACAGAAATAAACTACATGCCCTATGAGGCAATAGTCAATAGTAAGAGAAAGTACACAGGCAGAATAAACAGAAAAGTTAGTACCCCAAAATTTGAAATAATAGGATGATCTGGGAAAAAAAAAAAAAAACCTATAAAATAAGTATGTTTAAAATGCCAAAGTTATTGGGCACCTGGGTGGCTCAGTTGGTTAAGCGACTGCCTTCGGCTCAGGTCATGATCCAGGAGTCCCTGGATTGAGTCCCGCATTGGGCTCCCTGCTCAGCGGAGAGTCTGCTTCTCCCTCTGACCCTCCCCCCTCTCGTGTGCTCTCTCTCTCTCATTCTCTCTGTCTCAAATAAATAAATAAATAAAATCTTAAAAAAAATAAAAAAATAAAATGCCAAAGTTATTGATCCTGGTTATTAATATCAGCTGCAGTAATAAACCACAAATCCTATTGGCATAACACTATAAAGTTTATTGCTCCCTCATACCATAATCAAAAGTTCCAGTGACTTTCCTAGGTAGCTAAGCTCCTCAAATCTTTCAGAGATACAAGATCCTTTCAACAACTGGATTGACTATGTTCTGAGGACCAGAGGACTGTGCTAACTGAAGTCTCTGCTGAAGCCTCAACATTTACACACCTTGCAAACAAGTAGGAGTGTACCAGGGCCAGGCCTGGAAGTTGCTTGTAGTATTTCTGCCCACAATCCTTTGGCCAGCGTCACTTGATCACAACCTCAAGGGAAGCTAGAAAACGGTCTTCTTATCTGGGCCTGAGAAGAGAAAACAAAGGTAAGCAGTGTTAGTAATATGGTATACAAGGAATAAAGTAGGAATTAAGAGCATAGGGAGAGAACAAAGCACAAAGGAATAGAAACAAACAGAAAATAAAATATGAGCACCTAGGAAAAAAACCCATAGCAATTAAAATTGAAAATCTATGTTAAAGAGGAGATTGGCTAATGATGAAGAGAATATTGGTAGTCTGGGAGCAAGAGCTGAAAAAGGTACCCAGAAAAACACCCAGATAAGAAAGGTTAAGGGATGAGAAGGGTAGAATAAGAACTCATCTAATAGGAGTCCTAGAAAATATTGATAAAAAGAATAGGTGAGAAATTATTTAAAGAGAAAATGACTAAGAATTTTCAGCACTGAAAAAAATGTAAATCTCAAATTGAGGAAGTACAAGAAGCAAGGATCATGTTAAATAAAAGATTCATCACTAGGTAGTGAAGCTGATGAAACTACTAAACAGCAAAAATACAACACAGATTTTTAAGGGAGACAAAGAGTAGCAACCTACATGCAAATCTAAATAATCAATGACTGTTGAATAATAAGAATAATTTGGAAGGGAAAAGGTATAATTGAAGACATTTCTGGTCCTTGCAAGATGGCAGATTCAGGTAACAGGCAAAATCTGCTGCAAAAATAAACCCATCTGGCCAAAATTACAAAGTATATTGGAGATCGAAAAATTTGCTTTAAGAAATTTGACCTCGTGAACATTTAAAAAAACATACACACCCAACAATGAGTGAAAACACATTCTTCTTAAACAAATGAAATATTTACATAAGGTTCCTCCTTTTCATTCTTAATATTATTTTTGTGTATTCTTTTATTTTTTCTTAATTACTCTATTTTTTAAATTTAATTTGATTTTATTATGTTAGTCACCATACAGCACATCATTAGTTTTTGATATAGCATTCCATGATTCATTGTTTTCATTAACACCCAGGGCTCCATGCAATACGTGCCCTCCTTAATAGCCATCACAGGGCTAACCCATCCCCCCCCCACCCGCTAAAACCCTCAGTTTGTTTCTCCAAGTCCATAGTCTCTCATGGTTTGTCTCCCCCTCTGATTTCCCCAACTTCATATTTATTAGTCTTTTAGTTTTTTCAAATAACCACATTTTAATTTTGTTGGACAACACTATTATGTGTTTGATTATTTTTTCATTAATTTCCTATCTTTTTAAATTCCTTCCTGCCTCTATGCTTCTAGTTTATTTCTATTTTAACTTCTCAGTTAAATGATTACATCATTAATGTTTAATTATTTTTTCTTGTCTAATAAAAAAACCGACCAAACTACTAAGGCTAGTTAAATACTATGAGAAGAAAGAAATATAGGGCAGTACAACTTACAGAATTAGATGCAGAAAACACATTACAACGAGCATACCAAATCCAAAAAAGCATAACAATTCATAATTATCAAACAGGATCATATTAGTTGGCTACCATAATAAAGTAGGCCAGTCTTGGTGGCTTAAACAACAGAAATGTATTTTCTCATTATTCTAGAGGCTGGAAGTCCAGGGTCAAGGAGCTGTTAGGGTGGGTTTCTGGTTAGGCCTGGTTTGCGGGTGGCCTGGGTTGCAGATGGCCACCTTTTCACTGTGTTCTCACATGGCCTTTCCTCTGTGCACACATAGGGAGAGGGAGTGAAACAGGTCTGATGTTTTCGCCTCTTCTTATAAGGACACCAGTCCTACCAATTTAGAACCACACTTTTATGACCTCATTTAACCTTAATTATCTTCTTAAAGGCCCTATCTCCAAATACAGTGATACTGGGGCATTAGGACTTCAACATATGAATCTGGGAGGACATAATAAAGTTCATATCAAGGATTTACCCCAGGAAGGCACAATATGGGCATACCTAGAAGTTATTCTGGATTTGGTTCCAGACCACCGCAGTAAAGTGAATATCCCAATAAAACAAATATCATAGGGGCGCTTGGGTGGCTCAGTCGGTTAAGTGTCTGCCTTCAGCTTGGGTCATCATCTCAGGATCCTGGGGTTGAGCCCCACATCGAGAGCCTGCTTCTCCCTCTGCCTCTGCCTGCCGCTCCCCCTGCCAGTGCTTGCTCCCTCTCTCTCTCTGTCAAATAAATAAATAAATTTTTTAAAGCAAATATTATAAGGATTTATTTATTTATTTGAGAGAGAGAGAGAGAGAGAGAGAGAGAGAGAGTGTGCACATAAAGTGGGGGTGGGGGAAGGTGCCGAGGAGAGGGGAGAGAGATTCCCTGCTGGGCGTGGAGCTTGACCTTAGGACCCTGAGATCATGACCTGAGCCCAAACCAAGAGTCGGTTGGTCAACGGACTGAGCCACAGGCAATTAAGCAAATATTATAATAAAGGAAACCCAATTAATCTTTTGGTTTCCCAGTGCTTGTAAAAGTTATGTTTACACTATACTGTAGTATATTAAGTGTGCAGTAGCATTATGTCGAAAAAAAATCAATGTACACACTTTCATTTAAAAAAATACTTTATCGCTAAAAATTGTGGACCATTATCTGACCTTTCAGCAAGTTGTAGGCTTTTAGCTGACGGAGGATGTTGCCTCGATGTTTGTGGCTGCTCACTGATCAGGGTGATGGTTGCTGAAGTTGGGGTGGCTGTAGCAATTTCTTAAAATCACAGTGAAGTTTGCCACATTGATTGATTCTTCCTTTCAGGAACAATTTTTCTGTAGCATGCAGTGCTGTTTGATAGCATTTTACCCCCAATAGAACTTTCAAAATCGGAGTCAGTCCTCTCAAACCCTGCTGCTGCTTTACCAATTAACTTTATGTGATATTCTAAATCCTTTGTTGTCATTTCTGTAATCTTCACAGCATCTTCACCAGGAGTAGATTCATCTCAAGAAACCACTTTCTTTGCTCATCCATAAACAATTCCTCATCCATTAAAGTTTTATCATGAGATTGCAACAATTCAAAAATAATAACAATAAAAAAGTTTAAAATACTGTGAAAATTACCAAAATGTGACACAGAAACACAAAGTAAGGAAATGCTGTTGGAAAAAATGGTGCTAATAGACTTGCACAATGTAGAGTTGCTACAAACCTTCAATGTGTACCAAAAAAAAGCAATATCTGCAAAGCACAATAAATCAAAGCACAATAAAATGAGATATTCTTGGAATCATTAGCACATTTACAGGCCAATAAAAATATCACCAACCAAGACTGAAGGAAATGATCGTAATCTGATTAAGTGTATCTTCTAAAATCCTACAGAAAATATTATGTCTTTGTTTTGGTGTTTGGATAAACTTTATGTTTAGAAAAGTTTTAGTTTTTCAAAAAATAATTGTGGAGATAGTACAGAGAATTATCACACTCAATTAGAGTATCTACTACTGTTAACATCTAATATTAGTATGATACATTTTTCCAACTAATGAAAGAATACTAACACATTGTTACTAAGGACCATGGTTTAAAGATTCGGATTTTCTTAGTTTTCACCTACTGTCTTTCTCTTCTAGGATCTCATGTGAGACACCATATCACATTTAGATAGCATGTCTCCTTGGGCTCCTTTTGGCCATGATAGTTTTCCAGTAATGTTTGGTTTTTGCTGCTGCGCTTGATAGTTTTGAGGAGTACTAGTCAAGTACTTTGCAGAATGTCCCTCAATTAGGGTTTGTTGATAGTTTTATTGCGATCAGACTGAGGTTGTGGGTTTGGGGAGGAAGACTATAAAGTGCCATTCTCATCAGATCATATCAAGGATACACACTATCTACATAACTTATCACTACTGATGTTAACCTTGATCACCTGGGTTGACATAGTGTTTGTCAGATTTCTCTACTGTGAAGTTTTTCTTCTTTGCCTCCCTGTCCATATTGTGCTGTTTGGAAGGATATCAGTATTCATAGCCCATGTGCAAGGATTGGAGAGTTATGATCAACCTTCTTAAAGTATTCTCATACATTTTAAATACTCCTTAAAGTATTTACATAAATTACTTGAAATCCTTCTGCATGAGAGATTTATCTCTCCTCCCTCACTTATTTATTTATTCAATCATTTATTTATATCAGTGTACTCAATGATATTTATTTTATACCTTGCATTATAATCCAGTATGACTTCATTTTTTTTTTTTTTTTTTGCTCAAAGTGTTTCAGCTTTGATCATTCAAAGTTCTTTCAGGTGATTCCCGTGTCTCTTTCATACACTCCCTTGTGGGGTTTTTCTGAGTACTCCCATCTTTTCTAAAACTACAAGAGACTTTTTCAGACTCATAATATTTCTGGCCCCAGTCCTAGAATCAGCCATTTCTCCAAGGATCCCTAGATGCCTTTGGTTGAAAATGGTATTAGAAATGAAGATCTGAGCCCTGGGTATACTTGTGGCTACTGGGTGAGGTTGCTTCTAGGCCTCGTGAAGCTGTCGGAGAAAGGAGATCTATGTTTATCTAACCCATGTATACATACATGCCTATCTACAGCTATTGCAAGCCACAAATAAGTTCACCCTAACATCTGCAACTCTCACCTAATACCACATGAATCATTCTAGCCATTCTAACCTCCTCCCCATTGTCTGTGGGTAACCTCCACCTCCAACAGTGAGAAATGACTCCCACCATTACCATCTACTTACTTGCTTGTTGAATTCCAGTACAAATGTTTCAAATTTGTGCATTATCAGTGGGAGGGCAGTGCTTACATTGTCTTTTTTGCCTTTTGTCTTAAAGTCTTCACTCATTTCCAAAGTTACTTAACCCAACCTCTTCACTGAGGATATTTCAAATATTCTTAATATCATTAGACATTTTTGTCATAGTCAACACTCCATCATGGGATCTCTTGATGATGTTGATGATCCCCTAGATGAATTTTTTTTAATTTGCATCCATTGAGGCTCATTCATTTTGTATAAAGTTCTATGGATTTTGAAAAAATGCATAACATCATGTCTTTAACATTAAAGTATTAAACAGAAAAATTTCTCTATCCTATAAACTACTCCCCCATGACTCTCTTATTAATATCTCAACTCCTCCTGAATCCCTGGCAACAACTGATCCATTGATCATCCTTATAGTTTTGCCTTTTCCACAATGTCATATAAATGGAATCATAGCATATGTAGCCTTTTAAGACTGGTTTCTTTCATTTAGCAATATACATTAAGATTCATCCATGTTTATGCATGGCTTAGTAGTTTATTTATTTTTATTGCTGAATAATATTCTATTTTATGAGTGTAACATAGTTTGTTTACCCATTCACTGAAGGACATCTTGGATGCTTCCAATTTGGGGCAATTATGAATAAAGCTATAATTATCATTCAAGTCCAGATTTTCATGTATGTGTGGACATAAGGTTTCAAATCACTAGATAAATACCTAGAATGTGATTGAGTATCATACAATCAGACTATGTTTAGCATATTAGTTTCCTAGGGCTACCATAAGAAAAAAAAACACAAACTTTGGGGCTTTAACAACAGACATTTATTGTGTCACAATTATGGTGTCTACAAGTCTGATTATTAAGGTGTTGCCTGGGTTGCTTTCTTCTGAGAGCTATGAGGGGGAGTCTACTGCATATTTCTCTCCTATCTTCTGGTGGTTTTCTGGCAATCTTTAGTATTCCTTGGTATGTAGAAGCATGACCTGATCTTTTCCTTCAACTCTGCATGGTGCTATCTGTGTGCTGTGTATGTCTCCAAATCTCCTTTTTATAAGGATACTGGTCATATTAGATTAGGGGCTCACCCTACTCCAATATAATTAATTAAATCTGTAATGACTCTATTTCCAAACATATTCTGAAATACTGGGATTTAGGACTTCAACATACTGAGGGCTAATGGGGTAAACAATTTAATTCATAACATTTAGTTTTTTAATAAATTGCCAGATTATCTTCCCAGCAGCCATACCACTTTGCATTTCCATCAGAAATTAGAAAAGTCTTGGTTGCATTGTATTCTTGCCAGCAATTGATTTTTTGGGTGTGGTTTTTGTAATTTTGCCATTCGAATAGGTGTATAGTCATAACTCATTGTTTTTTCTTTCTCCAATGACAAATGATGTTGAGACTCTTTTCATATAATTATTTGCCATCTATATATCTTCTTTGATGAGCTGTTTAGGTCTTTTTCTCATTTTTAAATTCTTGTCATTTGTTTTCTTATTGTTGAGTTTTAAGTAGTCTTTGTATATTTTAGATACCTTTATCAGATATGTGATTAGTAAATGTTTTCTCCCTATTGATGAATTGTCTTTTCAATCTCTTAACATTTTTGCAGAACAAAAGTTTTTGATTTTAACAAATGCAAAGTATCATTTTTTTTTTCTTTCACAGATTACGCTTTTGGTGTTGAATGTAAAAACTGCTCAACAAACCCAAGGTCACATGGATTTTTTCCTACAGTTTAATTGTTTTATAGTTGTCCCCTATAGCTTCCTGGGATTTTTAATTTGAATTATGTTGAATCTATAGATCAAATTGGGAAGAACTGGCATCTTAAAAATAGTAATTCTTCTAATTCATGAACATGGAATATTTCTTCATTTATTTATATCTTCTTTGATTTCTCACATTGATATTTTGCAGTTTTCTGTATAATATATCTTGTACATATATTGTAAGATGTATTCCAAACACCTCATTTTTTAGTGCTATGGTAAATGGTACCACTCTTTGAATTTCAAATTCCAATTTCTTGGTATATAGGAAAGCAGTTTACTTTGGTATATTGACTTTATATCCTGCATGCCTGTTATACTCATTAAATTAGTTCCACAGGTTTTTTGAGGGGAGAAGAGAGGGCAAATCCTTTGGTGTTTTTCACATAAACAATCCTATTGTCTGGGAATAAAGGTAGTTTTATTTTATCTTTTCCAATCTATATACAATTTATTTCTTTTTCTTGTCTTCCAGGATGATAATGAATAGGAGTGGTGAGAGAGAACATCCTTGCCTTTTTCCCAATCTTAGAGGAAAAGAGTTTAGTTTTTATGATCAAATATTTTGGTAGGTTGTTTTCCACATATTCACTTGAGTAGAGTAAAGCCATTCTCTTTCACTCCTAGTTTTTGTTGTGTTTTTGTTTTTGAGAGCTATACTATGAATTGGTATCTAATTTCATCAAACACTTTTACTGCTTCTAATGATATGATATATTTTTAAAATTTAAATTTTTATTTAATACTCAAACATTGAAGGTATTCTTAAAATCAGGAACAGTATAAAGTTGCTCACTATTATAATTTCTATTCAATATTACTTAAAGCGCCTCTATACATCTTAACAACCCTGTAAAAAATGTTTTTTTTCAGTAGCTTATTCATAATAGCAGCAGCTTACTACTAGAAGTCAATCAATCAAGATTGCCTAACTTTTATTTTGAGAATATTTTGACATTGTTTAGTTTCAACTTAGTTTAATAAACAGAGGGATGATGATTTTATAGCTAGGGAGATTCACTCTATTAAAGATGTCAATGGTCTCCAAATTAGACTATAAATTTAATGTCATCAGTCAACATCCTGAAATATTATTTTGTGAAGTTTTACCAGCCAATCCTTAAGTTCATATTCCAAGAGTAAAGGAACAAGAAAGTTCCAATTTCTGTAATGGCAGAATTGATAATTCTGGAAGACTCATTGAGAACAATTAGAATATTAGTCAAAATGTACTTTAAAATTCTGTCTGGCATTATGCTTGAAGAAAGAAGCCAGACAATAGAGTATGTATACCGTATGATTCCATTTTTATGAAGTTCTAGAAAAGATGAAAGTAATCTATAGTGAGAAAATAGATTAGTATTGCTTGGGGCCAGAGACGAGGGTTGTTGAGTGTAGAGGAACATGTGGGAAGTTTTTATTATGACAGTAATATTTCATAGCTTGATTATGATGGTTGCTATACAAGTATATACACTTGTTAGAATTAATCAAACTATATAGCATCTTATTATATGTAAATTATCCCTCAATAAAGTTGGGTTTTTTAATCTATTTGAAGATATCAGAGGGCTAACAAGACAGTCTCCACTAAAGACAAGGGTCTTGAGAAAGGCAGAGACACAGTTAGGTTTTTGAGAAACTGTTTCCAAGGTGCATTTGGAGAAACTTTTTCTGAAGTGCCATTTACCACTTCCAGAAGAGGAAGCTAAGAGAGGATGAACTGACAGCCTCATGGAGGCTAGAAAGACAAGAACTGATAGAGGACCAAAAAAGAGAAGCGAGCTAGTAGCCCTCTTTTACTTGGTATTAGTACCTGCATTGGCTATATCATATACATAAGTGTGAATCAGAAGCAGACAAGACCTTTCAGGGGATGCAGCTCAGCTTTGAACCATATCAGTCTGGGAATTATTCTGAAGTGAGCCCAGATTGCACTCTCATCTTCTATGGTGGGAGATATTATTGTAAGCCTCAAATTATTTTTAGTAACAATTTTGCAAATGCAAAGTCTAACACACACAAAAATAGTAACCAAGCAACATTCTAAAAACTTTCAAAGTCATCAAGAACGTGGAAAGTTTGAGAAACTGTCACACACCAGAAGAGGCTAAGGAAACATAGTAACTAAATGCACTTTAGTATTCTGGATGGGCTCCTAAAACAGAAAAAGAATACTAGGATAAAACTGTTGACATAGAAATAGAGTTTGGAGTTTAGCTAATGGTTATGTATCAATGTTGGTTCATTTTGTCACAAATGTACCATAGTAATATGAGACATTAACAATAGAAAAATGGCAATAGCTATAAAGGAACTTTCTACACTGGCTTAGCAACTTTTCTGTAAATCTGAAACCACTTAAGCTAAAATGTTTACAAAAAAAGAAACCAGTCACATGAGGAGACAAGACCAGTTAAAAAGATATATATTAGGGAGGGAAGGACAGAGGGAAAGGAATAGAGAGAGTCTCAAGCAGGCTCCATGCCCAGCACAAAACCCAACACGGGGCTCAATCTCACCACCCTGAGATCATTATCTGAGCAGAAATCAAGAGTCGGACCCTGAACCAACTGAGCCACTCAGGCGCCCCAAAAATGACTATATTTAATGTGTTCAAAGGAGATTAAAAACAAAAGTGGGATATTGTCAAAAAGTAAACACTATTTTTTTAAAACAGACAAAAGTCTAAAACTAAAAAAAAAAATTTAAATACTTAAGCTCAAAACTTAATGAATTCAATGGATGGGGCTTCTTCTTTGATCTCTGACATGTAAAGAGCTTGGTAGTCACACTCCTGTCCTTATAGCAAGAAAATTCAGGCAAACTGCCACACCAAAACCTGGAGTCATGCACAGCCAGAGAGATGCAGCACCTGAAATTTGTTTGCATTTAGAATAGAAGCTGCTAGACACCCTAAACTAGTAGGATCACTGACTTAACTAGCAGTTTGATCAATTTCTGCAGGCTGAATGAGGACTAGCTTGAGAGCAAGAAATTCCTAGGGTCACATTCATAGAAAGATCCCCATACACTTATAGGCTCTCTCCCTCCAGGGACCACACCAGGTTCTCTAAGTGAAGATACAAGAAAGATTCCCTTGTGGTCATGGCAAAAGGAGAGGAATAACAGCCATTGATAATCCCTTCTCCCTAACAAAGACTCACTTCCCAAGGGGAAAGGTCTTCACCAAGGGTAATGACAAAATCTCATTCCAGCTACATCAAGGAAAGTCCAGTCCACTCTAGTCTGCTCTAGGCTTCCTGTCTCATTTACAAAATAAACAGTCAACAGGGGACACAACTTCACCAAAATAGACTGGAAATGCTGCAGGCTTGTACGGAAGTAGGTGATAGAGAGGGAAAATCTCCACCCGTGAAAGAGGGATAGAAACACTTGTAAAGGCCACACTCCAAAGACAGAAAAAATACTTGAGGGATATATTTGAGATCTTTCCTAAATTAATGACAGATGACAAACCACAGATCTAGGAATCTCAGAGAACCCAAGCTAGACAAATATAATACATAAATAACAACAACTGGGCAAATTGTATTCAAACTGCAGAAACGAAAGACAAAGAAAATCTTGAAAATTTTAAAGAAAATATTCACTGGATGGATTTAATAGCAGACTAGATGTGGCTAAAAAATGAATTAGTCATCTGAAAGATAGGACAAAGAATAAGCTGATGCATGGAAAGACAAAAGGAAAAATACCAAAGAGAAAAAGAGAAACAAATGATCAAAGTCTAACTTTCATGTATTTGTTATCTCAATAGAAGAGGAGAGTGGATATGGGACAACAGTAATATTTAAAGGGTAAATTCCAGGGGTACCTGGGTGGTTCAGTCGTTAAGCATCTGCCTTCGGCTCAGGTCATGATCTCAGGGTCCTGGGATCGAGCCCTGCATCGGGCTCCCTGCTCAGCGGGAGGCCTGCTTCTCCCTCTCCCACTCCCCCTGCTTGTGTTCCCTCTCTCACTATGTCTCTCTCTGTCAAATAAATAAATAAAATCTTAAAAAAAAAAAAAGGGTAAATTCCAGGGGCACCTGGGTGGCTCAGTCGGTTGAGCATCTGTCTTTGACTCAGGTCAGGGTCCTGGGATCGAGCCCCACATTGGGCTCCCTGCTCAGGGAAGAGCCTGTTTCTCCCTCTCCCTCTTCCTGCCACTCTGCCTACTTGTGCTCTCTCTCTCTCTCTCTCTGCCAAATAAATAAATAAAATATTTTTAAAAATTAAAAAATTAAAAAAATAAAGGATAAATTCTGAGAACTTTTCAATATTGATAAAAAACATCAAACCACAGACTCACTTGATCATGAATTTGATTAATACTGAATTTTATTTGTTAATAAACTTTCAAGGAATTCCCCATCTCTTGCAATGCCATTGTCTAGTTTTGGTAGAAGAACTACTATGGCCTCAAAATAAATTAGGAAATGTTTCTCCTCCTCTATTTTCTGTAAGAGTTTGTGCAAGATTTTATTTCTTCTTGAAATATTTGATAAGACTAACTAGTAAAGCTATCTGCCTGGAGTTTTCTTTGTGGGAAGTTTTATTTTTTTTTTAATAAACTCAAGTTTTCATAGATATCATGCAACTCAGAATTTCTTCTTGCAAAAATTCTTCTAAGTTGCATTTTTCAATTGTCTATTTTATTTGTTATTGGATTTATTGGCATAAATTATATTCCTGTATTACCATATTTTTATCTGTGAGTGATGTAGTAATATTTCCTCTTCATTCCCATTTTCAGTAATTTGTGTTTTCTCTTTTTTTTGTTTTTGATGACTCTTGCCAGACTTTACCAATATTATTAATCTTTCCAGAAAACCAAATTTTTACTTTGTTAATTTTCTCAACTTTACTTTCTTAAAAAATTTCATTGATTTCTACTTTTATGTTGGTTATTTCCTCCTACCAATTTTGGGTTTAACTTACTGATCTTTACACATTTCTTAAGGTATAAATGTGGTCATTGCTTTCAGACTTCCTCTCAAATGCAAGCATTTAAAGATATAAAATCCTTGGGGTGCCTGGGTGGTGCAGTTGGTTGAGCATCTGACTCTTGGTTTCGGCTGGAGTTATGATCTCAGGGTTGTGGGATCAAGCCCCACCTTGGGCTCCGCACTCAGGCTCCACACTGAGTGTGGAGTCTGCTTGCGTTTCTCTCTCCCTCTCCTTCTTCCCCTCCCCACCACTCCCCCCATGCTCTCTCAAATAAATAAATCTTTTAAAAAATAAAGATAAGGATATAAAATCACATTTGAGTACTTACTGCTTTAGTTGCTCATGCTAACTTTGATGTGTTCTATACCCATTACCTGAAGTTCAATACACTTTCTATTTTGTGTATGTGATTTCTTCTTTGAACAAGTTTATTTCTGAGTGTGCTATTTTATTTTAAATATTCATGTCTCTTCTAGACACATAATTTCCACTTAATTCATTTGTAGTGAGAATAAATATTTTATGATTTCAACCTTTAAACTATATTAAGACTTAATTTTGGCCCAGCATATGATAAAGATTCTATCATGGTAAACATCCCATATGTACTTGAAAAAAATATGTTTTCTGAAGTTAAGTGTAGTATCCTATAAATGTCAATTAGACAAGTTGATACAGTTGTTCTTATATACAGTTGGTTTTTTAATTTTTGAGACTATCCCTGATGATTATTCTAATCTCTCTTTAGTTTTGCCAGTTCTGCTTCATGTATTTTGAACACATTACTATGCATATAGGCATTAATGACTGTTAGGTTGATAAATTGACTCTTTTAGCATTATGAAATATTGTTCCTTAATTCCAATCATTCTCTTTGATCTATTTTGATATAAATATGGTTACACCAACTTTCCATATTTATTGTTTGCATGTCACATCTTTTTAAAATAATCTTTTACTTGCAATTTTGGTTCATATTTAAAATATGTCTTGGAGATAGCATACACTTGTGTGTTGCTTTTTACACTATAAATACCTCAGATATTACTTAAAGTGTTGGTCCATCTACATTCAATATAATTATTGCTTTGGTTTGGTTAAGTCTATTCTTTTGAAATATATATTTTTATAATTTTTTTATTTTTATGTTAATCACCATACATTACATCATTAGTTTTTGATGTAGTGTTCCATGATTCATTGTTTCTGAATAACACCCAGTGCTCCACGCAGAATGTGCCCTCTTTAATACTCGTCACTAGGCTAACCCATTCCCCCACCACCCTCCCCTCTAGAAACCTCAGTTTGTTTTTCAGAGTCCATCGTCTCTAATGGTTCGTCTCCCCCCTCCGACTTACTCCCTTTCATTCTTCCCCTCCTGCTTTCTTCTTCTTTTTTTTTTTCTTAACATATATTGCATTATTTGTTGCAGAAGTACAGATCTGTGATTCATCAGTCTTGTACAATTCACAGCACTCACCATAGCACATACCCTCCCCAATGTCTATCATCCAGCCACCCCATCTCTCCCACCACCCCCACCACTCCAGCAACCCTCAGTTTGTTTCCTGAGATTAAGAATTCCTCATATCAGTGAGGTCATATGATACATGTCTTACTCTGATTGACTTATTTCACTCAGGATAACACCCTCCAGTTCCATCCACGTAGTTACAAATGGCAAGATCTCATTCCTTTTGATGGCTGTATAATATTCCATTTCTATATATACCACCTCTTCTTTATCCATTCATCTGTTGATGGACGTTTTGGCTCTTTCCACAGTTTGGCTATTGTGGACATTGCTGCTATAAACATTGGGGTGCACATAACCCTTTGGATCCCTACATTTGTATCTTTGGGGTAAATACCCAGTAATGCAATTGCTGGATCGTATGGTAGCTCTATTTTCAACTATTTGAGGAACCTCCATACTGTTTTCCAGAGTGGTTGCACCAGCTTGCATTCCCACCAACAGTGTAGGAGGGTTCCCCTTTCTCCACATCCCCGTCAACATCTGTCGTTTCCTACTTGTTAATTTTAGCCATTCTGACTGGTGTGAGGTGGTATCTCATGGAGGTTTTGATTTGGATCTCCCTGATGCCGAGCGATGTTGAGCACATTTTCATGTGTCTGTAGGCCATTTGGATGTCGTCTTTGGAAAAATGTTCATGTCTTCTGCGCATTTCTTGATTGGATTATTTGTTCTTTGGGTGTTGAGTTTGGATACTAGCCCTTTATCTGATATGTCATTTGCAAATATTTTCTCCCATTCTGTCGGTTGTCTTTTGGTTTTGTGGACTGTTTCTTTTGCTGTGCAAAAGCTTTTTATCTTGATGAAGTCCCAATAATTCATTTTTGCCCTTGCTTCCCTTGCCTTTGACGATGTTTCTAGGAAGAAGTTGCTACAGCTGAGGTCGAAGAGGTTGCTGCCTGTGTTCTCCTTTAGGATTTTGATGGACTCCTGTCTCAAGTTTAGGTCTTTCAACCATTTGGGGTCTATTTTTGTGTGTGGTGTAAGGAAATGGTCCAGTTTCATTCTTCTGCATGTGGCTGTCCAATTTTCCCAACACCATTTGTTGAAGAGACTGTCTTTTTGCCATTGGACATTCTTTCCTGCTTTGTCAAAGATGAGTTGACCATAGAGTTGAGGGTCCATTTCGGGGCTCTCTATACTGTTCCATTGATCTATGTGTCTGTTTTTGTGCCAGTACCATACTGTCTTGATGATGACAGCTTTGTAATAGAGCTGGATGTCCGGAATTGTGATCCTGCAAGCTTTGCTTTTCTTTTTCAATATTCCTCTGGCTATTCGGGGTCTCTTCTAGCTCCATACAAATTTTAGGATTATTTGTTCCATTTCTTTGAAAAAAGTGGATGGTATTTTGATGTGGATTGCATTGAATGTGTAGATTGCTTTAGGTAGCATTGACATCTTCTCAATGTTTGTTCTTCCAATCCATGAGCATGGAACGTATTTCCACTTCTTTGTGCCTTCTTCCATTTCTTTATGAGTATTTTATAGTTTTCTAAGTACATCCTTTGCCTCTTTGGTTAAATTTATTCCTAGGTATCTTATGGTTTTGGGTGCAATTGTAAATGGGATCGGCTCCTTAATTTGTCTCTCTTCTGTCTTGTTGTTGGTGTATAGGACCGCCACTGATTTCTGCGCATTGATTTTATATCCTTCTTCTTTACTGAATTCCTGTATGAGTTCCAGCAGTTTTGGGGTGGAGTTTTGGGTTTTCCACATACAGTATCATATCATCTGCAAAGAGTGAGAGTTTGACTTCTTTTTTGGCGATTTGGATGCCTTTGATTTCTTTTTGTTGTCTGATTGCTGTGGCTAGGACTCCTAATACTATGTTGAATAGCAGTGGTGAGAGTGGACATCCCTGCCACATCCCTGACCTTAGGGGAAAAGCTCTCAGCCTTTCCCCATTGAGAATATTTGCTGTAGGTTTTTCATAGATGGCTTTTATGATATTGAGGTATGTACCCTCTATCCCTATACTCTGAAGAGTTTTGATCAAGAAAGGATGCTGTACTTTGTCAAATGCTTTTTCTGCATCTATTGAGAGGATCATATGATTCTTGTTCTTTCTTTTGTTAATGTATTGTATCACGTTCTTTGATTTGCGGATGTTGAACCAACCTTGCAGCCCAGGGATAAATCCCACTTGGTCATGGTGAATAATCCTTTGAATGTACTGTTGGATCCTATTAGCTAGTATTTTGGTGAGAATTTTTGCATGCATGTTCATCAAGGATATTGGTCTGTAATTCTCCTTTTTGATGGGGTCTTTGGTTTTGGGATCAAGGTAATGCTGGCCTCATAAAATGAGTTTGGAAGTTTTCCTTCCATTTCTATTTTCTGGAACAGTTTCAGGAGAATAGGTATTAATTCTTCTTTAAATGTTTGATAGACTTCCCCTGGGAAGGCCCTGGGCTTTTGTTTGTTGGGAGATTTTTGATGACTGCTTCAATTTCCTTGGTGGTTATAGGCCTGTTAGGTTTTCTATTTCTTCCTGGTTCACTTTTGGTAGTTGATACATCTCTAGGAATGCACCCATTTCTTCCAGGTTATCTAATTTGCTGGCATAGAGTTGCTCATAATATGTTCTTATCATTGTTTGTATTTTTTGGTGTTGGTTGTGATCTCTCCTCTTTCATTCATAATTTTGTTGATTTGAGTCATTTCTCTTTTCTTTTTGATAAGTGTGGCCAGGGGTTTATCAATCTTGTTAATTCTTTCAAAGAACCAGCTCCTAGTTTCGTTGATCTGTTCTACTGTTCTTTTGCTTTCTAGTTCATTGATTTCTGCTCTGATCTTTATTATTTCTTTTCTCCTGCTGGGTTTAGGCTTTATTTGCTGTTTTTTTCTCCAGCTCCCTTAGGTGTAGGGTTAGGTTGTGTATTTGAGACCTTTATTGTTTCTTGAGAAAGGCTTGTATTGCTATATACTTTCCTCTCAGAACTGCCTTTGCTGTATCCCAGAGATTTTGAACAGTTGTGTTTTCATTTTCATTGGTTTCCATGAATTTTTTTAATTCTTCTTTAATTTCCTGGTTGACCCATTCATTCTTTAGTAGGATGCTCTTTAGCCTCCATGTATTTGAGTTCTTTCTGACTTTCCTCTTGTGATTGAGTTCTAGTTTCAAAACAGTGTGGTCTGAAAATATGCATGGAATAATCCCATTCTTTTGGTACCGGTGGAGACCTGATTTGTGACTTAGGAGGTGATCAATTCTGGGGAATGTTCCATGGCACTAGAGAAGAATGTGTGTTCCGTTACTTTGGGATGGAATGTTCTGAATATGTCTGTGAAGTCCATTTGGTCCAGTGTGTCATTTAAAGTCTTTATTTCCTTGTTGATCTTTTGCTTAGATGATCTGTCCATTTCAGTCAGGGCGGTGTTAAATTCCCCCAGTATTATTGTACTGTTGTCAATGTGTTTCTTTGCTTTTGTTATTAATTGCCTTATATAATTGGCTGCTCCCACGTTAGGGGCATAGATATTTACAATTGTTAGATCTTCTTGTTGGATAGACCTTTTAAGTAGGATATAGTGTCCTTCTTCATCTCTTATTACAGTCTTTGTTTTAAAATCTAATTTGTCTGATATAAGGATTGCCACCCCAGCTTTCTTTTGGTGACCATTAGCATGGTAAATGGTTTTCCACCCCCTCACTTTCAATCTGGGGGTGTCTTTGGGTCTAAAATGAGTCTCTTGCAGACAGCATATTGATGGGTCTTGTTTCTAATCCAATCTGAGAGCCTGTGTCTTTTGATTGGGGCATTTAGCCCATTTACATTCAGGGTAACTATTGAAAGGTATGAATTTAGTGCCATTGTATTGCCTGTAAGGTGACTGTTACTGGATATTGTCTGTGTTCCTTTCTGATCTATGCTGCTTTTAGGCTCTCTCTTTGCTTAGAGGACCCCTTTCAATATTTCTTGGAGGGCTGGTTTCATGTTTGCAAATTCCTTTAGTTTTTGTTTGTCCTGGAAGCTTCTTATCTCTCCTTCTATTTTCAATGACAGCCTAGCTGGATATAGTATTCTTGGCTGCATATTTTTCTCGTTTATTGCTCTGAAGATATCACGCCAGTCCTTTCTGGCCCGCCAGGTCTCTGTGGATAAGTCTGTTGCCAATCTAATGTTTCTACCATTGTAGGTTACATATCTCTTCTCCCGAGCTGCTTTCAGGATTTTCTCTTTGTCTCTGAGACTTCAAAGTTTACTATTAGATGTCAGGGTGTTGACCTATTTTTTTGAATTTGAGAGGGGTTCTCTGTGCCTCCTGGATTTTGATGCCTGTTTCCTTCCCCACATTAGGGAAGTTCTCTGCTATAATTTGCACCAATATACCTTCTGCCCATCTCTCTCTTTCTTCTTCTTCTGGGATCCCAATTATTCTAATGTTGTTTCATCTTATTGTATTGCTTATCTCTCGAATTCTGCCCTCATGATCCAGTAGTTGTTTATCTCTCTTTTTCTCAGTTTCTTTATTTTCCATCATTTGGTCTTCTATATCGCTGATTCTCTCTTCTGCCTCATTTATCCTAGCAGTTAGTGCCCCCATTTTTGATTGCACCTCATTAATAGCCTTTTTGATTTCGACTTGGTTAGATCTTAGTTCTTTTATTTCTCCAGAAAGTGTTTCTCTAAATACTTCCACATTTTTTCAAGCCCAGCTAGTATCTTTAAAGTCATGATTCTGAACTCTAGGTCCGACATCATACTAATGTCCATATGGAGCGTGTCCCTGGCAGACGGTATTACCTCTTGTTCTTTTTGCTGAGGTGATTTTTTTCGTCTTGTCATTTTCTCCAGAAGAGAATAGATGAATGAGAGAACAGAATGCTCACAGGTAACAACATCTCCAGCAAATATACTGTATAGAAATCAGAAAAGACCTGAAACCAGGGGACAAGAAAGGGAAAGAAAGAAGAAAGAGAAAAATAAAAAGGAAAAAGAAAAAGATAAAAACAAACAGAAACAGAACAAAACAAAAAAAAAAACAGAATATGATCAAATATGATCAGGCTAGTGCATAGATCAGTGCCACACACTAGAGTTTGGGCATATTTTGGTCTGTTAGAAGAAAGTGCCTGCTAAAATTTTAAAGGAAGAAAGACTTATATATGTACAAAATAAGGGTTAATACAATGAAGGGATGGAAGATGACTGTAAAGATGAAAATTATAAAAGATTTTATAAAAGGAATTAATAAGATAAGAAGTTGTTTTTAAAAAGAAAGAGGAAGATTTTTAAAAAAAAGAAAAAAGAAAAAAAAGGAAGAGAATGTGATCAGGCAGGAGACTAGAACAAAGCCATACACTAGTGATTTAGGGTATATTTTGATCTGTTAGAAGAAACTGTATCTCAAAATTTTAAAGAGAGAACAAATTATATATATATGCCAAAAATAAGGGTAACTACTATGAAAGGATAAAGTATGACTCTGAAAATGAAAAATAAAAAATGTTTTTTTTAAAAGAGATTGATAAGATGTTGGTTGAAAAAGGAAAAAAGAAAAATTCAAAAAAAAAACAGTTAAAAAAATTAACTTTGAAAAACTAATGAATTATGGTAAAAAAGCCATGAATTCTATGTGCAGTATTCCCCTAGCGCTGGAGTTCTCCTGTTCTCCCTCATCGGTAAACTTGGTCTTGGCTTGCTGGCTGTTCGTGCTGATCTTCTGGGGGAGGGGCCTGTTGCCTTGGTTCCCAACTGTCTTTGCCGGAGGCGGAATTGCCCCGCCCTTGTGAATCCGGGCTAAGCAAGCTGCTCGGGTTTGCTCTCAGGAGCTTTTGTTCCCTGCAAGCTCTCGGTACAGCTTTGGAGGACCAGGGTGAAAATGGTGGCCTCCCAATCTCTGCCCGGAGGAGCTGAGAACCCGGGGCCCGCTCCTCAGTGCGCCCCCAGAGAAAAGCAGTCACTCCTGACTCCCCGGTCCCCGGCCGCACTCCGTGCTCACCCGGCCTGTGACCGAGCATTTCTATCTCTGGCACCCAACCCCGTGTGGAGTCTCCAAACTGAGCAGATCCCCGAGGTGCGCTTCCGCACTGCTCCTCCCAGGGGAGGAAGGGGAGTCTCCCTGGATCTGCCGCTTGTTGGGTCCCTGCTGGAGGAGCAGGGGCCCGACTGGGCCGCGGATCACGGTTTATGGCAACCCCGAGCTGAGAGTCCGCGCCTCGGCTCCGTCTCTGCAGCCGGCTTCCCCGCTCCGATACTTGGGAGCTCTGCTGCCCTCACGCACCCCTGGTCTTTCTGTGACCCCGAGGGTCCTGAGACCACACTGTCCCGCGAGGTTCCACCCCCCACTTAGCCACTGGAGTGACGTCCCTCAGCGGAGCCGACTTCTAAAAGGTCCGATTTTGTGCTCCGCGGCTCTAGCACTTGCCAGAAGCGGCCGACGGAGGCCCCTCCCCCGCCGTCTATCCTCCCGAATATCGCCTCGGATTCACTTCTCCGCACGTCCTACCTTCCAGAAAGTGGTCGCTTTTCTGTTCAGAGTGTTGTTACTATTCTTATCTTCGATCTCCTGTTGAGTTCGTAGGTGTTCAGAATGGTTTGATCCCTATTCAGCTGAATTCCTGAGACCAGACAAAATCCAGGTCTCCTACTCCTCCGCCATCTTGCCCCCAATAAGCTGAAATATATTTTCTAGTTAATCAATCTATTGTTTGTACCTCTATTCCTACTTTCCTGCCTTTTTTTTTGTTAACCAAAATTTTATATACTATTGCATTTTAATTTCTCTTTAATTATGCTATTTTGCATTTATTAAGTGTTTGCTCTAGGAATTGCAATATGCATCATTAACTTATGACTGTCTATTATGGTTACTACTGTACTACTTCCTATAAAGTGTAAAATCTTATATCAGTAAAATTCTATTTACTTCTCTTGTGTTTTGTACAATTATGGGTAATAAAACTCACATTACAATGTTATTGCTTTTTTATTTAAGTAGTGAGTTGAGGCATGCCTGGCTGGCTCAGTTGGCAGAGCAAGTGACTCTTGATCTTGGAGTTGTAAGTTCCTGCCCATATTGGGTGTAGAGATGATTTAAAAATAAAATTTAAAAAAATAGTGAGCTGAATTTTTAAAAAATAAAATTAAGAAAAAGATAATTATTAATAATAACTTTGTGGAGCTCTTCTTACTTTCCAAGTTTCCATCTCATTTCCTTGTAGAACTTCCTTTTGGTATTTCTTATAGTGTAGGTCTCCTGGAAACACATATGTACAGCTATTATTTACCTTTATTTCATCTTCATTTTTAAGAACATTTTTGGTGGATACAGAATTCTGGCTTGACAGGATACCAGGTTCCCAATATGATCATTCCTTATGAATATACTGTTATGTTTTAGAAGAAACTCAAAGGAGTTGATTTAATGTCCTCATCTGTCATTTCCAATGTCTAGGCCACCTTGGACTTTGTTTCTATTGACTATCTTTTTTCTTCTTAATTATGAGCTACATTTTTTTTCTACTTTTTCATGTGTCTACTCATTTTTTAATTATGTCAGAGATTATAGATGATACATTATAGGGAGTGCTTTAAAGAATATTAAGTTTTGTTCTGGCTGGCAGTTATTAATAGGGTATTGTTCTGTCCCTGGTTTTATTGGTTTTATTCTTTGTTTAGGTATATTATTTCACCTAAGTTATAAACTTAGTCCAGAGCCCAGCTCTTACTCTAAACTGTGATCCTTAATCTTAGGTTTTGGTTTTTCTGGGATCACAACTGAATGGCCAAGGTACCTGGCAAAGTGTCTCCACTCTGGTTGGTCCAAAACACCAACATCACTCAGCATATATCTGGCATCTCTGTTCAGATTTCATCCCCATAACAGGTAATATCTCTTAGGTTTTGTGGAGTTTCTTCTATGATATACAGCCAAGTTCTTGGCCAAAGGATCCTGGCTCGCTCATTCACAAAATAAAAGCAAGCAGACCACCACCCTCTGCTTGCTTTTTTCTTTCCATTCTGCAATCAGTCCTATACCGCCTGTTATCTAACAACTAAAAACAGTTGTCTGATAATTTTATAGTTGTTTATGGTGGCAGTTACTCCTTCATGGCTTGAAGAGGATAGCTTTTTTACTCATAACATTTAAAAATAATATCTAGTATTCCATAATTTAAAGTTAAGCATTGTATCTTCCTTCCTCCAACACAAGGAACTTAGAACACTTTAAATGTGATTGCAGCCATTTGAGTATCATATGCTATTATCACTAGAAGTTTCATTTCTTCCTTGCTTTTTGCCATGAATATATGCATCATTATTGTTTAGTTATTGTTTTGTTGTTGTTTGTTTGTTGTTATTTTTAATGTTATTGTTTTAATCAGTAGATATTAGTCTATATTTCTCCCATGTTTCCCATGTATTTTAACCATGTCATTTCTTTTTACATCTCAGGCTCTGATTACTTTACTTTTTCAGAAACACTTCCCTGTGATGTTACCACACTTAAGATCCAATGATTTTAAAATCATTCAAGCTTTTGTTTTCTAAATGTGCTTTATTTTGGCTCCACTTTAGGATAAACATTTTGTTGATGGAACACAAAATAAAGAACAACCCAAATCTTAAAAGTACCACTCAATGAATTCATAAAATTAAAACACCTTGTAATCAGTGCCTAGATGAAGACACAACATATTAGCCACAAAAGCAGGAAAGTTCTTTTCAGTTACTAGCTCTCCTGCCAAAGTAATGATTAGTCTGACTTCTACTACTAGAGGGTGGGTCTGAATGTTTTTGTATTCATATCAATTGATTCTTACAGCATATAGTCTTTTCGGTCTGGTTTCTTTCACTCAACATTGTATTTGAGATCCATCCGTGTTGTTGGGTGTAGTTTTTGTTTCTTCATCTTAATTGTCAGATAGCATCTGATTATAGTAATATACCCCAGTATCTACTATTTTTTTAAAAGATTTTATTTATTTATTTGACAAGAGAGGGAGAGAGAGCACAAGCAGGGGGAGCAGCAGACAGAGGGAGAGGCAGGCTCACCGAGCAGGGAGCCCAATGCAGGGCTCCATCCCAGGACCCTGGGATCATGACCTGAGTTGAAGGCAGACGCTTAACGACTGAGCCACCCATGCACCCCACCCCAGTATCTACTATTGATGGAAACCAGTTGTTTCTAGTGTAAAGCTATAATGAATAATGCTGCAATGAATATGGGTGAACATGTCTTTTAGGGAACATGTGTACATATTTCCATTGGATACTGTGATATAGTGCATAAATTTACATGTTTACATGACTGGGCCATGGGTACCTAGAGTTTTGACACATATTGAACATTATTCTGGGTGTTTCTATGAGGGTGTTTTTGTTTGTTTTTAATTTTTTATTTAAATTCTAGTTAGTTAACATATAATGCAATATTGATTTTAAGAGTAAAATCTAGTGATTCATCACTTACATACAATACCTAGTGCTCATCAAAAAAAGTGCCCTCCCTAATACCCACGACCCATTCAACCCATACCCCAGCAACATCCCTCCATCTACCCTTAGTTTTTTCTCTATAGTTAAGAGTCTCTTACGGTATGCTTCTCTCTTTTTTTCCCCCTTTCCATATGTTCACCTGTTTTGTTTCTTAAATTCCACATATGAGTGAAATTATATGGTATTTGTCTTTCTCTGACTCACTTATTTCACCTAGCATAATATTCTCTAGCTCCATCCATGCCATTGCAAACAGATTTCATTCTTTTTTTATGACTGCATAATATTCCATTACCACTTCTTTATCCATTCATCTGTTGATGGACATTTGGCTCTTTCTATAGTTTGACTTTCTATAATGCTGCTGTAAATGTCAGGGTCCGTGTACCCATTTGAATCAGTATTTTTGTATTGTTTGGGTAAATACCTAGTAGTGCAATTCCTGGATTGTAGGGTAGTTCTATTTTTAACTTTTTAAGGAAACTCCACACTGTTTTCTAGAGAGGCTGCACCAGTTTGCCTTCCCACCAACAGTATAAGAGGGTTCCCCTTTCTCCACATCCTCACCAACAACTGTTGTTTCCTGTGTTGTTAATTTTAGCCATTCTAAAAGGTGTGAAGTGATATCTCATCATGGCTTTGATTTGCATTTCCCTGATGGTGCATGATGTTAAGCATCTTTTCATGTGTTTGTTGGCCATCTGGGTGTCTTCTTTGGAAAAATGTCTATTCATACCTTCTGCCCATTTCTTACCTGGATTATTTGGTTTTGGGTGTTGAGTTTGATAAGTTCTTTATAGATTTTGGATACTAACCCCTTATCAGATATATCATTTGAAAATATCTCCTCCCATTCTGTAGGCTGCCTTTTGGTTTTGTTACCTTTTTGTTTTGTTACCTTTGCTGTGCAGAAGTTTTTATCTTAATGAAGTCCCAATAGTTCATTTTTGGTTTTGTTTCCCTTGCATTAGGAGACATATCTGGTAAGAAGTTGCTACAGCTGATGCCAAAGGGGTTACTGCCTGTGTTCTCCTCTAGGACTTTATTGGTTTCCTGGTCTTTCATCCATTTTGAATTTATTTTTGTGTACGCTGTAAGAAAGTGGTCTTGTTTCATTCTTTTACATGTGGCTGCCCAATTTTCCCAAAACCATTTGTTGAAGAGACTGTCTTTTTTCCATTGGATATTTTTTCCTGCTTTGTGGAAGACTGGTTAACCGTAGAGTTGTGGGTCCAATTCTGGGTTCTTTATTCTATTCCATTGATCAGTGTGTCTGTTTTTGTATCAATACCATACTGTCAATGATTACAGCTTTGTAATACAGCTTGAATTCTGGAATTGTGATGCCTCCAGCTTTGGTTATCTTTCTCACGATTGCTTTGGCTATTTGGGGTCTTTTATGGTTACATACAAGTTTTAGGTTTGTTTGTTCTAGCTCTGTGAAAAATGCTGGTAGTATTTTGATAGGGATTGCATTAAATGGGTAGATTGCTTTGGGTAGTAGAGACATTTTAACAATATTTTTTCTTCCAACCCATGAGCATAGACTGTTTTTCTGTTTCTTTGTATTGTCTTCAATTTATTTCTTAAGTGTTTGATAGTTTTCAGAGTACAGATCTTTTACCTCTTTGGTTAGGTTTATTCTAGTTATCTTACGGTTTTGGATGTAATTATATATGAGATCGATTCCTTAATTTCTCTTTCTGCTTCTTCATTATTGGTGTATAGAAATGCAACAGATTTCTGTATATTGATTTTATATCCTATGACTTTGCTGAATTTGTGTATCAGTTCTAGTAATTTTTTAGTGAAGTCTTTCAGGTTTTCTACATAGAGTATCATGTCTGAGAATAGTGAAAAGCATCCAAATCAGCAAGAAGTCAAACTTTCACTATGAGGGTGTTTTTGAACAAGATTGACATTTAAATCAGTAAACTGAGTGAAGCAGATTGTCCTCCACAGTGTTAACAGAACAAAAAGACTGACCCTCCCCCAAGTAAGAGAGAATTCCTCCTGCCTGTGTGCCTTCAAACTGAGACACTGGCTTTTCCTATCTTTGAATTTGAACTACACCATTGGCTTTCCTGAATCTTCAGCTTCTTGGCTTACCCTACAGTTCTTGGAACTTGTTGGTCTCCATAATTATGTGAGTCAATATCCTATAATCAATATACATATACATATACTTATACGTTTCTCTGGAGATCTCTGCTATTATTAGAACTTGCAAATATTCAGGTTTAGAAGATACAGTCAATTTCCCAAAGCACTTGCTCTAATTACACTCCTACCACAGTGTATGAGTGATCTATTTGCTTTGCATACTTATCCACTTGTCTTTGATTTAATTTCAGACATTCTGGCTTATGGATAATTTTATTTTATTGTGGCTTTTAATTTGCATTTCCTTGAAGACTAAGGAAGTTGAGTGGCTTTTCATATGTTTATTGATATTTTGAATATTCTCTTTTATGAAGTGACTTTTCAAGAATTTTGCCATTTTTCTATTAGGTTGTATGTCTTTTTCTTAGTTGTTTGTAGGAATTCATTATTTGTTCAGGTATAAGTTCTTTATCAAACACATATATTGCAAACTTTTTTTAACTCTATGTTTTCATTTTTACTTTTTTAATGTTATCTTTTGAGGAACAGATGTTCTTACTCTTAGCATAGTCTAATTTCTCAACATTTCTAATCACAATTTGCAGTTTTTGTATCATGCTTTAGATTTCTTTGCCCATCCCCAAATCATGAAGGTATCATCCTATGTTTTTTTCTAAGAGTATTATAATTTTACCTTTCACATCAAGACTTTTGCCTATCTGGAATTAACCTTTGTGTATGCTATGAAGTATGGTAGGAATAGAAATTTATTATTTTATATGGATATCCAGTTTACCCAATATTATTCAATGAAAGGGTAATCTTTTCCTCCCTCTATTGCCACATCATCTTTGTTGCTCAGATGACAATACCTATGTGGGTCTGATGTTCTTAAAGCAACATCAGACTCTCTTAACTACTGTAGCATTATAATAAGTCTTTATATACCTGGTAATGTGAATTCTCTACTCTTTTTTCTATTTCTTCAAGATCACTTTGGGTATTAACCCTTTTTATCTTAGTATAATTATTATTCATAATTTTGGGGGATTCTATAGAATTCTTAGATCAATTTGGGAAGAATTGATGTCTTTGCCATATTAAGTTTTCTAATCTTTGAACATTGTATTTCTTTTTATTTAGATCTCTAATTTCTCTCAATAATATTTTGTCATTTTTAAGGGCGCTAGGTGGCACAGTTGGTTAAGAATCTGACTCTTGGTTTTGGCTCAGGTCATGATCTCAGGGTCATGAGATCTAGCTGCACATTACGCTCCATGCTCAGCAAAGAATTTGCTTGAGGTTCTCTGCCTCTGGCCCTCCCCCTAGTTGCACTCTCTCTCTCAAATAAATAAATAAACAAATAAAATCTTAAAAAATATATTTTGTGATTTTCAGTGTAGATATTTTGAGGAAAAAAAATTTAATAAGAATTATTCACAGACATTTTATTTTTTAATGATGTTAAATGATATTTAAAAATTTTTCATTTTATAATTGCTGCATGTATAGAAATATATTTGATATTTGCATATTGGTCTTATACCCGGTGAAATTCTAAACTTATTATTAATTCTAAGAGTTTTTCTGTAGATTTTTCTAAATGTTCAGTCAAAGCCACTGTCAACTTTTTTTTCCAATTCTTATTCTTTAATTTCTTTTTTCTTAAGTTTTATTTATTTACTTCAGAGAGAAAGAGAGCAAGAGCGAGTGGGGGAAGGGGCAGAGGGAGAGAATTTTCAAGCAGACTCTTCATTGAGTGTAGAGCCTGACATGCGGCTCAATCTCATGACCCATGAGACCATGACCTAAGCCCAAACCAAGAGTTGGACACTTAACTGGCTGAGCCACCCAGGCATCCCAATTTTTTTAAAGATTTATTTATTGTTTCTTTTTCTTGACTTATTTCACTAGCTAGGACCATCAAGTTCAATATTTAATAGAAGTAATATCATACTGTTTTGTTTCACTACTGATCTCAGGCAGAGAAGATATTCAATAATTCACCTGGGTCTTCCATAACAAAACACCAAAACTTGAGTAGTTTTAAGCAAGGAATTTATTTTTTTATTATTATTATACATTAATCACCATACATTACATCATTAGTTTTTGATGTAGTGTTCCATGATTCATTGTTTGTGTATAACACCCAATGCTCCATGCAGAACGTGCCCTCTTTAATATGCATCACCAGGCTAACCCATCCCCCCACCCTCTCCCCTCTAGAACCCTCAGTTTGTTTCTCAGAGTCCATAGTCTCTCATGGTTGGTCCCCTCCAATTTCCCCCCCTTCATTCTTCCCCTCCTGCTATCTTCTTCTTCTTCTTCTTCTTCTTCTTCTTCTTCTTCTTCTTCTTCTTCTTCTTCTTCTTCTTCTTCTTCTTTTAACATATAATGTATAATTTGTTTCAGAGGTACAGGTCTGTGATTCAACAGTTTTACACAATTCACAGCACTCACCATAGCACATACCCTCCCCAATGTCTATCACCCAGCCACCCCATCCCTCCCACCCCCCACCACTCCAGCAACCCTCAGTTTGTTTCCTGAGATTAAGAATTCCTCATATCGGTTAGGTCATATGATACATGTCTTTCTTTGACTGACTTATTTCGCTCAGCATAATATCCTCCAGTTCCATCCACGCTGTTGCAAATGGCAAGATTTCATTCCTTTTGATGGCTGCATAATATTCCAGTGTGTGTGTGTGTGTGTGTGTGTGTGTGTGTGTGTGTGTGTGTGTACCCCATCTTCTTTATCCATTCATCCGTCGATGGACATCTTGGCTCTTTCCACAGTAAGCACCGGAATTTATTGTCTTACAGTTCTGGAAGCTACGAGTTTGAAATGCCGTGGCATTTGATTATACCTTAGTCTTTATATTCTGGCAACTCAGATGGTCCTGTTTGGCTATGTGATTAACCTATTGTTTAATGCAGATGCAGCCAATAAATTGCATTTATATTAAATTTTGTAGACAATCCAAGTATGTCATGCTGTAAGTGCTCCTAGAGGGTAATCAGTATTGAGCAACCCCTGCTGAATCCTTATTTATCTTACAGCTGGTACATTTTATCATAGCAGCTATTCTTTGCTAGGAGTTTTGAGTAGGGATTAAAACTTCCTCAGAGGTAGGAGATGCACTGTTGGCCTGCTCCTACCTACATTCTAGTCCTGAAAAATAACCCACTCAATCTTAGTTATTATTATGTATTAAAATATTGTTGGATTTGTATTGTGAATATTTTCTTTAGAACTGTGCATCTGTGATTATCAATGGAACATCCCTGGGATTTTCTTGTTTTAGTAATAAGCTTGTACAGCTTGGGTTATCTCGGTTATGCTGACATAAAATGAGTTGGAAATTATTCCTAATTTCCTATACTGTAAAGCAGTTTGTGTAAGTTTTGTGTTATTTCCTCTCGAAATCATTAGAAAAATTAACTGGTGAACCATCCAATTTGGTGTTATCTTTCTCAGGAAGTTGCATTTTGTCATTTGTTATAGAATCATAAAATACAAACAGAAAATGTCACCAGTTTGTGAAACTTGCACTGAGATCAAGAAAAAGAGTATTGCCAGCACTCCATTCTTTTCCTCCATTCCAGTTTTTATCTTTCAAAGAGTAGTATTATCTTGATTTCTAATATCATAGATAGTTTTATCTACTCCTGAATTGCACAATGCATTCTCTCTTGTCTGACCATTTTTGATCAAATTTACATTTGTAATATTTAACCATATTTTATTGCATGAAACTGTAGTTCATTGATTCTCTTCAGTATATAGTATGATGTCATATAAATAGATCACAAGCCTTTCTGCCATTGATGGGCATCTAAGTGTTTTCCAGTTTGGAGCAATTAGAAATAGTGCTGCTGTGACCATTTCTTATAACTCCTCTTTTAGTGAATGGGTGTGTCTCTTCAATATGGTTACTCCATGTTCTTATGAACACTTGATTTCTTTCCCTTTTATTATAAGCATTTTAGATGGTATTAATGGTGTTAGTTATCATTTGCCTCATTAATTTATGAAGCTCGGGACTTCTTCATATATTTATTCACAATTTAAATATCCTCTTTTGTGAGGGGCTTATTCAGAGCTTTTTAACCTATGTTTTTATTGAATTGACTTTCTTTTTCCTATTCATTTTTAGGAATTCTATCGTCTACATACGAGTCTTTTGTCATAAAAGTGTGCTACAATTATCTTGTTCCACCTTGTGCCTTCCTTTTCACTCTTGGAAGACATATTTTGACACATAAATTTTACTAATCTTAATATAGTACAACTTATATGGTTTTTACTTATGGTTGACATTTTTTCTGTCTTGCTCCAGAAATATTTTCCTGCTCTAAAGTCAGAAAGATATTTCCCTATGTCTCTTCTAAAATGTTTACTATTTTATCTTTCACATTTAGAGCTGTAATTCGTCTATAATTAATGTTTGTCTATGCTCTGAGGTAAGGTAGGGTTCAAAATTATTTTTTGTGTGTGTGGATATGCAGTTGTCTTAGCACAATTTATGGAAAAGGCCATCTTTCTCCTTTGAATTACAATTTCACTTTTGTTCCACATCATAGGACAGCACATATGGTGGTGTGTTTCTATGCCTTGTATTCTGTTCTGAGGTTTTATCTGTTCTGGTATCTTCACCTTGGTTCTCCTTGGCTTTATATATAAATTTTAAAATCAACCGTATACTTTCCCCCCAAATCTACTTGTCTATTATTTTGTTCTATTTCTTGTATTTTAAATTAAGATAGAAGTTACATAAGGTAAACCACACACATCTTAAACTGAAACTGTAAGAGAAGACTCACCTGTAGTCTACTGAAATAAAGTTACTGTAATCCAGGAATCCTGTACCCAGTGAAGAAATAACTCACCTTCGGGGTAAAAAGGAGCCATTTTTTGTCATGCATTTAGTGTTGAAAGATATTTTCATTACAGAAAGAACTCTGGGTTAGAAATTCTTTCCTTTCAGTACTGTAAAAATATGGTGCCACTTCTTGGCCTCTGCTGAGAAACCTGCTGTCGTTCAAATCAATATTTCTTTACAGGGATGTGTCACTTTTCTGAGGCTCCTTTCAAGATTATTTTCTTTGTCTTTCATTCTCAGAAGTATGATTATGACGTGTCTGGACATGAATGTCTTTGAGTTTATCCTGTTTGGTATTTGTGGAACAACTTGAATCTGTAGGTTTACAGTTTTGTTTCTCTTTGTTTTTGCCAAACTAAGGAACTTTTAGCCATTATTTCTTCAAATATTTTTTAGGCATTACACCCTTTCTCCTCTCATTTTTGGACTCTGATGACATAAATTTGGGCCTGTTGTCATTGCCCCCCTGGTTCCTTAGGCTCTGTTAATTTTTTTCCTCTGTGTTGTTCAAATTAGATAATTTCTAATGATCACATTCCTTGATCCTTTTCTTTATCATTCCCTTTCTGCTGTGGAGTCATTGCTGTAGGTTTATTTCAGGTATCAGCTTCTTTCATTCTAAAAGTTTCATTTGACTCTTCTTTGTATCTTCTATTTATTTGCTGAAACTTTTTATTTTAACTTGTTTCAAGAGGGCTCGTGATTGCTCATCTGAGCATTTTTTAATACCCACCTCAGAGATTTCTCGTAGAATGAATGCCAACATCTCATCATAAATGTCTGGCGATTTTCTTAATGCAGGTTGAGGTTGTTTTGTTTGTTTGTTTGTTTGTTTTGTTTTGTTTTGTTTTTTGGTTCTTCACATCCTGAATAATTTTGGATCTTTATCTTGCATACTTCGAATATTATGAGACCCTGGGACTTAAGTCCTATGAAGAATGAAGATATTTACATTTTAGCCTTCTGTAGGTTGTGGTTCCAATACCAGTTCAGTTTTCTATGCCTTTTCAGTGTGATTCAGATCCATCCTGTATCTGTGCCACCCAGCTGTCAGTCAAGTACCTGGGCACAGGTCAACTGGTTTTCTCAACTCTTAAAGTCTTAATATGCCAATCAGAATCAGATCTACGAAGGTATAGGTTAGAGAGCATGTTTGTGTTCCCTGTGGTTCCCATTTTTGGCCTCCTGGCCAGGAACTGCCCAGTTCCATACATAAAGGCCCATGCCATGCAAGACAGAGAGAAAAGAACCCTGAGATTGACTCTGCCTTCTTGGATCTGTAGCCACAACAAATGCTAAAGGAAGCTCCCTCCTTCAGATATTTAGCTCCTGCAGTTTTCTGTTGCTACTTTTGCTGCACGGCTCCATCATCACACAACTGTCTTGGGCACTAGGGTGCAAGAACTGAGAAAATGGAGAGAAAGCATGGGGGGTTTCCCTCATTCTTCACTTCTCTTCCCTAGCCTTTCAGTTCAACTAAAGGGCTTCAGTTGGAGTTCTTTGTCTGCACCACAGTGCTCAGTTCTGGTTTTCCAGCTGCATTGTTTTCAGGCTGGGGAATGTACAAGGAAAATATGGCAAACACACTGCCAGTTCATTGGTATTTTGAACTCTGATGGTTTTCTTTGATTTGCCAGCTGATATTTAATTTTCAGAGTTGCAGATTTCTGCCTATGCATTCAGTTCAGGTTGTATAATTGGAGTTCAGTGAGATAGGAAGATTGGCCTGTGTTTACTCCATCTTCCCTGGACCTGGATCTAGAAAGTTACTTTTCACACCTACTATTTAGTTAAGGGCAGCAGTAGAATTTATATAGGCGACATTTAGTTAATTTATCAACATATTGTTTCTTCATTCACTTGCCTCCCCTCTAGGTTAAGTATTCATATGACTATTCATCTTTAATATTTATTTTAGAGAGTGTCTTTATATGGTAAGCTCTTTTTGTTATATGTCTATAAATGTCTGTTTTGCCATCAAATTTTGAATTTTTCAATGTCAAAAATATACAAATACAGAAAAATGCTTAGAGCAAATATACCTCTTTAAGAGTTATTATACGATGAATATCCTTTTAACCTTATTCATAAATCAGAAGGTGGCAGCAATCCCAGAAGCCTCATGCCCCTTCCTCAAAACAAGCACCTTCCTCCCATAGCAAGAAAACTACTGTTCTAGATTTCATGGGAATCCGTTATCACTTTTCTTTATAGTCTTATTACCTAGCCGAGTAGCCCCAACCACTATAATTTAGCTTAGCCTGATTTTAAAAATTGAATCTGTCACCCATCTGTATTTTTTTAATCTTGAACATTTTTGTTAAAAAAAATCCAATTCTGCAATTTTTCCTACAAAGTAGTGATTGGGTCTATAAACTTAATCTGATTCAGATTTTACTTTGAGAGGAAAATTACTTCAATGGTGCTGTTGATTTCATTGTCAAGGTGCATATAATTGTCTAGTTATCCCTTTTTTGTGGTTGGTAGCCATATATTCTCAGTTGGCAATGCTTAGATCTTTAATTTATACATGTTGCAAAATAATGATGTTCTAGCTTTTACCTTCTTCTTTTAAATATATCCCAACATCTGCCATTTATTTCCCAGTGGTAGTTTGCATAAGAAAGGCAGGATAGATGTTTGAGTCTTTCCATTTATTATATACCATATACCTCAGTATCCTATAAATGTAATTAATCTAATCATGTGTGTGTGTGTGTGTGTGTGTGTGTGTGTGTGTGTGTGTGTGTGTGTCCATGCAGACCTCCAACTTCAGATAACATCAGGGTCCCAGCTATGAGATCTATGAAATCCATCTCCTTACCTGTGCTGAGGACATGACTTTGACAGGCCGCTCTTTGTTCCTGAGAAACACTGAACTCCTCTGATAACCACCTTTGGCTGGAGGTCTCCCAGTGGCCTTGCTAAACCTTCCTGAATGGTAGGCTAGGCTTTTCACCCAAACTTTCCACCCTCCTCCCTTCACTGGGGATCAGACTTAACACTGCAGTTTGATAACCACTTTCTTCCACTCCCTGTTTTCTCTTACATCGTCATTTCTTCCAATAAAACCCTCACCCATTTCCTCCCACCTTGGCATCTGCTTCTTGGAGAACCTGGATGAATGCCTTATATCATTATGAGCACACAGATTTACACTTCTTCAGTGTGTTTCAACCTATTACAGTCATTATCCTTACCGATGGTCAAATTGTCTTCTCTTTGAATTAACCCTCAAGTCTTTTAACATGACTCTACTATTCCTTGATAATGGCCTTGTAGTCTGTTGTAAGATATTCTGAGCTTTTCTTCTCATCTTGTACTTTTCCTGCCCAAGACCTGAAATCAGCTATTTCAACCATTTCTCTAAGAAGCCCTGGTATTTTTAGTTGTAAATGTTATTTTGGGGCAACTCCAATAGATAAATTTAAGATATCTATCTATCTATCTATCTATCTATCTATCTATCTATCTATCATCTATCTCCATCATCTATGATAAATGTCTAATGAGTTCCAATTCAGGATTACAGACTGCTTATTTAAGTTTTTCTATCTTACATTTACAGCTCCTAAAAATTCTGGTTCTCAAAAGCACTAGGGATAATCAGATTAGAATAACACCTACATATTCATTTGCTTTATCTCACAATACAAACAAAACACATTCAGAACAGCAATACCAACACTGTCACCAAGATGATTACTGAAAAACGTTTTAAAAATTGTTTCTCAAGAGGAAATCAAGAGGGAGACAAACCATAAGAGACTCTTAATCTCAGGAAACAAACTGAAGGTTGCTGGAGTGGAGGGGGGTGAGAGGGATGGGCTGGTTGGGTGATGGACACTGGGGAGGGTATGTGCTATGGTGAGTGCTGTGAATTTTGTAAGACTGATGATTCACAGACCTGTGCCTCTGAAACAAATAATACATTATATGTTGATAAAAAAAAGATGAGGTGTAAATATGAAATTAAAAATTTGTTTCTTTGTGGTTATGTTTTTTCCATGTTCTTTTCCTCTTTTTAAAAAGTTCTACTGTGAGGCACCTGAGTGGCTCAGTCGGTTGTGTCTGCCTCTTGATTTCGGCTCAGATCATGATCTCAGGATGGTGAGATCAAGCCCCACCTCAGGCTCCATGCTCAGTGGGGAGTCTGCTTGAGATTCTCTCTCTCCCTCACTCTCTACCCCTCCCCTCAAGCTCTCTCTCTCACTTTCTAAAAATAAAAAAGTAAATCTTAAAAAAAAAAATTCTACTGAATGCACATTATCAAAGCCTATAGCTATTACAAGCTATATTCTCCCTTGTACTCATATTTAATCTTGGTTCTATAAATAATAATAATAATGCTTACCAGTGACCTTTACGCAAGTTTCTTCAGTAACATTTATTATCCAAAACATGTTCTCCAGTACATTTCTAAGAAAGGACTCATGGAAAATATTGCCTAAGTTTTTGCATATTGATGACTATTTGCTTCCTATAATTGAAAGTCAGTTTGCATGAATATAAAACCTTTAGCTCAGTTTTTAAAAATACAGGTATCTTTAAATATATGATTTTTCTTTCTTCTGACATAAGGTGCTGCTCTTGAGAAGTCTAAGAGTAGTCTAATTTTCTGTTTTATGTGACTTTTTTCTGTTCTTTTTTTCCCGGATATCCAAAGGACATTTACCTTTTTCTTCAAAGTTTAATACTTTATGTCTTGGTTTTGGTTGTTCTGGGTTGACTTTCTTAGATATGCACTGTATCTTTCATTCTGTAGTTTTAAATCTTTGTTTTTGAAATGTTTATTAAAAATACAGCTCCTAATATTTGTTTTATTCTTGTTTTGGTTTTTCTTCTTTGATCTGTATGCTGGTTTTTTTGTGGTGGTGGTAGTGATCATTTTTATATTATCCTTTTTATTCAAATCCTTTACATATCTTTTAAAAAAGTTAACTATCTTCTTCTTCTTTCATTTCTTTTTTTTTAAATTTTATTTATTTATTTGAGAGACAGAGAATGAGAGAGAAAGCATGCACAAGAAGGGGTAGGGTCAGAGGGAGAAGCAGACTCCCCGCTGAGCAGGGAGCCCAATGCGGGACTCCATCCCGGGACTCCAGGATCACGACCTGGGCCGAAGGCAGTTGCTTAACCAACTGAGCCACCCAGGTGCCCCTTCTTTCATTTTCCTTAAGACATAACCTGTTGTGATTATTTGTCTGTGTTTATTTATCAAAGGCAGTTCTTTTAAAATATTTTCCCCTCAGTTCTGTTAATTGATATTCTCTCATCTTTTGTATCCTTTTCTTAATTATTTTAAAATATCAGGATACACATTTATTTTTATACACTTGCATATTTTTAAAGTCTTTTATCAAAATGTTTTTCTGGCATGATTTTAATTTCTGTTTCCTATAAAAGTTTTGTATGACTTCAATCGTTTGCTGTTACTGAGCTTACATGAAATTTGGTTCTTCTAAACTTGCAGAATGGAGGTATGATTTAGAATGGTTTCTCATCACAGCTCTCAAATAATGTGGTGGCTTTTGATGTGTCTACTTGATAAAACCAAATTGTGTTTTCTAGAATTCTCTTCACTGTATTTTTCTGGCTAGGGCAGGGAGATTTTCCTGGGATATTGGAAAGAAGAAGTAAAACAGCAACCAATTTGTAGCTCACATGCATTGTTGCTGATTTGCTGAGCTCACCTTGTCGGCATGAAGCAGAGACAGGCTCTACTTTCCCCTGGATCCTCCTTCAACTTCTCCAACTCCTGGGCCAGGTATATGTTTAGCTCTATGGCAAAGAGGCTTTGCATGATGCCCATAGCAGCAGTTTCAAAGGCAACAAGATTCGACACAGGTTTCAGTGCATTCTTATGAGGTTCCAGTATATGCTTGTGAGTTCTGGCTAGTTCTTGCTCCCCCCACCCCCTATACATGCATCTTCCAGTCCTGATACCTGCCCTTAGAACTTCAGACTCTAGCATCAGGTACAAAGACACCAGCCTTACAAATTCTGCTTGACTGGCTCCCAGAATTTGACCTTATGCAAGTTCTCACACACACACACACACACACACACACACACACACACACACACACACACATATCCTGGTAGCTCTTCTTCTCTGAACCTTGACTGCTGATACAAGTAACCTCTTTGGTTGTTTTTGGGAAGTGCTGGAAAATGTGACATCATGCTTTCGGAAAAAGTCTGTTTTCTTCCCCCACCTATAGTCTGGACTCTCTTTTCCCTTTGCTTCTATTGTCCCTATCCAGTTCAATTTGGACTATTTTCTTAGCAGTTTCCTTTCTGTGTGGGGCTTTGTCTTGGAAGGGAGATTTGCTTATTATTATTGAGAGTTTGTAGGACCTAATCTGTGCTGTTCCTTTCAGATCTTACTGAAATCTTTGTGCCCTCCTTGCTTTAAGAGTGAGCAACCCCCTCCCCCACCCATTTCAGCTGCTTTCAAAAGCTGGCCTGCTGGAATTTCTAGAAAGTAACCATTGACAAGGTTTACCACATAATTTAGTAGGGCCTCTTGTTCAAAAACCAAAGAAAAGGCTCTTTCCTTTTCTGTGATCTCTCTCTCTCTCAACCTGTCATGGTGGTTTTTATTTGCTATTTCAGGTTGTATTTGCTTGAGCACAGGGATACTTGGAGGGTGAGTGAGGCCCTCAGTTGCACCCAGAGCCCTAGTCCGCAATTCATCTCACAGCCTGCCTGCATCCTGTGCCAGGTCCCAGCTGGGGTGGAGGATGGCTGTGGTCTTTGGGCATGGGCGGGTAGGTGGACTGCTGAGAACCCATCCCAGAGCAGCAGGGAGGCCATGGGCAGTGGGACCACACATGAGCTAAGTCTCCAAACTCCCAATGTAAGCTCCACTATCCCATTAGACAAATTCAAAAATCATTAAGACAGCAACTGCCAATCATCAATCTCCAAGCTGGAGCCCTCCTGAGTGTGAGGTCCTGTGCATCTGCACTGGTCATGTGCCCATGAAGTTGCCCTGCCTGGTGGTGATATTGAAGGTCTCAGACCCAACAAATGCCCATTGTTTCCCTCAGCTGACACCATGCCTGTCTTTTGGAAGGTAATGTCTTGCTTCATGATCTTGTGTTCTGGAGTTCTTAGGAATACTGGACTCTCTAGCTCTATTTCAGAGGTTGTTTACAGATTTTGGGTCTTGCTATCCCCACTTATGTGTGTTCACAGGGATTTGGAGAGATTCAAAATGAATACTACTAGTTACACCATCTTCTCAGAGGCCTGGAAAAAATATCTTAATTGCCTATAATTTTTTACTTTAATAGTTGTTTACATTCAGCCCTTTGCAGATATTATTCCACAGGGTTCTGGTAATTGTTTTCACAAAATCCACCACTATTTTGTATCATTTTAAGTAGTTACTTTGTCTTTTCTCTTCCAAAGATTTTATTAGATATAATCTTCACTTTCACTAGAAGACACCTTGCTGTGTATATTTTCACTTATTCTGCACAATACTCAGAGCAAATTTTAATTTGAGAGCTCCTTGCCTTAGAAAATATTCTCTACTACATCTTCTAAAATTGCTTTTCTACCATTTTTCTCCAGTCTTTTATTCTGAAACTCCAACCAGATTTATATTGGAGACTTTTATTATCTCCTCTCTTTAAAGCCTGTCCTTTCATTAACTTTTCTTCCCTCTGTGACTCCAAGGTGAGTTATGGGTAGGTAGACTGTATTCCCCAATTAGCTGACCACTGGGACAGAGGATTGACTATTAGCTTTAGAGTGGTTCATGCATGTTGTTCCCTTTCACTTTCCAAAGTGCCTCTGTTTGGATGGTAAATCCTATGATCCTCAGTTTCAAATTTTAATTCATTCATTGTCTAGATATATTTTGTCAGTTGAGGCTCTGTAAATGTCATTGTTCATTTTCTTTATTTTTCATTGTGTCCACTTGATCTTATTTCATTTTTGCCTGCTTTGTTTCATTATTTTTTGTTCTTTCGATAATCATATTCCTTTCTTTATCTCTGAGAGTCCTAAACAAACACCCTGGTTTGGAGCTGGAAGGGCATTCTGGAACTGTGTGGTGGAAGGATCCTCCTTACCACTGGGTGCTGGTAGAAGTCCAGAACCCCTACATGGCTCCCAGTGACACCATGAAAAGGAGATTTATTAGTTCTGTGTGTGAAGGCAAAAGTTCCAACTGCTTACCCCTTCTCTGGTGAGATGCAGGGGGGTGATGGACTCCAGCCATTGCCCACTTACAGTCAAGGGCAGTGAAGGCCTAGGCTCTCCACTGGGCCATTGCTGATGAAGGTGGGGTGTGCATGTTTTCTAAAAATTTTCTCTCTTGCTGGGTCTTCTTTCTTGGTCCATTGGCTAGAGAGAGCAAGCTTTTATTGACTTATTTTTGTCTGAACTCATTGGCTATCCTCAGATGCTGGCTTCTCCAGGATCCAGTCTGTGATATGTAAGGCAAAAAGAAAATCCAGGGAACTCACTGCTGTGTTATTCCTCTGTCCCCAGGTCCCTAGGTGTTTTTTGTTTGTTTGTTTGTTTACTTAAATTACAGTATAGTTAACATACAATACAATATTAGTTTCAAGTGTACAATTTAGTGATTCAACACTTCCATGAAACACCTTGTGCTCATGTCAACAAGTATACTCCTTAAACCCCATCACCTATTTCACCCATCCTTCCTCTCACCTCCCCTTGGGTAACCATCAGTTTGGTCTCTATACTTTAGAGTCTGCTTCTTGGTTTTTCTTTCTCTCTCTCTTTTTTCCTTTGTTCATTCGTTTTGTTTCTTAAATTCCACATATGAGTGAAATTGTATGGTATTTGTCTGTCTCTGACGTATTTCCTAGCTGATTTATCTTTTTCTCTCCACCTTTCAGAATCTTATTTTGCTTGTATACTGTTTAGAGTTTTAGCTATACTTAGCTGGAGGAAGAGGGAGAAGTGCATCTCTTCCACTTTGGTCCTGGACTAGTTGTTTCTTCTGCTTATTTTAATGATGCTATTATTTTAATTATTTTCTTCAGTGGATATATGTTCCACTTAATGATATTTTCTGGGAGGAGGGTTGATTGTCTTAGTTTTAGAATTCCTTACGTGTTTATGGAATTTTGTTACATAGGCTCATTTCTCTCTCTGTCTCTGTCTGTCTGACTGTTTGTCTCTTTCCTTATCCTGTTGTATCTAACAATTTTACAATTGACAATACCTCCCTCCTTTGGAACACAGTCCGAAATGGCATTTTTACTTACTGAGTTCAAGGTCGTTTTCTCAGCAAACCTGAGGACATTGCACAGGACATCCCAAGGTCAGAAGAAAGCTAAGCCTATGTCAGGGTCCTCCACCTCCACAGTGCCTACTCCCCACTTCCTTCATGAACAAGGAAGATAGAAGGAGATTCTCATTTTAAGCATTGAGATAGATCACTTTCTACTTTTCCCAAGAGCCAGAGGTTTCTATCAGCAACCCAGCTTCTGCTTTTCAGGGTTTCTCAGCCACAGATACAATTTTTCTGTCTTGAAGCATCGCTGCACATTTTTAGGTTTTCATTCCCTTCTATATTTTCTCCGTATGACTGGATAAGGAGAAGCCTTCAAACATGATCTTTCAATGATGACTTGAAGTTGAGATTCCATATTTAGCCGTCAAATCAGGGAAGATCAAGAATTCTGATAAATTCCAAAGCCCAGGGAAGTTTAAGAAAAGATGCACTCCCATACACTATTGGTGAGAGTATACATGAGTACACCTGCTAGGAGAGAAATTTGGGAATGTCTAACCACGTTTTAATTAGCATCCTATTTAACACAATAATTTCATAATTCATCCTAGGATACAATGCACAATATATACATTTAAAATTTATGCTTAAAATGCTTAGGGGTGCCTGAGTGGCTCAATCAGTTAAGCCTCTGGCTCTTGATGTCGGCTCAGGCCATGATCTCAGGGTTGGAGATCGAGCCCCATGTCGACTCTGTATTCAGCTCAGAGTCTGCTTGCCCCCCCAATAAATAAATAAGTAAATAAATAAATAAAATCTTTAACATATTTATTACAGTATAGCTTCTATTAAAAACAAAAAAAGAAATAGAAACTCCTGAAAGCCCATCATTAAGAGAAAGGTTGAATAAAGGATGGCAAATCCACAAACTAGAATATGAGGCATATTCAAAAGAATGGGATCAATATGTGCTTACAGATAATGAAATATATACAAGAAGCTACATAGGAAAGTCACTAAAAGATATAATATAATCTCATTTGGGTAAGAAGTTCTGGAAGCCAGTCAGGTAGCAGTTAGCAGGTATTTGTTATAGTCATTAGAAATGAAGTAAGAGGGACTTTCATATTTGTATCCTTTCATACTGTTTGTAGTTTTATTAACATATCCTTAATTGCACTTGTATTTTAAAAAACTAACCCTTATTTCTAGTGGGAATATAAAATCGTACAGCTACCCTGGAAAATAGTTTGGCAGTTTCTTATGAAAGTAAACATATGATTACCATATGGTCCAGCAATTGCACTCTTGGACATTTATCCCAGAGAAATGAAAACTCATGTTCACACCAAAACCTGTACATGCATGTTCATAGTAATTTTATTTTTAATAACCCCAAATGGGAAATGACCCAGATGTCCTTTAGTGGGTAAATGGTCAAAAAAACTATGGTAAAGCCATACCATATAGAGTCTATTATTTCTTACAATTGCATGTGAATATACAATGATCTCAAAATTAAAAGTTTAATTAAAAAAAAAACAACAATCCTTAAAAGAGTGATTCTTTTTCTCCATACAGATCTCATGGTTTGTTTGGGGTTTGTTTGGGTTTTTTGGCTGGGTTATCCTAAATATTTTATAGATTTTGTTTCTATTGTAAATTGAATCTTACGATGTTGTTTTCTTAATGGTTATTGCTCATTAGAGGAATGAAATTCATTTTTATATGCTAATCTCCTATCTGGCAATTTTGCTAAATTCTTTTATTTGTTATTATTTTCTTTTTTTTATTTGTTATTATTTTCTGTCTGTTGAGTCTCTTTTTCTATTTTTCCAGTCTAAATTATCAGAAAAAAGGGCTAGTATACAAAATCTATAAAGAACTTATCAAAGTCAACACCCATAAAATAAAAAATCCAGTCAAGAAATGGGCAGAAGACATGAACAGACATTTCTCCAAAGAAGACATACAAAATGGCTGACACATGAAAAAATTGCTCAACAGCACTCAATATAAGGGAAATACAAGTAAAAACTACAATGAGACACCACCTCACACCAGTCAGAATGGCTAAAATTAACAACTCAGGAAACAACAGATATTGGTGAGGATGCAGAGAAAAGGGAACCCTCTTACACTGTTGGTGTAAATGCAAACTGGTACAGCCACTCTGGAAAACATAGTACTTTAAAAAATGCTTTTTAATAATGTATTGAGGGGCACCTGGGTGGCTCAGTCAGTTAAGCATCTGCCTTTGGCTCAGATCATGGTCTCAAGGTCCTGGGATCAAACCTCACACTGGGCTCTCTGCTCAGCAGGGAGTCTCCTTCTCCTTCCCCCTCTGTGATCTCTCACTTTTACTCTCTCTCAAATAAATAAATAAAAATCTTTAAAAAAATGTATTGAGAATGCCACGTGATTTTCTCCTTACTGCATTCATGTAGTAAATTGCGCTGGTAGATTTTCGATAATGAAATAATCTGATGTTGTATCTTTTCTAATGGTGCCCTTGTTTTCTTGGTATAAACTCTACATAACCATTTTGTTTTGTTAATTTAAAAATACACTATTGAGTTTAATTAGCTAACATTCCATTTCTCATTTCTGAATGTATGTTCACCCGTGAAATCAGTCTGTCATTTTCTCAACTTGTAATTCATTTGCTCTGTTTTGGTACCAAGGCTATTAACTGACTTCATATAATGAGTTTGGAAGCTTGTCTTCAAGTTCTATTTTCTGCAAATAAGGATTTTGTAGTCCTTAAGAGTTTGGTAGAGGTTTTTTTTTAGAGTATTTTTGTGTAATACTGTCTCAATCAACAAGGGGAGAGTTTGCCAATTCAATATGTTTTTTGGTTATTGGTCTTTACAGCTTTTTCTTTCTCCTGGCACAAAATTTAGTACTTTAAGTGTCTAAAAATTTTCCGCCTCATCTAGGTTTTTATATTTCATCCTCTATAGTTATTTGTAGTGTTTTTGTCACTGAATCTTAAGTTAAATTGCCTTTTCTTTTTTTTTTTGCTTTTAAATTCATATCAAATAAATACTTCACTTCCCAGTAAAAAAAAAAGAGTATATCTCCCAATACCTTCAAGCCAGTAATAATTTTCCATTTTCTGCAGAGACTCTTCCCATGCAATCTTCAATCTGGTTAAATCATGCTCTTGCCCAATTATCATGCTAGAGATTTCTCTTATCATCATCCTAAGAATTCTTTCTGCTTATTTTCTGAATTAGTTAACTTATTTTTAGATCTCATGATTTCCTCTTTCTGTTATTGCTGTCACATTTTAGTAGAGCAAATTCTTCTTAAAAAAGATGCATGGAAATCACACTTGGAGACCAAATATCCTGAAAGTATCTACATTATCTCATATGAGACTGATAGACTAGCTTGTATAGAAGTCTGGATTGGAAATAATTTTTCTTTAGGAATATGAAGGCATTGTTTATAGTCTGAGGTGATTTTAATGACTTATCTTTTGTATTCACCATTTTCTTGTCCATATTGTTGCCCCCTTTCCACAGTGTTCTGAAATGTCAGTGGTTGGTTTCTTGTGATTCCCTTCCCAACGATGTGTCAATGTTCAGTAGAACCTTTCAATCTGGAGACTCATGCCCTTAAATCCTGAGAAACTTTGTAGTATTATTTCATCATTATTTTCTTATCAGTTCTCATTTTTTAAAACTGTAGTTATGTGGATATTGGCCCTCCCAGATTGATATTTTTTTCTTAAAGCTCATATGTTACTTTGTTCTACTTTCTTTTTTTAATTTAATTTAATTGTCTTTTATTTTATTATGTTATGTTAGTCACCATACAATACATCATTAGTTTTTGATGTGGTGATCCACAATCAATTGTTTTCATATAACACCCAGTGCTCCATGCAGTACATGCCCTCCTTAATACCCATCATGGGGCTAACCAATCCCCTAGCCCCCTCCCCTCTAAAACCCTGTTTGTTTTTCAGAGTCCATAGACTCTCATGGTTCATCTCCCCCTCTGATTTCCCTCCCTTCATTTTTCCCTTCCTTCTCCTAATGTCCTCCATGCTATTCCTTATGTTCCACAAATAAGTGAAATTCTATGATAATTGACTTTCTCTGCTTGACTTATTTCACTCAGTACAATCTCCTCCAGTTTCATCCATGTTGATGTAAAAGTTGGGTAGTCATCCTTCTGATGGCTGAGTAATATTCCATTGTATATATGGACCACATCTTCTTTATCCATTCATCTGTTAAAGGACATCTTGCCTCTTTCCATAGTTTGGCTATTGCAGACATTGCTGCCATGAACACTGGGTTGCATATGGCCCTTCTTTTCACTACATCTGTGTCTTTGGGGGAAATACCCAGTAGTGCAATTGCTGGGTCATAGGGTAGCTCTATTTTTAATTTTTTGAGGCACCTCCACACTGTTTTCCAAAGTGGCTGTACCAACTTGCCATTCCCACCAACAGTGTAAGAGGGTTCCCCTTTCTCCACAACCTCTCCAACACTTGTTTCTTTCCTTGTCCATTCTTGCCATTCTAACTGGTGTAGTGTGGTATCTCAATATGGTTTTGATTTGAATTTCCCTGATGGCTAATGATGTTGAACATTTTTTCATGTGTCTGTTAGCCATTTGTATGTCTTCTTTAGAGAAGTGTCTGTTCATGTCTTCTGCCCATTTTTTTGACTTGATTATTTGTTTTTTGGGTGTTGAGTTTGAGAAGTTCTTTATAGCTCTTGGATACCAGCCCTTTATCTGTAGTGTCATTTGCAAATATCTTCTCCCATTCTGTGGGTTGCTTCTTTGTTTTGTTGACCGTTTCCTTTCCTGTGCAGAAGCTTTTTATCTTGATGAAATCCCAAAAGTTCATTTTTGCTTTTGTTTCACTAGATTTTGGAGATATATCTTGAAAGAAGTTGCTGTGGCTGATGTCAAAGAGCTTACTGCCTATGTTCTCCTCTAGGATTTTGATAGATTCCCATCTTACATTGAGGTCTTTCATCCATTTTGAGTTTATCTTAGTGTATGGGGTTAGAGAATGGTCGAGTTTCATTCTTCTGCATATGGCTGTCCAATTTTCCCAGAACCATTTATTGAAGAGACTGTCTTTTTTCCATTGCATATTTTTTCCTGCTTTGTCGAAGATTATTTGACCATAGAGTTCAGGCTCCATATCTGGGCTCTCTATTCTGTTCCATTGGTCTATATGTCTGTTTTTGTGCCAGTACCATGCTGTCTTGGTGATCACTGCTTTGTAATATAGCTTGAAATTGGGCAATGTGATGCCCCCAGCTTTGTTTTTCTTTTTCAACATTTCCTTGGTGATTCAGGGTCTTTTCTGATTCCATACAAATTTTAGAATTGTTTGTTCCAGCACCTTGAAAAACATCACTGGAATTTTGATCGAGATAGCGTTGAAGATATAGATTCTCTGGGTAGCATAGACATTTTAACAGTGTTTATTCTTCCAATCCATGAGCATGGAATATTTTTCCATCTTTTTGTGTCTTCTTCAATTTCTTTCATGAGTGTTCTGTAGTTCCTAGAGTATAGATCCTTTACCTCTTTGGTTAGGTTTATTCCAAGGTATCTTACGGTTTTTGGTGCTATTGTAAATGGAATCGTTTCTCTAATTTCTCTTTCTATAATTGCATTGTTAGTGATTGATATGAGAAAGCAAGTGATTTCTGTGCATTGATTTCTGCCACATTGCTGTATGAGTTCTAGTAATTTGGGGTGGAGTCTTTTGGGTTTTCCACATAAAGTATCATGTCATCTGTGAAAAGAGAGAGTTTGACTTCTTTGCCAATTTGAATACATTTTATTTATTTTTGTTGTCTGATTGCTGTTGCTAGGACTTCTAGTACTATGTTGAACAATAGTGGCGAGAGTGGGCATCCTTGACATGTTCCTGATCTTAAGGGAAAGGCTCTCAGCTTTTCCCCATTGAGGATGATATTTGCTGTGGGTTTTTCACAGATGGATTTTATGAACTTGAGGGATGTACCCTCTATCCTTATACTCTGAAGAGTTATAATCAGGAAAGGATGCTGTATTTTGTCAAATGCTTTTTCTGCATCAATTGAGAGGGCCATATGGTTCTTTCTCTGCTTATTAATGTGTTCTATCACACTGATTGATTTGCAAATGTTGAACCACCCTTGCCTCTCGGGGATAAATCCCACTTGGTCGTGATGGAGGATCCATTTAATGTATTGTTGGATTCTATTAGCTAGGATTTTGTTGAGGATTTTGGAATCCATATTCATCAGGGATATCGGTCTGAAATTCTCCTTTTTGATGGGGTCTTTGCCTGGTTTGGGGATTAAGGTACTGCTGGCCTCATAGAATGAGTCTGGAAGCTTTCTTTCTGTTTCTATTTTTTGAAACAGCTTCAGTAGAATAGGTATTATTTCTTCTTTGAATGTTTGGTAGAATTCCCCAGGGAATCCATCAGGCCCTGGACTCGTTTTTTGGGAGGTTTTTGATCACTGCTTCAATCTCGTTACTGGTTATTGGCCTATTCAGGTTGTCAATTTCTTCCTGTTCCAACCTTGGCAGCTTATAGGTTTTTAGGAAGGCATCCATTTCATCCAGATTGTTCAGTTAATTGGCATATAGTTGTTGATAATAATTTCTAATAATTGTTTCTATTTCCTGGTGTTAGTCGTGATCTCTCCCCTTTCATTCATAATTTTATTAATTTGGGTCCTTTCTATTTTCTTTTGGATAAGTCTGGCCAGTGGTTTATCAATCTTATTAATTCTTTCTAAGAACCAGCTTCTAGTTTCGTTGATCTGATCTACTGTGTTTCTGGTTTTAAACCATTTATCTCTGCTCTAATCTTAATTATTTCTCTTCTAATGTGTGGCTTAGGCATTGTTTGTTGTTTTTTCTCTAGTTCTTTAAGGTGTAGAGTTAGTTGGTGAATTCGGGATTTTTCTATTTTTTTGAGTGAGGCTTGGATGGCTATGTATTTCCCCCTTAGGACCACCTTTGCAGTATCCCATAGGTTTTGGACCCATGTGTTTTCATTCTCATTGGTTTCCAAGAATTGTTTAAGTTCTTCTTTGATTTCCTGGTTGGCCCAAACATTCTTGAGCAGAGTGTTCTTTAGCTTCCAAGTGTTTGAATTTCTGCCAAATTTTTTCTTGTGATTGAGTTCCAGGTTTAAAGCATTGTGGTTTGAGAATATGCGGGGAATAATCTCAATCTTTTGGTATCAGTTGAGACCTGATTTGTGACCCAGTATGCGGTCTATTCTGGAGAAAGTTCCATGTGCCCTTGAGAAGAATGAGTATTCTGTTGTTTTAGGGTGGAATGTTCTGTATGTATCTATGAGGTCCATCTGGCCCAGTGTATCATTCAAAGCTCTTGTTTCCTTGTTGATTTTCTGCTTAGATGATCTGTCTATAGCTGGGAGTGGAGTATTGAGGTCTCCTACAATTAATGTATTGTTATCAGTATGACTCTATTTTGGTTAACAGTTGGCTCATGTAGATGGCTGCTCCCATGTTGGGGGCATAGATATTTACCATTGTTAGATCTGCTTGTTGGATAGACCCTTTAAGAATGATATAGTGTCCTTCTGTGCCTCTAACTACAGTCTTTAGTTTAAAATCTAATTTGTCTGATATAAGAATTGCTACCCCAGGTTTCTTTTGAGGTCTGCTGGCATGGAAGATGGATCTCCATCCCTTCACTTTCAGTCTGGATGTATCTTTAGGTTCAAAATGAGTCTCTTGTAGACAGCATATGAATGGGTCCTGTCTTTTTAACCAATCTGCCACACTGTGCCGTTTTATGGGAGCATTTAGGCTGTTCACACTGAGAGTGATTATTGAAAGATATGAATTAATTGTCATCATGTTGCCTGTGAAAACCTTGTTTTTATAGACTGTCCCTATACATTTCTGTTGTATATCATTCTTGGGGTCTTTCTTCTTTTATAGAATCCCCCTTAATATGTCTTGCAGGGTCGGCTTAGTGGTCACATATTCTTTAAGTTTCTGCTGGTCTTGGAAGCTCTGCCTCTCTCCATCCATTCTAAATGACAGCCTTGCCAGATAAAGTATTCTTGGCTGCATGTTCTTCTCGTTTAGTACCCTAAATATGTCTTGCCAGGCCTTTCTGGCTTGCCAGGTCTCTGTGGATAGGTCTGACATTATTCTGATGTTCCTCCCTCTGTATGTAAGGAACCTCTTCCCCCTAACTGCCCTTAAGATGGTTTTCTTGGTTCTAAGATTTGCAAGTTTTACTATTACATGCCAGGGTGTTGGCCTATTTTCCTTGATCTTGGGAGGGGTCCTCTCTGCCTCTAGGACACAAATATTTGTTTCATTTCCCAGATTAAGGAAGTTCTCAGCTACGATTTGCTCAAATATATCTCCTAATCCTCTCTCTCTCTCCACCCCCTCCAGTATTCCAATAATTCTAACATTAGAATGCTTCATGGTGTCACTTATTTCTCTGATTCTATTTTCATAGATTCTGAGTTGTTTTTCCCTGGCCTCCTCTTTTCCTTTTTTATCTATTAAATTGTCTTCTGCTTCACTTACCCTGGCTGTTAGATTATCTAGATTAGATTGGATCTCATTGATTGCATTTTTCACTTCGGCCAATTCAGCTTTCATTTCTGCCCTTAGAGACTCTATGTTGCCATTAATTGATTTCTCCATTCTAGCCATTGTCTTCACAATTGCTAGCTTGAATTCCATCTCTGACATCTTGGTTATATCTGCAACCATTTGTAAATCTGTGGCATACATCATAATCTCTGAGTGTTTACTATTTTGGGGGTTTCCCTTCCTAGTCATTCTGTTGATGGGTGGTTGAGGGAATGTATAGAGTCCAAATTATTGACCGAACCCAAGCAAGATGCACCAGTTTTCTAGGGACCTTAGGGTTGCTGGCCTCTTGTTCTCCCAGCCTGTCTTCTGGGGGAGGGGCCTGCCACGCTGTTACTCAGGCAACCCTGTTTGGGCGGAGTTGCCCTGCCCCCCTGTGGTGGGGGATGGGTTCAGTGGGAACTGGTTTTTTGGGGCTTTTGTCTCTGGCGGCTTTCCCTGGAGGCTTTCCACGTCTCTTCCTAGAGTCAGAGCAGATGAGAGGGTTTCCAACTCTCTGCCTCAGAGCAAAGATCGCAGTCTGTTCTTCAGCTGGCTCCCCAGGCCACAGTCTCTCTGTTTCTGTCTGTGCTGCTATAAACTGCAGCATCCTGGGTTGTGCACCCCTCCACAGTGCTCCCAGTCCTGCCTCCAGCTCGGGGCACCTCTCTGCCTTTTGTGCCTCTAAAACTGCCAGCTGCCCACAGTTCACATGCGTGGCCCCACCACTCCAGTTTCCGCCTAAAATCCTTTCCCCTCTGCTACCAGACTGTGAGTCTGTGCTGGTCCCCAGTGCAGTAGGCTATCGCTCACCAGCGGTGTAGGATCCCCATGGCCAGGATCCCTCCCGCTGCCGTTTATCCTCTGATTTCTGTCTGCAGAATCACGGCTCCCTGATTCGTACCTCAAAACCAACCACCTGTGATCTTCTGTTTGTAGAGATCCAGATCATCCTACATCTCAGGCTGATTTCATGGGTGCTCAGAGTGGTCTGGTAGATATCCAGCTCAATTCTGGGGACCAGGTGGAATAGGGTCCTCTACTCCTCTGTCATCTTTTCCTCTTTGTTCTACTTTCTTATAGTGCAATGCCACTTTATCTTCCAGACCTTCCATTGGATATATTGTTTTCCCATTATATCTTTAATTTTTATGAACTTTTATTCTCTGAATATATTTTAAAGGCACCCTGATTTTATTCCATGGATGCAATATCCTCTGTTATATGTATTGGCTTTATTCCCCATATACACTTAGCTGTCTCTGAACTGGCAATTCAGACACCATTTGTCAATCTACTTTGTCACTTTAAAATTTTTTAATAATTCTTAATTGATGTCATCTTATTTGCTTTGTCATTTCACACCGATGTTATGTTTTCCCTCTTTACTTTGATTTAGTAGGATTTTGAATGTAGGCTCCATCTGTCATGCTCAAAAAAATCCTTTATTTATTTTATTATTTTTACTTTTTAAGTTTTTATTTTAAATCCAATTAGTTAACATACAGTGTAATATTACTTTCAGATGTACAATATGGTGATTCAACAATTCTACACATTACTTAGTGCTCATCAAGATAAGTGTACTCTTAATCCCCATCACCTATTTCCCCTATCCTCCACCCACCTCCCCTCTGGTAACCATCAGTTTGTTCTCTATGGTTAAGAGTTTGTTTTTTTGTTTGCTTCTTTTTTTCTTTGCTTGTTTGTCTTGTTTCTTAAATTCCACATATGAGTGAAATCATATGGTATTTGTCTTTCTCTGACTGGCTTATTTCATTTAGCATTATACTCTCTAGCTCCACCCATGTCATTGCAAATGGCAAGATTTCATTCTTTGTTTTTTTATGGCTGAGTACTATTGCATTGTATATATATGCCACATATTCTTTATCCTTCATTAGTCGATGACACTTGGGCTGTTTCCATAATTTGTCTATTGTTGATAATGTTGCAATAAACATTAAAGTGCATATATCTTTTTGAACTAGTGTTTTTGCTTTCTTTTAAATTCGTTTCTTTTGTTTTAGATTTCAATTTCTACTGGCAAATCTCCAGTAGTGCAGTTACTGCATCATAGGGTAATTCTATTTTTCATATTTTGAAGAACCTTTATACTGTCTTCCACAGTGGCTGTACCAGTTTGCATTCTTGCCAACAATGCACAAAATTTCCTTTTCTTCCACACCCTCACCAACACATATTGTTTCTTGTGTTTTTATTTTAGCCATTCTGACAGGTGTGAGGTGATATCCCATTGTGGTTTTTATTTGCCTTTATCTGATGATGAATGATGTTGAGCATCTTTGCATGTGTCTTTTGGCCATCTGGATGTCTTCTTTAGAGAAATGTCTAGTTCCTGTCTTCTGCCCATTTTTTATTGAATTATTTGATTTTTTGGTGTTAAGTTGTATAAGTTCTGTATATATTTTGGATATTAATCCCTTACCAGATATATCATTTGTCAATATCTTCTCCCATTTGGTGGATGGTGGGTTGTTTTTTGTTTTGTTGATGGTTTCCTTCCCTGTGAAAAAGCTTTTAATTTTGGTGTAATCTACAGAATTAAAGCAATCCATCAAAATACTAACAGCATTTTTAACAGAGCTAGAACAAATAATTCTAAAATTTGCATGGAACTACAAAGACCCCAATAGCCAAAGTCATCTTGAAAAAGAACAAAACTGGAGGTATCACAAAAATAGAACAGAATAGAAATAAACCCATGATTATATGGTCAATTAATCTTCAACAAAAGAGGAAAAGATATGCAATAGGAAAAAGTCTCTTCAACAAATGAGGTTGGGAAAACTGGACAGCTACACGCAAAAGAATGAAAATGGACCACTTTCTTATACCATGCACAAAAATAAACTCAAAATGGATTAGAGACCTAAATGTGAGACTTAAAACCATAAAATTTCTAAAAGAAAACATAAGCAATAATCTCTTTGACATCAGCCGTAGAAACATTTTTCTAGACGTGTCTCCTTTAGCAAGGGAAACAAAAGAAAAATTAAACTATCAGGACCACACCAAAATAATAAAAAAAATCCTTTAATGAAAAAAAACCCACAAACTTCTAGTAATCTTATGTTAATTTCCCTTCATTTGATATTTTATTTATTTGCATGTTTAATCTTTGGGAATAACTTTGCTAGATATTAGTCTACACAATCAGCTTCTTTCTAATAACTATGCTTTATTTTTTATAATTATCTTATTAGGAGAAAACTGAAAAAGTAATTTGAAAAGTTTATAACTTCCTAAGCAAACTCTGAAAGTGAAGTGCAAGATGGAGTGATTATCCTACCATAAAATAATACATATTACAAAACTTTCTTCTGGCACAAGAGCAATAGAATAACCTATATAGCCCAGACAGAGCCAAGAATGTGTTTAAGGGCATGGTATATGATCGTGGTTACAATAGCCATCAGTAAGAATGTTTTTATTACTTAAGTGGTGTTGGGTAAATAGCATGACTACCTAGAGAGAGAAATAAAGCTGTATTCCTATCTTACACCAAGCACTATATATATATATGGCATTGAGTATGTTAAAATTCTGTAAAGGAAATAAATCTATTAAGCTAATAGGAGAAGACTCGGTGTCTTTGTGAACTCAGGTGAAGAAGTCTTTCTTAATTAAGATCCAAAAATCACATACAGTAAGGGGAAAAATTTATGGATTTGACCCATTCAGAATATGTGATTTCTGCTTAGCAAAGATAAAGTTAACATATGGATGACAAATTGAGCTCTACTCTTTCCAGTATCTAGAACATACAAAGAACTCCTGAAAATCATCAAGGAGAAGACCAGCAATCCAGTAGGGGAAGAAAAGGGGCAAGACACATGGGAGAGCTTTTCAGATGGAAAACCAGGCAGAATACCTACTAACTGAATAAGTATATGCTTAATCTCACTAGTAGTTTGACATTTACAAACTTAACATCATATTTCCATATTAACATCAGAAGGATGAAAATTAGAAAATACGTTAATGTGTTTTATTAAGCATTTGGGGAAATGGGAGCCCTTGTTTACTTTGGGAACTGAAAACTGGTGGAGCCATCTGGAGGTCAATCCTGTAAAGTTATGTATGTATGTACCTTCTGACCTGGCCATTTTCCACAGGGGCATATACCCTGAAGAAAGTGTCAGTGATGTACACAGAGATTGATACAAAGACTTTCAGCCTTGGTTATGTGAGTGAGGAGCTGAAAATAACATGGGTAGTCATCCTTATAGAAATGGATAACAATGTACTTGTACATGGTACAGAACTAGGCAGCAGTAATGAAGGAATGAATAAGGCTTACATATATCAACATATGTATGGCTAATAAAACAAATCAATATTTGCATTCATCACATGCAAACCAAATAACTCAATATCACATATATGTAAGTGAATGTATAAAAATGGTTTGAAAGAACTTTCTTTAGATACAATGTGTGTACATTGTGATGGTCAGGGTAAAGAGTAAAATGGGAATGAAGATGATGGATGAAGGGGGAAATTAATAATCACATGAATAAAGAGCGAATAAATGAAGGAATGAATGAAGTAACACAAATGGGGCTTTGCAGAGAAGATTGATGGTACATGTGTGAAAGACTGAGGAATATGGTTGAGTTCATTTTTTCATCCATGGTCCTACAAAGTAAAACTAGTTAAAAATTAGAGGCCAGTGGTTAAAAAGTCATTTCTAGAGAAACTCAGAGCCAATTTGGAGAGTTGGGTAAAATACCTACAGAGATGACTGTTATTCTCAGGAGGATAGTAATCTTGCCACCCAACTGAACATTACTATTTAATATGACAGAAATCTATTAGAGGAAAACAAGACTATGACCTTTTAGTGATCTTCCAGGGAAAAACATTTTTTTCTATATCGCATTACCACTGAGATTGATGATTCAGGTTTAAGGTCCAAGATCTCTGATCATGTGCTTGGGTTACATAAGAGACTTGAGATTGATGGAGGCCTGCTGAGCATCCAAATCCAACCAGCTTGAACTCCATCTAAAGCAGAACTGATTGTTGATTGAACAGCCTTTTTTGTGCTGTGTCATGTTACAGTTTGATGGCTGAGGATAAAGAAGCAGGAGAGTGAAGTGCCTGAGTCCATGTTGGAAACTAGTAGTTATGAAGGCCCTGCTGTGTGCCGGGGGCTTAGGTGGGCTATATAAATTAATCTTCATGACAAATACAGTAGCCAAGTATTCTTTATTACATATTACAGATGAGATAAAGAGAGGTGATGTAAGTTGCACAAGGTCGACTGGTAAAAAACAAGCTCTGGTTCAAACCCAAAAATTTCTGACTTCAGTAAATAGGACTTTTCCATCATTTCTAAAAGGCTAGAACTGCATTTCATTTTCCACATGGACACATCCAGCCTTAAGATTTTATCATTTTACTAGACAGGCAACCATAGGGTTTCTCATTGCTCCCATGATAAACTGCTGCATCCATAGTCCCTACTGAAAGAACAGCTTAGGTAATTCTCAGTCCACAGCTGACAGACTGCAGACCTGTGAAGGCCTGAGGTAACCACTCCAAAAATCAGTGGCTTAAGGTGAAAAGATTTTCCTTGTCAGGTATTGTGGATATCAATTGAATAATGTAGAGTCTTCTCTGGAATTTGAAGTAGGTGATCTGGCAATGATAGTAGGAGATTTGCCTTGGTAGACAAAGGAAAGCTGATCCACATAGAGAGGAGTGTGCAAATAGCATCTAGCTGAGTGGTCCACCAGTGGAACCCTGAGTGGAGGCCTCCAGGTTCCTGCTGCTGTGGGTTGGAGCTGTGCTGGAGACAGGATGTCTTTCAATTCAAGTCTTCCTGGTGGGCAACTTGGTGTTCCTGATCTTGTTGTGAGGCATGGTTGTTTGGTGTTCTCTGGGTTCTTTTGAAGAATCCACCCTATAGCTAAGATTCCTGTTTCCTATTTTCTTAAATTAATTCTTAAGATATACTCTCAATTACATGAGGTACTGTGAGCAAATCTGTTCCATGAAGAAAAACAACCCAACTGAATTATTGTTTTGCTTTCTTAACTTTCTAGAAGGTAAGGTGACCTTCAACTTTGACTGAAGAGACGCAAGTGTAAGAAGAGAGAACTAGAGAGTGCATTTCACACTTGAGTTCTAAATGGCTACAAGCCACACATGGAGAGGAGCCATGTGCCCTAACATGACTTGTGGAGGCAGAGTTGGGGAGAGTGGGATTCTGACTCAGAGGTGTCACTAAATCAGTGTCCAAGGAGGGTTTTAGGTAAGAAACCGAAGTGAAGAGGACAGTTGTGTGATGAGAATGGGAGCTACTGAAGGCTGAGATGACATCTCAGGGTATATGTGGGGAATGTGCTCAGAGATCTATGTGGTTGACATAAATCATGGCGGTGGTTTATTTATGAGCCCTGGTTAGGAAGCTGAAGAGAAGCCATTCCAGGAAATCCAGAAAGAAAATAAATAATCAGAATGCTGTGATCACAAGTGGAGTGACCATCCATATTAGTTTGCCTTTGGCTACAAGATTTCTTGGGATATGGGATTTTTAGTGCTAAAACCAGAAGAGTCCTGGGCAAATGGGGATGCTTGGTCAACTCTAGAACTTGTAAGTGACTGAAAGTCACTACTTTAACAAAAATCAGTGATTTGTTGACTCACAGGTGAAACTATAGAGAAGAAAACTCTACAACCCGGTATAAAAAATTGCAGTAAAGGATTATGTAGTTCTGGGCATTCATGACTTGAGCTTCCAGGATGGTCCCTCTATCAGTACGAGAAGCTCTTGAAAATCACCCAGCCTAGGCTTCCCCAGATATTCTCGTGAGAATCTCCCAGAGATCTCATTGGTCTGGATTTGGGATTTGGCTTCAGTAATTTTTTTAAAGGGATGATTTCAAATTGGAGGGGGAGATGAACCATGAGGGACTATGGACACCAAGAAACAAACTGAGGGTTTTAGAGGGGAGGGGGGCTGGGGGGCTGGGCTAGCCCTGTGATGGGTATTAAGGAGGGCACGTACTGCATGGAACACTGTGTGTTATATGAAAACAATGAATCATGGATCACTACATCAAAAAGTAATGATGTATTGTATGGTGACTAACATAACATAATAAAATTTAATTTGATTTAAAAAAAATAAAGGGATTATTTGTTTCTTATTTGAAACCACCGCTTTTCATGAATAACAGAATAAACCCATGGTTCCCAAAATCACTTCCCAATGCAATCATCTGAAGAGTTAAAAAATAAATATCAATGCCAGTGTCCTACCCCTCAGAGATTGTGGTTTAGCTGGCCTGCGGATGGCCAGGGCTTTAGGACCTGTTAAAGATCAGCAGATGATTCTAATATGCAGACAAATTTGTGATCCATTCCTCTATCTTTTCCCAGAATAGCGCTGGGATTTGAGCAAGGGAAGAGTAAGGATTTGTGGGTACTTTAGTCTTAGATAAATCAACATGGGACCTTAATGAACCCTGTGAGTTAGTTGAACATCTGCTCTTGTTATGTTGTTATGTTGTTGTTATGTTCCCTCTCTTGACAGAGAGGGAAGTGATTAAGAGATTTTGCCGACAGCTGGGAAGGGACCCTGACCAGATAGAGCCAGATAGAAGCTGACTGCTAAAGGAGCCTCTAGCTTCCCTCCTGCTGTCCTGCCCAAGGCTTCAGACTGATATGCCAGTAAAGTTCTGGCTCTGGCATGTATCAGCTCAGCTTTGGTTTCCTCACCCCTAAAATGGGGATAATACCACACACTTCAGATAGTGACATGTATAAGCAGCTGATATGTGGTTAAATACACAATAAAGCATTTGTATTTCCCTCCTTCTCACAGCACTGAATATTTGGGTTGCCCCAGGTACTTCCTTTCATAATGGGTATTTCTGCTGTGGCAGACAAATAGTCTCAATCTGCAAGCACATTCACAGCTTGCATGAGCACTGCTCCAGCATTCCCAGATGCATCTTTGAGACATTATGACTCTCTGTGACTCAATTTCTCAGGATTTGTGAATTTGCCATCACAGAATATTTGAATAAAAGCTGAACTTTTCAGAGAGAACAACTGTGAGACTCCACAGTTGTGATACTAATATTCTGTTAACACAAATCTAGGCCAGCATTCAAATGTAGTTTTCAAACATCATGACTCAGCAGATTTCAGACCCCATGATTCATAGATATTCAAAACCCATGACTCGCTGATTCTCTGATATTATGACAATGATTTTCTATTTCAGTGATTCATAAACAGAAAACATAAATCTAAATCTATAGCAATTATGCAAAGAATATTCATCCTAAAGCTAGTCTCAACTTTACTTATCAAAAAGAAAAGAGGAAGTACCCAAATAAATAGAATCACTAATGATAGAGGAGATCACAACCAATACCACATAAATACAAACATTTATAAGAGAATATTGTGAAAAATTATATGACAACAAATTGGGCATCTGGAAGAAATGGATAAATTCTTAGAAACTTATAAACTACCAAAACTGAAACAGGAAGAAATAGAACATTTAAACAGACCAATAACCAGCAAAGAAATTGAATCAGTAATAAAAAAATCTCCCACCAAACAGAAGTCCAGGACCAGATGGCTTCCTGGGGGGAATTCTACAAAACATTTAAAAAAGAATTAATACCTATTCCTCTCAAACTCTTCCAAAAAATAGAATGGTACTGGCACAAAAACAGACACATAGACCAATGGAACAGAATAGAGAGCCCAGATATGGACCCTCAACTCTATGGCCAACTAGTCTTTGATAAATCAGGAAAAAATATCCAATGGAAAAAAGACAGTCTCTTCAATAAATGGTGCTGGGAAAATTGGACAGCCACATGCAGAAGAATGAAACTCGACCATTCTCTAACCCCATACACAAAGATAAACTCGAAATGGATGAAATACCTCAATGTGAGACAGGAATACATCAAAATCCTAGAGGACAACATAGGCAGTAACCTCTTCTTCAATAGCCACAGCAACTTTCAAGATACATCCCCAAAGGCAAGGGAAATAAAAGCAAAAGTGAACTTTTGGGACTTAATGAAGATAAAAAGATTCTACACAGCAAAGGAAACAGTCAACAAAACAAAGAGGCAACCCACAGAATGGGAGAAGATATTTGCAAATGACACTACAGATAAAGGGCTGGTATCCAAGAGCTATAAAGAACTTCTCAAACTCAACACCCAAAAAACAAATAATCAAGTCAAAAAAATGGGCAGAAGACATGAACAGACACTTCTCTAAAGAAGACATACAAATGGCTAACAGACACATGAAAAAATGTTCAACATCATTAGCCATCAGGGAAATTCAAATCAAAACCATATTGAGATACCACACTACACCAGTTAGAATGGCAAAAATTGAAAAGGCAAAAAACAAATGTTGGAGAGGTTGTGGAGAAAGAGGAACCCTCTTACACTGTTGGTGGGAATGCAAGTTGGTACAGCCACTTTGGAAAACAGTGTGGAGTTTCCTCAAAAAGTTAAAAATAGAGCTACCCTATGACCCAGCAATTGCAATACTAGGTATTTACCCCAAAGATACAGCTGTAGTGAAAAGAAAGGCCACATGCACCCCAATGTTCATAGCAGCAATGTCTGCAATAGCCAAACTGTGGAAGGAGCTAAGATGCCCTTCAACAGACAAATGGATAAAGAAGATGTGGTCCATATATACAATGGACCATCAGAAAGGATGAATACCCAACTTTTACATCAACATGGATGGAACTGGAGGAGGTTATGCTAAGTGAAATAAGTCAAGCAGAGAAAGTCAATTATCATATGGTTTCACTTATTTGTGGAACATAAGGAACAGCATGGAGGACATTAGGAGAAGGAAGGGAAAAATGAAGGGGGGAAAATTGGAGGGGGAGACAAACCCTGAGAGATTATAGACTCTGAGAAACAAACTTATGGTTTTAGAGGGGAGGGTATTGGGGGGATGTGTTAGCCCAGTGATGGGTATTAAGGAGGGCACGTATTGCATGGAGCACTGGGTGTTATACACAAACAATGAATCATAGAACACTATAAACTTATAAACATTGACTGAATACCTACTCTAGTATTGGATATAGCAGTATGAGAGCTTTTTTTAAATTTTATTTTATTATGTTATGTTAGTCACCATATGATGTATTCATCATCCTCCCACACCCTCCCCTGTAGAACCCTCTTATCATTAGTTTTTGATGTAGGGTTCCATGATTCATTGTTTAGGAGAGGGAAGGGAAAAATGAAGAGGGGGTGGGAATTGGAGAGGGAGATGAACCATGAGAGATTATATGCAAACAATGAATCATGGAACACTACATCAAAAACTTTTCTTGGGCTTCTTTCAAGATTTCTCTTTGTCTTTGAATTTCTGAAGTTTGATTATAATACATTTAGGTGTAAATTTTTTGGTATTTATCTGCGTGGCATTCTCTGTGGTTTCTGGATCTGTGTTTTAGTGTCTGTCATTAATTTTGGCGACTCCTCAGCCATTATTACTTCAGTCTTGTGTTTCTTTGTTCTTTTTTCCTCCTGATATCCCTGCGTACGTTATACATTTTGTAATTGTCTAACACTTCCTAGACACTCTGTTCTTTTAAAATTCTTTTTTCTCTTTCCATTTCAGTTTTGGAAGTTTCAATTGACATATTTTTCAAACTTACTAGTTCTTTCCACAACCATGTCCAGTTTATTGATGAGTCCAAGATATTCTTCATTTCTGTTACAAAGGTTTTTTATTTCTTGTATTTCCTTTCAATTATCTCTTACAGTTTCCACCTCTCTGATTATATTACCATCTGTTCTTGCATATTGTCCACTTTTCCCTTAGAGTCCTTAGCATATTAATCATAGTTGTTTACATTCTCGGTCTGATTATTCTAATATTTGTGCCATATCTGAATCTGATTTTAATGCTTGCTCTGTCTCTTCAAACAGTGTGTTTTCTCTTTTAGCATGTCTTGTAATTTGTTGTTGTTGTTGTTGAAAGCTAGACGTGATGTACTAGGTAAAATGAACCGAGATAAATAGACCATTGTGTGAGGTTTTATATTTATCAAGCTAGGAATTAGCTGTGTTTGCTGTTTTCTGTAAGACTCAGAGGCTATAATTTCCTCCAGTCTCGTTTTTGTCTCTCCTGTTGTCTTTTGGTAGCCTAGAGACTTCTTCATTTTTCCTTTTTAAAGATCTTATTTATTTATTGAGAGAGAGCATGAGCAGAGGCAGAGGCAGAGGGAGAAGCAGGTTCCCTGCTGAGCAAGAAACCTAATGCGGGGCTCAATCTCAGGACCCCAGGATCATGACCTGAGCCAAAGGCAGACACTTAACTGACTGAGCCACCCAGGTGCCTCTGGAGACTTCTTCTTAAGTAAAGTCTATAATAGGCAATTCTTATACTTGTAATCCTCTGTTATTATACAGGGACCCTATTGATGTAGTGGCAGGTGTGAAGGAGGCATTCTACAGACGTACACTTACATCTCAGTCCTGGTGAGCTTGTGCCCCTAGAGTGTGATCTTCACAAGCACTTTTCCATGATTCCCACATTAGGTGAGAGAGAAAAGATGGAATGCACTGGAGGTGGCTATTTCCCTTCCCTCAAGTCAGTTAGGTTCTGAAAAAAAACTTTCTCCTGGGTGCCTGGGTGGCTCAGTTGGTTAAGCGACTGCCTTCGGCTCAGGTCATGATCCTGGAGTCCTGGGATCGAGTCCCACATCGGGCTCCTTGCTCAGCGGGGAGTCTGCTTCTCCCTCTGACCCTATCCCCTCTCATGTGTTCGCTCTCTCTCTCATTCTCTCTCAAATAAATAAATAAAATCTTTAAAAAAAAAAAAAAAACTTTCTCCTAAGGGCAGGTCTTGTAAGAACAGAATACTCTTGTCATATTTATTTATTTTTTTTATTTTTTATTGTTATGTTAATCACCATACATTACATCATTAGTTTTTGATGTAGTGTTCCATGATTCATTGTTTGTGCATAACACCCAGTGCTCCACGCAGAATGTGCCCTTCTTAATACCCATCACCAGGCTAACCCATCCCCCACCCCCCTTCCCTCTAGAACCCCGTTTGTTTTTCAGAGTCCATCGTCTCTCATGGTTCGTCTCCCCCTCCAATTTACTCCCCTTCATTCTTCCCCTCCTGCTTTCTTCTTCTTCTTCTTTTTTTCTTAACATATATTGCATTATTTGTTTCAGAAGTACAGATCTGTGATTCAACAGTCTTGCACAATTCATAGCGCTCACCATAGCACATACCCTCCCCAATGTCTATCACCCAACCACCCCATCCATCCCTCCCACCCCCCACCACTCCAGCAACCCTCAGTTTGTTTCCTGAGATTAAGAATTCCTCATATCAGTGAGGTCATATAATACATGTCTTTCTCTGATTGACTTATTTCACTCAGCACAACACCCTCCATTTCCATCCACGTCGTTGCAAATGGCAAGATCTCATTCCTTTTGATGGCGGCATAATATTCCATTGTGTATATATACCACATCTTCTTTATCCATTCATCTGTCAATGAACATCTTGGCTCTTTCCACAGTTTGGCTATTGTGGACATTGCTGCTATAAACATTGGGGTGCACGTACCCTTCGGATCCCTACATTTGTATCTTTGTGGTGAATAAACAGTAGTGCAATTGCTGGATCGTATGGTAGCTTTATTTTCAACTTTTGAGGAACCTCCATACTGTTTTCCAGAGGGTTGCACCAGCTTGCATTCCCACCAACAGTGTAGGAGTGTTCCCCTTTCTCCGCAACCCTGCCAACATCTGTCGTTTCTTGACTTGTTAATTTTAGCCATTCTGACTGGTGTGAGGTGGTATATCATTGAGGTTTTGATTTGGATTTCCCTGATGCCCAGTGATGTTGAGCACTTTTTCATGTGTCTGTTGGCCATGTGGATGTCTTCTTTGGAAAAATGTCTGTTCATGTCTTCTGCCCATTTCTTGTTTGGATTATTTGTTCTTTGGGTGTTCAGTTTGATCAGTTCTTTATAGATTTTGAATACTAGCCCTTTATCTGATATACCATTTGCAAATATTTTCTGCCATTCTGTCGGTTGTCTTTTGGTTTTGTGGACTGTTTCTTTTCCTGTGCAAAAGCTTTTTATCTTGATGAAACCCAATAGTTCACTTTTGCACTTGCTTCCCTTGCCTTTGGCGATGTTTCTAGGAAGAAGTTGCTGCGGCTGAGGTCGAAGAGGTTGCTGCCTGTGTTCTCTGTTAGGATTTCGAAGGACTCTTGTCTCACATTGAGGTTTCCCAATGACTTGGAGTCTATTTTTTGTGTGTGGTGTAAGGAAATGGTCCAGTTTCATTCTTCTGCATGTGGCTGTCCAATTTTCCGAACACCATTTGTTGAAGAGACTGTCTTTTTTCAATTGGACATTCTTTCCTGCTTTGTCGAAGATAAGTTGACCATAGAGTTGAGGGTCCATTTCTGGGCTCTCGATTCTGTTCCATTGATCTATGGGTCTGTTTTTGTGCCAGTACCATCCTGTCCTGATGATGACAACTTTGTAATAGAGCTGGAAGTCTGGAATTGTGATGCTGCCAGCTTTGCTTTTCTTTTTCAACATTCTTCTGGCTATTCGGGGTCTCTTCTTGTTCCATAGAAATTTTAGGATTATTTGTTCAATTTCTATGAAAAAAGTGGTTGGTATTTTGATGGGGATTGCATTGAATGTGTACATTGCTCTAGGTAGCGTTGACATCTTCACAATATTTGTTCTTCCAATCCATGAGCACGGAACGTTTTTCCATTTCTTTGTGTCTTCTTCAATTTCTTTCATGAGTATTTTATTGTTTTCTGAGTACAGATCCTTTGCCTCTTTGGTTAGATTCATTCCTAGGTATCTTAACATTTTGGGTGCAATTGTAAATGGGATCGACTCCTTGATTTGTCTCTCTTCTGTCTTGTTGTTGGTGTATAGGAATGCCACTGATTTCTGTGCATTTATTTATATCCTGCCACTTTACTGAATTGCTGTATGAGTTCTAGCAGTTTTGGGGTGGAGTCTTTTGGGTTTTCCACCTACAGTATCAAATCATCTGCAAAGAGTGAGAGTTTGACTTCCTCTTTGCCGATTTGGATGCCTTTGATTTCTTTTTGTTGTCTGATTGCGGTGGCTAGGAGTTCTAATACTATATTGAATAGCAGTGGTGAGAGTGGACATCCCTGCCACGTTCCTGACCTTAGGGGAAAAGCTCTCAGCTTTTCCCCATTGAGAATGATATTCGCTGTAGGTTTTTCATAGATGGCTTTTATGATATTGAGGTATGTACCCTCTATCCCTATACTGTGAAGAGTTTTGATCAAGAAAGGATGCTGTACTTTGTCCAAAGCTTTTTCTGCATCTATTGAGAGGATCATATGATTCTTGTTCTTTCTTTTGTTAATGTGTTGTATCACGTTGATTGATTTGTAGATGTTGAACCATCCTTGCAGCCCAAGGATAAATCCCACTTGGTCGTGGTGAATAATCCTTTTAATGTACTGTTGGATCCTATTGGCTAGTATTTTGGTGAGAATTTTTGCATCCATTTTCATCAATGATATTCGTCCCTAATTCTCCTTTTTGATCGGGTCTTGGTCTGGTTTTGGGATCAAGGTAATGCTGGCCTCATAAAATGAGTTTGGAAGTTTTCCTTCCATTTCTATTTTTGGAACAGTTTCAGGAGAATAGGTATTAATTCTTCTTTAAATGTCTGATAGAATTCCCCTGGGAAGCCATCTGGCCCTGGGCTTTTGTTTCTTGGGAGATTTTTGATGACTGCTTCAATTTCCTTAGTGGCTATCGGTCTGTTCAGGTTTTCTATTTCTTCCTGGTTCAGTTTTGGTATTTGATACATCTCCAGGAATGCACCCATTTCTTCTAGGTTATCTAATTTGCTGGCATAGAGTTGCTCATAATATGTTCTTATAATTGTTTGTATGTCTTTGGTGTTGGGTGTGATCTCTTGTCTTTCATTTATGATTTTGTTGATTTGGGTCATTTCTCTTTTCTTTTTGGTAAGTCTGGCCAGGGGTTTATCAATCTTGTTAATTCTTTCAAAGAACCAGCTCCTAGTTTCGTTGATCTGTTCTACTGTTCTTTTGGTTTCTAGTTCATTGATTTCTGCTCTGATATTTATTATTTCTCTCCTCCTGCTGGGTTTAGGCTTCATTTGCTGTTTTTTCTCTCTCTCCTTTAGGTGTAATGTTAGGTTGTGCATTTGAGACCTTTCTTGTTTCTTGAGAAAGGCTTGTATTGCTATATACTTTCCTCTCAGGACTGCCTTTGCTGTATCCCAGAGATTTTGAACAGTTGTGTTTTCATTTTCATTGGTTTCCATGAATTTTTTTAATTCTTCTTTAATTTCCTGGTTGACCCATTCATTCTTTAGTAGGATGCTCTTTAGCCTCCATGTATTTGAGTTCTTTCCAACTTTCCTCTTGTGATTGAGTTCTAGTTTCAAAGCTAGATTGTGGTCTGAAATATGCAGGGAATAATCCCAATTTTTTGGTACCGCTTAAGACCTAATTTGTGACCTAGGATGGGATTAATTCTGGAGAATGTTCCATGGGCACTAGAGAAGAATGTGTATTCTGTGGCTTTGGGATGGAATGTTCTGAATATGTCTGTGAAGTCCATTTGGTCCAGTGTGTCATTTAAAGTCTTTATTTCCTTGTTGATCTTTTGCTTAGATGATCTGTCCATTTCAGTCAGGGGGGTGTTAAAGTCCCCCACTATTATTGTATTGTTGTCAATGTGTTTCTTTGCTTTTGTTATTAATTGCCTTATATAATTGGCTGCTCCCATGTTAGGGGCATAGATATTTACAATTGTTAGATCATCTTGTTGGATAAACCCTTTAAGTAGGATACAGTGTCCTTCCTCATCTCTTATTATAGTCTTTGGTTTAAAATCTAATTTGTCTGATATAAGGATTGCCACCCCAGCTTTCTTTTGGTGTCCATTAGCATGGTAAATGGTTTTCCACCCCCTCACTTTCAATCTGGGGGTATCTTTGGGTCTAAAATGAGTCTCTTGCAGACAGCATATCCATGGGTCTTGTTTTTTAATCCAATCAGATAGCCTGTGTCTTTTATTGGGGCATTGAGACCATTTAGATTCAGGGTAACTATCAAAAGGTATGAATTTAGTGCCATTGTATTGCCTGTAAGGTGACTGTTACTGGATATTGTCTGTGTTCCTTTCTGATCTATGCTGCTTTTAGGCTCTATCTTTTCTTAGAGGACCCCTTTCAATATTTCTTGGAGGGCTGGTTTTGTGTTTGCAAATTCCTTTAGTTTTTGTTTGTCCTGGCAGCTTTTTATCTCTCCTTCTATTTTCAATGACAACCTAGCTGGATATAGTATTCTTGGCTGCATATTTTTCTCATTTAGTGCTCTGAAGATATCATGCCAGTCCTTTCTGGCCTGCCAGGTCTCTGTGGATAGGTCTGTTGCCAATCTAATATTTCTACCATTGTAGGTTACATATCTCTTCTCCCGAGCTGCTTTCAGGATTTTCTCTTTGTCTCTGAGACTCGTAAATTTTACTATTAGATGTCAGGGTGTTGATGTATTATTATTGATTTTGAGAGGGGTTCTCTGTGCCTCCTGGATTTTGATGCCTGTTTCCTTCCTCACATTAAGGAAGTTCTCTGCTATTATTTGCTCCAATATACCTTCTGCCCCTCTCTCTGTTTCTTCCTCTTCTGGGATCCCAATTATTCTAATGTTGTTTCGTCTTATCATATCGCTTATCTCTTGAATTCTGCCCTCGTGATCCTGTAGTTGTTTCTCTCTCTTTTTCTCAGTTTCTTTATTTTCCATCATTTGGTCTTCTATATCGCTGATTCTCTCTTCTGCCTCATTTATCCTAGCAGTTAGTGCCCCCATTTTTGACTGCACCTCATCAATAGCCTTTTTGATTTCGACTTGCTTAGATTTCAGTTCTTTTATTTCTCCAGAAAGCGTTTCTCTACTAACTTCCATGCTTTTTTCAAGCCCAGCTAGTATCTTTAAAGTCATGATTCTGAACTCTAGGTCCGACATCTTACTAATGTCCGTATTGAGTAGGTCCCTGGCTGAGGGTACTACCTCTTTTTCTTTTTGCTGAGGTGATTTTTTCGTCTTGTCATTTTGTCCAGAGGAGAATAGATGAATGAGAGAACAAAATGCTAACAGGTTAACAACATCCCCAGCAAATATACTCTATACAAATCAGAAAAGACCTGAAACCAGGGGAAAAGAAAGGGAAAGAAAGAAAAAAGAAAGAGAAAAAAATAAAAACAACAACAGAACAATACAAAAAAAGCAGAATATGATCAAATATGATCAGGCTAGTGCATAGATCAGTGCCACACACTAGATTTTGGGCGTATTTTGGTCTGTTAGAAAAAAGTGCCTCCTAAAATTTTAAAGGAAGAAAGACTTATATATGTACAAAATAAGGGTTGATACAATGAAGGGATGGAAGATGATTGTAAAGATGAAAATTATAAAAGATTTTATAAAAGGAATTGATAAGATAAGTTGTTGAAAAAAGAGAGAAGATTTTAAAAAAAAAGAAAAAAGGGAGAGAATGTGATCAGGCAGGTGACTAGAACAAAGCCATACACTAGTGATTTAGGGTATATTTTGATCTGTTAGAAGAAACTGTATCTCAAAATTTTAAAGAGAGAACAACTTATATATATATGCCAAAAATAAGGGTAACTACTATGAAGGGATAAAATATGACTCTAAAAATGAAAAATAAAAAATGGTTTTTTTTTTTAAAGGGATTGATAAGATGTTGGTTGAAAAAGGGAAAAAGAAAAATTAAAAAAAAAACAGTTAAAAAATTAAGTTTGATGAACTAATGAATCATGGTAAAAAAAAGCCATGAATTCTATGTGCAGTATTCCCCTAGCGCTGGAGTTCTCCCGTTCTCCTTGATCTGTAAACTTGGTCTTGGCTTGCTGGCTGTTCGTGCTGATCTTCTGGGGGAGGGGCCTGTTGCGGTGGTTTCCAAATGTCTTTGCCTGAGGCTGAATTGCCCCGCCCTTGTCGTTCTGGGCTAAGCAATCTGCTCGGGTTTGCTCTCCGGAGCTTTTGTTCCCTGCAAGCTCTGGTACAGCTTTGGAGGACCAGGGCAAAAATGGTGGCCTCCCCATCTCCACCCGGAGGAGCTGAGAACTCGGGGCCCCGCTCCTCAGTGCGCTGCCAGAGAAAAGCAGTCACTCCCGTCTCCCTGGTCTCCGGCCACACTCCGTGCTCACCCAGCCTGTGACCGAGCATTTATATCTCTGGCACCCGACCCCGTGTGGAGACTCCAAACCCAGCAGATCCCTGCGGTGCGTTCCCGCGCCGCTCCTCCCGGGGAGAAAGGGGAGTCTCCCCGGATCTGCCGCTTGTTGGGTCCCTGCTGCAGGAGCAGTGGCCTGACTGGGCCACGGATCACGGTTTATGGCAACCCCGAGCTGAGAGCCCGCGCCTGGGCTCCGTCTCTGCAGCCAGCTTCCCCGCTCCAATACCTGGGAGCTCTGCTGCACTCAGGCACCCCCGGTCTTTCTGTGACCCTAAGGGTCCTGAGACCACACTGTCCCGCGAGGGTTCCACCCCCCGCTTAGCCACTGGAGTGACATCCCTCAGCAGAGCCGACTTCTAAAAGTTCCGATTTTGTGCTCCGCGGCTCTAGCACTTGCCAGAAGCGGCCGACGGAGGCCCCCTCCCCTGCTGTCTATCCTGTCGAATATTGCCTCAGATTCACTTCTCCGCACGTCCTACCTTCCAGTAAGTGGTCGGTTCTCTGTTCAGAGAGTTGTTGCTACTCTCCTCTTTGATCTCCTGTTGAGTTCGTAGGTGTTCAGAATGGTTTGATCCCTATTCAGCTGAATTCCTGAGAGCAGACGAAATCTAGGTCTCCTACTCCTCTGCCATCTTGCTCCGCCCCTTAAAATATATTTTATTCCCCTGAGACCCAGAGTTTCTCTGGTAGCACCTTAGCTCAGAAAACTAAAAACCAGGCACATTGGATGGTAAAATTTTAATGAAGTCTGTAGTTCAGTTAATAGAATGGTGTCAAATTTCTGGCTTTGATAATTGTACAATTATCAATAACTGGGAAAAGCTGGGTGAAGGATTTATGGGAATTCTCTATACAATCTTTGCAACTTTTCTGTAAGTCTAATTCTTCTAAAATAAAAAGTAAAAGAATGAAAATATTCAAGGGGCGCCTGGGTGCCTCAGTCAGTTAAGTGGCTGCCTTCGGCTCAGGTCATGATCCCAGGGTCCCGGGATCGAGCCCTGCATTGGGCTCCATGCTCGGCGGGAAGCCTGCTTCTCCCTCTCCCACTCCCCCTGCTTGTGTTCCCTCTCTCCCTGTCTCTCTCTCTGTCAAATAAAAAAAAAAATCTTAAAGAAAAAAAGAATGAAAATATTGTTTTTCTTCCCAAAGTTGTTACCTCTGCCAAGTGTCCGGTCTCACTGAGAGATGCCATCCTTCTCCCAGCCTCGGAGCTAGGACCTCAAATGTGTCCCAAACTCCTTTCCTCACTGCCTCCCAGTCCCGTCTGTTCTGCCCCAGAAATGCCCATCATTCCCGCCCTCCTCTCTACACAGCCAGGCTCAGGCTCAGGCTCAGTCTTGCATCACTACACAAAATCCTCCACACCCTTGCAATGATAACAACCCTGTTCCCCAACCCCCTACTGCTGCTGGAATTCTCTTTCTTAAACGTTGACCATATTCTTTCTCTTTCTACCCTACACCTGTCTTCAAAGCATTGCACCCCTTGAGGCCCGGATGTCTGTCCCCCTTCATTTTCTAGCCACTTCTGTCAGGCAGCCTGCCTTCCAGTGGCCTCTGACCCCTTTGCCCCATGCCCTATCTGGTTTGCCTCAGGCTTCAGTCTAAAGCTGCCTCTTCCCTACTGCTTTCCTCAAATCCATCCACCTCCTGGAAGTATCTACTGCTCTCCACTTTACAATGCATCTACATGCAGATGTATCCTTTTATTGTAGCAACACTGGGAGGATGTTAGTGTCTTGATGCTCATGCCTCCCTCAGCATTATGTTCAAAGAACACAGCCCAGTTTTGGGTATATAATAGATTTGCAAAGTGCTGCTTTTGCATTGAACATGTGCCAAGGCTTCATTCCCACCTTGCTTATTCATACTTCAAAAGCCATGGAACTTCATATGAGCCTGAAACAAGCCATTTTCTACCCAATGAAGCAACTCTACTATTCACTTCCTCTCATCCCTCCATCAGCCAACAGAAAATGACCAAGAATATCAAATTGTAATCTACTTAAATGTTCTTTACTTCAGAAAAGGACTCAATTCAATAGAACTTCAAGTTATGTTTGGCTTCCTTAACAACACTGGAATCAGTTCAGTTTGCATTGGCAGGCTGGAAGGAATGTGCACCTCAGTGCAGCCCAGATCACCCTGCTCAGCAGCCTGTGCAGAACTCGTCTAGGAAAGAGTGCAGAGGAAATGAACTTCCCAAAGCAGCTGATGTAGCCCTGTGGGAATTGGCATCCCCAGGACTCACAGCACGATTCAGGAGGCCGGAAGGTGAGTCCTATCACCTTTTCAGCTCATCACAGCTGTGCCTTAGATTTTTAGTCTCCCTGGCCTCTAGGGAGACTGTGAGCTTGAGGACACCACTTCTGATCCTCTATAATCCTCTGTTACTAATATTGTCCTTTACTATCTTTAGTAGGTAACCGGAAAAACAAAAGAACACTTGTCTTCAGCCCTATGCACACAACACTGGTACCCACATGTTCATGCGTGCATAGACGGCAGCCTTTCTCCAAGCAGCTTTACAGAGTTCCTCAGCTATTAGATTTGACACAAAATGTCTTTGTTTTACACTCCTTCTCCAGAGAAGGGTTGTTGTGTAGGATGATTGCCTAGGATGATTGTTCTAGGATGATTGTTCTGTCTAGGCTGATCCCACACAACTTTCTGGGATCTGCTCTGGCCATTCTTGACTCTTTGTCAACACTTGGGAGAGTGCTCAACAGGAACAAATTCGGGACTGAAAGTACCAGATGTAGCTCACTGAAGAGCTTCAGCACTGTTTCCGAGGCTGCAGTGAAGCTCACATTAAGGGCAAGAGAGCAGACACCCCCTAGATTCACCTGGACAGGGTAGTGGCTGTGGCTTTGGTACATTTTAACAGAGAAGGGGTTCCAGCCAAAAGGAAGAAGCTGTGAGCACACAGGAAAGTACATGGAGCATAAAGGAGAGCAAGTTGGAGTAAGGAGCAATGGGCAGTTGGAGAGGTAGCCAGCCTCCACTGCTGGACACATATACATACAAGGCCCTCCCAGAAGGCCTGGGAAACACAGCCTCAAAGACTTGTTTTTCTATAATCCTGGGCTCACTTGAAACCTTCTCATTTCCAGTGGCTGTACTGGCAGAGAACTTTCTTTGTTGGTAGATGTGAGTATAGTTTCCTGGACATGGATGGTCATGCATGTGTCCTCTGGGGAGAGTCACAAGCCACAAGGTGCAGTGACCAAGCTCCCTCTGGAAGTCTAGCATCAGGTAAGGTGGACCTGACAACATGTTTGCCTGTCTTGGGCTCCAGGATGGGGGCACATGTCAGTATTGGTGATTTGGTTGATTTGCACACCTGGGTCTGCAATCCCTTAAGTGAACTCTCGAGTATCTTTTCTGAACACTGTAAATTGCCTGGATTGGCACACTTGGATTCCAAGCCAGCTACAGTTATTGCTGCAGAAAAGAGAGGTCTCCAGGAAGAGTGCATATTTCGAAAGCTGCCTCCATTTCATGGGCTGTTTGCAGGTGATGCTTTCAGGGTCCAATTTCATCTCTGACATGCTGATGTGCTACCCTTCAAAGACCTTTCTGAGCAGACAGCCAGAAAATGCCTCACTGTACCCACTGACTTCATTCAATTTCCTGCCTTTTCTCAGCTAACCCTCAGCCTGTAATTTCTTAATGACTTTTCTAGGGCTATTCGGCTGATCACTAAAACCATAGCCAGCCAAGATCCCCTGCGTGTCTGTAGCCGGGATTTTGTCAGCATTTCTTCCCTTATTATGAAGCCGCATCATTGTGTCCTTGGGCAGCCAGCATTTCTCTGAGGTGAGCATTCTTTAACCAGGAATAGGGTTTGGTGGGGACCCCAAAAAACAGTCCATAGATTGGACATCCAACCCTGAAGAGACCCAGAGCTTTCCTGTTCCTTCCATAATACTTCAGGAGGCAAGGCCTGACTCTGGATCATCTTTATTCCCCTCTCAATTATAACCCAACAGAACAGCTTGGAAGGGATCCACTAAACCAAGGCATATCTAGATTTTCAAATATATCTCCTCCATAGGTTTATACTTTTGATACCCCCGACACATCTCTTCCTTAATCCTTCCTATGTAATATGACCTGGCATGGTGCTAAGTGAATGTTTCCCAAATATATCCATTAATATCAAACTATGAAATTGTACAAGTGGCTTAATATTGCACTCTGTTTGTATGGCAATATTTCCAGATTAATGAGATTATGAGCCTTAGGCTGACATACTACAATCTAATGGTAGCCTTTAGGACAAGCTGTGAAAAAGTTCCCTCGCTGCTCTCATCCATAGGTAGAAGATGTCTCAGATAAGAAGACATGGGACCAGCTTTATGAATTCAAGATGAATCAGGCAATGGAAGAGCCAGCTAGACATCTGAGCTCTGCAGGACTCCCTGTCCCTGCATGCTGAGAGCCTCAGCTACCCTTCCCTCTCTCTCTCTCTTTCCCTGACCAATCAAGAACCAGGTTTTAAGGAGACTTAACATTACCATCTGCTTTCCACTCCTGCTTCACACCTGCCTCATCTTCTGCTGGTCCAGTGCAATGGCCCAGCAGCAGGTCTCCATGTCCATGGTGATTACCTATAATCTTTGCCCATTTGCATATAGATTGGTGAGCATATGACATAAAATCAATCAGGCTACCTAAAGACTTAAACCCTTTCATGATCTGAGCTTCTACCAAGTTCTCCAGGATCTGGGTCCTATCCATCTTTTCTAATCTTGCCTGCACTCATTCCCTAAATTATTGCCTTATAAAACCAATCCTACATTGCCATATAAAATATACAGCCTGTCTCACCTCCATACTTTGCCACATGCTTTTCCTGTTGCCTAGAAAGAAAAAGCTTCCTTGTTTATTTATAAGTCCTTAACCCCAATCAAAATTCAGATCAAGATTATTACCTCCATGAACTATCTAGAAGAAGCAAAATACTTCTTTGCATCCATGATGCACTGAAACTTCTGCACTGAATCTGCCACCCGCTCAGCATAGACTCTTGGGGGCATGGCAGATTTGCATGTTGGTCTCCCCAAATACCATTCAGACACCAGTATCAGACACATTTTAAAGTAACTAGTTAAATTCCAAGGTCACATCACTGTCTGGCACATAGCAGGAACTAAAACAAAACAAAACAAAACAATGGTGTTATTCATCTCACTCTCACTTATAGGAGTGTGCTGAACTATAAATTAGATAATTGCTCCTCAGTGCAAGTAAAGATTAAGGAATACCCCAGACTAGTATAGCAAAGAGTGTGAAAGAGCAATCAAACCATTCAGACTACCAAGGAACTCTCCAAAGACCCAATCTGTCCTCTTAGCCTCAGATACAGATCACAGGACTGAAAGTCCCTGTCCTCACATGTGTCACCATGAGTACAGGTATACTTCACTTTATTGTGTTTCAATGTATTGCACTTCGCAGATATTGTGTTTTTTACAAATTGAAGCTTCAAGACTTCAGTGGAGGAAGTAACTACAGATGTGGTAGAAATACCAAAAGAACTAGAATTAGAAATTGTAATATAATGACTTATAATATAATGACTGTGGTTTTCATCCACAGTTTCTGAAAATGCTTCAGAGCTATAAAAGTGAAATGAGAGTCCTGTTATTAATAAAGGTGACTTTTGGACCCCACCCAAGAGCTGGGGCTGCTTGTCAGGAGGACCAATCATATGATCATAGGATTGGAACTTTCAGTCCTACCACCCAACTTCTGCAAAGGATGAAGGGGCTGGAGGTTGAATCAGTCAACGGCCAATGACTTAGTCATGACTATATAATGAAGCCTCCATAAAAAACCAAGAGGACTGGGTTCAGAAAGATTTGGAGTTGGTGAACACATGGAGATTCAGAGAGAGCAGCACACCTGGAGGGGGCATAGAAGCTCCACACCCTTACCCCATACCTCATGCCATGTAGCTCTTTGTCTGACCGTTAATTTGTATCTTTTATCATATCCTTTAATAAACTAGTAACTGTAAGTAAATGTTTCCCTGAGCCTTGTGAGTTGCTCTAGTAAACTGAAAGAACCCAAGGAGGAGGTCATTGGAACGCCAATCTGTAGCAGGTCAGTTAGAAGCACAAGTAACAGCCTGGGGCTTGGAACTGGCGCATTGTAGGTGGAACAGTCTTGTAGGATTGCGTCCTTAACCTGTGGAATCTGATGCTCTCTCAGGTAGACAGTATCAGAACTGAGTTGAATTCTCGGATACCATGCTGGTGTCTGAGAATTGCTCAGTTTTGTTGGGAGGGGGGTACCCCCCACATTGGAATTGGGTCTGAGGACCCAACAAGAGTTGGTATCAGTAGAGAAGTGGAACCTGAAGATGTGACTGGATTGCTGCAATTCTATGATAAAATTTTAACGGAATAAAATATAATAGATGCTCATCTTATGGATGAGCAAAGAAAATGGTTTCTTGAAAGGGGGGAGTCTGCCTGAAGATTCTCTCCCTCTGCCCCTTCCCTAAGTCTCTCTCATCTTTCAAATAAATAAATAAGTCTTTAAAAAATAGAAGTTTGATTTTTTAACTTGTAGGTCAGGCTCTGAAATTGTGCATTTTTTTTTTAATTTTATTATGTTATGTTAGTCACCATACAATTCATCATTAGTTTTTGATGTGGTGATCCACAATCCATTGTTTTCGTATAATACCCAGTGCTCAAAGACACGATTAATAAAAGATGGTTGGATGGAGAGACTAAGAGAGTGACAACCAGTCTATGATAAGATCCCTGCAGCCAGCCTTCCAGTGCCTACAATTATCTATACTGAGACTCAGCATGTGTGAGGACAGGGACATTCAGTACTGTGATCTGTACTCACGGTGACACGTGAGGATCTGAACCCACAATATCTTTGAGGTATGCCTGCAAAGATCACAGGACTAAAGGTCCCTTTCCTCACATATCTCATCTCTCTCTCTATATATATACACACACACACACACACACACACACATATATATATATGTCACATCTTCTTTATCCATTCATCTATCAATGGACATCTCGGCTCTTTCCATAGTTTGGCTATTGTGGACATTGCTGCTATAAACATTGGGGTGCAGGTGCCCTTTGGATCACTACATTTGTATCTTTGGGGTAAATACCTGGTAGTACAATCACTGGGTCATAAAATCTGTTTCCTGAAATTGTCATTCCCTATGTTTATGGCAATGGGGGATGGTAATAAGAGCACAGTGAGTTCACCCAGAGGCTGCAGGAGGCTGGCATACTTTGGTCCCTTAGGCTAAACCAGATAAGGCAAAGAATGGACATAGCAGCAAAGCGCAATATGAGGTTTCATTTGACATGCATGCCCAAACTCTCCCTTGCTGTTCCATCGGGAATAGCACTGGTCAGAATAGCAAACCCAGATCCCTCAAAAGCCTCTGCTGTCTCCTTTCTTTGATCCTCTGCAATAGCTATTGCTTTCTGAGAAATACCTTCTCCAGGTCAGATCTTCGGGTGCTTTCACTCTTCCAAAAATTCTATAGAATATGGGAATCAACATCCCTTTTGTACTTAGCCACCTTTGTACCTGTCTCTGCTCTACCACCATCAGTTCAGATTTTCAAAGCTCACCAAAGCCACTGGAACCAGCCCCAGTGTGAGTTGCCCAGTTTGTTCCTCCCGACAATTTCCCCAGGAAATGCTAGGCCTGCCCTGGTTTTGCATCTTCTTCCTGCTCCTGTGAGGCTGCAGGACTCACCTTGGAAGTTGTTCTGGTTCCTTCCCTCTGGACAGAAAATCCTGAAATCTTTCATCAAGCGTTCACACTCTGTCACTTGTCCAGGAACAACAAAGTCTTCTCTATCCACCTTTCTCCATACACACTTTTGCTAGTCCAGAAAAACAAACAAAAACAAAACATACAAGTCTCCATCCTTGCCCTCTGGGAGGCACTTTCACAGGCCAAACCAAAGTGCAATGCCTCGAGAGAAATGCGTGCTTCCTGGCCTCTGGGATCCAGAGGGTGGCCAGTAAGGAGCTCTCTGGGGGATGGGGAGAGTGGGGGTGGGGGAGAGAGGGTACAGGGTTTCCAAGAAAAGAAGGCACAGAACGAGCCCTTACAGGGTGAGTGTAAGTTAGTGATGGTGGTGACACATATCCTGTCTCCTTTTCAGTTCTATATCCTTAGAAATGAGATGAAAATGCATATATTAACACCACTAAAAAGAAAAATAACATCATGTCAGGAATTTGAAGGAATCTTTGAAAAGCAAAAATGAGAAAGGACAATAGCACAGCTTCTAGAAAGGCAGGAAGGGCTGTGGAGTCAGGAGAGCAGGGGGTCCTGTAGGTGTGAGCTCCTAGACAACAGCGCCTACATCAGGCTTTCATTTAAACCTGGAGAACTGTCCTGGACAGTTCAGGAGGGCTTGTCTCTGGTTTACTCTCTCAGTTGAAGAGTGGCAGAGAATGCAGTTCACCGAGCCCCTACTTGCCCAGAGGTGGGAAGACTGCACATCTCCAACCACCAGCAGGGAAACAAAGTCCTGATTTTTAAGACATTAAATAAAAATTAAAGCATCCAATAAGCAGAGTTAATTGTTTTGCTCTCTGATAGTCTAAAAGCACAAGAAAACAACAATGGTTTTCTAAATGCTTGTTATACAATTGGGTTTGTGCTAATCTATACATTTTAAAATTCTCCCTGCTTTTAATGAAATCCACCTCTTCTCTTTGCATGGAGGTCAGAGTTACGTGTTTTGAATTTACATCTCCATCTCCACGCAGAAGGCGTCTGAGCAAGCCCTCAGGCAACAGGCAAAGGTTCCTTGTGCAGTTATTGAAGAGGGTGATGCAAGATGGTTTCCCTGGACAGAGAGAACTCTGCCACCTGGTGGCTGCATCAGGAGCCGGTCACACTCAGGCTTCAGACCCAAGCCCTGGGCATTATTTAAGGCAGGAGGGGACTCCCCAGCCCCGGTGCCTGATGCGCTGTCAGGCATTTCCCTCCTCTTGGAGCTCAGTTTTGCTTCTGTTCCAGGGGGCTGGGCCTGCAGACCTGGACTTGCTGCGGCTCTCCACAGGGTCTATGAACTTAACCCTTCCCTGGGGGCTTTCACCAGGACACACGTCCCCCTAGGGAACCAGAGGCCTGTCCAAGCTGATGTCTGGGTCAGCAGACGTGCCCCTGAGGGTGCTAGGGATGAGAGGAGGAGGGATCTGAGATGGGAGCAGGGGTCCCCCCACCAAGGAACCACCAGAATGGGAAAAGGAAGGCAGAGAAGAAGAGTGATTTGAAAGAAAGATTTGTGAGATGAGGAGCATAAGTCACACTGCACTAGGGGCAACACAGAACTGGGGAGTAGGTCTTCTGGCATTTTGGCTTGGATGGCAGTGCCTGCAGGGGTATGGAATCTTCCTGGGAACACGGCTCGATGTGCAGCTTCACGAGGCCCAGCAGACAAGGCTTGTGCCAGCCGCCTAATGGGGGCCCTTCCCTGCTAGGACTCCCCAGAATAATGGGGCGTCTTTGAGGTGGGAGGCTGATCCCTCAAAGAAGCTAACCTAGGGGAGCTCTGAGTAGAAGCTCCTTAACAAGACACTCGGTGGAGGGTGATGCACAGAGCTGTCATGGGGGCCAAGGTCAGGGCATGGCCCTGAACCCTGCCCTGGGCGCGGGTCCCCCACACATGCCTGCAGCCAAGCGGGCAGCTCCTGTTCTTCAGGTGCTTTGAAGTAAATGGCACAATGGAGCTGCTGGGCACTGGGCACACAATGCCAAGTTCGTAGCGCCAGGCTGGGCCCACGACAGTAGGCACATACTCCAGCACACAGGCTAAGAACACACACTGGCAAATACAGCAGGTGTAATCACAGGGCACACAACACCGGACACAAAACACTGGGGACGTATGTCAGGCACACACACTGGGCACAAAACATACACCACACACTTGCAGCCACACGCCAGGCACACAGGATTAGACATACATACCAACCATGTACCGTCAAACAGTGCTAAGAACACAACACCGGCACACAACTCGGGGCACACAAAGTCAGGCACACAATGACTGCCAACAAACCAGGAATACACACTTGCGCACCCACTGGGGACACATCTCATACTTGTACCAGGAAGAGAAGCTGACACATACTCCAGAGATACAACACCAGCACACAACACCAGGCACACAGCAAGAGAATGTGCTAGGAACACACACCAAAGCACAATGCTAAGTATACTCTGCGGAACACAAAACACTAAGCACACGACAGTGATGCACGGTAGTGGGCACCCACCTGGGGCCACACAGCCTGGCACACGCTCTGGGAGAATAATGCCAGACACACATGCTGGAAACACAAACAGGGCACACGATGCCATGCCCACACACTAGGCACACAATCCCAGGCACCTGCCAGGCCTACACACTGGGAACACACTAGGTGCACAGCGTTGAGCACTTGTGCAGGGAACATAATGCTAAGGACACATATTCAAGCGCAGATACCAGTGCCCAGTAGCACGCATAGAATGCCAGGTGCACAATGCCAGACGCGCTCTAGGAACACAGTGCTGGGCACACAACGGTGGCAGACAAAATGGACATACACTATCTGGCACATGACCATGCACAAAACCCCAGGCAAACAATGCAAGGCACACCCACCAGACACATCCTGGGAGACACACCAGACCAGGCCCAGTCTCTGAGAACACAACACTGAGCTCACAAGGCTGAGCTGTGTGCCAGTCACGTAATGCCAGGCACATCCTGCAAAAACAAAATTCTGGGAACACAGAGTCAGGCACATGATGCTAAGCACACTCTCCTGGAACACAGTTCTGGGTCCAAATCCCTGGAGCACCATGCCAGACATGCGAGGCAATGCTGGGCACATGCTGTGGGATGTATAATTCTGGGAACACATACCAAGCCCACCAAACTGGGCCTGCAAAACCGGACAGACAATACCAGGCGCAGACACAACACAGGACACACAATACTGGCACACAGGCCAGGAACAAAACACTGAGCACATAAGTCAGGCATACACACTGGACACACAATGGCAGATGCACAATACTGAGCACACAATGCTGGACACCCAAAGCCAGGCACAGAGTGCTAGGTACACATTCCAGGCACGCAAAACCAAGCAAATATTGCTGGGCATATAGACCTGAGCAAACACCACCAGGCACAAAGTGCTGGGTACACAAAGCCAGACTGCATGCCAGGCACATGGTAGGAACATGCCAGACACAGATGCTGGGAACACAAGGGTGGGCACACCAAGTCAACACACCGAGCTGGCTTTGAGGAATGAGGTTTGAGTTGGAAGACTCCTTAACCACCTGCTCCAGATTGGCCATGCTCTTGTTCCGCTCTGGCCCAGTGGTCAGCCTTGCCCCAGGCGGGGGGTTAGTGTGGTTTGTTACTGCTGCAAAGCCTAGACCACTCTGGCTGGTATCCTTTGTGTGGATGGATGAGAGTTTAAGTCATCGGTGTCCTGTGATGCACTTTTGAGCCATTCTGCATCCTTTGCTATAACAAATAATTCTGCAATATGTGGCATGTCTATACCTTATTTGGGTTTTTTGTTGTTGTTGCTGTTGTTTTTTGTTTTGTTTTGTTTTGTTTTGCCAGAGTATTTTTGGAATAGTTTCCTAGAGTACAGATCAAAGGGCAAAAAGCACATGTGATTTTGCTAGATATTGCCAATTATCGCCTTAGGGTATGCCACTTTGCATTTCCACCAGCAGTGTCAGTGCCTAATAAAATGGCTGTAGCGGGGTAGGTCAGGGGAAGAATCAGAGATGGGTCCTTGGACCTTAATGACATTTGGTGAATGCGCTCTTCTCTGAACTCAAAGCCCAGAAAGCAGGAAACCATCTGCCTTCTGACCTCCCTGCCTCCACCCTTCCCAATCCCCGCCTTCTGGCCCCTGACTCTGAGGTGCTTTAACAGGAGTAGTTTGAATCTTTCGCCATTAGGTGGTGCCACAAAGCAACCATTTAAGCGATCTAAGTGCCTTTGACCTTCCTCTCCAGATGAGATTTCTTACTGAAGGTCCAGAGATTTAGCCCACAGGAAAATCGTAGCTCCAGACTCTGCCAAGTGCGGCAATGCCTTCAAGCAGATCTGAATGATTTTCATGCAATTCTTTGCTTTTCCTGATAGAAAAAAATCATAACACACAGACTCTAAAGCAGAGAATGATTTGCCCTTCAGGACAAAGTGACTTTGCCCCCTGCTGGGCACCCTTGTAAGGGAGAGCTAGTGCTTGGCAAATGTTTGCAGAGTCCCTGGACAAATGAGTGAAAACCGTTAGAGACATCACTTCTTCAGCCACACCCCCCAGCAGCTGCCTCTTTGCAGCAGTGTGAGCCCTCCCTCGGCCCACAGGGTTGGAGGGCAGGAAGCCCAGGCTTGCTGTGCTCTGGGGCAGGCCCTGTACCTCTCCATTCCCAGCATCAAAGCCATAATTATGGGATCTCTGTGCTCCCCTCAGCTCTAGCGGCATCAGCAGGGACCCTCAGTGAGTCATTGGGGGACCCTCTGCAGGTAACTTCAGTGGCACTTGGGGAGCAGGAAAGCCAGAGACACCTGGGAAGCAAAAGCTGGAAGGCAGGACCTGGGTTTCAGAAGACTCTTCACAGAGCTCTGGCAACGAGTTGGCCTGCCAGGACTTCTCTTCCTAAAGGCCCAGGTCACACACCATTTGTAGGAGGGATTTCAGTCTGCATGTGCTGCTCAATTCTCCCAAAATGAAGGACCAGAAGAAGTCCTGCCAGGCTTTGTTCCAGCCCTAAACCTCCTCCCAGGCCAGGGGATCGGGGTCTCTAGAATTGCTCAGGTATTAAGGATATTGGCCCAAAAAACCTTACAGGGGGCATTGCAGACTTCAGACTCCAGGAATTGTCTGGTAACTCTGGGTTTGGCTTTTACCATCTATCCTTCCAAACTGCACAGCCCTGGAGCAGAAAGCAGCTACCAAAAGCAGATGCTCACTGAGCCAGAGAACTGGGCAGCACCAGACTTCAGCCTGTGGCCTGTGGGCCTCAGCTTCTTCATCTGTGAAATGATAAAAGCAATTTCCCAAACAACGAGAAAGTTCCTGGCTTGGCACAGGTGCTGAGCAAAGGTGCTTTTTACTCCTCCATGCCCTAGCAAACAGACCCAAGGCAGACAGTGCACCAGAACTGAGCCTTTCTGGGAGCATTTGGTTTCCTCTTTCGTTCTTCCTTTGAGAGTTTAAGTGATCTGCTCATCCTGACTTTCAGGTGGACTTACAGCAGGTAGAGGCCATGCCAGGACCCTTCTTCTTCTCACTGTGTGGGAACGCCTGGAAAGCCAGTGAAGCCTATGGGTCACCTCTGGCTCTGACCAAGTAATAATGCTGTGCTTTCCTTCAAGTGGACAGTGGATAAATATCCTAAACCATTGTTTTCAGACTTGGAGCCACAGACAATGCAAGCCTGACCCCTGAGAACAAATGAACCAAGGAGGTGAGCAGAGAGTAGATCCCCAGCAGGGCATGGAGGTGGCCAGGCTGCAGAGACACAGATGGGACAGGGGCAGGAGAGGAGAGAGGTGCACATGGGGACCATGCCTGGGTCATGGACTAAGTGAATTGACACCTGCTTGGCAGAGAGCAAGTGTGTGAGGCTGTTTCCATCATGAAGACACAACCTCAACCACCCACAGGGAGGGTGTGTTGACCCACTAGAGCCCTGCCTGCCTTCATTACAGTCTCCAGCCCAGCCAAATCTTTGATGATTCAAAGAAGGGCACAGGGCTTTGAGAGCCCATCACCTTGCTTGATCTACTTCCATAAAGCATTTTAAATTCACAAAATAATGTTCTTTCTGAGCATCTACTATGCCCCAGACCCCGGAAGCTATTATATAATTTAATTTGTGTCCTTTATAACAGTTCTGTTGTATAGATAGTGCCTTCTTTACCTTTCTAAAAAATTTACCCAACACTTATATGGCATTGTGATTTGTAATTAGAAGTATAAATTTGCTTTTCATCCCTGATTCTGGAACAGGGCTCCTAAAATCCTTGGAATTTCCCTAAGTGATAAGAATGATAAATGTGTCTATTCATAACAAACCCATTGCAATCACACTTGAGTTTATATGAATGAGGTGACTCTTGGAAAGCACCTCAGGATGGGGCTGGTTTCAGGGGAACCAACCATGAATAAACGATTGGAACTTTCAGCCTCACCCCAACCCCAAACTCTGGGGAGGAAGGGCTGGGGTTGAATAGATCACCAATGGCCAATAATTTAATCAATTGTGTCTATGTAATGAAGCCTCCATAAAAACCCAAAAAGGCAGAATCCAGGAACTTCCAGGTTGAAGATTCTGGGAAAGTTACTGACACTGAGGAGGCATGGAAGCTCCTCACTTTCCCACATACCTTGCCCTATGCATCTGTTCCACCTGGCTATTCCTGAATCATATCCTTTTACAATAAGCTCATTATCTAGTAAGTGAAATGTTTCTCAGAATTCTGTGAGCCACTCTAGCAAATTACTCAAACCCAGAGATGGGAACCTCCAGTCTACAGCACACGTGACAATCTGGACTTATAATTGGTGTCTGAGGTGGGACTGAGCCCTTAACCTGTGGGATCTGTCTCCAAGTAGATGGTGAGTTGAATTGTAGGACACCCAACTGGTGTTGGAGACTTGCTTGGTGGTGTGGGGAGAAAAAAAAACACTCATCAAAACTGGCATCACATAGTTAACATGAATTCATTTCTTGGAGAAAAAAAAACGAAAGAAAACAGAAATAATATAGAACACAAAATTAAAGTGACCTTACCCAGGCTCCATGCCCAATCTTGCTTCTGTCCCTGAGTGTGCACAGGTAAGAGGAAGAATGATTTTATGTATTTAATTTGTCTTCTTGAGGAAGTTCTGCTTGGCTTTGTGGGCTCAAAAATCATTTCCAAAGGAGTATCACCTTTGCTGTTTGCACTAGTTTTCCTAAAACATGCAAAGACTGGGAGGTAACATGATGGCAATTCAAAGAGTTCTAAAAAGAGAGATTAAATTTTAAAGAATGTCATGACTCATCCTGTTGATTTTGTTAAAAACCAAACTAAATGTTTTTCTTAATGTGTGGGAAAGAGAGTCAGCATCTGTCACTAGTAAAAGGCATCGGAAAAAAATAGAATGGGAAGGATTGACAAGCAGCAGAGCAAGCCTGAAAGTTTAGAAACACCCCAGATATTATGTCTTTTCTATAAATCATGCACCATAAAACACAAACCATGGGACATTTGAAGAAAACCAACAGCACAAAATAAAAGGATCAAATATAGTAAACAGATCCTGTGGTAGTATTCACTGTATGATGTTTGTTGCAGGATTATTAGCAGTTGGGGGGGGCGGAAATAAACCCTGAAAACAGGGAAAATGTTTTTATATAGGGAAATGGTTACATAATGAATAAATTAAGCTATTGGATAGTTTTTTTTCTTTTCTTTTTTGCATTCTGATGCATTTGTAACAAACCTCCACAAAAGCTTATTGGTTTAAAACAATAAGCATCATTCATTTTGCTCATGAATGTGCAATTTGGTGGGGACATGGCAGGAACAACCTATCCCTACTCTGTGCAACAACAGCAGCTCTTCTGGAAGGCTCCGAAGATCACTCACTCCCAGGGTTAGGGAGTTGGTACTAGCGCTTGGATGGAGCCTTAGCCAAGTTGTGGCTGGGAACATCGGATCTTCCCATGAGTCTCTCCATAGAGTTGTTTGGCCTTCCTTACAGCACAGCACCAGAGTTCCAAGAGATCAAGAGCATGACCTTTGCCTCAATCTACTGATTAGGCAAATCAGCAAGTCTAGCCTGATGTTAAGGAGAGAGACGTTAAATTTCCCCACTCAGTGAAAGGATTAGTAGAGCATTTGTAACCTTCTCTAATCTGCCATGTTATAGAATACTATTCTACTGAAATAAATTAATTCTATATGTACTTACCATACCCTAATTGAGCAGAAAAGCAAGTTGAAGTGTAAGTAGTTGATTTAATCCCATTTGTGTAAAAAATTGGGGGAGAGGGCTATATATATATATATATATATTGCTTGTTTGGGAAAAGAAAAAAGTATGGGTAACTACACACAGGAGTGGGAAGGGAAAGGAAGAGGGAATTATTAGCTTCTTCTTTTTAAACATTTATACTCTGATTGTTGCCATTAGCTTATGTTATTTTGGGATATTTAAAAAACCCAAAGGAGTGGGCACCTGGGTGGCTCAGTTGGTTAAGCGACTGCCTTCGGCTCGGGTCATGATCCTGGAGTCCCGGGATCGAGTCCCGCATCGGGCTCCCTGCTCAGCAGGAAGTCTGCTTCTCCCTCTGACCCTCCCCCCTCTCATGTGCTCTCTCTCTTTCATTCTCTCTCTCTCAAATAAATAAATAAATAAAATCTTTAAAAAAATAAAAAATCCAAAGTAGTTTAAAAAAAAACTAAAATAACTGGAAAAATCACCAAATCAAGCAGAACCAGAAATATAATTTTTAAATATTCAATTAAAATAGCAACCAAAAGGATAAATTTTCCTAGTATTGATTTGAAACCCAGCAATGAACCTTATTCAAAGTGCTTCATATTTACCTGGGAAATTTTGAGGTCCCTAAATCCCTGGGATTTCTTACCATGCTGAGACCAGTTTGGCTATTCCTATGGAATGAGGTAGGGTGGGGCTGGTCATGAGGAAGAGAGCTTTTACTATGTAATTTGTGCAATTCTTGTACTTTAAAAAATCAGAATATAATACATTTTAGATAAGCTCTTTATTGCAGAATAAAATGCATACAGAAAAACACACAAATCCAACTTACAGCTCAAAGAGTTTTGAACAAATTGAACATTTTCAGGTAATCAACACACAGTTGAAGAAATACAACATTACCAACACACTAGAGGCTCTTCTGGCACACAACCCCAATGCCTCACCCCACCCTACAAAGGTATCCATCTCTAGTCTACCACTAAGGATTACTGTTATCTGTTTTGAATTTTATATAAACAAAATCATATAGTATATGCTTTTTGTGTCTGAATTCTTTTTATCAACATTACATTTGGGAGACTCATCCACATAGTTGTACATGGCTATATTTGATTTTTCATGGATTTAAAGTATTTCACTGGGGCGCCTGGGTGGCTCAGTCGTTAAGCATCTGTCTTCAGCTCAGGTCATGATCCCAGGGTCCTGGAATCAAACCCTGCATTGGGCTCCCTGCTCCATGGGAAGCCTGCTCTCCCTCTCCCACTCCCCCTGCTTGTGTTCACTCTCTCACTGTGTCTCTCTCTATCAAATAAACAAAATCTTTAAAAAAAATAGTAATAAGTAAAATAAAGTATTTTATTATATGACTTCACCAGAATGTATTTACTTGTTTTACCATTGGATATATGGATTATTTCCAGTGTTCAGTTATTATGAGTAATTCTGCTACAAACATTTGTATGAACATCTCTTAATGCATTTGTGGGGCGTATATATACCCGCAAGTGTAACTGCTTGATTAGGTCTAGTGGATATTGCCAAAGAGTAACATTCCTAAATGTGTGTGTGAGAGATTTCAACACAACCTCCACACTCAACTATTTTGTGGGTGGGGGAAGTAGTGGTATCTCATTATGGTTTTAATTTGCATTTCCCTGTCAATTAATAAAACTGATCACCTTTTCTTGTTTTTGAGGCATTTGGATAGGCTTTTTAATGAAGTGCTTATTCAAGCCTATTGTCTACTTTTTTCAAAAAATTAGATTTTCTATCCTTTACTAATTAATCAGTAAAAGTTCTTTATAAATTTTAGATTCTTATATGTATTGCAAATATCTTCTTACATTCCAACATTTCTGCTTCATATAGGCTTTTTAATGGAATTGAGGTTGTTGATTTTGATAAATTAAAAATTCCTTAATTTTCTTTGTGGTGTTTTTTTAAAGAAATCTTTGCTTACCATAAGGTCATGAACATGTTCTTCAATGCTATTTTGAGAAGCCTTATTATTTTACTTACACATTTAGATATAAAATCCATTTGGGATTGTTTTCTGTGTATGATATGAGGTTAAAGAGTCAAGATTAACTTTTTCTATATGAATATGTAGTTGAGTCAACATAATTTAATGAAAAGACTATCCTTTCTCCACTGTTTTACAGTGTGTCCTTTGTCTATAAATCGGCTCTAGATATCCTTCTGCATTGATTTCTCATTGCAATGTCATCAAAAGTCAATTGGCAATATTTATGTGTGTCTACCTGCTTCTTTCATCAGTGTTTTGTAGTTTTTGACATGAAAATACTATACATGATTTGTTAGTCATAATAACTGTTTTATTTTGTTGGACTGGTTTTAAATGGTATCATTTTATTGTTGTTTTTTTTCCTTTATTTTGTTTCATTTCTGGAATGCAGAAGGCTGATAGGTTTGTGTGTATCAACATTGTATCCTATATTTTGTGTATTTACTGTTGACACTGGATCTTGTTGAAGTCAATCCTCAGTTGGCTGCCTTGGAGGAAGAGGCCAAGGCTATAGCTGGCTTGGCAGTTGATTGCTTCAAGTTTTGGTCAGACAAGGGAGGGAGGGCACATTTCCTATGACCAACTTCCTACTCCCAGTCTACCAGAAAAAGCAGAAGGTGAGGAACATGTGAGAATTTAGGAAATGCTACATGCTGACACATTTGTCACAATGGACATTCCAGAGTTGTGAGGCAGTTGAGGGGACAGATACTAAATGGTCATCTGGGTCAATATTGCCAGAATAAGGACATCTGCACATTCTCACAATTTTAAAGTTTGTTTCCCCTTTCCATTTTGGTGACAAATAACACGACTAGAAATGTATTTAGTTTTTTGCAGTTCACAGGATATTAAGATGTTGGAGCACTATGTAAATTTTCCGAAGTCTAAAACAGCATATATTGCCTTGGTTTAAAAATAATTTTCTAAATTCATTAGTTCTAGGAGTACTTTTGTATATTCCTTGGAATTTTCAACATAGGTAACTGTGTCATCTGCAAACTGAGACAGCTGTATTTCTTCTTTTTCAATATATTTGCTTGTAGTTCTTTTTCTTGCCTTCTTGCACTGGCTAAGACTTCTAATACAATGCTAAGAAGTTGTGAGAGTAGACATCCTTGCCTTGTACCCAATCTCAGGGATAAAGCACTCAGTCTTTCATCATTAAGAATGATTTTCGGGGCACCTGGGTGGCTCAGTTGGTTAAGCATCGAACTCTTGATTTCGGCTCAGGTCATGATCTCAGGGTCATGAGATCAATCCCCGCATCTGGCTTTATGTTGGCTGTGGAGCCTACTTAAGATTCTCTCTCTCCCTCTCCCTCTGCCCCTCCCTACTACTCTCTTTCCCTCTTAAAAAAGTGATCTTCATGATACATCTTTTATCTCATTGTTCAGATGTTCCTTTTTTGGTTTCTGTCATCCAGCCTTGTCCTGCACCAAGATTTGGACGCATCCTCACTTGTAGTCTTGTGAGCCCTGCTATGAGAGATCTTGTGATCTGATATTGTGATTTTTCACAATTTCTGCCTCAGAAGACAGGGAGTTCTTGGGATGCAAAGGCTTTGTGGTTTCCAGGTTTCTCCAGGTCCCTTTAACATTCAAAAACATATTTGATGCTGAATAAGTATTGTAAATAACTAAGGAAAAAGGACAGGAGGAGAGGATGTATGAAGAAGAAGGATTAAGAAAGAGTAGATGGCACCACCATCAAAAGAATTTCCCAAGCCAGGAAACTGGCCTTATTTTTAATATCACCCATCCAAACTTGCTGTTTTAAGTTCTCTTTTGTCTGCTGGTCCATTTACAGATCTGAATTCCTTCTTATGCTGCAAAATTCTGGCTACCATCATCTCTAACCAGTTAAACCACAGTAGCCTTCTTCTGGGCATCCAGCTTCTAGTCTCAGGTGCTCAAAAGCCTTAGAAGGATCTTTATAAAACATAAATCTTATTGTTTTACTCTTTTATTGGAATTCATTTATCTGCTTCCTTTGAGTCTCAGAATAAAGATTAAACATCCTTCTGCAGCTCCTGAGGCCATTTGTGCTCTTTCTGTCCTAAGATCCATCTCCATCTCCCTGACTCCCTGTGCACTTTATGCTCAAGTCATTCAGAAATACCTGCTATGTTAGTTTCCCAGGGCTGCTGTAATGAATCACCACAAACAGTGTGGCTTAAAGCAATAGAAATTTATTATCTCAGTTCAGGAGGCCAGAAGTCTGAAATCAAAGTGTCAGCAGGGTTGGCACTGAGGGAGAACCTGTTCCAGGCTTCTCTCATATGCATGGTGGTTTCTGGCCATGCTTGACTTTCCTTGGTTTGCAGCTGTACCTCTCCTATCTCTGCCCAACCTTCACATGCCTCCTTCACTCTGTGTCTGTGGGTTTCCACAGCCCTCTCTCCATAGAAGGAAGGACACCAGTCACTGAATTCAGAGCCCACCCTAATGCAGTATGACCTAGTCATAACTAATTACATCTGTAGAGGCCCTATTTCCAAATATGGTCACATTCTGAGTTTCCGAGTGAACATGAATTTTGGGAGTACTACTCAAACCACTATATGTTCTTCTCACCTAGTAGACTGGGTTCATTTGCCTTCAGGTTATTTGCATTAGTTCTTCCTTCTCCACTCCCATTGGCCTTCAGCTTTTCTTCACTTTTAATTGTCTTTGTTTCAGAGAGACTTTACCTGCTTTGATGATTAATATAGTGTCATTCTCACTGAGCCATGAAGTGTCCAAATATTTGGTCAAACAATATTTTGGGTCAGTCTTTGAGGGTGTTTCTGACAAGTTAACATTTGAATTGGTAGACTGAGTAAAGCAGATTGTCCTCCCTAATGTGGGCCTCATCTAATTAGTTGAAGGCCTGAATAGAAGGAAAATATTGACCCTCCCTCTAGTAGGAGGGAACTCCTCTTGCCTGACTGCCTTCACGTGGGACATCAACTTTTTCCTGTCTTCAGATTTGAATTGTAACATTAGTTCTTGGAACAATGCCATCAACTCATCTGTGTCTCCAGCTTGCCAACTGTAGCTCTTGTGACTTATCAGCCTTCATAATTGTGTGAGCCAATTCTTTATGATACAGTTGATATAGATATAGGTGATATGGATATCTCCCATTGGTTCTGTTTCCCTGAAGAAATCTGACTAATACACCCAGGAAAATTTCCATTACTCCCGAGAATTGTTTAGGTGTTCTTTCTGAGTACGGAGCTGTTCAGGGAGAAGTCACATTCTACTTTGTCGCTTTAACTGTGGTCAGTAACCACCCCCTAGATTGTAAGTTCCTAGATGTAATAATTCTTTCATAGTCATTGTTAGATCTTCAATTCCTAGAATATTCAGTATATGCTGAATAAAGGCTTCCCTTTCATGATGACTGGTTGAATACATGTTATACCCCTTCTCCAATCTCACATCTCTAAAAATGAATAAAGGATAAAAAGCACTTTATAAAATTGTGTAGAAACAGTAACGGTTGCAAGTTCTGTTGGTAATAATGGACTAGGTAATTTTCTGATCAATACTTATATAGAAAAGTTTCTATAAAACTGGGTAAAATGTTTTTTAAACATTTTCCTGAGACCCTGCCTCTGGGAAGATAATATAGATGTACTTTTCCCAATTTTTCCCACTAAGTACAACTAAAAACCCTGGACATTTTTTTTAAGATTTTATTTATTTATTTGACAGAAAGATAGAGATAGAGCACAAGTAGGCAGAGCAGCAGGCAGAGGGAGAGGGAGAAGCAGGCTCCCCACTGAGCAGGGAGCCCGACGTGGGGCTCAATCCCAGGATCCTGGGATCATGACCGGAGCCGAAGGCAGATGCTTAACTGACTGAGCCACCCAGGCACCCCAACCCTGGACATTTTATGTCAACAAACATTAGAAGGCTCTGAAAGGTGGAGAGAAGGCAGATGTATTAGGAATATCAAAACTAAGAAAACTATATGATTGTGAATTTGCTGGGATTTCTTTATGCTGTATATCCAAGGCTTGGAGATAATGAAACTGCTAACCCAGAAACACCAAACGGTGAAAAAAGGAAAAAAAAAAAAATACAGCAAAAGGCTTCTCTCTAGCCAAAGGTTCAGGAAAGAACAAGCCAGAAAGACAGAAAACTTTAAAACAACAATCACTCAATTCCAGACATATAGAGCAGAAGAGGCTGTGGCTTCACCACATCTACACCAGTAAAGGCTGAGGGGGAAATCCAGACTTCCACTCTCACCAGGCTGAATGAGGTGCCAAATCCTCCTTCAGACTGGTGTCAGAAGGGCAGGGTAGGGAGTTGGATGCTTCATCTCCAGGGAACAATGAGTGCTTCTCCCTTTGTGGGTCAGTAGGGGGCATGTGGAAAGCCTGGATTTCCACTCCCATCTGGTAGTGATGAGGTGTCCACCCACCCTGAGGCACCTAAGAGGACACTTGGTAGAGAGTCAAAGCTTTCACCAACACCCAGGCATAAGAAGGTCACTCCCCACTGGTGTCAGTGAGGGCCACATCAGGAACAGTGATGAGGCACTCATCCTTACCAACCAGGATGATTTCAGTGGAAACTACTGAGCCAATCCACCTGCAGTGATGAAGAATCTCTTCCCCACTTGACTGTTAACAGAGGCCAAGTAAGGGACCTGGACTTTACATACACTAGCTGCAGCAAAGCAAATCCTTGCTGTTCCCCTACCAAAGGCATGTCAATCAAAGCCATCTAAAAGAGAGGGTTTAGATAAGCCTTAGACTCTCAGGGCACCTGGGTGGCTCAGTCATTAAGCATCTGCCTTTGGCTCAGGACATCATCCCAGGGTCCTGGGATCAAGACCCACATTGGGCTCCCTGCTCCACAGGAAGCCTGCTTCTCCCTCTCCCACTCCCCCTTCTTGTGTTCCCTCTCTGGCTGTGTCTCTCTCTGTCAAATAAATAAATAAAATCTTTAAAGAAAAAAGTGATCAAAACCTCACAGAGTTATAGGACCATAACAAAAATCTAATATTTATGTCATTGCAGTACTAAGAGAAAAGGAGGAAAATAGTGGAACTCAAAAATAATTCAAAGAATTATGGATAAAAATTTTCAGAAGTTGGTACAAGACATAAATTCACTGAGTCAAGAAGTTGAGAGAGGGCGCCTGGGTGGCTCAGTCATTGGGCGTCTGCCTTCGGCTTAGGTCATGATCCCGGGGTCCTGGGATCAAGCCCCACATCGGGCTCCCTGCTCAGCGGGAAGCCTGCTTCTCCCTCCCCCACTCCCCCTGCTTGTGTTCCCTCTCTCGCTGTCTCTCTCTCTGTCAAATAAGCAAATAAAATCTTAAAAAAAAAAAGAAGTTGAGAGAAACTCAAACTTGAAACTCAAAAAAATGCACATTAAGATGCATCATAGTCAGGCTTCTAAAAACTAAAGACAAAGAATAAAATCTTAAAAGCAGCTAGAGAGAAACAACACATTACCTACAAGGGGAAAAAAATTGAATTGCTAGAGGTTTTTCATCAGAAACATTAGAAACCAGAAGGAAGTGGTACAACATTTTTAAGTTAAAAAAAAAAAGTAGTTAATCTATATTTCTATACCCAGTGAAAATAACTTTAAGAAGTCAGAGATAAATCAAGACATTCTCAGATAAAGAAAATTTAAGGGAATTTTTCAAAAACACAATTTCCCTAAAAGGATGACAAAAATATGTTCTCTAAACAGAAAGAAAATGTTAAAAGAAAGAATCTTGGGACATCAGAAAAGAAATAACAATGGAAAGAGTAAAAAACAACAACAAAAAAAAACAAGGGGTAAATACATACACTTTCTTTCTCCTATTGAGTTTCTAAATTATGTTTGACAGGAGAAGCAAAAATTGTGCCAATCTCTATAACACTGTCTTATATGGATTTAAATGTATAAAAGGAACATTTAAGACAATTATATATAAATGATAGAGGGTAAGGGGATGTTAAAAAAAAGGGGGGGGAGGGGGCAGAGTAGGAGACGTGGATTTCATCTGGTCCCAGGAATTCAGCTGGATGGGGATCAAACCATTGTGAACACCTATGAACTCAACAGGAGATCAAAGAAAAGAATAGCAACAACTCTGAACAGAAAAGCCACCACTTTCTGGAAGATAGGATGTGCGGAAAAGTGAATCCCAGGCGATATTCGGGAGGATAGACAGCAGGGGATGGGGCCTCAGTCAGCCGCTCTGGCAAGTGATAGAGCCACGGAGCACAAAATTGGAACTTTTAAGAAGTCAGCTCCGCTGAGGGACGTCCCTCCAGTGGCTAAGCGGGGCTGGAACCCTCGTGGGACAGTGTGGTCTCAGGACCCTCGGGGTCACAGAAAGCCCGGGGCTGCCTGAGTGTGGCAGAGCTCCCAGGTATCAGGGCGGGGAAGCCGGCTGCAGAGACAGAGCCGAGGCAAGGGCTCTCAGCTTGGGGTTGCCATAAACCATGATCCACGGCACAGTTGGGCCAATGCTCCTCCAGCAGGGACCCAACAAGCGGCAGATCCAGGGAGACTCCCCTTCCTCCCCGGGGAGGAGAAGTGCGGGAGCGCACCACAGGGATCTGCTGGGTTTGGAGACTCCACACAGGGTCGGGTGCAGAGATAGAAACGCTCAGTCACAGGCTGGGTGAGCACAGAGTGCGGCCAGAGACCGGGGAGACGGGAGTGACTGACTGCTTTTCTCTGGGGGCGCACTGAGGAGCAGGGCCCCGATTTCTTGGCTTCTCCAGGATGGAGATTGGGATGCCACCATTTTCACTCTCATCCTCCAAAGCTGTACCGAAAACTTGCAGGGAACAAAAGCTCCTGAGAGCAAACCTGAGCCCAGACCCGGCAAGGGTGGGGCAATTCCACCTCCGGCAAAGACATTTGGGAACCATGGCAACAGGTCCCTCCCCAAGAAGATCAGCAAGAACAGCCAGTCAAGACAAAGTTTACCAATCAATGAAAATGGCAGAAGTCCAGTGCTAGGGGAATACTGCACATAGAATTCATGGCTTTTCTACCATGATTCTATAGTTTTTCAAAGTTAATTTTTTTAACTGTCCTTTTTTTTTTTTGAATTTTTCTTTTTCCCTTTTTGAACCAACATCTTATCAATCCCTTTTTTATAAAAAACATTTTTATTTTTCATTTTTAGAGTCATATTCTATCCCTTCATCGTAGTTACCCTTATTTTTGGCATATATATATAAGTTGTTCTCTCTTTAAAATTTTGAAATACAGTTTCTTCTAACAGATCAAAATATACCCTAAATCACTAGTGTATGACTTTGTTCTAGTCTCCTGCCTGATCACATTCTCTCCCCCACGTTTTTTTCTTTCTTTCTTTTTTAAATCCTCTTCTTTCTTTTTGCAAACAACTTCTTATCAATTCCTTTTATAAAAATTTTTATAATTTTCATCTTTACAGTCATATTCCATCCCTTCATCATGTCAACCCTTATTCTGTACATATATAAGTCTTTATTTCTTTAAAATTTTGGGAAACACTTTCTTCTAACAGACCAAAATACACCCAAAATCTAGTATGTGCCACTGATCGATGCACCAGCCTGATCATATTTGATCATATTCTGTTTTTTTGTTTTGTTCTGTTTTTGTTTGTTTTATCTTTACCTTTTTCTTTTTTTTTCTCTCTTTCTTTTTCTTTCTTTCCCTTTCTTTTCCCCTGGTTTCAGGTCTTTTCTGATTTGTTTAAAGTACATTTTCTGGGGACGTTGTTAGCCTGTTAGCATTTTGTTCTCTCACTCATCTATTCTCATCTGGACAAAATGACAATACGGAAAAAAATCACCTCAACAAAAAGAACAAAAGGTAGTACCATCTGCCAGGGACCTACTCAATACGAACATTAGTACAATGTCGGACCTAGAGTTCATAATCATGATTTTAAAGATACTAGCTGCGCTTGAAAAAAGCATGGAAGTTATTAGAGAAACCCTTTCTGGAGAAATAAAAGAACTAAAATCTAACCAAGTCGAAATCAAAAAGGCTATTAATGAGGTGCAATAAAAAAATGGGGACACTAACTGCTATGATAAATGAGGCAGAAGAGAGAATCAGCAATATAGAAGACCAAATGATGGAAAATAAAGAAACTGAGAAAAAGAGAGATAAACAACTAATGGATCACAAGGGCAGAATTCAAGAGATAAGCGATACGATAAGATGAAACAACATTAAAATAATTGGGATCCCAGAAGAAGAAGAAACAGAGAGAGGGGCAGAAGGTATATTGGTGCAAATTATAGCAGAGAACTTCCTTAATGTGGGGAAGGAAACAGACATCAAAATCCAGGAGGCACAGAGAACCCCTCTCAAAACCAATAAAAATAGGTCAAAACCCCGACATCTAATAGTAAAACTTACGAGTCTCAGAGACAAAGAGAAAATCCTGAAAGCAGCTCAGGAGAAGAGATATGTAACCTACAATGGTAGAAACATTAGATTGGCAACAGACCTATCCTCAGAGACCTGGCGGGCCAGAAAGGACTGGCATGAAATCTTCAGAGCACTAAACGAGAAAAATATGCAGCCAAGAATACTATATCCAGCTAGGCTGTCATTGAAAATAGAAGGAGAGATAAAACCTTCCAGCACAAACAAAAACTAAAGGAATTGACAAACACAAAACCAGCCCTCCAAGAAATATTGAAAGGGGTCCTCTAAGCAAAGAGAGAGCCTAAAAGCAGCATGGACCAGAAAGGAACACAGACAACATACAGTAACAGTCGCCTTACAGGCAATACAATGGCACTAAATTCATATCTTTCAATAGTTACCCTGAATGTAAATGGGCTAAATGCCCCAAGCAAAAGACACAGGCTATCAGATTGGATTAAAAAACAAGGCCCATCGATACGCTGTCTGCAAGAGACACATATTAGACCCAAAGACACACCCAGATTGAAAGGGAGGGGGTGGAAAACCATTTACCATGTAACAGACACCAAAAGAAAGTCAGGGTGGCAATCCTTATATCAGACAAATTAGATTTTAAACCAAAGACTGTAATAAGAGAAGAGGAAGGACACTATATCCTACTTAAAGGGTCTATCCAACAAAAAGATCTAACAATTGTAAATATCTATGCCCCTAACATGAGAGCAGCCAATTATATAAGCTAATCAATAACAAAAGCAAAGAAACACATTGACAACAATACAGTAAGTGGGGGACTTTAACACCCCCCTCACTGAAATGGACACGTCATCTAAGCAAAAGATCAACAAGGAAATAAAGACTTTAAATGACACACTGGACCAAAGGGACTTCACAGACATATTTCAGAACATTCAATCCCAAAGCAATGGAATACACATTCTTCTCTAGTGCCCATGGAACATTCTCCAGAATAGATCACATCCTAGGTCACAAATCAGGTCTCAACTGGTACCAAAAGATTGGGATTATTCCCTGAATATTTTCAGACCACAATGCTTTGAAACTAGAACTCAATCACAAGAGGAAAGTTGGAAAGAACTCAAATACATGGAGGCTAAAGAGCATCCTACTAAAAATGAATGAGTCAATCAGGAAATTAAAGAAGAATTAAAATTTCAAGGAAACCAATGAAAATGAAAACACAACTGTTCAAAATCTTTGGGATGTAGCAAAGGCAGTCCTGAGAGGAAAGCATACAGCAATACAAGACTTTCTCAAGAAACAAGAAAGGTCTTAAATACAATACCGAACCCTACACCTAAACGAGCCAGAGAAAAAACAGCAAATAAAGCCTAAACCCAGCAGGAGAAGAGAAATCATAAAGATCAGAGCAGAAATCAATGAACTAGAAACCAAAAGAACAGTAGAACAGACCAACGAAACTAGGAGCTGGTTCTTTGAAAGAATTAACAAAATTGATAAACCCCTGGCCAGACTTATCCAAAGAAAAAAGAAATGACCCAAATCAACAAAATCATGAATGAAAGAGGAGAGATCACAACCAACACCAAAGAAATACAAACAATTATAAGAACACATTATGAGCAACTCTATGCCAGCAAATTAGATAACCTGGAAGAAAGGGATGCATTCCTAGAGATGTATCAACTACCAAAAGTGAACCAGGAAGAAATAGAAAACCTGAACAGACCTATAACCACTAAGGAAATTGAAGCAGTCGTCAAAAATCTCCCAAGAAACAAAAGCCCAGGGCCAGATGGCTTTCCAGGGGAATTCTACCAAACATTTCAAGAAGAATTAATACCTATTCTCCTGAAACTGTTCCAAAAAATAGAAATGGAAGGAAAACTTCCAAACTCGTTTTATGAGGCCACCATTACCTTGATCCCCAAACCAAAGACTCCATCAAAAAGGAGAATTACATCCCAATATCCTTGATGAACATGGATGCAAAAATTCTCACCAAAATACTAGCTAATAGGATCCAACAGTACATTAAAAGGATTATTCACCACAACCAAGTGGGATTTATCCCTGGGCTGCAAGGTTGGTTCAACATCCGCAAATCAATCAATGTGATACAATACATTAACAAAAGAAAGGACAAGAATCATATGATCCTCTCAATAGATGCAGAAAAAGCATTTGACAAAGTACAGCATCCTTTCTTGGTCAAAACTCTTCAGAGTATAGGGATAGAGGGTACATACCTCAATATCATAAAAGCCATCTATGTAAAACCTACAGCGAATATCATTCTCAATGGGGAAAAGCTGAGAGTTTTCCCCCTAAGGTCAGGAACACGGCAGGGATGTCCACTATCACTACTGCTATTCATCATAGTATTAGAACTCCTAGCCACAGCAATCAGACAACAAAAAGAAATCAAAGGCATCCAAATTGGCAAAGAAGAAGTCAAACTCTCATTCTTTGCAGATGATATGATACTGTATGTGGAAAACACAAAAGACTCCACCCCAAAACTGCTAGAACTCATACAGGAATTCAGTAAAGGGGCAGGATATAAAATCAATGCACAGAAATCAACGGCATTCCTATACACCAACAACAAGACAGAAGAGAGACAAATTAAGGAGTCGATCCCATTTACAATTGCAGCCAAAACCATAAGATACCTAGGAATAAATCTAACCAAAGAGGCAAAGGATCTGTAGTCAGAAAACTATAAAATACTCATGAAAGAAATTGAGGAAGACACAAAGAAATGGAAAAACGTTTCATGCTCATGGATTGGAAGAACAAATATTGTGAAGATGTCAATGCTACCTAGAGCAATCTACACATTCAATGCAATCCCCATCAAAATACCATCTCCTTTTTTCAAAGAAATGGAACAAATAATCCTAGAATTTGTATGGAAACAGAAAAGATCCGAATAGCCAGAGGAATATTGAAAAAGAAAAGCAAAGCTGGCGGCATCACAATTCCAGACTTCCAGCTCTATTACAAAGTTGTCATCATCAAGACAGGATGGTACTGGCACAAAAACAGACCCATAGATCAATGGAACAGAACAGAGAGGCCAAAAATGGACCCTCCACTCTATGGTCAACTCATCTTTGACCAAGCAGGAAAGAATGTCCAATGGAAAAAAGACAGTGTCTTCAACAAATGGTGTTGGGAAAATTGGACAGCCACATGCAGAAGAATGAAACTGGACCATTTCCTTACACCACACACAAAAATAGATTCCAAATGGTTGAAAGACCTAAACGTGAGACAGGAGTCCATCAAAATCCTAAAGGAGAACACAGGCAGCAACCTCTTCGACCTCAGCCGCAGCAACTTCTTCCTAGAAACATCGTCAAAGGCAAGGGAAACAAGGGCAAAAATGAACTATTGGGATTTCATCAAGATAAAAAGCTTTTGCATAGCAGAAGAAACAGTCAATAAAACCAAAAGACAACCGACAGAATGGGAGAAGATATTTGCAAATGACATATCAGATAAAGGGCTAGTATCCAAAAATCTATAAAGAACTTATCAAACTCAACACCCAAAGAACAAATAATCCAATCAAGAAATGGGCAGAAGACATGAACAGACATTTTTCCAAAGAAGACATCCAAATGGCCAACAGACACATGAAAAAGTGCTCAACATCGCTCGGCATCAGGGAAATCCATATCAAAACCTCCATGAGATATCACCTCACACCAGTCAGAATGGCTAAAATTAACAAATCAGGAAACGACAGATGTTGGCGGGGATGCAGAGATAGGGGAACCCTCCTACACTGTTGGTGGGAATGCAAGCTGGTGCAACCCTCTGGAAAACAGTATGGAGGTTCCTCAAAAAGTTGAAAATAGAGCTACCATACGATCCAGCAATTGCACTACTGGGTATTTACCACAAAGATACAAATGTAGGGATCCGAAGGGGTATGTGCACCCCGAATTTTATAGCAGCAATGTCCACAATAGCCAAACTGTGGAAAGAGCCAAGACGTCCATTGACAGATGAATGGATAAAGAAGAAGTGGTATATATATACAAGGGAATATTATGTAGCCATCAAAAGGAATGAGATCTTGCTATTTGCAATGACGTGGAGGGAACTGGAGGGTGTTATCTGAGTAAAATAAGTCAATCAGAGAAAGACATGTATCATATGACCTCACTGATATGAGGAATTCTTAATCTCAGGAAACAAACTGAGGGTTGCTGGAGTGGGGGTGGGGTGGGAGGGATGGGGTGGCTGGTTGTTAGATATTGGGGAGGGTATGTGCTATGGTGAGTACTGTTAATTGTGCAAGACTGTTGAATCACAGATCTGTACCTCTGAAACAAATAATGCAATATATGTTAAAAAAAAAAAAAGGAGAAGATAGCAGGAGTGGAAGAATGAAGGGGGGAAATCGGATCGGGAGACGAACCATGAGAGACGATGGACTCTGAAAAACAAACTGAGAGTTCTAAAGGGGAGGGAGGTGGGGGATGGGTTAGCCTGGTGATGGGTACTAAAGAGCGCACGTTCTGTGTGTAGAACTGGTTGTTATGCACAAACAATGGATCATGGAACACTACATCAAAAACTAATGATGTAATGTATGGTCATTAACATAACATTAAAAAAAATTTAAAGTAAAAAAAAAGTGTGACTATATTCACTCCAACTGGTACCCTGGTGTGGGATGTTGACAGTTGAGGAGGCTGGCTGGGAGGGTGTATAGGGGAAATCTTTGTACTTTCCCCTCAATTTTGCTGTGACCCTAAAACTGCTCTAAATATAATCTGTATTTTATAGAGCTACTCTACAAACCAGTAATTGCACTACTAGGTTTTTCCCCAAAGATACAAATGTAGTGATCTGAAGGGGCACCTGCACCCCCAATGTTCATAGCACTAATGTCCACAATAGCCAAACTGTGGAAGGATCCAAGATGTCCATTGACAGACAAATGCATAAAGAAGATGAGGTATATATATATACAATGGAATATTAGCCATCAGTAAGGATGAATACTTACAATTTACATTGACATGGATGGAACTGGAGGGTATTATGCTGAGCAAAATGAGTCAGAGAAAGATAATGATCATATGATTTCACTCATATGTGGAATATAAGAACAGCACAGAGGATCATAGGGGAAGGGAGGGAAAACTGAATGAGAAGTCATCAGAGAGGGAGAAAAACCATGAGAGACTCTTAACTATAGGAAACAAACTGAGGGTTGCTGGAGGGGTAGTAGGTGGGGGGATGGTGTAATTGGGTGATGGGCAATAAGGAGGGCAGGTGATGTGATGAGCACTGGGTGTTATATGCAACTGATATATTATTGAATACTACATCTGAAACTAATGATGCACTATATGTTAGCTAACTGAATTTAAATATAAAAATTTTTAAAATTGTCTATTTTTTTAAAAGGTTGCATTTTCCAGATCAATAGCTGCATACCATACATCGAAGCTATGTTGATCTATCCTAGTAAGAGTACCACATTTGTCCCAGCTACGATTGGAGCTACCTTAAGTGCCTTAAGTCAGTAATCGGCTGACTTAAGTTTGTCGTTTTTTTTTTTTTTGATACAACCAAAGCACCAGCACCAACCAGCCAATTTCATGGTCCCTATGGTCACCATTCCCCTATGTTTCCCAAATACCAGAGTTACTGCACACACCAACCATCCTTTTCCAACTATACCTTGTCCCAATTCACCTCAGGTGAATCACAGCCATCAACACACCATCCACTCCCAGTGATGGGATCCAACCTCAGAATCCTATCCTTAAAATTCTGCATCCTGGGACCACTTCCATGCCAACTGCATTTGGTTGCATTCTCCAGGAGCAGACTCTGAGGTGACAGCTTCTGTAAAAGAGATTTGTGAAAAAAAAAAAAAATGCTACCAGAAGCCAGGGTGGAAAAGCAGGGCAGGGAACAGGATGGGCTGAGCAAGGGTAACATTTCAGGCAAAGTCCCACAGAAAGTAGTTTCAGATTCGATCCCAGAGGGTAACCAAGAGTCCTTACCTGGCCAAACTTGAATCAAGCTCCTCAGAATCCTCTGCCCAACTAAGCCCTAACTTTTGTATTTCCACATCCATCTTTGCTCAACCAATTTTAGCAAGAATCCTACTGAGTGGCTTAGTCAGAATCCCCTACCCTCGATACCTGATCACCCTCCGTTTGTGATCAGGTTCTTCATTCTCCACCATCTCCCAGGTGAAGCCTGATCAGCCTGAATCCTGTCTTCGGGAAGAATCCTGTCAAGTCAGTTTAGCCAGAATCTTTTTACCTTTGATGTTTTCTCTTAGCAATTTTCTATCCAGTGACCCCCACCCTGCTCCTTGGCTATAAATTCCCACTTTTCCTCATGTTGGGAGTTAAGCCCCCACCTCTCTCCCCTACTGCAAAACTCCATTGGCCACTATACCTATCACAACAGTCCTCCTGAATAGTCTGCTTTGCCATTTTTTAAAAAGATTTTATTCATTTATTTGACAGAGAGAGAGAGAGAGAACACAAGCAGGGGTAGCGGGAGGGAGAGGGAGAAGCAGGTTTCCCACTGAGCAAGGAGCCTGATGCGGGTCTTGATCCCAGGACCCCGGATCATGACCGAGTCTAAGGCAGATGCTTAACCAACTGACCCACCCAGGCGCCCCCTGCCTCACCGTTTTAAGAAGTGTTAGGAATACTTTTTTCTTTAACAAAGGAAACTGGAACGTACATTATGCCTCAGAGTAATCCTATGTGGAGATGTTTGCTGGGCTTTCACACTCTTATACTTGTCAGCTTGGGCTGAGGGCCACCATGGGGGATACCCTTTGAAATAGGAACAGAGTAGAAGCAGGAGTCTGGGGGAAGTCTCTTGAAGGAGCATGATGGGTGTCTGCCATTAGGGAAGAGGCATGGTGTTGTTCAAAGGGATCCCAATGGGATGAAGCAGCAATAGGCTGGCCTCATTTATGCTATCTGGACCATAGTGCACAACCTCTGCAACCCCTCTGATCAATACCCTCATGTCTGATCCAATACTGGACCCCTCAGAGATAGAATTCATCCTCTCCTTGTATTTTCCCCAATGCCTACTTAGGTAAATGATCCATAGCAGGCTGAGGGGATAAGGAGATAGTCCCACTCACCTGTCTACAAAGAATGGGCCTCTTACCTAGCACTTCTTTTTATGAAAAAAAAAATTGATTTGATGTCCGTCCTCAGGAAGGACTCCAAGTGCATCATGTACTGGTTGTCTCACGGCAGAATAGTATGTGATGGGGCTGAGGGAACTGAGAAATGAAGCTTTATTGGAGAATTAGAGAAATGTCCCAAAACAGAGAAGTCATGCAAACACCCTCATTCACATACCCTCTTTAGCTTTATCTCCAAATATTATAACACAAGATTATTTCTTACTATCAACTTCTGCGGTTTTTACTTTTTATTGCTTTTCTTATAACCTACAAAGTACATGCTGTGTGCCAGGAACTGGGTTGAATTCTTGACTTAAATAATCCCATAGAAGCCTGTAAAGGAAGTAATATTACCCTCTATGGAGAAAAGATGAGACCTGTAGGTCAGGGGCTTACTGGTAATGGCTCAGAGGGAGTGCCTGCAGAAGGGGTCAGCCCATGGCTGAACCTCCGCCCTCTGCTGTCCTCAACTTGTCAAGCTCCTGTGCTCTTGTGATCTTGAGTTTGATTTGCCCTCCTCCAGGGCCCATCTTCATACTCAGCTCTGCCTCCACCGTAAACAGCTGAAACCCCTCTGCCCCCAGGAAGCCTTCCTGGGGTCCAGAGACACTTCTGTCTTCTCCGGACAAGGCAGGCACTCCTGTTGTGGTTGAATATGCCCTATCTCCCCTGCTGGTTACTATGAATTGAAAGGCTGAGCTCTCTGTGTATTTATTCCCTATTCCTCAGACAGTACAGTACTGGGTATGTAGTAAGTCTGCAATATGGATGCAAGGCTGGATTAAAGTGCTAATGCTCAATGTTTGCATGTTAAGAGGCATGTGGCCTGATTCTCCACTTCCAAATGCTTATGCATGAATTGGAGCAGTGTGCTATTGAAAGGATTTATGGGTGGGGGGGAGGTCTTAACATACCTAAAAGCTAGAAGACACCTTTGATATCCGAAATTGTGTCATTATTATTTTTTTAAAGATCTTATTTATTTATTTGAGAGAGAGAGAATGAGAGATAGCACGAGAGGGAAGAGGGTCAGAGGGAGAAGCAGACTCCCCGCTGAGCAGGGAGCCTGATGTGGGACTCGATCCAGGGACTCCAAGATCATGACCTGAGCTGAAGGCAGTCGCTTAACCAACTGAGCCACCCAGGGGCCCCCGAAATTGTGTCATTATTAAAAGTCAAAAAAATTAGCATCTCCATAGCTAGAATGCCTTTATATCCATATTTTTGTCTCTTCAGCAAGCCATCTGCTTGCATAATTTCATTTCTATTCTACAGACACCCACAGGCAGCCCTCCACTGGAATTAAACTCCTGGCTTGTCCTGCCCTAATTCTCAGGAAAGATCAAGTGAAAACCCTGCAGTTCTCCCTCAGTTAATCCTCAGGACCATTTTGAGACTTGTTTTATTATCTAAAGCCAGATGCTTAAGGAAAACTTGTGAACTGCTTGCTGTTAAGGAGCTGGTGCAGACGGGTTGTGATCCCTGAGCTCCTGACCACTCAGCTTTATTGCTTTCTGCGGATAACACCTTGCTCTGCTCTCCAGGCCTCTACCTGTCTATATGGATCCTTTGCCACCTCCTCATGCACCCCACACTTTCTTCCCTCACTGGGTTACTGTGACAGAATCTGTGAGCCCTGGAAATTCCTCTCGGAAAGTTGCTATAGAAACTCCCAATGGGGGTGTTCAGTAGGATGCAGTGTGAATGCTCCCAGCTGATGCGCGGAGCCGTAGAGCTGTGTGCGTGGCAGCTCCAAATCAAGCCCCCAGCATTTCTCACCCGACATGTGTTGTCCCAGAGAATGGAGGAGGAAGCCACCCTGCTGCTTTTCTGTTTCATTCCAGCATTGAAGAGAGAACTTTACCTCCTCAGAGCTTGGGCAAGGTAGAGAGCTCCTTGTGCCCAAACACCTCAGCTCCAAGCTAGGAAAACTGAGGCCGAGTGGTCTCCAGCTGTTCTGGGCATCAGAGATTACCAATAGCCAAAGACAAGCAACAGGCCAACTGTGATGGAGTGCCAACATGCCATGTTCTCTCCACTTGGCAGGGTGGTGTATAGGGGAGGAGCCTGCCCCTAGCTAGGTTTGGATGATAACCTACGCCTGCATCTCCTCAAAGAGCTCTGGTTCTTGCCCTAAAGCTATTTGGCTCCACCAACTCCAAATTCACTGAAGGCTTGCTGAAGCCAGTGGCAGACCACCAACTTCTTCACGGCTATTTCCAGAGAAAGTCAGTGGATCTTGCTGTTCAGAGTAGCTCAGTCTAACAGACAGAACCTTGAATGTGGAGACAAATGGCCTGAGCTCAAAGCCTAGCTTGACCATACTGTAGTTATTCCCTCAGTTTTCCTATCTACCATGGGGTCATAGTGATTTATAAGGTGGCCTTGAGGATTCAGTGAGGTGGTATATATGCTCCTCAGCCATGTTGTTCAGGAGAAGTCACACCTGACCATAGCCAGGGACCCCAGAGAGCAAGAGAAGCAAAGGTGTTCTGCTGGACACACAGCTTCATGGCAGACTCAGAACCAGCAGGCCCACCGAGGAGAACCGTACCTCAGAGGTGACCCAAGGTGGGCAGGACCAGAGGCAGCCAGACAGGGATTCAGGGCACTTGATCCCACATGTTGACAGATGACTGGATTTTGACAGGGTTGCCTGTGAAGTTTTCTCTTTTCACACAGTTCTTAAAATAAATCTTGCTAGAGGGAGGGTTTCGCAGAGAAGAAGTGACAGATATATCTTGTTCTACATAAGATGACTAATAGCCCACAAATGTTCCCAAGAAACGTAAGCTGGAGAATGTCAGAGACACAAAAGGCTTCAGAGACATGGGGCCTTATGGCCTGTATGAGGAATGGGAGCCCAAGAGCAAGTATGGCTTTTCCAACAAGCTAAATGTCCATTTATCTGAACATGTATCAAGGACCTGCTATGTGTGAGACTTTATGCTAGAGATAAGGCAATCTTAGAAATATAGAGATGGTCCTCTGCTCCATGGGCATTATAGTGTGGGTAGGGTTACTTACTAGGGAGGGTAAGACATAAGCAAATATAATACTGGGCAGAGTAGTAAGAAATACTAAAAGAGTTGTATAAACTGTGGCTCATGGACCTGAAGGACTGAGTTATTTCCTTACTTTGAGGGTGAAGGAGGGAGGGGAGAAGGCACATCTGAAGGAGCTTCATCAGAATTATGGCTCCCGGAGACCAACCACAAGAAAGCAGTAAACATTTATAAGAATCCAGGCTTAAAAAAAGAAAAAGACAAATACAAATCAAGTTTTAAGAAAAAGAAAGCCTGTCTGAATATTATTTAAAATATTGAAAACTGAGGCACCTGGGTGGCTCAGTCGGTGAAGCGTCTGCCTTCAGCTCAGGTCATGGTCCCAGGGTCCTGGGATCAAGCCCCGCATCGGGCTCCCTGCTCAGCGGGGACTCTGCTTCTCCTTCTCCCACTCTCCCTGCTTGTGCTCTCTCTCTCTCTCTCTCAAATAAATAAATAAAATCTTTAAAAAAATAAAATATTGAAAACTGAGCTTGAGAGAAGTTTAAAACACAATATGTCATGAAAGATTAGGCCGCCATGTTTTCAAAAATATTTACTGGTATCAAGAAATGTATCAGACAAAACTGGGAAGGGCCCTGACTAGCCTCCCATCCCTAACTGGTGTGGTACTCAAAGGAGAAATAAGAATGCCTGGCAGAGTGCTGGCAGACTTGTGGAGTTCCTGCACATTCAGTGTAGTCCCCTAACAGACCCAGAACCACTAGCCCAACTGGACCAAAATGTTGAAGCACAAACTCTGGCTAATCAGTGGATAATCACTAAATGATGCTGATTCAAGGGTCATAGCTGGGAAGCCTGGCTTAAAAAACAAACAAACAAACAGACAAATAAACACAAGATTTTTTTTTTTTTTTTTTTTTTTTAATGAGCAGGACTTCTTTAGCTGCATACCATTGTAGGGAGAGACCAACCTAGAGAGTTAGTCCAGACAAGTCAGTAAACAAATTTAAAAAAAGAAAAATGTATATGAAAGGAACAACAGCAATTCTGGGAAGAGAAAATGGAAACAGGATCCAGTGTTGTTATATCTAAAATGTTCAGTTTTCAGTGACAATAACAACAACAAACCAGGAGACAGGCAAAGAAACAAGGAAGTGCTCAATATACAGGAGAGAAAGTGGTCAATACAAACTGCTGCCTAGAAGGTCCAGATATTAGACTCAGCAGACAAAGACACCAAAGCAACTATTACAGATATGTTCAAAGAATAAAGGAAGCTATGTTTAAGAATACAGGAGAAGTGTGATGGCTTATCAAATAGAGAATATAAATAAAGATACAGAAATTATATTTATAAAGAATCTAATAGAAATTGCAGAGTTGAAAAGTGCAGTCATTGAAACAAAAAATTTACTAGAGGAATTCAACATCGCATTTGAGCTGACAGAAGCAATAATAAGCAAACCAGAAGATATGGCAATAGAGATTATCCAACCTAAAGAACAGAGAGAATTAAAACAAAAAATTGAACAAAGCCTCAGAGAAGAGGCTCGAAAGGGGCATACAAATATTTGAAGGAACAATAGCTAAAATCATCCCAAATTTGATTTAAAGAAAACATTAATCTTCACATCTAAGTTCAACAAACTTCAAGTAAGATAAACTGAAAAAATACACACCTAGATAAATGATACCAAATTGTTGAAAGAGAAAATCTTCACAGCAGCAAGAGAAAAATGGTTCAAGTACAGGCAAACCACAATTAGTCAATATCTTATTCTGATAAGAATTCTCCTAAGAAACAATGGAGTCTAGAAAGCAGTGGGATGACACATTCAAGGGGCTGAAAGAGAAAAAAAGTTGACCAAATATTCTGTATTCAACAAACCTACCATTCAAAAATGAATATGAATTAAAGACACTTCCAGATAAACAAAGAATGACAGAAGTCATTGCTAGAAGACCTTCCTTAGAAATATTTTAAAAGTCCTTCAGGTTGAAAAGAAATGATATCAGACAGCAACTCGAATCCACATGAAGAAATAAAGTGGACTGGTATAGGTAATTACGTAAGGAGATGTAGATGACAGTATATTATGTCTTTTTTTCTTCTCATTTAAAATACATTTGCATAAAAATAATTATAATTCTATATTGATTGTTGAATTTTAACATATGTGTGTGTAATATAAATGGTAATAATAGCACAAAGAGGAGAGAAAACAGAGCTTTATTGGAAGAAAATATCTACATTGTACTTAAATTACATTAGCATTGATCTGAAGTTGGTTGTGATAAATTCAGACACATAATGTAATCACCAGAAAAACCACTGATAAAATAACACTGAAAATATACTGAAAACAACAATGATAATGAAGTAATTAAAATGGTGAAATAGAAAGTATCTACTTGCTGCCAAAAAAAATACAGTAAAGAAACAACACAGGAAATAAAAAGATATGAGAAATAAAAATTAAAAAGCAAAATGGCAGATGTAAATCCAATCATATCGATAAATACATTAAATATAAATGGATTGAACACTCCAATCAAGTCAGAGATTTTTAGATTGGGTAAAAAGAAATTAAGATCTAAAATATAGTTTTGATCCAAAGATGCACATAAGTTAAAGACAAAAGAATAGAAAAGATACTATGTAGATGGTCAACCACAGGTCAGCTGGAGTGGCTATATTAATATCAGACAAAATGAAACCATGGCATATCAAAATTTATGGGACACAGCTAACAGTGCTTACAGGGAAACTTATAGCTTTAAATTACTGTATTAGAAAAGAAGAAAGATGTAAGTTGATTTTCTAAACTTCCACATTTAAAACTAGAAAAAGAAGAAAACTAGACCTAAAACAAGAGGAAGGAAAGAAATAATAAAAATTAGAAAGGAAATCAATTAAATAGACAAAAGAAAAACAATAGAGAATATCAGTTAACTGAAAGATTGAAAAGACTGAAATCTTGCTAACCCTTTAACTGATCAAGAAATAAGGAAAATTAGGAAAACCTTGTAAGACAGAAGAGAAGTCACTGGTGAATTTACAGAAATGAAAAGGAAATTATTATTACTGTTATTATTATAAATTATTATAAGGGAATATTATAAACAACTTTATGCCAACAAATTACACAATTCAGACGAAACGAATAAATTCCCACAAAGACATAAATTAATAAGACCAACTCAAAAAGAAGTAGAAAATGTAAATAGATCCATAACAAGTAAAAAAATTGAATTTGCAATTTTAAAATCTTCCCAGAGGAAAAAAAACGATTAATCTTTCCAGATGCCTAGTGTATTATTAGTCTTTCTGGGGCTCTTGGCTTAACTGACCGCCTTCATGCTTTTTGCTTCCTCTTTCACTGATATCTGTGCTTTCCTCTTGTGCTTTTCACTTGTACTTTCCTCTCTTTCCTTGTGATTATTCTCTTCTTACAGTCTTTGTTTTGAAAACTTAGCTCAATAATGGTCAATATTTCTTCTTTTCTAATGGATGCACTTGGAGTTACATATTCCTCTAATCACCATTTTAGCAGCATCACTCAGATATTGATACATACTCATTCTTTATCTTTTACTCATAAATATTTCATCATTTCCATTGTGATTTCCTTACCCCTTGAATTATTCAGCAATGCATTTTTTCATTTCCAAAGAAATACGGCTTTTTTGGCTACATTTTATCATTGATTTTCATCTTAAACACTTATTAGATACAATTATCTATATTAAATAAACTACTTGGTATTCATTGAGATTGGCTTTGTGGTCTAGTATCTTCCAACTTTGCTAAAATCTCAGACTTCTCTTGGGTTCAGGGTTCTAGATATGCTCATTAAGTCAAACTTGCTAATTATGCCATTCAAGTATTCTTTACTAATTTTTAGTCTGTTTGCCTTATTGAAATTTCCCTTTATATATGTAGGTATATCATTTTTTTGTTGTAATTCTGTAATACATTTTTACTTTATTAATTTTCAGTTTGAATAATTTAAGTGTGGTTGAATATTGTTAAGTTTGTGACTCATTTATTGTTCCTCATCTGTGACCTGACTATTCATGTCCTTTGCATGTTTTAATATTGGTTTGTTGGGGTCTTTTCATTGACTTGTAGAATGATTAAGGAAACTAATTATTTGTCTATATAATCATTTGCCTATTATTAGTATATCAGATGCAAATATTTTTCCCAGTCTGACATTTCTCTTTGGGTTTGGTCATACATATTGCATAGACTATAGAATCAGCTTGCCAAATTTCACAAAATAAAGAAACTTGTTGGAATTTTTATTGGGATTGCATTGCAATATTAAGTCCTCTAATCTGTGCACCTGGTATGTCCTTTCGTATTTTAAATAAAATGGACAGAGGGACATTATAAATAAAAGAGCAGAAATCAGTAAAATAAAAAAGCAAACATGTAATACAGAAAATTAGCCTGTTCTTTGAAAAGAATAATAACACTGATAAATTCTGATAAGACTAATTGTAATAAAAAGAATGGACAAAAATAATCAGAACCCAACAAAGGGAGTAAACAACTTCGGGTCCCCTTCCCCACCAGAGGCAAATTTAAATAAAATGAACAAGTCCCTAAAAAATGCATCCTACCACAATTGACATAGGATAAAAATATGGATAACACTGCAAAAAAACTTGTGTCTAGATTCATTAGCCTTCCAATGAAAACTGCAGGTCTGAATGGCTTCACCAACAAGTGTTACCAAACCCTTGTGGAAAGAAATAGCACCAATCGGACATGGTCTCAGAGCATAAAAATTATAATTCCCAAATAATTTTACGAGGCCAGCAAAATCTAGATATCACAATATTTCCAGCTCAAATTGGGAAAGATAATTAAATGCCAATTTCACTTATGTACCTAACTAAATATTCTATAAAATATTAGAAATTTAGATTTGTCGATATATAAGAAAGCACAACAAATCATGACCAAATTAGTTTTATCTCAGGATTGCAAGGTTGCTTTTACACTGGAAAGACAATCACTGTATTTCACCACCACTGAGTATATCAATAGTGTGATTGTGAATAGTGAAAGAAAGTGTCACAAAACATACCTAATGAAGAAATTTTGAAAGCTTTCCTTTCAGTGAAAGGAACAAGAGGTGGATCTGCTCATACTGGAGGTTCTAACCTGTGACATATGTTCAGGAAAAGAAATAAAGGAGGGTTAGAAAGAAACAGTGAGACTGTCATCACCTGTAGATGATAGAATTGTCATACAGAAAATCCTAAAGAAGTTAAAATTCAAAGGAATAGATTGATAGATTGCACCAAAAAAGTGTAAATATCAGTTGTACTTCTATTTGCCAACCATAAAAAGTTAGACAATGAAATTCATACTAGCCTTCACATACACAAATAATAATCTGTTAGAAGATGTAAAGGAAGAAAATACACTTTCACAATATAAAAAAATAAAATACTAAGCATTAGCCTAACAAAAAATAGTGCAAAACTTAAAGGAGGAAAACTATAAAAAAAAACAAACTCTGAAAGAACACACAAGTTGACTTGAACAACTATTAATACATATTAAGTTGTTAAATAGGAAGAAATAAAATCAGAAAGTTGTCAAAACTAAGTAAATGTTTACTTTTAATTTGATATATAATATAATAAAATATAATGTACATGACAATTATATATACATTTATATATAATACAATATAACATAATATAATATAATAACTATATAAACATTTGTGTGTGTGTATATATATATGTATATATATTTATACATTATATGCAAGTGAATACACAAGCAAGAGCAGCTCAGTTTTTCTTGGAAAAAAACAGCAGCAGAGGGATGGGACTATTCTTAATATAAAAATGCATTATAAAGCATCTATGACTAAAATAGCATTGTATTGGTACATAAATAAACAGTGGAATACCATAGAAAATCCTGAAATGCACCTACATGCAAATGGAAATTGAATATTTATTAAAGGTCATATCTAAGATCAGTGAGAAGAGGTGGCCTTTTCACCAAGTGATGTTAGGAAAATTATAAGCCACATTAAAAAAAAAAAGAAAAAAAGGAGACAGATCCATTACTTGAATGAGGATAAATTCTAAGTGGATCAGAAATATGCATGTAAAAATTAAAACCATATAAGTTATAAAACAAAAAACATAAAAATATGTGATAGCTTTCATAACCTGAAAGTGGGAAGAAGTTTTTAAAGTATGGCTCAAATTACAGAAGCAAAAAAGGAAAGGATTGATAAACATGACCACATTAAAATTTCAAAATGCATGAAAAGAAAACACCATAAGCAAAATAATAAAACTATGGAAAAATCAGGGGAAACATTTACAACTTAATCACAGGCAAAGGGTTAAGAGCCTAATATTAAAACACTCAAAAAAAAAAACAAAAAACAAACACTGCTCCTAAAATTGGAAGAAAAAGACAAACAGCCCCAGTGAAATATAGTCAAATGATATGATATAGTCAAATTCACAGTAAAAGAAATGCAAATGTTTCCTAAAACATAAAAAAAGATTGCTCATGATTAAAAAATGCAAATTAAAACTATACTGGGATGCTATTTCTTACTTATCAGATTGGTAAATCCCAAGAGTCTAACAATATACTTTAATGGTAAGAGTGTGGGAAAAGACACTCACAATCAGCTAATGAGGGAATATAAAATGTTCCAGTGCCTATGGAGGAGAATTGGACAAAATCAAGAAAAAAAATCTGTATCTTTTAGCCAAGAATCCAATATCTAGGAATCTATTCCTAAAACATACTGGCAAAATATGTACTGACATATGCACAAGGTTATTTGTTGCAGAACTATTTACAACAGCAAAAGACTGCAAGCTACCAGAATGTCCATCAGTAAGGACCAACATGACTGACCCTGATTGTATATAAGGTGATAATATAACCCTGAGGGAAGAACTATTTCCTGTGACTCTAAACCATAATATTTTCATTGTATGTCCTTAGTGATATATAGTGATTTTACAAAAGTAAAAGAATGATAAGAGAATATTCATTAGCATAATTTTTAATATTAATATTAGTATTATTTCAAAATGATTATATGTATATGTAAATATATAGTATAATGAAGCAAAAACTTATTCTTGTCATAAAATACCAAGATTTCTAATCTAAGTAAGAAATTAAGTAAAAATCCTACAGGCCTGTATTTGAATTGTAAATATTAATACAAACCCATGTCTTGTGTCTGTCATTAAAAAAAAAATCTCTTGGGGTGCCTGGGTGGGTCAGTTGGTTAGGCGTCTGCCTTTGGCTTAGGTCATGATCCTGGGGTCCTGGGATCCAGCCCCACATTGGGCCCCCTGCTCAGTAGGAGCCTGCTTCTTCCTCTCCCTCTGCTGCTCCCCCTGCTTGTGCTCTCTCTCTCCCTCTCTGTCAAATAAATAAATAAAATCTTTTTTTAAAAATTATTTTTAAAAAATCTCTTAATTCTGTCCACCAATGGTTTAAAAGCAATGACTACACAGTCGAAATGATCACCTCTGGCACACAAATTGTGGTCTCTGTCATTTACCCTAAAGAATGAACCAGAAGTCTGGAGAAATGCATGACAACAGTTCAGAAACAGAAAATGTACAAGAATAAGCTGGAATTTCTTTTTGTGCTGGAAAGCAAGTAAGCTATCAAAGACTGATAAATCTATGCCAAAAGAACACAGAAGCCAATCTGAAAGCCTATAAGAGATAATTTGAACATCAAGGGTGCCTGGGTGGCTCAGTTGGTTAAGCGACTGCCTTTGACTCAGGTCATGATCCTGGAGTTCCAGGATCGAGTCCCACATTGGGCTCCCTGCTGGGCAGGGAGTCTGCTTCTCCCTCTGACCTTCTTCCCTCTCATGCTCTCTCTCTACCATTCTCTCTCTCTCTCAATAAATAAATAAAAATCTTAAAAAAAATTTGAACATCAAAAAGTAAAATCACTATAGTTATTTATATTTGTACAAATATTAAATAATTATTTTTGTAATTGATGAGGGAGCAGAAGGCAAGCTGAGGACAAAGCACAAGCTGACACCACCCCCTTCCCTTCCCAGGTGGGATATGTATGATATTCCTCCTACAGGACCGCCAGCCCTAAAACTAAGGGAAGGAAAAAACAAATGGTTCACTAATAGAGATCACAGTCCAGCAAGACAGGTGTCTCCTTCAGTTTACAAATGTCTTAGTGATTTACAAGAAAAAACCATTCTTATCAATAGTCTAACTTCCAGAGACCCATAGACTCAATTTCCTGGAGCCCTAACATCACCCACCCATCCATACTGATGTGGGAAACAAAGGTAGAAGGGAATGTAAATAAAATAAAATTTCCTTATAACTTGCAGCCCATTGACAAGGACCTGGAATAAGCAGAGTATAACATTCCTCAAGGAAATTCCCAACTATCTTAATGTTAATGCTTTACTAGAGGGAAAAACAAATTTAACTTGACAATGGCAAGGCCTCCAGTATCTTGTAGGTCCTCTTTAGCATACAAAAGTCCTTTTGAACACCTCCCTTTTTCCTTACCCCCAACTCTCAAGTATATAATCAGTGACCCCTCACAACCCCAGTGCAGCTTCTCTTTCTGCCCACGGGTCCTGTCTCCGTGCTTTAATAAAATCACCCTTTTGCACCAAAGATGTCTCAAGAATTTCTTGTTGGCCATCAGCTCTGGACCTTACTTAGATTCCAAAACTACATCAGTAATGACACTCAAAGTTAAAAAAAAAAAAAAATCGAACACCTCATAAGTCACTATTGGAAGTCGCTGGGGCACCAACTCATAACCACTAAAATGGATAAAGGAAAAGAATCAAACATTTAACCTGCCTTTCCTGCATGAATTGTATTTAAGCATAACCAAATAGATGATGAAGGAAAGTTCTTATAGGAAAAAGCCAGCTGATACATACAGAAAAAAAAATTGTAAGACAGAATTTCACAATTTTGCAACCTCTAATGAAATGATGGATCCTCTCTAAAAAAACACAGACTGGGTGGGTTAAACAACATAAATTAATTGTCTCACAGTTCTGGGGCCTTGGAGTTTCAGATCAAGGTGTCAGCAGAGTTGAATTCTTCTGAGGCCTCTCTCTTGCCTTGTAGATAGTCATCTTCTTGCTGTGTTCTCACATGGGAGTGTGAAAGAGAAAGCATGTTCTGTTGTCTCTTTTTATAAGGTCACTAATTCCATTATAAAAGCCCAACCCTCATGACCTCAGTTAAACCTACTTATCTCCCAAAGGCCCCATAGGGTTAGAGTTTCAACATATGAAGGGGGAGAGCACAATTCAGTCCCTGGCAGATCTGGGCAATCATCATCGCGAATGCAAAATCAACTTTATGTGAAAGATTGATAGATGACTTTATAAAGGAGGGATCGGTCCAATACCCCACAAACACACAAAGAGATCAATCTTAGCACTATTAAAAGTAGGACAATTCCTGATGTGATTCCACAGGAACTTCGCAGCATTTGCAATATATTATTCCCCAAAAAGTTAAGCTGTAATCAAATCAAGCCAACTTACATGAAATTGGCTGAGGAAGATGGGGGTGGGCAACGAACAACATTATATGACAGCAATAAAGGAATCAGCCAGTTGAAAAAGCAGAACATTCTATAAGACAATTGACCCATCTCACCAATAAATTTTTGACATTAATAAAGGTAGGGGGGTTGTTATAGAATAAAATAAACTTCAAAAACATACCAGACAAATGTATAATGCATGTATCTTTTGAAATTTTAATTTGAACAAACCAATTATAAAAAGACATTTATAAGACATTTGGAGAAATTTCTATGAAATTATTTTTAATTTTTTAGCTTGATAAGGGCACAAGGCTCATGTAAAGAAGAAAAATATTTATCTGTTAGAAATATTTAAGTAGAAAATAAGCTTTAAAATATATCATTTAAAATAGCATTAATTATAAAAATTACCATACTGTTTGGATTACTGCAGTTTTGTAGTATATTTCAAATCTTGAAGTGTGATGCCTCCTGCCTTGTTTTTCTTGTTCAAGATTGTTTTGCCTGTTCAGGGTCTCTTATGGTTCCATAACAATTTTAGGATTGTCTTTTCTATTTCTGTAAAAAAAATAAATAAATAACATTGGAATTTTGATAGAGTTGCACTGAATCTGCAGATTGTTTTGGACATAATGAATATTTTGCCAATACTAATTCTTCCAATTTATGAACATGGGATGTCTTTCCATTTATTTGTGTATTTGTCAATCTATTTCATCAGTGTGTTATAGTTCAGTGTAGAAGTCTTTCAGCACCTTGCTTAAGTTTATTCCTAAGTACTTTATTCTTTTTGTTGTTATTATAAATGGGATTGTTTTCTTGATTTCCTTTTCAGATACTTCATTGTAAAGTGTAAATAAAACTACTGATTTTCATATATTAATTTTGTATACCGCAATTATAAGGAATTTGAACAGAATAGATAACCTAGAAATAAATCCATATATTTATGGTAAGTTGAACTTCACCAAGGCTGGAAGGGCAAGAATACACTATAGGGAATGAAAAGTCTCTTCAATAAATGGTGGTGGGATAACTGGATATCCATATGCAAAAGAATGAAGTTAGACCCCTATCTTACACCATACACAAAAATCAACTCAAAAGGGATTAGACTTAAACAAACAACCTGAAACTGTAAAACTCATAGATGAAAACAGAGAAAAACCTTCTGGACATCAGTTGTGACAATGATTTCTTGCTTATGGCACCAAAAGCACAGGCAATAAAAGCAAAATAGACAAATGGGACTATGTCAAACTAAAAAGCTTCTGCACAGCAAAGAACACAATCAGCAAAGTGAAAAGGTAATGTACAGAATGGGAGAAAAAGATTTGAAAATTATATATCTGATAAAGATTAATATCCAAAGATATAAGGAATTTCTACAATTCAATAGGAAAGGGGGGGAGAGAGAGGGGGAGGAGGGAGGGAAGGAAGGATGGATTAAACAATCCAATTGAAAAATGAGAGGGGCACCTGGGGGCTCAGTTAATTAAGCATCTGATTCTTGGTTTTGGCTCAGGTCATGATCTCAGGGTTGCGGGATCAAGCCCGATGTCAGGCTGAGAGCATATAGTTAATAATACTGTATAGTACACTTGAAACTTTGTTAAGAGGGTAGATATGTTAAATGACCTTATCACACATGCATACACATACATACACACACACACAGAAGAGTGAGAGAAAACTTTTAGAAGTGATGGTTATGTTTATGGCATTGTTTATAGGGACAGCTTCATGGGCATATACTTATCTTCAAATTCATCAAGACATATATGTACAGCTTTTTAGTATGTCAATCATACCTTAATGAAAATAGCATAAATTATCAACTACCTAGAAAGAAATCCAACAAAAATTTGCAGGACTTATCTTCAAAAGTCTCTGAAATGATTGAGAGACATTAAAGAGAACAGAAATAGGGATGCCTGGATGGCTCAGTTGGTGTCTGCCTTCAACTCAGGTCATGATCTCAGGGTCCTGGGACTGAGCCCCGTGTCAAGCTCCCTGCTTAGAGGGGAGTCTGCTTCTTCCTCCCTCTCTACCCTTCCCCCTATTCATGTTCTCTCTGTCTCTCTCTCAAATAAATAAAATCTTTAAAAAAAGAGAGAGAGAGAACAAAAATAAAAAAGAGTTTGGAACATACTTTGTTCAGAGTTTGGAATAGTGAATACTGTTGAAATGTAAATTCTCCTTCAACTTGACCTGTGAATTTCATGCAATCTCAGGCAAATGCCTATAGTTTTCCCCACCATGGCACTTGAAAACCAATTCTCCAATTTTTATGGAAATGCAAAATGCCAAGAATAGCCAAAATACTTTTCAAGAAGAACAAGATGTGAGGAATTTTTATTGGATATCAAGACATAATATAAAGCTTTGATAATTAAGACAGGGTGATGCTGGCATAAAGATTTTTTTTAAACCCCATGGAACATAATAGAAAGCCTAGATTTGTGACAAAGTTGCCACCGAAGAATGGTGGAGATGTGTGGCCTTTCCAATAATGGCATCAGCATAATGAAATATATCAAAAAGTAAAAATGTATATCTGATTCACAGTACACATAAAATCAATTCCAAGTGGCTTATAAACCTAATGCAAAAGGCAAAGCAATGAAAATTAAAGAGAGAATATGGGAGATTAACTATAACTGTAAGATAATAAAAATTTAAGTGCCATAATGGGGTCAGAAATGATAAGAAAACAGAAATTTACATGGAGCTAGAATTGGTCCTGGGGATATATTCTGACCCCTCTTGGCCTACAGCTGTGTTTTTCTACATTTTTTTAAACCACAACGTACATTAAGATAGATATTTTATTTCTTGATATATACATCCTAATATATACACAAACGCACACACACATCTGCATGCACATGCACACATTCACACACACCTGAAACCAAATTTCACAAAACAATACATACCCTTGTCTGTGAGGAGTCGAATGTTTTCTTTTTTTACTACATTATTCTGATTTTTTTAAAGATTTTATTTATTTATTCGACAGAGAGAGACACAGTGAGAGAGGGAACACAAGCAGGGGGAGTGGGAGATGGAGAGCAGGCTTCCCACGGAGCAGGGAGCCGGATGCGGGGCTCAAACCCAGGACCCTGGGATCATGACCTGAGCTGAAGGCAGACGCTTAACGACTGAGCCACCCAGGCGCCCCTATTCTGATTTATTATTTTTTTAATCCATTTGCTATCCATTAAAGTTAACATGAACTACTAGGGAGTTGTAACAGTTTAAAAATTGTTAGTCTAAAACAGAATTTTAGCAGGCAACTTAGGTGCAGAAGGGAATAAAGAGACTGCACAGCAAGCTAGCAGGAGGCTGGAAAGAGACTATCACAGCCTAACGTCTGAAAGAGGAAAGAGCTGAGGCAGTGTGTGGCAATAGTTTAGAGATAAAGGGCATGGTCTTTGGATCAACACTTTCTGGCTTTAGTTTCTAGCATGTGACCTTAGGCAAGCCCCTTAAGGTATCTGTGCTTTAAAATGGGAATCATAATGGTGCTTGCTTCATAAGGTTGTCGAAATGGAAGGTGTTCTTACCTAAAGAATCAATATATCTGAAGTATTCAGAATAGTGCTTATCTTGGCGAAAGCACTACACCATCCAAGTTGTGAAGCAAGACTAACGGATTAATATTGTAATCTTATTTATGGATGGAGAGATGGTAACCTAGGTAACACTTACATGAGTTCCCAGATTCGAGGGGTTAGATTTGAGCCTTAAATGAGAGAGAAAGGTAGAACTACTCGATCAATTGGAATAACTGATTTCACTGGATTTGCGGGGTTGCCTGTGAGATAGAGACATGTATCTTTTTCTGGGAGTAGCACTTTGGAAAAGATGGATAGGATTAGTGACAAAATCATAGGGGAGACATTATAACATTTTTTTCCCAAACCTGTCAGAAACCAAACCACAAGCTCCCAATCTCTATGGGAGCTATATGTTACCACAGGTGACATATAGGCTGCTGAGGGGTTCTGCTGGTTAAATAGAGTAATGGGGATTTTGCAAGCAATTGCTCACAATATAACAACGATAAAAACCCAATTTATTCCAAAATCATCCTATATGATAGCCATTAGAGACCTAAAAATGCAAAGAAGTCTAAATGCACTACATTCCAGGAAGGGATGAGCCCTTTCAAGGTAAGAGTTTCTGTAGCTGCTTTTATCTCTGGGGCATGGCAGGAAGAAAAGTAAACCTGCCATAAATAAAGAAAATGTGGCCAAGATAAGGAGAGCCAACAAAACCTTCAAGGATCCTGTAGGCCATAATGATGGATTAGAATCAAGAAAAGCACCCAAACCAGCCTAATCTACACACCTCAATTCTTTCCTTCAAACGTTTAATCTCAAATACAGAATGGTACATGGAAGGCTGGGGATGGGGTAAGAGTGCAAAGAGGAAGAGAGAGGTGGGGGGGATCCTATGGTGTAAAAAGCTGGGGGTAAGACTGTAAAATAAAGAGTTCTTCCAAATCATGGGAAGCTGGAGAAATGAGCAAGAAAGCAAAGAGAGATCTTCAGAGTCTTGGATCCCAATTCCTAATTGAAAGAGGGACCTGATTCTTATCATCAAAGTATATGAAACCCATAGTAAACTGAAATTAACTACAACTACAGCTCATCCCTGGAGGAGCTCAACTCCAGATTGAGGAGTAAAAAGAATTACATAGTTGTAAGTTTCTTACATTTTTAATAAAGCACCATAATATTGAAGATAGAATGTGACAACTGAAAAATCTAAACACTTTGAAAATAAGTAACACTTTTTTTAAAAAATATTTTACTTATTTATTCATGAGAGACAGAAGCAGAGGGAGAAGCAGGCTCCCTGCTGAGCAGGGAGCCCAATGCAGGACTCGATCCCAGGACCCTGGGATCATGAACTGATCTGAAGGCAGATGCTTAACCATCTGAGCCACCCAGGTGCCCATAAGTAACACAACTTTAAATAATCCATGGATCAAAGAGGAAGTCCAAAGGAAAGTTTAAAAAAAAAAACAAAAACAAAAACATAGAACTGAACAAAAATGAAAAGAAAATATATCAAAATAGGTGGTATGCAACTAAAGCAGATCTGAGATAGATTTTATAACATGAAATGCTCATGTTAGAAAAGAGGAAATTTGGGGCGCCTGGGTGGTTCAGTCCTTAAGCCCTGCATTGGGCTCCCTGCTCAGCAAGAAGCCTCCTTCTCCCTCTCCCACTCCCCCTGCTTGTGTTCCCTCTCTCACTGTCTCTCTCTCTGTCAAATAAATAAATAAAATCTTTAAAAAAAAGAGGAAAGTTCTCAAAATAATAATTTAAGTTACTATATCAAGAAATTGGAAAAAGAAGAGCAAAGTAAACCCAAAGTAAGCAGAAAGAAAGAAATCATAAAGATTAGATCTAAAATTAATTGAAAACAGAAAATAATAGAAAAAGCTAATGAAACAAAAAACTGCTTCCTTAAAAATATTAATATAATTGATATAACCCTCTAGCAAGACTGACAAAAATAAAATCAGAAAAGACACAAAGCAGTACCAGGAAACAAAGGGTATTATTTTGAATCCTGCAATCGTGAAAATGATACAAGTGGGGGCACCTGGGTGGTTCAGTTGGTTAAGCCCCTGACTCTTGATTTTGGCTCAGGTCATGATCTCGGGGTCATGAGATTGAGCCCCACATTGAGCTCTGCACTCAGCAGGGACTCTGCTTGAGATTCTCTCTCTCTACCCCTGTCCTCTACTTGTGTGTGCTCTCTCTCTCTCTCAAATAAATAAATAAATCTTAAAAAAAATTACAAAAGGGATGTTGTAAACAATTTTACACTTATAAATCTGACAACTTAGAAGAATGAACTGACTGCTGAAAAGCCACAAATTACCAAAACTTAATCACTATAAAACAGATATCTGCATAGTCCTGTAACCATAACAGAGGTTATATAATATATAATTTAAAACCTTCAAAAAAGAAACCTACAGTCTCCATTGGTTCCACTGTCAAATTCTACCAAATGTTTATAGAACTGACAAGAATTTTACACAATCTTCTCCAGAAAATAGGAGAGGAAGGAATATCTCACAGTTTTAACAAGATAAAGGCAATATGAAAACACACACACACACACAAATATCTCTTATGAACTTTGATGCAGTAGTCCTCAACAAAAAAATTAGCAAATTGAATACAAAGATTTATAAAAAGAATTTTATATAGTGACCAGGTGGGATTTATCCCAGAAATGTAAGGATGATTTAATATTTGAAATCAAGCAACAAAACCTACCATGTTAATAGGCTAAAAAAGGAGGATTGACAAAAAACAAACAAACAAACAAATCTTGACAAAATCCAACAGCCATACATGATAAAAACTGTCAGCGAGGTAGGAATACAAGGGAATTGCCTGAACTTGATACAGAGCATCTACAGAAACCTACAGTTGATATGGTACTTAATCATGATAAACTGAATGTTATCCCCGTAATATCAGGAGCAAGGCAAGGGTATCTGCTCTCAACACTCTTATTCAACATGAACTGAAAGTTTCAGCCATTGCGATAAGAAGAGGAAAGAAAAGACCGGCAGAATGGAAAAGAAGAAATAAAACTGCCTCTAGTTGCAGATGACATGATTGTCTTCATAGAAAATCTAAAGAAATACAAAAATAAGACCTATAAATAAGAACTGAGTTTAGCAAGGGTGCAGGATATAATATCAACACAAAAATAACCGTCATATTTCTCCATGCTAAAAAGGGGTATGCAGAAACTGCAATTAAAAATGTAAAACCAGGGGTTCCTGGGTGGCTCAGTCAGTTGAGTGTCTGACTCTTGGTTTCAGTTCAGGTTATGATTTCATGGGTCGTGGGATCGAGCCACGTGTGGGGCTCTCAGATCAGTGGGGAGTCTGAAGACTCTGTCCTTCTGCCCCTCCCACCCCTTGTGCATGATTTCTCTCTCTCTCTAAAATAAATAAATAAATAAATCTTTTTTAAAAATAAATAATAAATAAATAAAATGTAAAACCATTTGAAATCACACCAAAGAAAATGAAGTGCTTGGGTATAAACTCAACAAAAAATGTACAGGATCTGAATGCTGAAAATGAAAAATATTGATAAAAGAATTAGAGAAGACCTAAATAAGAGACATACCATGTTAATAGATTAGAAGACTCAACATAATAAAGATCATTCAAATTAATCTATAGGTTTAATATAATTCCCACTAGCATCCCAGCAAGGTTTTTGTAGATACAAACAGTATTATTCACTTATATGAACAAGCACAAAACCCAGAATAGCTAAAAACAATCTTGAGGGGTGTCTGGGTGGCTCAGTCAGTGAAGAATCTGCTTTCAGCTCCGGTCATGATCCCAGAATCCTGGGATCAAGCCCCTCATCAGGCTCCTGCTCGGCGGGAAGCCTGCTTCTCCCTCTCCTCCCCACTCGTGCTCTCTGTCACTGTCTCTGTCTCTCTCAAATAAATAAATAAAATCTTTTAAAAAAATCTTGAAAAATAAGAATAAAGTGGGAGAAAAACTGTATCCAATATTAAGACTTACTATACAGCTACAGTAATGTAGACAGTATAGTATTGGTGGAAAGGCAGACATGTATAAGTAGATCAAAATAAAAAACTCAGAAATACACTCATAAAGATGCTAAACTAATTTTTGACAAATATTGTGTTTTCTTGTCAAAAACAACTAAACTGAAGAAATACAGCCTTTCCAAAAAATGGTGCAGGAACAATTGGACACCCATAGGCAAAAAAGTGAACTTTGAGCTTGACCTCACATCTTATGCAAAAATAAACTTGAAATAGATCACAGAAAAACTACATAATTTTTAGAAAAAACATAGGAGAAAATTTTTAGAATCTAGGTCTAGAAATGACATCTTAGGCATTAAAAAGCATAATGCATAAAAGACAAATATTAAAGATTGGTCCCCATCAAAACTAAAATATTTTGTTCTGCAAAAGACCCTGTGAAAAGAATGGAGAAACAAGCTACAGACAGGGAGAAAATTCTTGCAAAACATATTCAACAAAGGATTACTATCTATAATATGTAAAAAACTCTTTAAAACATAACAGTAAAGGAGGGGGGCGGAGCAAGATGGCGGAGGAGTAGGAGACCTAGATTTTGTCTGGTCTCAGGAATTCAGCTGAATAGGGATCAAACCATTCTGAACACCTACGAACTCAACAGGAGATCGAACAGGAGAGTAGCAACAACTCTCTGAACAGAGAAGCGACCACTTACTGGAAGGTAGGGCGTGCGGAGAAGTGAATCCGAGGCGATATTCGGGAGGATAGACGGCGGGGGAGGGGCCTCCGTCGGCCGCTTCTGGCAAGTGCTAGAGCCGCGGAGCACAAAATCGGACCTTTTAAAAATTGGCTCGGCGGAGGGACGTCGCTGCAGTGGCTAAGCGGGGGGTGGAATCCTCCCGGGACAGTGTGGTCTCAGGACCCTTGGGGTCACAGAGAGACCGGGGGTGCCTGAGTGCGGCAGAGCTCCCAGGTATCAGAGCAGGGAAGCCGGCTGCAGAGACGGAGCAGAGTCGCGGGCTCTCAGCTCGGGGTTGCCACAAACTGTGATCTGCGGCCCAGTCGGGGCACGGCTCCCCCAGCAGGGACCCAACAAGCAGCAGATCCGGGGAGACTCCCCTTCCTTCCCGGGGAGGAGCGGTGCGGGAACGCACTGCAGGGATCTGCTGGGTTTGGAGACTCCGAGCGGGGTCGGGTCCCAGAGATAGCAACGCTCGATCACAGGCCGGGTGAGCACGGAGTGCGGCCAGAGACCGGGGACACGGGAGTGACTGCTTTTCTCTGGGGGCGCACTGAGGAGTGGGGCCCCGAGTTCTCGGCTCCTCCGGGCGGAGACTGGGAGGCCGCCATTTTCGCCCTGGTCCTCCAAAGCTGTACCGAGAGCTTGCAGGGAACAAAAGCTCCTGAGAGCAAACTGGAGCAGCTTCCTTAGCCCGGACCGACAAGGGCGGGGCAATTCCGCCTCCGGCAAAGACATTTTAAAACCACAGCAACAGGCCCCTCCCCCAGAAGATCAGCACAAACAGCCAGCAAGCCAAGACCAAGTTGATCGATCAAGGAGAATAGGAGAACTCCAGCGCTAGGGGAATACTGCACATAGATTCATGGCTTCTTTTTTTTTTTTTTTTTTACCATGATTCATTATTTCATCAAAGTTAATTTTTGTTGACTTTTTTAATTTTTCTTTTTCCCTTTTTCAACCAACATCTTATAAATCCCTTTTTTTAAAAAAAAAAACATTTTTTTTTCATTTTTAGAGTCATATTTTTATCCCTTCATAGTAGTTATCCTTGTTTTTGGCATATATATATAAGTTGTTCTCTCTTTAAAATTTTGAGGTACAGTTTCTTCTAACAGATCAAAATATACCCTAAACCACTAGTGTATGGCTTTGTTCTAGTCTCCTGCCTGATCACATTCTCTCCCTTTTTCCTTTTTTTTTCCTTAAATCTTCTTTCTTTTTTCAAACAACTTATCTTACCAAGTCCTTTTATAAAATCTTTTATAATTTTCATCTTTACAGTCATCTTCCATCCCTTCATTGTATCAACCCTTATTTTGTACATATATGTCTTTCTTCCTTTAAAATTTTAGGAGGCACTTTTTCTAACAGACCAAAATACGCCCAAAATCTAGTGTGTGGCACTGATCTATGCACTAGCCTGATCATATTTGATCATATTCTGCCTTTTTTGAATTGTTTTGTTTTTGTTTTTATCTTTTTTTCTTTTTTTTTTTCTTTTTCTCTTTCTTTTTTCTTTCTTTCCCTTTCTTTTCCCCTGGTTTCAGGTCTTTTCTGATTTGTATACAGTATATTTGCTGGGGACGTTGTAAACCTGTTAGCCTTTTGTTCTCTCATTCATCTATTCTCCTCTGGACAAAATGACAAGACGAAAGAAATCACCTCAGCAAAAAGAACAAGAGGTAGTACCGTGAGCCAGGGACCTACTCAATACGGACATTAGTACGATGTCGGACCTAGAGTTCAGAATCATGACTTTAAAGATACTAGCTGGGCTTGAAAAAAGCGTGGAAGTTATTAGAGAAACCCTTTCTGGAGAAATAAAAGAACTAAAATGTAACCAAATCGAAATCAAAAAGGCTATTGATGAGGTGCAATCAAAAATGGGGGCACTAAATGCTAGGATAAATGAGGCAGAAGAGAGAATCAGCGATATAGAAGACCAAATGATGGAAAATAAAGAGGCTGAGAAAAAGAGAGAGAAACAACTACAGGATCACGAGGGCAGAATTCGAGAGATAAGTGATACGATAAGACGAAACAACATTAGAATAATTGGGATCCCAGAAGAAGAAGAGAGAGAGAGAGGGGCAGAAGGTATATTGGAGCAAATTATAGCAGAGAACTTCCCTAATGTGAGGAAGGAAACAGGCATTAAAATCCAGGAGGCACAGAGAACCCCTCTCAAAATCAATAAAAATAGGTCAACACCCCGACATCTAATAGTAAAACTTACGAGTCTCAGAGACAAAGAGAAAATCCTGAAAGCAGCTCGGGAGAAGAGATATGTAACCTACAATGGTAGAAACATTAGATTGGCAACAAACCTATCCACAGAGACCTGGCAGGCCAGAAAGGACTGGCAAGATATCTTCAGAGCACTAAACGAGAAAAATATGCAGCCAAGAATACTATATCCAGCTAGGCTATCATTGAAAATAGAAGGAGAGATAAAAAGCTTCCAGAACAAACAAAAACTAAAGGAATTTGCAAACACGAAACCAGCCCTCCAAGAAATATTGAGAGGGGTCCTCTAAGCAAAGAGAGAACCTAAAAGCAGCAAAGAGCAGAAACGAACACAGACAACAGACAGTTAACAGTCACCTTACAGGTAATACAATGGCACTAAATTCATACCTTTCAATAGTTACCCTGAATGTAAATGGGCTCAATGCCCCAATCAAAAGACACAGGCTATCAGATTGGATTAAAAAACAAGACCCATCAATATGCTGTCTGCAAGAGACTCATTTTACACCCAAAGACACCCCCAGATTGAAAGTGAGGGGGTGGAAGACCATTTACCATGCTAATGGACACCAAAAGAAAGCTGGGGTGGCAATCCTTATATCAGACAAACTAGATTTTAAAACAAAGACTGTAATAAGAGATGAGGAAGGACACTATATCCTACTTAAAGGGTCTATCCAACAAGAAGATCTAACAATTGTAAATATCTATGCCCCGAACATGGGAGCAGCCAATTATATAAGGCAATTAATAACAAAAGCAAAGAAACACATTGACAACAATACAATAATAGTGGGGGACTTTAACACCCCCCTGACTGAAATGGACAGATCATCTAAGCAAAAGATCAACAAGGAAATAAAGACTTTAAATGACACACTGGACCAAATGGACTTCACAGACATATTCAGAACATTCCATCCCAAAGCAATGGAATACACATTCTTCTCTAGTGCCCATGGAACATTCTCCAGAATTGATCACATCCTAGGTCACAAATCAGGTCTCAATCGGTACCAAAAGATTGGGATCATTCTCTGCATATTTTCAGACCACAATGCTTTGAAACTAGAACTCAACCACAAGAGGAAAGTCGGAAAGAACTCAAATACATGGAGGCTAAAGAGCATCCTACTAAAGAATGAATGGGTCAACCAAGAAATTAAAGAAGAATTTAAAAAATTCATGGAAACCAATGAAAATGAAAACACAACTGTTCAAAATCTTTGGGATACAGCAAAGGCAGTCCTGAGAGGAAAGTATATAGCAATACAAGCCTTTCTCAAGAAACAAGAAAGGTCTCAAATACACCACCTAACCCTACACCTAAAGGAGCTGGAGAAAGAACAGCAAAGAAAGCCTAAACCCAGCAGGAGAAGAGAAATCATAAAGATCAGAGCAGAAATCAATGAACTAGAAACCAAAAGAACAGTAGAACAGATCAACGAAACTAGGAGCTGGTTCTTTGAAAGAATTAACAAGATTGATAAACCCCTGGCCAGACTGATCAAAAAGAAAAGAGAAATGACCCAAATCAACAAAATCATGAATGAAAGAGGAGAGATCACAAGCAACACCAAAGAAATACAAACAATTATAAGAACATATTATGAGCAACTCTATGCCAGCAAATTAGATAAACTGGAAGAAATGGGTGCATTCCTAGAGATGTATCAACTACCAAAATTGAACCAGGAAGAAATAGAAAACCTGAACAGACCTATAACCACTAAGGAAATTGAAACAGTCATCAAAAATCTCCCAAGAAACAAAAGCCCAGGGCCAGATGGCTTCCCAGGGGAATTCTATCAGACATTTCAAGAAGAATTAATACCTATTCTCCTGAAACTGTTCCAAAAAATAGAAATGGAAGGGAAACTTCCAAACTCATTTTATGAGGCCAGCATTACCTTGATCCCAAAACCAGACAAAGACCCCATCAAAAAAGAGAATTACAGACCAATATCCTTGATGAACATGGATGCAAAAATTCTCACCAAAATACTAGCCAATAGGATCCAACAGTACATTAAAAGGATTATTCACCACGACCAAGTGGGATTTATTCCTGGGCTGCAAGGCTGGTTCAACATCCGCAAATCAATCAACGTGATACAATACATTAACAAAAGAAAGAACAAGAATCTTATGATCCTCTCAATAGATGCAGAAAAAGCATTTGACAAAGTACAACATCCTTTCTTGATCAAAACTCTTCAGAGTATAGGGATAGAGGGTACATACCTCAATATCATAAAAGCCATCTATGAAAAACCTACAGCGAATATCATTCTCAATGGGGAAAGGCTGAGAGCTTTTCCCCTAAGGTCAGGAACGCGGCAGGGATGTCCACTCTCACCACTGCTATTCAACATAGTATTAGAAGTCCTAGCCACAGCAATCAGACAACAAAAAGAAATCAAAGGCATCCAAATCGGCAAAGAGGAAGTCAAACTCTCACTCTTTGCAGATGATATGATACTGTATGTGGAAAACCCAAAAGACTCCACCCCAAAACTGCTAGAACTCATACAGGAATTCAGTAAAGTAGCAGGATATAAAATCAATGCACAGAAATCAGTGGCATTCCTATACACCAACAACAAGACAGAAGAGAGACAAATCAAGGAGTCGATCCCATTTACAATTGCACCCAAAACCATTAGATACCTAGGAATAAATCTAACCAAAGAGGCAAAGGATCTGTACACAGAAAACTATAAAATACTCAGGAAAGAAATTGAAGAAGACACAAAGAAATGGAAAAACGTTCCATGCTCATGGATTGGGAGAATCAACATTGTGAAGATGTCAATGCTACCTAGAGCAATCTACACATTCAATGCAATCCCCATCAAAATACCATCCACTTTTTTCAAAGAAATGGAACAAATAATCCTAAAATTTGTATGGAACCAGAAGAGACCCAGAATAGCCAGAGGAATACTGAAAAAGAAAAGCAAAGCTGGCGGCATCACAATTCCGGACTTCCAGCTCTATTACAAAGCTGTCATCATCAAGACAGTATGGTACTGGCACAAAAACAGACACATAGATCAATGGAACAGAATCGAGAGCCCAGAAATGGACCCTCAACTCTATGGTCAACTTATTTTTGACAAAGCAGGAAAGAATGTCCAATGGCAAAAAGACAGTCTCTTCAACAAATGGTGTTGGGAAAATTGGACAGCCACATGCAGAAGAATGAAACTGGACCATTTCCTTACACCACACACAAAAATAGACTCCAAATGGTTGAAAGACCTAAACGTGAGACAGGAGTCCATCCAAATCCTAAAGGAGAACACAGGCAGCAACCTCTTCGACCTCAGCCAGAGCAACTTCTTCCTAGAAACATCGCCAAAGGCACGGGAAGCCAGGGCAAAAATGAACTATTGGGATTTCATCAAGATAAAAAGCTTCTGCACAGCAAAAGAAACAGTCCACAAAACCAAAAGACAACCGACAGAATGGGAGAAAATATTTGCAAATGACATATCAGATAAAGGGCTAATATCCAAAATCTATAAAGAACTTATCAAACTCAACACCCAAAGAACAAATAATCCAATCAAGAAATGGGCAGAAGACATGAACAGACATTTCTCCAAAGAAGACATCCAAATGGCCAACAGGCACATGAAAAAGTGCTCAACATCGCTTGGCATCAGGGAAATCCAAATCAAAACCTCAATGAGATACCACCTCACACCCGTCAGAATGGCTAAAATTAACAAGTCAGGGAACGACAGATGTTGGCGGGGATGTGGAGAAAGGGGAACCCTCCTACACTGTTGGTGGGAATGCAAGCTGGTGCAACCCCTCTGGAAAACAGTATGGAGGTTCCTCAAACAGTTGAAATTAGAGCTACCGTTCAATCCAGCAATTGCACTACTGGGTATTTACCACAAAGATACAAATGTAGGGACCCGAAGGGGTACGTGTACCCCAATGTTTATAGCAGCAATGTCCACCATAGCCAAACTGTGGAAAGAGCCAAGATGCCCATCGACAGATGAATGGATAAAGAAGAGGTGGTATATATACACAATGGAATATTATGCAGCCATCAAAAGGAATGAGATCTTGCCATTTGCAACGACGTGGATGGAACTGGAGGGTGTTATGCTGAGTGAAATAAGTCTATCAGAGAAAGACATGTATCACATGACCTCACTGATATGAGGAATTCTTAATCTCAGGAAAGAAACTGAGTGTTACTGGAGTGGTTGGGGGTGGGAGGGATGGGGTGGCTGGGTGATAGACATTGGGGAGGGTATGTGCTATGGTGAGCGCTGTGAATTGTGCAAGACTGTTGAATCACAGATCTGTACTTCTGAAACAAATAATGCAACATATTTTAAGAAAAAAGAAAAAGAAGATAACAGGAGAGGAAGAAAAGGGGAGTATGTCAGAGGGGGAAACGAACCATGAGAGATGATGGACTCTGAAAAACAAACTGAGGGTTCTAGAGGGGAGGGGGGTGGGGGGATGGGTTAGCCTGGTGATGGGTATTGAGGAGGGCACGTTCTGCATGGAGCACTGGGTGTTATGAACAAACAATGAATCATGGAACACTGCACCAAAAACTAATGATGTAATATATGGTGATTAACATAACAATAAAAAAATTTAAAAAAAATAAAATAAAACTAGATTTCAAAAAAAAAAATTAAAAAAAGTTTAAATATTAAATGTAAAAAAAAAAAAAACATAACAGTAAAATAAACAATCCAATTTGAAAAACAGGAGAACATAAACAGACATTTCACTGAAGATAATATATAGATAGAAAATAAGCACACACAAAACATGTTTAACATCATTGTCAATTGGGGAAATGCAAAATGAAACTACAATAAGATATCTCTGTACAACTATCATAATGGCTAAAACAAAGAAGTGACACCATCAAATGCTGGCAAGGATGCAGAGAGACTAGATCACTGAAACTATTCAGTATGATACTATAATGGTAGATACATGTCAAAAATGCATTTGTCAAAAACCATAGAATGTACAACACCAAGAGTGAACCCTAATGTAAACTGTGGACTTGGGGTGATCATGATGTGTCAGTGTGGGTTCATCAATGGTAACAAATGTATTGCAGTGGTGTGGGAGATTGGGAGATTGGTAGCAGGGGAGACTGTGCATATGTGGGGATAGGGGTTATATGGGAAATCTCTGTAATTTCTGCTGAATTTTGCTGTGAACCTACAACTGCTCTAAAAATTGGAAATATACTGTTATAACATTCCTTACATTAAATGTGAAGCAATGAAATATTATTTGAAGGTGGATTCAGAATATTTTAAAATGTATATGGTAAATCTAACTAATGTTTAAGGAGAAGTTTAAGTAATAAATTGATAGAATGAAATAGAATTATAAAAATGCTCATTTAAGCCATTAGAGGGCAGAAAAATGGAAGTAAACAAAAATGAAACAAATAGAAAACAGCAAGATGTTAGATTTTAACCCAACTATATTAATAATCACTTTCATTGTGAATGGTCTTAAAGAAGTCAATACAATGACAAATTTCAGATTGATAAAAAGTAAGAACCCAAGTATCAGTGTAATCTGGTAGTATCTGCAAAGTAAATTTCAGAACAAGTAATCTTATCAGAGATAAAGAGGTCTATTGTATAATGGTAAAGGGATCAATTTTATAAGAAAGTATAGAGATTCTAAATGTTTCTGTACTACCATCAGAGCTTGAAAATGATAGATCTAAAAGGAGATTATAGGGACACCTGGGTGGCTCAGTTGGTTGAGTATTTGGTGATTTCAACTCAGGTCATGATCTCATGAGTCATGGGATCGAGCCCTTCATCAGGTTCCATGTTCAGTGGGGAGTCTGCTCAAGATTCTCTCCCTCCTTCTCCCTCTGCCCCTCCCCCTGCTCACACTCTCTCCCTCTCTCTCTTAAATAAATAAATAAATCTTAAAAAAAATAAAAGAATATAGACAACTCTACAGTTATATTTGGAAGCTTCTTCACTCCTCTGTCAATAATTTGTAGAATAGGCAGGCAAAACAATCAGTGAGAATATAGATGATCCGAAAAACACTGTCAATATGCTTGACCTAACTGACATTTCTAGAATAGTTATCCAACAACAGCATACTAGACTTTACTCTCACAGTACATTATGAGTCATAGAACATAATCTTGACTTTAAAAGAACAGAGATCATACATACTTATTTTAACAACACAATGGGATTAAAGTAGAAATCAATAGAAAGCTGAAGAATCTCAACATATTTGGAAATTAAACAACATATTTATTTTTTTTAAGATTTTTATTTATTTATTTATTTGACGGAGAGAGAGCCAGTGAGAGAGGGAACACAATCAGGGGGAGTGGGAGAGGGAGAAGCAGGCTTCCTGCTGAGCAGGGAGCCCAATGTGGGGGCTCGATCCCAGGACACTGGGATCGTGACCTGAGCTGAGGGCAGATGCTTAACAACTGAGCCACCCAGGCGCCCCAACAACACACTTCTTAAAAAAAAAAACAAAAACCCAAATGGGTCAGGTAAAAGTTTCAAGAGAAATTTAAAATATTTTAAGCTAAATGAAAATCATTAGGATTTGTGGGATATAGCAAAGCAGTGCTTAGAAGGAAATTTACATAAATAAGTACTTATATCCTAGAAGAAGAAAAATCTGAAATCAATAACATAAGATTCCATCTTAAGAGACTGGAGGAAGAAGAGCAAATTAAACCCAAATCAAGGAGAGTAATGGAAATAATAGTGATTAGAACAGATATAAATGATAATGAAAAAAATTAGATAAAAATCAATGAATATCCTGGACAAAATGACCAACGTGAAAAAGGAAGACATAAGTTACCAATATCAGAAATGAAGGAAAGGCTTTAATATTGATCTCACAGACATAAATAAACTAATGTAAGAATGCTGCAAATAACTCTGTACCCATAAATTTGGCAACTTAGATGAAATGGACCAATTATTGAAAGGCACAAAGTACCAAAACTCAGGCAAGATGTAAATAACCCAAATACTTTCATATCCATTAAAGGAAGTGAATTTTTAAATATTTGTAACAGAAAGGTTTTTTCTCCAAAGGAAAAAAAATTCCAATGAACATTTAAGGCAGAAATAATATTAATTCTATAAAATAGCTTCCAGAAATAAGAGTAGGAAACACCTTCCTCCCCTTACCAAGAGGCCCGATTTTACCGTAATATCTCTTTGGGCATAGACACAAAAATCCTCAACAAAATATTTGCAAGTCAAAGTCAGCAGAGTATAGAAATGTGTAATACATTATAACCAAGTAAGATTCATCACAGGAATGTAAATTTGGTTCAATATTCAAAAATCAATCAATATAATTTGCCACATTAACAGAATAAAAAGAAGAAATCATACAATAATCTTAGGAGGTGCAGAAACACATTACAAGCCCCAACTATGCAGACAGCATCAATCCCAAGATGATTCACATGGGGCACCAGTAGAATGAGCCTTTGTCTTTCGTAAGACCCCAGGTCTTTCCTGGCAGAACCCACTGCTGACAAGTAGAAGAAGCAAAAAGATGTGGATGTGTATTTCTTACACTCACCAGGCTCAAATCCTAGGAAAGGCAAGAGATCACCAGTACCCACAGGTTCCTGAGTCTGCAGGCAAATGTGATCCTTTGACACGTATCTCAAATCATCTCTCTTTTTTTTTTTTTTTTTTTTTTTTGCATCAAGCTCCCTCAAATTCCTTCCCCTGTGATAGAGTTTTTTAGTTCTGGTTTGCTCTGCTTTGATTTCAGTTTCTCTTATTTGCACATAGTCTTTCATGTTACAGCATTATGAGCACAAGGAAGGAACCAAAACCAGGACAACTGAGAGAAAGAGACAGGCCTTGGTCTTGAGTGGACCCTCAGTTCTGCTTGGTAAAATTTGTACTGTGGGCTTCACTCATTTCACTGTCATGGACACAATAAGGTTAATCGTTTGCACTTTCTTCTCCTGAATTTGTTGAAGTTACTGACTTCACACATTCTCAATCTCTTCCAAAAGTCTTTTGTGTCACAGAATGAATAATCACCTTTTCATAAAGTCAAGCCTTTTGATCCTTCTGAAGCACTAGCAAAAAGTTGAACAGTCATACTATGCTTGTCTCTAGAGGATACATTCCTGACAGTGAATTTCTCCTTTGTAGTGGCTTTTGCTATCTGGATAGACTGCCAATTTTCCAAATCATCCGGTCCTTTTCACTTCTTGCTTGGCAGGTCTTCCCTCAATTTATCTCTCCCTTCTCACATTTTACTATAAACAGTAAGATGAAAACAGGCTGCACCTTTAACACTGGGATTGAGAATCTCCTCAGCTAGATGACCAAGTTTGTCACTTACAATTTCTATTTTCTGCATAACTGCTGAACACAATTTCACTAAGCTCTCTGCCAGTACATAACAGGGGTCCTCGCCCTCCAGTTCCAATCACACTTCCTCACTCTCTTCTGAGCCTTCAGGTGCAGCATTCCCCAAGCCCACTCTGCATTCCCACGAGCAGCAGGCTTAAAGTGCATATTTCTAACAGTCATTCCCACCAGCAGCAGGCTTAAAGTGTGTATTTCTAACAGTCTGTCTGTGATGCTTAGGCATCCTCTGAGGGAACTTGGGGTTTTTGTACAAAGCTTTTCACCTCCTCTGAGTCCTTGCTGCCAGAATCCTTAACATCTATATCTCTGCTAACAGTCTGTTCAAGGCAGTCAAGACCTTCACTAATTAATATCAGGCTCCTCAAACATCCTTCCAGCCTCTGGCCACTGCCTGATTTCAAAGCTGCATTCATAATTTTAGGTATTTCTTACAGAAGCACCTCATGTCCAGGGACTGGAATCTGTATTGTTGTTGTTGTTGCTGCTGCGGTAACATATTCACAGGTGTAACATCAGATGGTGAGGATTGGGGGTCATGGAACCCAAAATCCTGCCTACCGCTGTATCACTCCTAGTAAGATCCAAGTGAGAGCCCTGAATATACAATTATAATTAATCAAAACCTAATCTGAGATGCAGAAAGGAGGAAGACAATGGTGCAGCACTTCCTATATGGCACACAAGGGGAGCCCACTGATGTCTACAGGTCATCATGGAGCTCACAGAACCAGAGACTACTCAGTAGGATCTTAAACTCAAACATTAGAGGAAGGAGTGGAAAAACCAACTCAAAAGGAGGTGACTTACACTGAATATGCATCTTCCTTCCAAAGAACTTAAAGTAGTAGAAGAATGAATTATTAGCTTTCTTCCTTCCCATTGCTCCCTTGAAAACACATGTGCATGCTTGTGCACACATGTGCACCCTACACACATACACGCACACACACACACATACACATACACAAACATCTCTGCAAACCACTGCATTTATAGGAATTTTTTACTCTTCAGGTGGGTCTATTAGTTTCCAATAAACATACTTGGCATCTATTTTTGGATCTCATCACCTTAATGAAAGGGTTGCTGAATGCTTCGCAGCCAATTACTGTGTGCAAGATAAATGCATATATTTATTCATTCTTGATAGTGATGATTAAGAGGGAGTCATTTCGCCATAGTCTAGCAGATGTTTAAAATATAAATGAACTGACTGCAACAAAGAATACTTTCTTCACAACCCAACCTGAGGAAAGTGCCATGCTAGATAGGGCTTTCTTGTCCAGTCCTATTAGCATGAAATTGCTCTTCTGTTCCTTTAAATATCACTGTGAGGATGAGATAAAGCAGGTGCAGACAGATACTTCTCAAAAAAGGGGGTTCCAGCTCTCTCTTCTTTCATCTGAGAATCCCAAACCCCCCCCAGACTATTCTCCATTCTGGATTTCATTTCCCCTAATAGTTTGTTTCTCTCCTGCAGTGCCAATAGGCTGCATTTGATGTTATTTCTTTACAGCATAAGACATACATTCATACAGAAAAATTATCTCTAAATAAATCTACTTTTGAAGTTCTCTACTGAGAGATAAATTTTAAGCAGTGATGTGTAGTTATGGAAATATGCCATCTGTAATCTTATCTTTTTGAGGCCTGCTGACAATTCCCAATGCACTTAGGACAAAAAGTCCCCCTTTTGTGAAATGATCATTGCTTATTTGATCTAGGTGGATATATCAAGAATGAGTAGCCTTGCCTACAATGTGCTATGTGTCATTTCCATGTGACTGGTCTAATGGACCAGCTCAAACAGCATAGGTGAGCAACATGTTCTCCCAGACCCGAATATTCCACATGGTAGAGTCAATATATTCGGGTGTCAAGAATATAAACCATGTTCCCACTCAGCCTTGGTTGTTAGTGTTTTGTGGATACTAGATTTAAGCCTTTCTCAATAGCTGAATAGCAATTGCTATTGCCAGGCTTTTGGAGGTCCTCTTGTTTCTCACAGGGCTGCCATCACATTTTGCTCTTAGTTTCTCCCACTCTGGAAGTCTGCACTGCATCCAGCCCATACACTTGCTCTGACTCTGGCCTCCCTGAACCCAGGTTCTACAATGCTCAAGAAGAGTCTGATAGAGGGGTGCCTGGGTGGCTCAGTCATTAAGCGTCTGCCTTCGGCTCAGGTCCTGATGGGATCGAGTCCTGCATTGGCATCAGGCTCCCTGCTCGGTGGGAAGCCTGCTTCTCCCTCTCTCACTCCCCCTGCTTGTGTTCCCTCTCTCCGACTATCTTTCTCTCTGTCAAATAAATAAAATCTTAAAAAAAAAAAAGAAGAGTCTGATAAAGAGGAAGGTGATAGAAAAGTTATAAAGTTAGTACTTAATGTGTGATACTATATAGCCAAAATATTTGTCACATGGTGGCGACCATGTTTTGGGCACAGGAGGTGGTGCTAGAGAGTCTTGTCTTCCTTCTCTCCTCTCTGCAAAGCATAATGAATAATGGACATTAACAATCAACTTCACCAATAAGGACAGTACACGGGGACGGGGCTTGGGGTCAAGATGCAGATGTAACTGGTAAATACTATTTTTTGCCTCTTTTGCTTTATGACTATCTTATAAAATATATTGTGACCAAATATGAAGTATTTTAAATGCTTACAAATATGTATACATTTACATATTAAAATCAAATATGCATATAATAGATAGTATTTATTTAAATTAAGTAAGTTATTTTTTTAAATTCATCACAAAATAGTTAACAAACCAAATAATTCTAACACCAGTGAAAAGTTCCTGTTTCTCCCCATTTAGACCAGGGTATCGTCTGTCCCCTCTTCAAGTTAGCACTTAATATGGCAGCTGGGGAAGCAAAGGCATCCAGGAAGGTGTATAACCTATGTGAGCTCAAATGTCTTGCTCCAACAATGGAATTACAATCTCAGGACTAGAAGCAACACATGAAATGGGCCTCATCGGTGCCTGCACACAGACCTCAACCAGAGCCCAGTGGCTATTGTTTATATTAGTAATATATTTGGTAATATAACAGTGGGACCCTCTGACATAATTTTTCTTCAGAGATTTCCACTTCAACAGACTTTTGAGCTTAAATCCCATCTTCCTCATTTCTTTTTTTTTCCACCTTCCTCATTTCTATTCTGTGTTAGGAATTCATATAATTGATCTCCCTGCTGGCAAATGAACATGTTGTATCTTCTGCTGAATTGCTCAGGGAAGAGGAAGGTGTAGAGGCTTGTAAGCACTTGCCTCAGGAGCAGCCAAGGAAATCACCAATTCTCTCTGAGATTTTCTGCTAACACATTTCCTCCCACTCTATTTTTTTTTTTTAATTACAAACCTCAAGCTTCTCATTTATCAAACAAAACTACCTGGTGTCCCTCACCTCATTGTGGCATAAGTGTTGAGAGCAGCCTTCCCCATGAGCAGCCAAACAAAATGTAAGATAATTGATACTTTTTTTAGGAGTCACAGAGCAAGATGTGGTTGTATGCCCAATTTAATCAAACTATAATTCTTCTTTATAGAGTTTCTACGCTGTCTGCAAGGGGCACCTATCGTGGTCCCTTTGTAACAAATGGAGCCATGATTCTGCAGGGACACAGCCCTGGCATTGCCCCAGTGCTCCATATCAGCAACCTCTAGGTCGGCAATCATCCTTATTGTGTGATTTGCATTTTATAGATTTCATCCTTGTGTCACAATCCACCATTGCCACAGTTGTTCTTCCTAAGAGGCACGCAGATACTGTCCTCATTTTGAAAATAGGGAAGTTGAGGCTCAGAAAAGCTCAGTGCCCACCCAGGGTCAAATGTATGTTCATAGTTAACATAGTAACATTCAAGGATACAGAGATAGTGTTTAAAGACCTGGCTACATGATTGATATATAGTAATTATATACTATAATATATAACTTATGGTATATATTAATACACAATAATCATACACTATAAATTAATATATGCTAATATGCCAACATAGTAAATGCGGTATATTAATATATACATATATAAATATATAGTAATATATTTATGGATATTAAGTATGTTAAATATTCAATATCTTTATATTAAATATAACAATAATGTTAATTATTAATAAATAATATATTGGTATGTGTTATACATATGAAATATAATATATTAATATATTATTAGATATATAAAATAATTATATGTTACTATATATAATACAATATAAAATGTAACTATATATGATATAATAAAAATAATATAAAGTATCATATATTATAATATTAACATATAACTTTACATATTCTATAAAATATATATTGCATATTAATGTATATTATATGTAACATATAATTACTATATATTAAATAAAGTATTAATTATATAATATAACATGATACATTATGTTAATATAATATGAAAACATAATAATTACACTTATATTAATAATTATATATTAATCGTTAAAACATTATAAGTAATATTAATTATAATTATTAATTATATTATAAATTATTAATTATACCAGTATATAATCAATTAATATACAATCTATTAATTTAATACATACATTAATTGATGTGTACATTACTATTCCCTGAAAACAACAAAACCATATGAGAGGGAATAAGGGGTCTCACATTCTCTGTGGCCTATCATGGTTTCAGCTATGTGATGCCTTATGACTTTCTTGTGCTCCTGAGCATCTATGAATGGATGATGCAGAGTTCTTGTTGACTGGAGGCTGACAGAGGGAAGGAGTGTCAGGCTTCAGCTTGAAGGGTTTAGGTCAGATGGGGGAGGGCAATTTGTATGTGCCGAGGTAAAAGCCTCCCAGCATATGAAGCACTGTAATACATGGGCCCAAGATGAAGTCTCCATTACTTTTCCCCTTCAGTTTGGAAACTTTTGTTCTCATGATGCTTAATATTCTTTTATTTCTTTTTATATTGTCTTGAAAAATTTAAGTGACTGTCATAGGCTAAATTATACCCGCCCGCTAAAATTCATATGTTGAAGTCCTAAGTCCCAGTACCTCAGGAAGTCACTGATTTGGAGACAGAATCTTTCAATGAGGTAGTTAAGTTAAAATGAGGTCATTAGCATGAGCCCTAACGCATTATGACGGAGGTCGTTATAGGAAGATATCAGAACACAGATGCATACAGAGGAAAGACCATGTGGGACACACAGGGTGACAATCTTTAAGCTAAGGAAGCTTCAGAAGAAACTAACAAACTAATACCTCAATCTCAGACTGTCAGCATCCAGAATTGTGAGCATATACATTTCTGTTGTTTAAGTCATCTGGCCTGTGGTACTTTGTTATGGCAACCTTAGCAAATTAATACAATGATCATAATTGATTTAATATTCTCGCAAATTTGAATGTAGAGATTGGACTCGATTTGCATAATTCAGCACTTGGTAATTATTTGATGATGATGGTGAGAATTGCAAATATAAATGTTCAGCAATGTTTTGTCATTGATATAGCTGGATACCTACATCAGGGTACTTGGATTATATCTGAACAGCTAAAATCCAAGCCTAAAGCAAAGCAGAGTGGTGCCACACTTTAATGGACTAAGAAGACCAGGGTTGGGTCCCAGATCTGCTAACAATTTACAGTAAATCTTGCCTGAATCTTTTCTACCCTGGACCTCATTTCTTCAGCAGAAAAAATGAGGATGTTTGAGTCTCTCCTACCTCGGTAAATACTTTAAGTGAAAAATGACCTTCAAGTCTCACTCTCTGGAACGAGCCATTGTTATTCTAAAACCCAAAGAGAAAAGACCATTATTTAAAGATTCATATTCTGGCACTGATCACCTCTCCTAGATTGATCTGCTACTTGAATCTTGTATTATGTAATCGGAAATATGTCTTGCCTCACCAACGAGAGTATAACTTCTTTGAGAGGAATGGATGGATATTATATTAATTCACATCTCCTCCTGTATCTAGTACTGTTCTGTAATCATACTAGAAGTTTGACTAATGTCTATGTATTTAACTAGCAGGATAATTTGTGTGTGTGTGTGTGTGTGTGTGTGTGTGTGTGTAGTAATAGTCTGGATTATTTTGTTGAATAAACTGAAACGAATCTAACTTGAGTCAAGAGGGAATTATTGACTAATGAAGCTGAGAGGTCCAGGAACCAGAACAAAAATGTCATCAGGATTCCATCTTGCTTTCATCCTCACGTCTACTATCTGTTGGCTGTAGTCTTTGGAAGGTCTGCCACAAGTCTATAAACCATATACCTATCTTTGGAAAATATCCAAAAGATAATTTTAACAGAAGATAAAAATAGAAGAAAATAGACATCATAGGATGGGGGCAATAACAGGAAAACAAGTGGAATGAGGAACAGTGGGTGAGCTCCATCCCACCAGCCCGTACCCACTTTTAGGAGTTTAAGCATTGGGGAGCTGCCCAGGCTTTTTACCCTCCCCCACTGGTCCCACAGCCTAGTCTAGCCTAGTCTCACGAGAACACAGGTGAGAGTGTAGCACAGAACTGGCAGAGCTGGGTCTCACCTGCAACTGGGGAGAGTCTCCTTATTAACACATCAGAGATAAAATCAAGTCCCCATTTGTCAGAGAACGCTGGGTTAAGAAGAAAACTCATCTTTGACTTGACAGAAAATAGCTTATACCCACTATTGTTGGGCTTTAGCATTCACAGCGAGAAAATCCATTTGAGCGTCCTGAATTAAAAGCCTGGGGACAGGGTGCAGATCTACCTCCCTGGCCCTCTCTTTGCCCACAGAGAAATTTGAATTGAGAAGAATAGGAGTGGTGGGAACCGTTGGAGCACATCTACAAACCTCCGCACCATCAAAAATTAAAACCAACTCCAGTGTTTTATCAGCTTCAGCCAAAAAAAACATGGGTTTGCAGAGCCATCACCTCCTGACAGCACAAAGCTCAGAGGAAATGGACCCAGGGTGGAAGCCAACATCCATTTAGAGGGTCCATGGGGAAAGCCAGAGTGCTGCCCGCAGCTCCCCATCTCCCCAAGCCAAAGGCCACATTGGGGGCTGAGCCAGCATCTTCCCAGAAGAACGAGGGAGTGGGAAAGAGGAAAGACAGAGCCCAGGAGTGGCTACCAAGAACCTGGGATGACCATCAGCCACTGGGAACAGACTGGAGCAGGGACTTCATGCTGAAGGGAAGAACGTTTGACTCAGAGAGAGTGCCCTGTGCACTATTCCTCAGGATGCTGCTCCAGATTTTCCCCTTCCATCAGGCTCCTGGCCACAGTCCTATTCTAGCCCCAGCTGTCTTCCCTGCATGGAGGCATTGGAGCAACACCACTAAAGTCCCCTCTGAGCCCACCAACACCATCTGAATTCCTAAAACTCCAATGGCACTATGGTCTCAAGCCACACCCCCTCACCTGTTCCAATCTGTCTCTCAGGCCATACCTACCACTCTAACCTGTCCCTACTGGTTCTTCATTGCCTGCCACCCCACATGCCAGGAAGCCCAGAAAAGAAGTCTGCTCCTCAGAGTAAACCAAAATGACCCTCTGGCTTCTGCTCTTGGAGAGCTGGGTTCCTGCTCTCCTTTTTGTTGCCTGCCCACCCCACTCCCAGCCTTTTAGGTATCTGACTTCTTCAGCAATGCCAGCTGCTCATCTCAGTTCAGCCTTACTTTTCATTTGCCCCCAGTCCTGGCTCGAGGCAGGCTGGACATCTAATCCAAGAACACTTTTTATTTTGGTATCTCCATAGCTTCAAGGAAGATACCTATGAGGGCCAAAACCCTGATGAGCACTGGAGGAGCCTCTTCAGGGGTGGTTATCACAGCTTCTCTTCCTGAGAAGCGGAGACCCAGACAGCCCTGGCTAACTCCTTTCCCTCTACACCTCTGTCTATGCTGTTCCTGTGCCCAAAACACCACTGGTAAGTCTCTGTGCTCTTTCACCACTGCTGAAACACTAAGTACGTGCCTCATCTGGGGACCCAGGTTCTGATCCCAAGGAACATTCTATTCTACCTCATTTGACCACTTCTATTGCACATGACAGACTGCCACACTGCTGCAGGTGTGTGTGTGTGTGTGTGTGTGTGTGTGTGCGCTGATTTTATAAACAAAGTAATTGATGTTATGGGCTTCACAATTGTGTTTTCAGGTAGAGGAAGTGCGTCATGTGTCTACCTGAAAGCACAATTATTATGAAGCCCATAACATCAATTACTTTGTTTATATTTTATCAATTCAGTAATTTGATTCTTAATTTTTTAAGGGATGTCTGAATGATCTATCACAGCAGTGGCAGAATTCTGCCTGAAAACAAAAAGGCCAGCAGGGAAGTAGTAAAGGTCACCTCTGTCTACTGTTTTCTAGGCACTTAGTGCTCCATGGGTGTTAACCCATTTCATCTTTAGTCAACTTCATGGGGTAGCTACTATTATCATCCTCAGTTTGCACATAAGGAAAATGAGGTAAGGAGAGTCCACATAACTTCCCCAAAGTCAAGCCAGCACCCACATTTTTAGCCACTTTGTACTGTTTACCACCAGATGATCAGCCATGTTCTGGACTCAGAGCTAGCACAGCAAGGATGGAGCACCATGAGGGCTCCTCCCTGGCTCTCCAAGGAATACTAACTTCCCCAGGAAATGAAGAGCTAGATGGTTCTGTGCTTCTAACCCTCTCTTCTATATGTGTAAGGAATTTTTGACCCCCTAGCTAGTGATCAGTCAGGGAAAGATATAAAATGCTGCTCATTGTGCTTGCTGAACTCAAGGTACCAAAGAGTGACTCAGTAAAGCTGAAAGCCGAGAGGGCTCTTTTTTTTTTTTTCCTGGTTACTTAGAATCCTACGTGCACACTATAGAGTCCCACGGAGGAACTAAGCCTCCTTTTAACAGCCAGTCCCAGCTTGCCAGCCATGTGAGTGGCTGCCTTTGAAGTGGATGCCCCATCCAAGCCTTTGGTTGATGCAGCCCCAGCTGGCAGCCTGATTGCAACCCCATGGGAGTCCCTGAATGAGATGTACCCAGTCAAGTTTCACCAGGATCCTGACCCAGAGAAACTGTGCAAGTTAATAGATGTTTGTTGTTTTAAGATGCTAAATTTGGGGGTAACTGTTATACTAAAATTGATAATTAGTAATATTATGTATTTGCTTGTATTATTTCCTGCATTAGATTTTAGATTCCTTACACCACACACAAAAATAGACTCCAAATGGATGAGAGACCTAAATGTGAGACAGGAATCCATCAAAATCCTTAAGGAGAACACAGGCAGCAACCTCTTTGACCTCAGCCACAGCAACTTCTTCCTAGAAATATCACGAAAGGCAAGGGAAGCAAGAGCAAAAATGAACTATTGGGACTTCATCAAGATAAAAAGCTTTTGCACAGCAAAGGAAACAGTCAACAAAACCAAGAGACAACCGACAGAATGAGAGAAGATATTTACAAATGACATATCAGATAAAGGGCTAGTATCCAAAATCTATAAAGAACTTATCAAACTCAACACCCAGAGAACAAATAATCCAGTCAAGAAATGGGCAGAAGACATGAACAGACATTTTTCCAAAGAAGACATCCAAATGGCCAACAGACACATGAAAAAGTACTCAACATCACTGGGCATCAGGGAAATCCAAATCAAAACCTCAATGACATGCCACCTCACACCAGTCAGAATGGCTAAAATTAACAAGTCAGGGAACGACAGATGTTGGCGAGGATGCAGAGAAAGGGGAACCCTCCTACACTGCTGGTGGGAATGCAAGTCAATCAGAGAAAGACAATTATCATATGCTCTCACTGATATGAGGAATTTGAGAAACAAGACAGAGGATCATAGGGGAAGGGAGGGAAAAAGGAAACAAGACAAAACCGTATGGGGAGACAAACCATAAGAGGCTCTTAATCTCAGGAAACAAACTGAGGGTTGCTGGAGTGGTGGGGGTTGGGAGGGATGGGGTGGCTGGGTGATAGACATTGGGGAGGGTATGTGCTATGGTGAGCGCTGTGAATTGTGTAAGACTGATGAATCATAGACCTGTACCCCTGAAACAAATAATACATTATATGTTAATAAAAAAAATTAAGTTCCTTAAAATGATCATTTAGGTACATCATGTTGCATCTAGCACAGTTTCTAAAGCCTGATACGTTCTCCAGAAATGTTCATTGCATGCAGGAACAAATGAATGAATTTCTGATCCACTTCAGGGCTGATTTATTCATTATTAAGAATCTAATTGAAGTCAGGCACTGAACTGAACTCTGGGACCTAAGTTGGAGTCCTCAGAAGTCAACTATGAAATGAGGCTATGAACATGTTCAGAGTCATCCCAACCAAGGCTAGTTGCTGGGTTCTCACTCACAGCTCCTCACAAACTTTTCTGGCTGAAGGCTGCTATTCTTGGCTTGTCCATGAGTGAGTCCAAGTATACTCCCAACATGAGAACACAAGTGCTCAGGAAGAGAACCTCAGGCACATGCAGCAAGCAGCCTTTGGCACAGGCAGGGCACCAGTAGCATCTGCCGCGGAATAAAATATAAAGCAAATGCCTAGATCTTTAGGAGCATAACTATAGTAAAAAGAATGTAATTATAGTAAAATATTAGCAGTAAATAATAAAAATAAGTTGCTAGAATTATGAATGTTTTCACTGCCTAGTGGGTTGTGGAAGCCTTCACAAGGAGGTGACAGTTGAACCAGTGCTTCGAAGTGAGTGAGAATTGCCAGGAAGACAAAGCGGGGAGGACATGCTGGGAGGAAAGAACAGCACATACGAAGGCATCGAAGTGAGAGTGCATACTATGTGTCAGGGAATGGGAAATGCCTACTGGTACCGCAGGTCCCAGTCGCAAGGGAGCCAGTGAGAAAGGATAAGTTTGCAACTAAGGACTCCTAAGCTATGGCGGTATCTCCTGATTGCAGAAGTGCCACCACCAGCAGGAAACCCGAACACCCTGAGGATTAGAGTCTAAATTGCTGACTCTCCCAACTTTCCCAACACTCCCAATATTATACCAATTCCCAACATTCTCAACACACCCAACACCCCCAAATTCACAACATTCCCAACACCCCCCAAATTCACAACATTCCCAATACTGCCCAAATTTCTAAGATTCCCAATATTCCACAAATTCCCAACATTCTCAACATTCCCAACAACCCCCAAATTCACATCATTCCTAACACTCGTAACATTCCCAACATTCTCAACACTCCCAATATTCCCAACACTAATATTCCCCAAATTCCCAACACCCCCAAAATTCCCAACGCTCCCAATACTCCCCAAATTTCCAACATTCCCACAACTCCCAATATCCCCAACTCTCCCAATACCCCCCAAATTTTCAACATTTCCAACACTCCCAACACCCCCAATATCCTGACATCCCCAACACTCCCTGAATTTCTAACGATTCAATGCTTCCTGGAAGCAGCATCACATGCCAGATGAGATCCTGGCCTCTGAAGTTAAATAACCCAGGGAGCAGCCCTTGCTGTGATGAATAAGGATTGAGGTCTTTCCCATCTGTTTTGTGACTACTGGGCAACTGAAACCCTTGCCTATATTTGGAGATTGTTAAAGACAAAATATTTGCATCCCACAAAAACTCCTATGTTGAAGCTCTAACCCCCAATTTGATGGTATTAGGAGGTGAGGCCTTTGGAAGGTGATTAGGGTTTAGATGACATCATGAGGGTGGAGGTTCCATGATGGGTTAGAGATATCTAAGAAGAGACACCACAGAGCTTGTTTTTCTTCCTCCCATGTGAGGACACACTGAGAAGGTGACCATCTGCAAGCCAAAAAGCAGGTCCTCACCAGAACCCGGCCATGTTGGCACCCTCATTTTGTAGTTTTAGCCTCCAGAACGGTGAGAAATAAATGTCTAGTCTTTAAGTTACCCAGTGTATAGTATTTTGTTATGACAGCCTAAGCTGTCTTACAGAGACTGTGCTGGAATAGTAGTCTTGGAGCAGCAGGGCCTTGCTTTCAATGGCAGGAGCCAGGAGCGTTCAGATATTCCTGTTCTCTACTCCCAGAAGCTGGACTACAGGCTGTGACCTGGGCCAGGCCCGTGGCATGCAAGTCTGCAGAGACACCTGAGGGGTCTGGTAATAATAAATGAAGCCTGGTTCAGGCCTCTCACAGGGCAGGGCATTGTTGGAACTATGTGACTAAGACATGTAAAGTACTCCTAATACACAGTCATAATTCAATTCGTGGCTATTATTGCTTTTTCCTTTTTTGCTAGTGATTTGTGGGCTTCTCAATAGGGATCCCTTCCCACATAGGATAGGTGGTTTTGATCTAACCCTGTCCTTCTTAACTAAAGCTTTGCTTCCATAGATAGTTCTTTCTGAGCTGCTACACTCATGCCAAGCTGCATACCAAAGGAGGTGAATTGCTATCACCTTTTACATGAGATCATTTCTTATCTGGAGTTTTACAGGCATAAAAGAAAATTGTTCTCAACATTATTGTGATTTGAAAATCTAATGGATTTATGATTTTTGTGTATGTTTTTGTCATAGGAAGAAAAAAATGGCAATTTTATTGTCTTTGTTTTTTGGCAGTTCCCATAGCAGTAAAATATTCACTCAATAATGACATTTACAGCTTTTCAACTATAGGTAGGATTACATCTATTTGCACTTTAAATCCTTGGCAATAAAGCTTTCTCCCATCTATATCTCTGTTTTATTATGTGCTTAAAATTTGCTCTAAAAGATAAATAAAATGGAATAGCAGGGTATAAATCTAAAAGTTTTCAAGAAATGCTGATTTGTGTTTATATGACATAATTTCTTTTTTAAGCCCACTTCCACTGGTGGAAGAAATGAAATTTTAGACAAGTCAGGCCACACACACACACACACACACACACACACACACACACACAGCACACGCGTGCATTCTTCAAATCTTCTGCCAGGTTGTGGCTGTGTTTTATATGGTTCCTTGGTGCCATGGCCTCAGAGCTGGGTGGGGATGGGTGTTTATCCTCTGTTATGTCACCTTCAGTCTGCCATCCCCTGAGAGGTACATCTCCATAGCTAGTCTCTGGTGTGTGCAGGCTGTTGGTCAGCTCTCACTTCTCAATGCAGGGCCCCCTCTGCCCAGCCTTCTCCCAGCTACTTTAGGCTACTCTTAGGGACCTAAAAGTAGCCCCCTGAAGCCTATGCCATTCTGGAGCCTCAGGGACTGGGTAGGAGTGGGGTACCCTTCTGTGGTACTCCTGACACCTGCTTCTCAGGCAACTCTGGAGTAAGAGGGAGTTCTGTGATGCTTGTATGTATCCAATAGCCTATGTGACCATAGATCCAGGACCATGTCTATGCTGGGGGTAAGGCACTCAGAGATTTTCCAAGCAAGTGGGGTCTTCTATAGTCCTAGATTCCCTGAGTCATCTGGATTCTGCCCTGTCCTCTGGTCATCTCTACCTGTTCTTTCTGCTAGGGCTCTGACTTCTGGGGGAGTGCCCTGGGATCTTGCTCAGATTTCACGACTGCACATTTCCCCTTTTCTTCTCTAACTTCTTCCATCCCTCTCCAGCTCATGAAAACTTGATCTACTCTTCAGGATGAGAAAAAAAAATGAATCAAAATGAGCACATATTTTTTGTCAGGGCCTGAATTTTGAAACTCAAAATGCTTTCATCTCAAACTATAGATTCAGACATGATTTTCAAAAGTCTAGTTTTGAAATGTGTAATACAAACTCTCTCTCGCTCTTTCCCTCTCTCCCCCCTGCCCCATCCTCTTTCTCTGTCCCCCCCACCCACCCACTCTGCTGTGCATGGTATACACTATGTACCCTGGCTGATGCCTCACTGGGGGTAAGGCCAAAGGATGCTTGGAAGTAGTGTGGGAAAGGAACTTGTTGTTTCTCTATAAAATACTACCCCACTACACATGTAAATATTTGAATGCCATCTAGAAAGGGCTTTTTGCATCTCTCAGATTCCTCAGTGATGCTAATAATGGCTGAACTGTGAGGTGTTGAAGATCACAGGCTGGGGTGCCTTAGGAGACCAGGTTTCACCAGGAGCTGTGGGAGCAGCCTGTGATGTGGTCTCTGGAGTGCTCAGTCCTGACATTTAGTGCTGTGGCAGCTCCCCTGAGGATCCCTCTAGCGGCATGGTTCAGGGGGATCTGTGTGGAGGAAAATGGGGAGACTTGGAAACATTTGGCTTGAGAATTTAATCACACAGCATGAGTGCATTCCTCATTTGTCTCCCTCCTTATCCTGCCATAACATACAGGAAAAAATAGGCACAGTGGAGGCTGAAGGGCATTCTCAGGGCCTCTCTGGACAATCCCTACATAGGGCTTCAGAGACTGGTATGGACAGAGCTGGGGACAACGGCTGATTTACCTGGATCCAGGTCTTCTTAACCTCCTCATTCTGCCCACGTACATGCAGCCCTCAGCCCTCCACTCCCTTTAAATAAAGATATCAATATTGATCTCTTCTTATTATTATTCTTTCAGAGCTAAACTGATATGGTAATTTAAGCTGGATTGTTTCTAGTTTAACTACCACTGCTCCAGGCTGGGATTGCATCTTCACTGTGGGATGTGCGGAGTTTACTCACCTCACCTAAAGAAGGAATTTCTACTGCAGTTGGTAGAGGGTGTTCTGGACTCTGGCCTCAAGTCACACACCACAGCTCCTTTGTGCTTTTTCAGGCTGGCACTGAATGGCCAAAATCACCATCAAGAGGAAGGAGAAATACAGAAGGTACGTGCTAAAGAGCTAGGCTTGAAGGTATCTAGGCTGACAAAGTCTGATATTTGGAAGGAATACTAGGATCAAGAAAAGTGTGGATGAAGTTATGGAATTTGGGAAATATCACAAGGACTTAGAATATTAAAAACAAACAAAAACCTGAGTCCATAATGTGAGTTTTCAGAGGCACAGCACCCTCACCTCTCTGGGGCATTATGTGTGACCATGTGTGCCTCACACACTAATCTGGTTGTTACAAAGCACGATGGCACCATATCAGTCTTTCAGGGTTTTCTCTAGCTGCTTGGATCTGGGGCTTTTGACCTGGACTCAAGGATGCTCTTAGGGACAGTCCCATACTGGTGCCTGTGGCAGAAAATGCCACCTTCAGAAGCCCTATTCTGTACTCATCTATCCCGAGAAACCTGGGCCATCACTGTTCAGTAGGGACCCTCAGCAAAGTGAGAAAAATGGTTTCCAAACACAGTTCCCAGAAGGTGCAACAGACATTTTCCCTGGAGTTTGGTGGGATGGTTGAATTATTAAATAAGATGTTGGCATGAGGGTCAAGAGATCTGAAGTCAAGAGATCTGTGTAGTCAAGAGACCTGAACTGATGAGAGAGTCAAACATCCTCAATCCACAAAATGCTAGATTTTGCAAAGGACTGTAGGAATCTTTGATTCTGACTTTTTCTGGTGTTGAGGACTGTATTATTCTGGTTGGGTTGCCATAACAAAGTACTGTAGACAGAGGGGCTCAAACAACAAACATTTATTTGCTTCACCCTTCTGGAGGCTGGGGAGTCTAAGATTCAGGTATCAGCAGGACTGTTTCTCCTGAGGCCCCTCTCTTTGGCTTGTCTCTCCTTGGTCACCTTCTCACTATGTCCTCATGTGGCCTTTCCCCTGTGTGTCCACCACTGGTGTTTCTCCCTCTTCTTATAAGGATACCAGTCACATTGGATCAGGGTCCTACCCTATGATCTCATTTAACTTTAATTACCCATTTAAAAGTGCTATATCCTAATATAACCAGATTGGGGGTAGAGCTTCAACATAGGAATTTGATGGGGAGGGCACAGTGCAGGTCATAACAATGACCCATTCTGCTACTTCATGACTTAAAACAAGAAAGCATTACATTATCAATGGTATGAATAGAATGGGTTAGATGGTACACTGAAAAATATTCAGGAATGAAATCAGACACATCAGCATTGAAGCAGAACTCTGTAACCCACCAGTTGAGACAAAGCAAGTCACTTTGCCTCCTTGAGTCATTATTTCTTCACTGGGAAAACAGGGGAAGTGATATATATCCTGCATGGATGGGAATATTAGAAATCATGTTTGCAAAATGAGTATTCACAGAAGACATTATTCTGAACCATTGGCATCATTCTCGACACTCCATGGGATCCCAAGGTGCAGTTAAGTCCTTGCTGCCACTGTGAGAAGCATTTATCTGGAGGATTCCTGAACATTGTGCTATAGGACCATGCAACCCTGGATACACCAGACTTGACATTGAGCCAAAGGCCAGATACACTCAGGGGCTTAATACACACTACTTCTATGAGAACATTATGGAAATTTTCTGTGGGATCCTGAATGAACATCTGACTTCTCATGAGGACTGGATCTGCTGCTGAGCATTCACCTCATGCTTCACCACATCTGCCAATATTCTAACCACAAACTTCTTCACATGTGATCTCCTGAACAAGCTCTTTCTGTACCTTACAGTCCAGAAAAAAAGTTTTAATTAAAAATAAATAGATACCTTTTATAATAATGAACAGGGCTACATGAGGGACTTAGTCAAGGTTGTAAACTAGAACATGGATTTTATAGGGTTACACTGAAATTCCTATCACTGCAGGAATGTTCTACCAGGATCTGAGGTCAAGGAAAGGGCTGAGGAAGGAGGCCAAGCAGAAAAGGGAAAGCTGGGGTGACTGATCACCATGACAAAGGAGTCCACACAATGGGGCAGGGAGGACTATCTCTGGAAATAAAAATAGTTAAGTTTCCAGATAAAATAGAGCAAAAGGCCTTCATGCATGAAACAACTACTTTTTTAAAGAAAAAATAGATAAAATAAATGAAGCAATGGCTTTATGTCACTAGACATGAGACAGCAAAGGATAGTAATTCCTGAGAGATGGGAAATGAAAGGAGCAACCCCCTACAATTGCCTTGAGTTTCCAGATTACAACACAGAGAGGTACAACTAAGGCAGAGCCCAGAAGATTGCTTTAATGGAGGAGACAGAACTGAGATTCCAGAGCAAGGCACACGGAGTACATGCAACAGAGTACCAGAGAGGAGAGAGCTGGAAAAAGTCTTTGAGTGGTCAGCAGAATATGATCAAGGCGTGCATGTGAAGAAACTACCAGAGGTTGTAGAAAGAGCATCCTAAAAGGATCAGAGGGAACAGTGCCTGCACTCACGTGGGCTAAAAATCATATCTGTTCCCCCAACCATACTGGTGGATAATTTATAGGGTATTGGGTAGAATCCTAAGAACAGACGTGCCTCACTTATGGGTGATAATAAAACTCTTTATTGAACACTAGATCCTGTCTAGCAAATCTTAAAGCAGAACCCTAAAGGATCAAACTGTTTCCATGTAACCTAATGGCAAACTGAGCTCAACAATATTTGTAGGGATACCTAGCTGGCTCAGTCAATAGAGCACCCAACTCTTGATCTCGGGTTATGAGTCAAGTCCCACACTGGGCATGGAGCCTACTTAAAGAAAAAAAAAAAAAAGAATATTTGTAGGAATACAAAAAGTCCATCATGTAACAGGACAAAAATCACAATATCATACAACAATTAAAAATAATCAGACATGCAAAGAAGCAGGAAAATGATCTGTGAAAGATACATTAGAATTAACAGAAAAGAACATTACAATTGTTATTACAACTCTATTCCAGGTGTTCAAAAAAATTTAAATAGACATGACCCAAATAAAACCTCTAAAAACGTAAATGATAAGCCTGAGATGAAAAATGAAATATACTATATAAATTAAGGGTATGTTAGGCATTGCAGAAAAACAGATTTTGTGAATTTGAAGACACAGCAATGGAAGCTATCCAAGAACAAACACATGGAGGAGGAAAAAAAAACAATAAATGAATGAAAAGAGCATCAGTGAGCTGTGAAACAAAACTTTAAGTGGTCTAATATGTGTGTAAATGGTATTCATAGAGGGAGAAGAGCAGAAAAAAGTATCTGAAGAAATAATAGCCAAAAACATTTCAAATTTGATAAAATTACAAAGCTAAAAATCAAAGATATTTAACAAATTCCAAGCACAAGCCACATGAAAAAAAAAAATACACCAAGGCACATCATAATCAAATTGCTCAAAACACCTCATGAAGAGAAAATCTTTTAAAACAGACATGAAAAAAGACTTGTCATATACACAGGAACAAAAATCAGGATGATGGTAAATTTCTCATAAAAAAAAAACAAAAACAAGGAAAGCAATAAGACAGGGAAAATTTTTAAAGCACTGAAAGTAAAAACTGTCATCCTATATTCAGACAAAATACATTTCAAAACTGAAGAAAAAATAAAGACATTTTCAGACATATAAAGCCAAAATAATGCATTATCACAAAACAAGGAAATCCAACAGGCAGAAGAGAGATAGAAATATGGATCTACACACAGGATGAAGAGACCAGAAATGATAACCACATTGGGTAAATATACAAGATTATTTCTTATTATTTAAATCTATTTAAAAAAATTGTTTAAACAACAGTAATAGTAATGTACTGTGGGGTTTATAAAATATATAAAATCATATGGATAACAGTAATAGCACAAAGGTCAGGATAACTAAAAAAATATACTGTTGTATGGTCCTTATGCTCTACTTGAAGTGTTATAAGATCACATGAAGATATACTGTAATAACTTAAAGATGTATTCTATAAATCCTAAAGCAACCACCAAACAATAACATAAAGAGCTATAACTAATAAGCCAACAGGTGTTAAAGTGGAATCATAAATAACATTCATTTTACCTAAGACAGAAGAAATAGGAAACAGGGGAACAAAGTACAGAAGAGATAAACAGAAAAGAAAAGAAAGATTTAAAGTTAATTATGCCAATTATCACACTAGTTTTATTTATTTTTTAATTTTTTATTGTTTTGTTAATCACCATACATTACATCATTAGTTCTGGATGTAGTGTTCCATAACTCATTGTTTGTGCATAACACCCAGTGCTCCACGCAGAACATGCCCTCTTTAATACCCATCACCAGGCTAACCCATCCCCCCACCCCCCTCCTCTCTAGAACCCTCAGTTTGCTTTTCAGAGTCCATCGTCTCTCATGGTTCCTCTCCCGCTCCGATTTCCCCCCCCTTCATTCTTCCCCTCCAGCTATCTTCTTCTTCTTTTTTTTTTCTTAACATATATTGCATTATTTGTTTCAGAGGTACAGATCTGTGATTCAACAGTCTTGCACAATTCACAGCACTCACCATAGCACATACCCTCCCCACTGTCTATCACCCAGCCACCCCATCCCTCCCACCCCCACCACTTCAGCAACCCTCCGTTTGTTTCCTGAGATTAAGAATTCCTCCTATCAGTGAGGTCATATGATACACGTCCTTCTCTGATTGACTTATTTCACTCAGCATAACACCCTCCAGTTCCATCCATGTCATTGTAAATGGCAAGATCTCATTCTTTTTGATGGCTGCATAATATTCCATTGTATATATACACACCACTTCTTCTTTATCCATTCATCTGTCGATGGACATCTTGGCTCTTTCCCACAGTTTGGCTATTGTGGACATTGCTGCTATAAACATCAGGGTGCACATACCCCTTCGGATCCCTACATTTGTATCTTTGTGGTAAATACCCAGTAGTGCAATTGCTGGATTGTATGGTAGCTCTATTTTCAACTTTTTGAGGAACCTCCATACTGTTTTCCAGATATCACACAGTTTTAAAGGGTCTGACCACTCTGATTAAAAGTTGGGGAGTAGCAGATTAGATAAAATGTTTAAGATCTAACTATATATTGCCTACAAAAAAAAGAGAGAGAGAGACAAAAAGACTGTGTTTTACATATAAAGACAAATCATTTAAAAGAAAAAGGATAAAAAATTGTACACCATATTAAAAATAATCTAAATAGTACTAAATTTTTCTCATTTAATATCAGAACTAGTCAATTTTGGACCACAGAATATTGTTATCAAAAATAAGCTTAATTCGCAATGATAAAGGGGTCAATTACGGAGGACATGCCAATCCTAAATATGTATGCAACCACCAATTCAAAATAGTTGAAGCAAACACTGATAGAACTGCAGGAAGAAATACACAAATCCATTATTACAGTCAAGAGATTTAAATAATTATTAATATTTATTAATTCTTAAGAATTAATAGAGGGGCACCAATGCTGGCTCAGTCGGTAAAGCATGTGACTCTTGATCTTGAATTCAAGCCCCACATTAGGTGTAGAGATTACTTAAAAATAAAATCTTTAAAAATAAGAATAAAAGATTATTAAAAATAAGAATAAAAATAAGAATTCATAGAACAAATAACAGGAACTCAGTAAAAACACAGAAGACTTTCATTTTTTTCCTAACTGACATACAGAACATTCCAATAACCAACATCAGAATTTTTTTCATGGGCAACAGAAACAGTATTAACCAAGATATAACATATTCTGGGCTCTAAAACAAGTCTCAATAAGTTCAAAAGGATTTAAGTCAAACAAATTATGTTCTCTAACCATAAACAATTAAACTAGAAATCAATAATAGAAATATCTCTCAGGGAAAAAAAAATCCCTAAATATTGGAAACTAATTTACACACTTATAAATATACATAGGTCAAAGAAAAAAATCAGAATGGAAATTAGAAAGTATTATGAAATGAATGCAAATGAAAATGCAACATGTCAAATTTGTGGGCTTCCACTTCAATTATGTTAGGAAAAGAAAACGTCTCAAATCAATGACACAGAGTCCACCAGTAAGAAAAAAGAGCAAACATAATGGAATACATACAGAAAAAATGGAATTTAAGAGTAGAAAACTAATGTAACAGAAAACTAACCAAAAAAAAAAAAAATCAATGAAATCAAGTCAGGTCTTTTAGAAACTCAATAAACTGATAAACCCCTAGCCGACTGATCAGAAGGAAAGAAGGTGCAGATTACTACCTTCAAGGATGAACATGTGACACTACTACAGATTCTATAGGTTCAAAGAAATATATGGATTATTAATAACAATTTTATATCAATAAATTTGACAAGTTAGATGAAATGGGCAACTTTTTGAAATATATAAACTAAAAACCTCACTCAAGAAGAAACAGATAGCATGAATTGTCCTTTATCAAGGAAATTAAAATTATACTCATCCTTAAAAAGCAAACAAGTGAAAAAATGCCTACCAGACCCAAATACCTTCACTGAGGAATTTAAGCAAGAAATAATATTAATTCTACATAAACTACAAACTCTTACATAAACAAATAATGCAACATATGTTAAGAAAAAAAGAAAAAGAAGAACATAGCAGGAGGGGAAGAATGAAGGAGACTAAGTCAGAGGGGGGAGATGAACCATGAGAGAGGATGGACTCTGAAAAACAAACTGAGGGTTCTAGAGGGGAGAGGGGTAGGGGGATGGGTTAGCCCGGTGATGCATATTAAAGAGGGCACATTCTGCATGGAGCACTGGGTGTTATGCACAAACAATGAATCTTGGAACACTACATCAAAAACTAATGATGTAATATATGTTGATTAACATAACAATAAAAATTTTTTTAAAAAAAGAAATAATATTAATTCTACATAAACTACAAACTCTTACATAAAATCAAAGAGAAAGGAAGACTTCCCAATTCATTCCATGAGACTAGAATTACTCTGATATGAAAACCAGGAGAAGACATTACAAGAAAAGAAAACTACAAAGCAATGTCTTTCGTGAATATAAACACAAAATCCCTGGACAAAGTACAAGCAAACCGAATCAACATGTGAAAGAGAGCAAATGCATGGCCAGTTTGGATTTATCCTAGCAGTGCATAGTTGATTTAACATCTGAAAATCAATTAATTAATATACCATGCATTCCAGCCATTTCACACCTAGGTATTTATTTACCCAGGAGAAATCAAGGCATATATCCATATAAAAATATGTACATGAATTTTATAGCAGCTATATTTATAAAAGCCAAAACCTATAAAATCCAAATCCTCACCAGTGATTGAATAAACAGACTGTAGTATATTCATACAGTGGAATATTACTCAGCAATAAAATGGAATTAACTAGTGATACATGCAACAACATAAAGGAATCTCAAAATAATTATGCCAAGTAAAAGAAAAAGAATTTTATTTAAATTCTACAAAACACAAACTACTGTATAGTGACAGTCGATCAGTGGTTATCTATGGATGGGGCAGACTGGAGAGGTGAGGGAGCGAATGATCGTAAAGCGACATGAAGAAATTTGAGGGGATGTCATATACATATTCACAATCTTGATTATGGTGATAGTTTAACAGGTGTATTCATATGTTAAAACATATATAATTAACATATCTAATATGTTAAAAGATATCTTCAAATGTATACATATCATAATGTCAGTTGTGCTTCAATAAAGCTATTTTATAAAGAAAATAATAATAACCAACTTTAAAAAGGCCAGGATGCTTTCGGAAATATATGTCGTGGTGGCTGCACATTTGCACCAACCAAAACCTGGCATCATTGGCAGCACAGAGTGAACGCAACACAGAAGCCTTATGCCATCTGCTCTGCCCTGGCTGCCTCAGCCTTACCAGTGCTGGTCATGTCTAAAGGTCATCCTATTGAGGAAGTTCCTGAACTTCCTTTCATGGCTGAAGATAAAGTTGAAGGCTACAGGAAGACCAAGGAGACTGTTTCGCTTCTTAAGAAACTTAAATGATATCAAATAGGTCTATGATATCAATGGAATGATATCAAAAAGGTCTATGTATCAAAAAGGAATATCAAAAAGATCTATGCCTCTCAGCAAATGAGAGCTGGCAATGGCAAAATGAGAAACCGTCATTGTATCCAGTGCAGGGGACCCTGCATCATCTACAATGAAGACAACAGTATCATCAAGGCCTTCAGAAACATCCCTGGAATTACTTTACTTAATGAAAGCAAACTGAAGATTTTGAAACTTGCTCCTGGTGGGCATGTGGGACATTTCTGCATTTGGACTGAAAGAGCTTTCCACAAGTTAGATGATCTGTACGGCACTTGGTGAAAGGTTGCCTCCCTCAAGAGTAACCATAACCTTCCCATGCATAAGATGCTTAATACAGACTGTAGCAGAATCTTGAAAAGCCCAGAGATTCAAAGAGCCCTCCGAGCATGATGCAAGAAAATTCATGGCAGAGTCCTGAAGAAGAATCCACTGAAGAACCTGAGAATCATGTTGAAGCTAAACCCATATGCAAAGACCATGCACCAGAACACCATTCTTTGCCAGGCCAAGAATTACAAACTCTGGATGGACAAGGCAGCGGCAACCTTAGAAGCCAAATCAGACGGAAAGGGGGTTCCAGCAAGAAGCCTGTGGTAGGGAAGGAAGGAAAGAAGGCTACTGGTGTGAAGAAGAAGAAACCTTTGGTGGGGGAAAACGTCTGCAGCTACCAAGAAACCAGCAGCTGACAAGAAGGCTGCAGGAAAGAAACACACCACGAAAGACAAGAAGCCTGCTGTCTAAAATCTTACATTTGTTTATTCCATAAAAGTCAAATAATTTGGACAGCTAATTTTGAATAAAGACCTGATCAAAGACAGTGAGAAAAAAACAATATCAAATATCCCCAAATTGATCTATAGATTCAATGTAATTCCAAATAAAATTCTAGAAAGCTTTTTAAAAGAAATTGACAAGTTAACATTAAAATTTATATGAAAATGCAATGGACTTTTATAAAACTAAACAAGAAAAAGTTTGGAATACTTACTCTACCTGACTTCGAGACTTCATATAATACAACACTAATCAAGGCAGTGTGGCACTGGCATCAATATAGACAAGTAGATAAATGGAACACAGGTCTATACCTACGTGTATAGAACAGATCTGAGTTCTGACACTGGTTCCAAGGCAATTAAATGTGGAAAAAAATATTTTCAATAAAGGATGTTAGAACAATTGGAAAACTACTAGCAATAAAATAAACATTAACCATTACCTCACACCATAAAAAAATGAACTCCAAATTGATTATACACCTAAAATGAAAACCCAAAGCTATAAAACTTCTAGAAGAAAACAGAAAATCTATGTGGTGTTAGGGTAGGAAAAGTTTTCTTAGATGCAACACAAAATGTAAAATTGTAAAATATAAATACATACATACATGCATGCAAAAATGCATAAGTAAATAACCAAAATAAAAATGTTTTGCTCTCCAGAGAGCAAAGAAAATTATTAGGAAAATTAAAAAGGCAAGCCATAAGCTGAGAGAAAATATTTCCAAAAATGTATGACAAAGGACTTGTATTCAAAAGATAGAAAGAGTTCTTACAAAACAATAACAAAAAACAAACTAATAATAATGTAAGGAAAATATTTGAACAGGCACTTCACAAATAAAAAAATATAAATAGCCAATAAGTACATAAAAATATGCCTAATAATATTATTTTTTAGGGAAAACATAAATTAAAGCCACAATAAGATACCACTCCATTACCATTAGAACCACTAAATGTTATAACAAATAAAAATTAAAATTAAAAAACACTGACTTTACCAAGTGTTATGAGAATATGAATAAATTGAGATATTCATGCGCTGGTGGGAATATAAAATGATAACAGTCCTTTGGAAAATAATTTGATGGTTTCCTAAAATTTAAACATATACCTACTATATGAGCCAACATTCTACTTATGGTTATTTATCCAAGAGGAATAAAATCATATGATCACACAGAGATCTATAGATAGGGCGCCCTGGGTGGCTCAGTTGGTTAAGCGACCGCCTTCAGCTCAGGTCATGATCCTGGAGTGCCGGGATCAAGTCCCACGTCAGGCTCCCTGCTCGGCAGGGAGTCTGCTTCTCCCTCTGACCCTCTTCCCTCTCGAGCTCTCTATCTCTCATTCTCTCTCTCTCAAATAAATAAATAAAATCTTTTAAAAAAAAAGATCTATAGATAAATGTATATAACATTTTTATCTGTAATAGCCAAACACTGGAAATAAATGTCCATTTTGAGTTGGGCAAGTGAATGGATAATAATTTGTGGAATATTTATACAATGGAATATTACTCAGTAACTTATGCAACACAAGTGAATCTCAAAATAATTATGCTGAATGAAAAAAGCAAGGTAAAATGAACACTGTAAATGCATATATAAATTCAGGAAAATGTAAACTGACATACAGTGACTGAATGAAATTAGTGGTTGCATGGGGATAGTGGTGGAGGGAGAATTTTGGGGGTAATGAAAAATTTGTTATTTTATTTGTGGTAGTGGTTTCATAGATGTATGTTTTTATGTCAAAACTGACTGTAAGTACATGTATGTTATATTTCAATTTCATTTTAAGTACATGTACATTAATATACTTCAATTATTCCTCAATAAGAAAACAAAATTCTATTCATAAAAATAACACAAAGAGCTCCCAATGGCCAAAGTGGAACAATTAGAGAAACAAAATAGTTTTGGATTATAGCCAAACATATAAAATGTGTCCATGTCTCCACACAGACTTAAATGAATTAATTATTGGAAGAGAAGAGAAAAATATTCTGTGCAGAAGAATTCTAAATAATTTATGTAGATACTCTACCCTCAAAGAAGTATAGCTCTCCACTCCTTACGTGTAGACTGTACATAATAAATTTCTTCCAAAAAGTACAGTATGAAGAGAGAGAGAAAAAAATCAGTAACTTTAAGTGAGGAAACCTGACAAATGCTATCTCAGCCGGGTGATCAAGGTCAACATTAACAGTGATAAACCATGTTGATATTACATACCCTTGATAAGATATAATGAGAATGGTACTTTATCTCTGTGCTTTTTCTTTAAAAAATCCATAACCCATTCTATTTGGGACAGAAAATAAAAACAGACAAGTTGCAATAGAGAATCATGCTATAAAATACTTGACCAGTGCTCAAAACAAAGTCATGAAAAACAAGGAAAGACTGAGAAACTATCATAAGCAAGAGAAACCTAAGGAGACCTGAAAATTAAATATAATGTGGCATCCTGTGGTCACATGGGATCTTGGAACTAAGAATAAATAAATAAACTATGGACTTCAACTAAAAAGAATATATCAATATCCGCTTATTTATAAGAAATGCTCCATATTAATATAAGATGTTAATAATAGAGGAAACTGAGTTTGTAGTGTATGGGAACTACAGTAATTCATGTGTCCAAAATGAACTCATAAGGGAAGTAAAAATGAATGATAATGAAAGCACAATATATCCAAATATGGGGATTGCTGCTAAGTATGTACTTAGGATAATATGTATCAGTTTAAATATTTATATTATATAAAGTTCTTTCTAAATTACAAAAAAGAGTAAATAAAATCTAAATGAGGTGGAAGGAAGGGAGCAATACTGATAAGAGCAGAAAGCAATGAAACAGCAAGTGGACAATGGAAAAAGCTAGTTCTATGAAAAGATTTTAAAAATGATAACCCCTGTGAGACAGATCAAGACAAAAAAAAGTGAAAAAACAAAAATTACCAATATCAGTAAGGAGAGAGATATCACTATAGATCCTACAGACATAAATGAGATAGTAAGGAAATATTACCAACTCTTTTTTTTTTTTTTGCAAACAAATTCAACTGAGATGAAACTCTTTGTAAGGTAAAAAAATTTACATAATAAGAAATACAAAGTCTGGAATTATTGGATCAGATGATATTTCTAATTTTTTTGAGGAAACTCCATATAAATATAGAGAACAAACTGATGTTTGCCAGAGGGAAAGGAGGGATGAGTAAACTGGGTATGGCTTCATAAGAGCTAGAACAAAGCAAAATATATGTTTACCACTTTAATTCAGTATAATACTAAATTTCCAAGCCAGAGTATTGAGACAAAAAAAAAATAGCATAGGGCGCCTGGGTGGCTCAGTTGGTTGGGCGATTGCCTTCAGCTCAGGTCATGATCCTGGAGTCCTGGGATTGAGTTCTGCATCGGGCTCCCTGCTCAGCAGGGAATCCGCTTCTCCCTCTGACCCTCTTCCCTCTCATGCTCTCTATCTCTCATTCTCTCTCTCTCAAACAAATAAATAAAATCTTTAAAAAAATAGCATAAATTGTGGAAATAAAAAATAAAATTGCCTTTAATCACAGATGACACAACCTCTGTAGAAAATCCTAAGAAATCCATGACAAGAAAAAAAAAATAAAAATAAAAATAATGAGTGAATTTAGCAAGGTTGCAGTACACAAAGTCAATATACAAAATCAAGTGTACTCTTTATACTAACACATTCAGTTGAAAAATTAATGTTTATATACCACTTACAGTAGTTAGGGATAGTTAGAAATAAATAATTATAGTAAATTTTTAAAAATATGTGCAAGATCTGTATGCTGAAAGATCTGTAGCATTTTTGAAAGAAATTAAGGAAAACCTTAATAAATATATCATATATCATATTAATGGTTTGGAAGATTCAGTATTTTTAATATAACATTTTTTCCTTCAAAGTAATCTGTAGAATTAAAGGCAATGCCAACAAAAATCCTAGCAGTATTACTGTAGAAATTAACAGATTATCAAATTATAAAGAAGTGCAAAAGACCTAGGATGGCAAAATAAAATCTTTAATTAGAAAACAGAATTTTCCAGAACAATAAAAATGTTTATTTCTTGATAGGGGTGTGGGTTAATGGGTTTATACATTTGGCAAAATGCATTTAAACCATATATGTATGAACCAGCACAGTATTCGCACTGTAAAAATTAACAATGAACAGCAACAACAAAAAATGAGTCCCCAGATGGGCTTAATAGCATATTATGCCAGATACGTCCTGGGAAGTATGGAAGATTGTCCCAAATAAATAGAATCCACACTTTCAAGAGTAGACATGCATGTTATGCAAATAGCCTCATTCCAGGTACTTGGTGGAGTGCAAGTTTTACACTCTTAGAAATTAGGCTAGATTATGCTAGTTTGCCAGCTTGTGGTAATCCCACAGATAGGGAACACCCTTATTTGATTTTCTCCCTCTCCTCTCTTGCCAGTGCTCCTTGTTGGCCAAACTCAACAGGAAGCCAGAGAGTAAGGAAGCCCTTTGATACAGATGGGCCTCCTAGGGCACAGGGCAGCACACAGGAAGACAGAGAGAATGAGCATTGATGCCCTGAGATGTAGCAAGAGCTGGAAATTTACAGTTGCATTTAACCCCTTGAGATTTTTAGCCTCCTTTGTTATGCCATACAACCCAGCCTATCCTGATATCCTCCAACTAATTTTATGGATTTAGTATAACTTTGATACTGAAAACAGGGAGATCATGAGAAAGAAAAATAGTCCAATCTCATTCATGCACAGAGATGCCATTATCCTAAACAAAACATTAGTAAAAGAGATCTAACAGTGTATGGGTTAACATTAGGAAAACTATTATCTATTAAATGAGAAAAACAAATTCAATGAAGACAGAAAAGGTATTTTTTTTTAAATGTCAACACCAGAAAGCAGAAAGCAGACAAGTGGTTGCCTGGGAGAGAAGAGGGAAGAATAGGGAGGACATGAGGAAGGGACTACCAAGGGCCTCAAGGAAATTGGGGGTGATGGAAATATTAATCATCTTGGTCATGGCGATGGTTTCTTGACTATATGCATATGTCAAAGCTTGTCAAATTATACTCTTTAAGTGTGTTCAGTTTATTTGAGGTCAATCATACCTCAATAAGACTGTTTTAAATAAAAAGTCATGCATGATAAACACTTTTAGTACAAAAAAAAAAATAGAAGTAATTACCTTAAACTGTAGGCCACCTTTGTCTTTCCTTTATCTTTCCTTCAATTCCTCACATAGTTTCTAAAGTTGCACTGGGGTATTATCTCTTGATGGTTTGTCCCCATCCTTTTCTGACACTGGTATTTGTGAGATTATCTTATCTCCTAAATTGGTTGCATATGTTACTCAAGTGTTTTCAGTTTATTATCTTAGTTGCTCTGTTTTTATCAGGGGATTCGGGAGATTTCAAATCTATGTTGCTGACTTTTTCCTACTCTCCTCTGCTCACCTGGTAGTTTTCACTGGGTGCCCAGGGTCAAAGGGTCAAAGACACACCTGATGACTATAGTGCAGGGTCACATCTCTGTCCCTTCCAACACACTGAGGATGCGAGAAGCTATGTCTTGTTTCCTCACCCTCTAGGCTATTTCACTCACATGAAATGATTCATTTTCATTCTTTTGAAATGGGGATTATTTTACAATTCTTTTGGCCCCTCTTTCCTATCCCAACGGTCAAACAATACTGCACCATGGTGATGGTGGCAGAAGAGGCAATTGAGGCCAGGCAGGCACCTAAAATGCTGATATAGATGACTTTCTCTCCTACTAGAAGAGATGTGTTCTCGGAGTGTGCAGAATGTCTCCGTTGCTTTTTTTTTTCTTTTGCTATAATCCTGCAACTTGGCCCTGAATGGAGATATTGTTGTGGGAAGTGTGTGGCAGAGGGGAGAGATTAGAGTCCTAGTTTTCTGGCTGGAAGGCCAATAAGGAAGGCCCCAGAAAGTTGGACAGAATGAAGAAGACTGTGCAGAGAAGGGAAAGCAAGAGAATAAATTCATAAAGTTGTATCTGAATTCCTGAATAGTTCCATATCTATAACAAAACTCTGAATTTGTAGTTAAAAACCTTTGGAAAAAAATCCTCATGTACACACAGTTTTACTGGTGAAACTACCAAAGAAGAAACAGTACAAATTCTACACAATGACTTCCAGAAAATGGACATTTTTATGAGATTACCATTACCCTGATCCCAAAGCGAAGTCAAAGATACTCAAAGATAGTACAAGAGAACAACAAACCAATATCCTCATGAAGATAGATGGCAGAATTGCTCAAAAATACTGACAAATTGATTCCAACAAACCATAAAAAAGAAAAAAAAAAACACGTTATGAAAGCTGGATAGGTCCTGGGAATGCAGGGCTGGTTCAATATTCAAAAACAGACAACATAATCCACCATATTAACAGACTAATGGAGAACACCACATGACTGTCCAAATCGATGCAAAAGAAACATCTGACAAAATTCGGTATGCACTTATAACACAAACATTCAGCAAACTAAAACTATAAGGGACCCCCTCAACCCCTACCAAGGGCATTCACAAAAGCCTTCAGCTAAAATCATAATGTTGAAAGATTGATTTTTTTGCTCCAAAGATCAAAAATAAGGCAAGGATGTTCACATTTATCTTTTATTCATTTTCCTATGGGAAGTTCTTGCCAGTGCAATTAGTGAGGGAAAAAATGGCATATGGTCTGGAAAAGAAGAAGAAAACTATTCCTATTAACAAAATATATTATCCATACATAAAATCCAATGGGGTCCATGAAAAAGCCCCTAGAAATACTAAGTTGTAGGATGCAAGGTCAACACACAAAATTCAATCATATTTCTATATAATAGAAATGAACAAGGGAAATGGGCATTTTTGAAAATTCACAATATCTTTAACAAATTATTTTGAAATACGTACAAAGAAATTTACCAAACCATGTGAAGGATCTTGATATTACCATATATTGATGAAAGAAATCAAAGAAGAAATAAATAGACTTATTATGTACACTGATTGGGAAACACACATTTAAGATATCAATTCTCCCCAGATTGATCTACAGATTTAACTCCATTCCCATCAAAACCCTGTCAAGTGTTTTGTAGATACAGATAAACTTGATTCTGAAAGTTATATAGAAGGGCAAAGGAACAGGGCACCCGGGTGGCTCAGTCCATTAAGTGTCTGAAGGACATGGGGTCCTGGGATTGAGCCCTGCATTGGGCTCGCCTGCCCAGTGTCTGGCTCCCCACTGAGTGGGAGGCTGCTTCTCCCTTTCTTCCCTTCTTGTGCTCTCTCTCATAAATAAATAAAATCTTAAAAAAAAAAAGGCAAAGGAAATAGTATAGCCAAATTTTTTTTTGAAAAGAACAAAGTCAGAGGACTCACAGTATTTGATTTTAAAACTTAATATAGAACTATAGTAATCAAAGAAGGTGAAAGGATATATAAATCACTGCAACATAAAATACACAAATTAATCCACACAATTGATTTTTGGCAAAGGTAATTCAATGCAAAGGAAAGCCTTCAACAAATGTTGTTGAAAGAATTAGGTATCTACATGAAAAAAAAAATGTACCTGTACCTAATCGTCACACCTATTTTAAAAAATTAATGAAAAATAGATTATACACACACACATATATATAAATGTAAAATGCAAATCTGTAAAACATTTTGAAGAAAACATAGAAGATATTTGTGACATGGATTTAGGCAAAGAGTACTTAATATGTCACCAAAAATCTGAGCCATAAAATAAAATAAAAAATTCTAAATCAGACTTCGTCAAAATTGAGAATGTTTGGGGCGGAGCAAGATGGCGGAGGAGTAGGAGACCTGGATTTCCTCTGGTCTCAGGAATTCAGCTGAATAGGGATCAAACCATTCTGAACACCTACGAACTCAACAGGAGATCAAAGAAGAGAGTAGCAACAACTCTCTGAACAGAGAAACGACCACTTACTGGAAGGTAGGACATGCGGAGAAGTGAATCCGAGGCGATATTCAGGAGGATAGACGGCAGGGGAGGGGCCTCCGTCCGCCACTTCTGGCAAGTGCTAGAGCCGCGGAGCACAAAATCGGAACTTTCAGAAGTCGGTTCCGCTGAGGGACGTCGCTCCAGTGGCTAAGCGAGGGGTGGAACCCTCGCGGGACAGTGTGGACTCAGGACCCTCGGGGTCACAGAAAGACCAGGGGTGCCTGAGTGCAGCAGAGCTCCCAGGTATCAGAGCGGAGAAGCCGGCTGCAGAGACTGAGCCAAGGCGCGGGCTCTCAGCTTGGGGTGGCCATAAACTGTGATCCGCGGCCCAGTCAGGCTACTGCTCCTCCAGCAGGGATCCAACAAGCACCAGAGCTGGGGAGACTCCCCTTCCTCCCCAGGGAAGAGTGGCGCGGGAGTACACCACAGGGATCTGTTGGGTTTGGAGACTCCACACGGGGTCGGGTGCCAGAGAGAAACGCTCAGTCACAGGCCGGGTGAGAACGGAGTGTGGCCGGAGACCGGGGACACGGGAGTGACTGCTTTTCTCTGGGGGCACACTGAGGAGTGGGGCCCCGAGTTCTCAGCTCCTCCAGGCGGAGATTGGGAGGCCACCATTTTCACCCTGGTCCTCCAAAGCTGTACTGAGAGCTTGCAGGGAACAAAAGCTCCTGAGAGCAAACCCGAGCAGCTTGCTTAGCCCGGGACTCACAAGGGCAGGGGCAATACCGCCTGTGGCAAAGACATTTGAGAACCACGGCAACAGGCCCCTCCCCCAGAAGATCAGCACGAACAGCCAGCAAGCCAAGACCAAGTTTACCGATCAAGGAGAACAGGAGAACTCCAGCGTTAGGGGAATACTGCACATAGAATTCATGGCGTTTTTAACATGATTCATTAGTTCATCAAAGTTAATTTTTTTAACTGTTTTTTTTTTATTTTTCTTTTTCCACCAACATCTTATCAATCCCTTCTTTTAAAAACATTTTTTATTTTTCATTTTTAGAGTCATATTTTATCCCTTCATAGTAGTTACCCTTATTTTTGGCATATATATATATAAGTTGTTCTCTCCTTAAAATTTTGAGATACAGTTTCTTCTAACAGATCAAAATATACCCTAAATCACTAGTGTATGGCTTTGTTCTAGTCTTCTGCCTGATCACATTCTCTCCCTTTTTTTTTTAAATCTTCTTTCTTTTTTCGAACTTCTTATCAATTCCTTTTATAAAATCTTTTATAATTTTCATCTTTACAGTCATCTTCCATCCCTTCATTGTATCAACCCTTATTTTGTACATATATGTCTTTCTTCCTTTAAAATTTTAGGAGGCACTTTCTTCTAACAGGCCAAAATATGCCCAAAATCTAGTGTGTGGCACTGATCTATGCACTAGCCTGATCATATTTGATCATACTCTGTTTTTTTGTTTTGTTCTATTTTTGTTTGTTTTTATCTTTTTCTTTTTCTTTTTCCTTTTCTTTTTTCTTTTCTCTTTCTTTTTTCTTTCTTTCCCTTTCTTTTCCCCTGGTTTCAGGTCTTTTCTGATTTGTATAGAATATATTTGCTGGGGACGTTGTTAACCTGTTAGCATTTTGTTCTCTCATTCATCTATTCTACTCTGGACAAAATGACAAGATGAAAAAAATCACCTCAACAAAAAGAACAAGAGGTAGTACCATCTGCAAGGGACCTACTCAATACGGACATTAATACGATGTCGGACCTAGAGTTCAGAATCATGACTTTAAAGGTACTAATTGGGCTTGAAAAAAGCATGGAAGGTTTTAGAGAAACCCTTTCTGGAGAAATAAAAAACTAAAATCTAACCAAGTCGAAATTAAAAAGGCTATTAATGAGGAGCAATCAAAAATGAGGGCACTAACTGCTAGGATAAATGAGGCAGAAGAGAGAATCAGCGATATAGAAGACCAAATGATGGAAAATAAAGAGGCTGAGAAAAAGAGAGATAAACAACTACAGGATCACAAGGGCAGAATTTGAGAGATAAGTGATACATTAAGACAAAACATTAGAATATTTGGGATCCCAGAAGAAGAAGAAAGAGAGAGAGGGGCAGAAGGTATATTGGAGCAAGTTATAGCAGAGAACTTCCCTAATGTGGGAAAGGAACTAGGCATCAAAATCCAGGAGGCACAGAGAACCCCTCTCAAAATCAATAAAAATAGTTCAACACCCCGACATCTAATAGCAAAACTTACAAGTCTCAGAGACAAAGAGAATATCCTGAAAGCAGCTCGGGAGAAGAGATATGTAACCTACAATGGTAGAAACATTAGATTGGCAACAGACCTATCCACAGAGACCTGGCGGGCCAGAAAGGACTGGCATGAAATCTTCAGAGCACTAAACAAGAAAAATATGCAGCCAAGAATACTATATCCAGCTAGGCTTTCATTGAAAATTGAAGGAGAGGTAAAAAGCTTCCAGGACACACAAAAACTAAAGGAATTGGCAAACACGAAACCAGCCCTCCAAGAAATATTGAAAGGGGTCCTCTAAGCAAAGAGAGAGCCTAAAAGCAGTATAGATCAGAAAGGAACACAGACAATATACAGTAACAGTCGCCTTACAGGCAATACAATGGCACTAAATTCATACCTTTCAATAGTTACCCTGAATGTAAATGGGCTAAATGCCCCAATCAAGACACAGGCCATCAGATTGGATTAAAACACAAGACCCATCGATATGCTGTCTGCAAGAGACTCATTTTAGACCCAAAGACACCCCAGATTGAAAGTGAGGGGGTGGAAAACCATTTACCATGCTAATGGACACCAAAAGAAAGCTGGGGTGGCAATCCTTTTATCAGACAAATTAGATTTTAAAACAAAGACTGTAATAAGAAATGAAGAAGGACACTATATCCTACTTAAAGGGTCTACCCAACAAGATGGTCTAACAATTGTAAATATCTATGCCCCTAACATGGGAGCAGCCAATTATATAAGGCAATTAATAACAAAAGCGAAGAAACACATTGACAACAATACAATAATACTGGGGGACTTTAACACCCCCCTGATCGAAATGGACAGATCATCTAAGCAAAAGATCAACAAGGAAATAAAGACTTTAAATGATACACTGGACCAAATGGACTTCACAGACATATTCAGAACATTCCATCCCAAAGCAACGGAATACACATTCTTCTCTAGTGCCCATGGAACATTCTCCAGAATTGATCACATGCTAGGTCACAAATCAGGTCTCAACCGGTACCAAAAGATTGGGATTATTTCCTGCATGTTTTCAGACCACAATGCTTTGAAACTAGAACTCAATAACAAGAGGAAAGTCAGAAAGAAATCAAATACATGGAGGCTAAAGAGCATCCTACTAAAGAATGAATGGGTCAACCAGGAAATTAAAGAAGAATTAAAAAAAATTCATGGAAACCAATGAAAATGAAAACACAACTGTTCAAAATCTTTGGGGTACAACAAAGGCAGTCCTAAGAGGAAAGTATATAGCAATACAAGACTTTCTCAAGAAACAAGAAAGGTCTCAAATACACCACCTAACCCTACACCTAAAGGAACTAGAGAAAAAATAGCAAATAAGCCTAAACCCAGCAGGAGAAGAGAAATCATAAAGATCAGAGCAGAAATCAATGAACTAGAAACCAAAAGAACAGTAGAACAGATCAACGAAACTAGGAGCTGGTTCTTTGAAAGAATTAACAAGATTGATAAACCCTATCAAAAAGGAGAATTACATCCCAATATCCTTGATGAACATGGATGCAAAAATTCTCACCAAAATACTAGCCAATAGGATCCAACAGTACATTCAAAGGATTATTCACCATGACCAAGTGGGATTTATCCCTGGGCTGCAAGGTTGGTTCAACATCCGCAAATCAATCAACGTGATACAATACATTAACAAAAGAAAGAACTAGAATCATATGATCCTCTCAGTAGATGCAGAAAAAGCATTTGACAAAGTATAGCATCCTTTCTTGATCAAAACTCTTCAGAGCATAGAGATAGAGGGTACATACCTCAATATCATAAAAGCGATCTATGAAAAACCTACAGCGAATATCATTCTCAATGGGGAAAAGTGGAGAGCTTTTCCCCTAAGGTCAGGAACGCGGCAGGGATGTCCACTCTCACCACTGCTATTCAACATAGTATTAGAAGTCCTAGCCACAGCAATCAGAGAACAAAAAGAAATCAAAGGCATCCAAATCGGCAAAGAGGAAGTCAAACTCTCACTCTTTGCAGATGATATGATACTGTATGTGGAAAACTCAAAAGACTCCACCCCAAAACTGCTAGAACTCATACAGGAATCAGTAAAGTAGCAGGATATAAAATCAATGCACAGTGTGGGAATGCAAGCTGGTGCAGCCACTCTGGAAAACAGTATGGAGGTTCTTCAAAAAGTTGAAAATAGAGCTCCCATACTATCCAGCAATTGCACTACTGGGTATTTACCACAAAGATACAAATGTAGGGATCCAAAGGGGTACGTGCACCCCAAAGTTTATAGCAGCAATGTCCACATAGCCAAACTCTGGAAAGAGCCAAGATGTCCATCGACAGATAAATGGATAAAGAAGATGTGGTTTATATACACAATGGAATATTATGCAGCCATAAAAAGGAATGAGATCTTTCCATTTGCAACAATGTGGATGGACCTGGAGGGTGTTATGCTGAGTGAAATAAGTCAATCAGAGAAAGACATGTATCCTATGACCTCACTGATATGAGAAATTCTTAACCTCAGGAAGCAAACTGAGGGTTGCTGGACTGGTGGGGGGTGGGAGGGAGGGGGTGGCTGGGTGATAGACATTGGAGATGGTATGTGCTATGGTGAGTGCTGTGAATTGTGCAAGACTGTTGAATTACAGATCTGTACTTCTGAAACAAATAATGCAATACATGTTAAGAAAAAAAAAGAAGAAGAGAGCAGGAGGGCAAGAATGAAGGGGAGTAAGTCAGAGGGGGAGAGGAACCATGAGAGACGATGGACTCTGAAAAACAAACTGAGGCTTCTAGACGGGAGGGGGGTGGGGGGATAGGTTAGCCTGGTGATGGGTATTAAAGAGGGCATGTTCTGCGTGGAGCACTGGGTGTTATGCACAAACAATGAATCATGGAACACTACATGAAAAAGTAAGGATGTAATGTATGGTGATTAACATAACAATAACAAAATAAAAAAACTAATGATGTAATGTATGGTGATTAACATAACAATAAAAATTTTTAAAAATTTGAGAATATTTCTTTTATGAGAAAAACCTTAATAGAATGAGTAGATAAGCTACACAATGGAAGAAAATATTTGCAAATCCTATATTTGATAAAGGACTTGTATCCAGAATATGCAAAGTAGCCTCAAAACTTAACAGAAATAAAATAATCCCATAAAAATGAATGTAAGACTTGAACAGAAAATTCACCAGAAAGAATAGAAGGATGGCAAACAAGCCCATGAAAAGAGCCTCACCATCGTTAACCATTAGGAAAATACATGTTACAACCATAATGATAGGGAGACATCTGGTTTGGGCTCCAGTGTGTAGAGAGCTTGCAAATCATTGTCGTCTCTACAATAAGAACTGGACAAATGAAAAGCAATGACTTTTCCTGGACCCCTCAGAAAACTGGCGTTGCAGGACAAACCACCACCTGGAAATCTGAAAGGTGAATCTAGAAAGTCACACTGAGATCTGCTCACCTGGATAAGCACACTGATAGAACACCTAAATGGTAATTTTGACAAATTACAAGAGGCACAGTATGGACCAGTTTGAAAGTGAGAAACTCCTGGGGGCCCAAGCTTAGGAGGACTCCCACACTTTCATGGACATTACCTCTAGAAACCTTGCCAGCTTTTCACAATGAAGGTCCAAGGAAGATTCCCCTTTGGCATTAGCAGGGAGAGGAAGGCTAAGCCTTGTGAAATATACCAGAGCCTTTTCCATAAAACAGGCCTACTCTCCAGGGGGAAAGCTTTTATTGGAGCCCTGTCTCATTTCCATAAAAAAGGATAGTCCTCTCAATCTACCCCCTATAGCCTGCCTGTCTTACCTAAGACATGGGGGAAGGGAAATCCATAGAAGAAGAAACACCTGTCAAGGTCACAGGGCATGGAAACATGTATGCTAAAAGACTTGATATAATTGGAAGATTATGAAAAACTCCCCCGCACCCATACCTTACCACTATACTGACAGGGTTCCAGGATACTAACAGTGGATAACAGATAAAAGAGCTGCACAACACAGACTCTTGGGGAGGAGTCCTTGGGAGGCCCAAAGTTAAGAGAGAAGACAACAAGGACAATTCCTCTGGTACCTACAAACCACAGCCATAAAACAAAGCCTCAATCCTACTCTTATGAACATCAAAACTCATTGTGGAGGACAATTTACCTCAGTTCTCATTACCCAATACATTATGTATGGATTTCAATAAAAATTTACAAGACGTCATAAAAGAGAAGAAAAACACAGTCTTCCATTGTGTGTGTGTATATATATATATATATATATTTTATCCATTTTCTTTATCCATTCATCAGTCGATGGACATTTGGGCTCTTTCCACAATTTGGCTATGGTTGATAATGCTGCTATAAACGTCAGGGTGTATGCACTCCTTTGAATTAGTATTTTTTATCCTTTGGGTAATACCTAGGACTGCAGTTGCTGGTTCTAGAGTAGTTCTATTTTTAATTTTTTAAGGAATGTCCATACTATTTCTCAGAGTGGCTGCACCAGTTTGCATTCCTACCAACAGTGCAAGGGGTTCCCCTTTCCCCTCTTCCTCCTCAAACCTGTGTTGTTAATTTCAGCCATTCTGACAGGTATGAGGTGATATCTCATTGTAGTTTTGATTTGTATTTACCTGATGATGAGTGATGTTCAGCATCTTCTCACATATCTTTTGGCCATCTTTATGTCTTCTTTGGAAAAGTACCTATTCATGTCTTCTGCCCATTTTTTAACTGGAATATTTATTTTTTGGGTGTTGAGTTTTATAAGTTCTTTATAGATTTTGGATACTAACCCTTTATCTGATATGCCATTCTGTAAGCTGCTTTTTAGTTTTGTTCATTGTTTTCTTCACTGTACAGATGCTTATTATTTTTGCTTTTGTTTCCCTTGCCTCAGGACAAATATCTAATAAGAAGTTGTTGTGGCTAATGTGAAAGAGGTACTGCCTGTGTTCTCCTCTAGGATTTTAATAGTTTCCTGTCTTACATTTTGGTCTTTAATCCACTTTGAATTCATTTTTGTGTATGATGTGAGGAATATTACTAAGCCATCAAAAAGAATGAAATCTCACCATTTGCAACAACATAGATGGAGTTAGAGAGTATTATGCTAAGCGAAGTGTCAGTCAGAGAAAGACCAATACCATATGATTTCACTCATATGTGAAATTTAAGAAACAAAACAAATGAATATACAGGGGAAAAGAAGAGAGGAAAACCAAGAAACAAACTCTTAACTATAGAGAACAAACTGATGGTTACTGGAGGGGAAGTGGGTGGGGAATGGGTTAAATAGGTGATGGGTAGTAAGATGGGCACTTGTTGGCATGAGCACCGGTGTTATATGTGAAGAATCACTAAATTCTGCACCAGAAACTATTATTACATTGTATGTAAACTAGTTGGAATTTAAATAAAAACTTGGGAAAAGAGGATGGAGAGAGGCAAACCTAGAAGCTGACTCTCAACCATAGAGAAGAAATGATGGTTATGGGGGCGGGGGGGGGAGATGGTTTAAAGAAATGAAAAACAGAAAAACAATAGAGAAAATTTAAAAAAACCAAAGCTGGTTCTTTGCACAGACCATAAAAATTTGTAAAACTGTGCCAGGCTTACCAAGAAAAAAAGATATTGGGCACAGTGTAACAGTATCAGAAATGAAAGAGATTTCTTCCCTCCTGAATTCATGAACATGAAAAAAATAATAAAGAATGACAATGAACAACTTTATACCCACAAAAGTGAATATTTTAAAGAAATGAACCAATTCCTTTAAAGACACAACTACCAAAATGCATGCAAAAACAAGTAGATAACTAAATGAGTCTGTATTTATAAAGAAATTGAATCAATAATCAATAGCCTTCCAAAATAATCACCGGACCCAGATGGTTTCACTAGTGAATTTTACCAAACTTTTAAGAAAGAAACTATACTAATTCTTTACAATCTCTTCCAGAGGCTAGAAGCAGAGGGAGCACTTCCTAACTCATTCTATGAGTCCAGCATTACCCTAATTTTAAAATGAGATATAGATTTTAAAAGAAAGGAAAACTACAAACCAATATCTATCATGAACATAGACATAAAAATCTTCAAACAAAACAGCAAACTGAATCCAGCACTGCAGGGCACCTGGGTGGCTCAATTGGTTAAGCATCTGCTTTCAGCTCGGGTCATGATCCTGGGGTCCTGAGATCGAGTCCAGTACAGGGAATCCCTGCTCAGTGGGGAGTCTGCTTCTCCCTCTCCCTCTGCCCCTCTCCCTGCTCATGCTCTTTCTCACTATTGCTCTCAAATAAATGAATCCAGCACTGTATAAAAACAATTATATACCCCAAACAAGTGGGATTTATCCCAGGTATGCAAGACTGACTCAACATTCAAACATCAAACGAGTAACCCATCACATCAATAAGCTAAATAAGAAATATCATGTGATCATATCAATAGATGCAGAAAAACCATCTGACAAAATTCAACACCCATTCATTAAAAAAAAAAGCTTTAAACTAGAAATAGAAACTTCCTTGATTTGATAAAGAATATGCACAAAAAAAAATCTAGAGTTAACATCATACTTAATGATGAGAAACTGTATGCTCCCCCCTAAAATCAGGCCTAGAGCAAGGATATTCTCTTTTATCACTGCTATTCCACATTATACTGGAAGTCCTGGCTAGTTCAAGAGGACAAGAAAAGACAATCAAATCTATAGATTGAAAAAGAAGAAATAAAACTGTCTCTATTAGTAGATTACAATATTCGATGTAGAAAATCCCAAAGAATCCTCAAAAATACTACTGGGGCAAGAATAGCATGGTTACAAGACACAAGGTTAATATAGAAGAGTCAACTGCTTTCCTATATTCCAGCAATAAACAATTGAAATTAGAAATTAAGAAACAATTTCATTTACAATAACTCCAAAAAATACTTACATATAACTCAAAACATGTATAGAACTCTTATACAGAAAGCCATCAAACATTGCTGAAAAATTTAAAGAAGATCTAAATAAATGGATAGATATTTTATATCCATGGACTGGAGAACTCAATCTTGTTAAGACATAAATTCTTCCAAACTTGATCCACAGATCAATGGAATCCCAATTAAAATCCAAACAAGCTATTTTGCAGATATCTACAAATTGATTCTAAGGTTTATATGAAAAAGAAAAAAGAGCTAGAATAGCCAATATAATACAGAAGAATGACACGACCCAACTTCAAGACTTACTATAAAACTGTAGTGATCAAGACAGTCTGATATTATTGGTCAAAGAATAAACATATGGATCAATGCAAATAAATATAGTCAGCTAATCTCTGACAAAGGAGCAAAGGTAACTCAGTGGGGAAAGAATAGTTTTCTCAAGAAACGATGCCGAAGCAACTGAACATCCACATGCAAAACAAAAAAAGAATCTTATATTTTTTTAAAGATTTTATTTATTTGCAGAGAGAGACACAGCAAGAGAGGGAACACAAGCAGGGGGAGTGGGAGAGGAAGAAGTAGGCTTCCCGCTGAGCAGGGAGCCCGATGTGGGACTCGATCCCAGGACCCTGGGGCCATGACCTGAGCCGAAGGCAGATGCTTAACAACTGAGACACCCAGGAACCCCCCAAAAACAAATCTTGATATAGACCTTATACCCTCACAAAAATTAAGTAAAAATGGATCATACACCTAAATGTAAAATGTAAAACTATAAAACTTGAAGAAGAAAACATCCTTAAATCTATATGACCTTGGATTTGGTGATTTTTTTTTGATATAATACCAGAAGTATGATTCTTGAAAGAAAAAATGCTAAGTTAGACTTTTACTATAATTAAAAACTTCTACTCTGCAAAAGACACTGTTAAGAGAATGAAAAACAAGCCTCACACTGGCAGAAAATATTTGCAAAACACATATCTTATAAAGTACTCTTATCCAAAATATACAAAGAACTCTTAAAACTCAATAATAGGAAAATTAAAAAACCCAAATTAAAAACAGCAAAGGATGTGAACAGATTCCTCATCAAAGAAGATATACAGCTAGCAGGTAAGCATATGAAAGTATGCTCAACGTCATTTTTACTAAGGAATTAAAAATTAAAATGACAATGACATATGTCTCCACAACTATGAAAATGCCACATATGCATATATATATATACATATATATTTGCTGTGTAAATTATACAAACACATATATATCCAATATCATATGATATCATATCATAAAGGCTGCAGGAAGGTGAGACTCATACATTGCTAGTTGTTACGAAAATGGTGTACACACTCCGGAAAACTGTAGGATCCTATTATGTTAAATAAGTTTTCCATTGACACTCCAAGGTATTTACCCAACTAATTTGAAAACTTTTGTGCATACAAAACTCTGCGTGCAACTGTTTGAAGACGATCTATTCACAATCGCCAAAAACTGGAAATCGCCCAAATATCCTTCAATGGTTGAATAAACAAAATTTGGTACAAAGAATGGGATAGCATCCAACAATAAAAAGAACTATTGATACACACAACAACATGGGTGAATCTCAAAAGCATACTGGTGAATGAATAAAGTCAGACTCAAAATGTTGCACATGGCATAATTCCATGTACATAACATTCTCAAAAAGGCAAAACTACAGCGATGTAGGCAAAACTATGTCAATGGTTGTGTATTCGAGTTTGGGGAGGGTGTGGCTATAAAAGGACAAGACAGAATTCTTCGGGTGATGTATCCTAATTGTGTTGTTGGCTACAAGAATCCAAACAAGTTTTTAAGCCCCTCCCTCCCCAAAAAGTTAATTTTACTGTATATCAATTCAAAAAGTCAAATAAATTACTAAACAATTACTAAACATATATGTTCAAAACTAAGCAAAAAGTCCTAAACTAAGTAAAACAACAGTTGTCAAAAAAGGCATGAGGATGGTATTAACTAACCTGTAACATAACGCATTATTTGGAAGGAAGGGCGTGGTTACACCCAGAAGGTGATGGGAGAGTGAACAGGAAGCAGTGGACAGGCCTTGGTATCAGCGACAGAAACCATTGGAAGTGGTGGCATGAAGTATTAAGAGGAAGGCAAGAAATGGGGAAAGGTCAGAACACCGGTTTAGGAAGCAGAAGGAGCAACTTCGCATTAAAGTGACGCATTGGCCAAGCAGGGTTTGGAAATGGAGCCCAGCCTGCGTGGGTGAGAGAAAAGTTTGGGAAGAGTGAGCAGGGGGAAGAAATGAGAAAGGTGGACGCACACAGGGCGAGGGTGGAGAAAGCAGAGGCAGGCTATTTAAGCAGCTTCTCCTGCAGTCCCCAAGGCAGTGCCAAGGGGCACCACGAAGAGGGAGAACTCCTGCGCGGGGAAGAGTGCACTCTTCCCAGAGGCCCGACCCGCCGTGCGGGTCATAGCCGCGGGCACGCGCTCTCCGAGGCCGGCTCCGGCGGGGCGGGGGCGGGGGGCGGGGCGCGGCGCGCGCTCGTTCACGAGAGGCGGGGGCGGGGCGCGGCTGCGGCCGGTGACGTCAGGGCAGGGCGCGCGCCGGGCGGCTGCGGGCGGAGCCGGGAGGCGGGCGCTGCGCGCGGCCGCGGGCGGAGCGGAGGGGCGCGAGGGGCGGAGCAGAGCGCGGGAGGAGGCGGGGGAGGAGAGGCCCCCGGGACCGTGAGCGGCAGCTGGGGAGGGGGCCGCGGAGCCGGAGCGCGAGCAAAACAGCTGATCTGATTTTCCTTTAAAGCGAGAGAAAATGGAAGTCGGGTAGCGGCGACTGCGGCGCTGCAGGCTGGCGGAGCGGAGCGGCGCGGCAGGTGAGACGGCGCTGGCCGCGGTGCTGCTGGCGGCCGCGGGGCCGGGGCCGCGGACCAGGCAGGTGCACTGTTGGAGCGCGGGCGCCGGGTCCCTCGGCGCTTCGCGGAGAGGCAGGTGGGCGCAGAGGCCGGGCGACCCTGGGGCCAAGGCGCGAAGGCACGGGGGGGGCGGCGCGGGGGTCGCGGGCCCCGCGCAGTGCTCGCGGCGCGCTGCATTGCGGGCTCCGCTCTGGACCCCGCGGGCGCCGGCTCCGGCCCGGCGCGCGTCTCTCAGGCAGGGCGCGGCGCTCCGGCTGGGTCCGGGCCGGCGTCTCCTCCGGGCCCCTTAGCTGTCTGCACTGGAACGTGATGACAGGCGTGGGAGGACCGGCCCCCCAGTCCGTGTGGGCGCGCCGGGGGTTCCGCGGCGCCGGCAGACTCCTGGGTACCGCGGGGCCCAGGAGCAGCGCGTGAGGCCGCTAGCGGGGTGCCCAGGCTGTGGCTGCGTGGGCCACTGTGGCCGGGCGCACGGCTCGCTCGCTTGCTCCGCTGGGTCTGGCTGGTCAGCAGGGGAACCGTTAATGCAATTTGGCTGTGAACCCGGAGGCCTTCCCTAGTATCTTCTCACTGGAGGGGAAAAAATTGCATCTGCTGTGCTTTAAGTGCTCCTTTAAATTTGAGAGATGTCAGTGATGTCATCATTAACAAAAACTTTCCTTCATTGGACACAACCGCTCAAGTGTACCCTCCTCCCGGTGCAGCTCTTGCAGCCCTTTGAGAATCTTTGTGATAAAATGGATTTGCCTTTGCTTTCTAAACTCAACAGCATTACACAAGTGAAAACGGTTTTTATTTTTATTCATTGGTTTGAGAACCAGTAGATTTGAGAGTAGCTGAAAGGAAACTTGTTAGATCCCAGCGGATCTGGGAATCGCTTCATCCACACCACAAGGATCCAGGGGAAAGTGTCATGCGTGACACTTACATGCTTGTTGCCTTGCTTTATCTTTATAAATGAACGTGAGTTGTGAGATAAAATTTTTTTTAGAAGATATTATATTTGATGTGGCACATGATGTGTCCAGGAAAAGGTGGACAGTGTGGCCTAAATTTTTACAGGCCTTGATTGCTTCAGGAAAATCAGCACTCCCCCCCGCCCCAGGATGGGTCTGGGAGCAGCCTGCCCTAGGGAAAAGAGTGGCAGCTTCTGTAGGGCCCTCCCTGCCTTTCATTTTCTTACCATAGTAGCTGGTGTGTCCCACCATCCTCTAGGCCAATTCAACACCCAGGGAGAGTGGAGAGAGTGCAGAGGCTGGAGACCTACCTGCACAGCACATCAAGTTCTGTAGGAATTTCCGCCCTAAATGCAAGCAGCAAGCCATCATTATTGTGTGTGTGAGTGTTCCATTAGTACTGATTAGTATGGGAACAAAAGTAAGCAAGTTCCCAAGACAGTCTGAATATCTACTTAAGCCTGTCATATCGAAAGGATATTCAATAAGGGACAAAAGTATTGACATTTTTGTATTTAATAATTAATGACCACCCCTAATTGCTTAAAATAAGCATGCTTAAATTATTAGTGTGATCGTACTGGGTCTGTAAAGAAGTTAATACCATATGCCATGTTAAAGTTTGAGTCTGGTCAGGAACGTGAAGCTTTGAAACCCTGGAGTGGAACAAAGAAAAAGGGAAAGCAGTGGTTTACTTTAGGGTGACGTTCAGGGTGGCAATGGGTGGAACCCATTGCTTCATGGAATCTTGCCAGGTGTGGGTCTCAGCCTGGATCTGGTATGGCAGGTGTCTCCATAAGAAGTAACTGCTGGGGCCCTCAGCCCTGGTGGAGGCCAGCACTGGAGTTGTCAAGAAGCTGAACGGTCTGTTCTCACCTTGTAGAGAAGGGGAGATGCACCTCCCACTGAAGCAAGCAGTGTGTACACAGCCCCACACCTTTTGCAGTTGCCAAATATATTCACAGTGGCGACTGGATGAGACAGGAAGCCTGGTAGCAGAATTTTCTCCGACTTCTTGGTGACATTGGTCCCACTGCATGTAGTTGCTTTAGAACTTGAGCTCTTAAGTCATGGCTGAGATTTTTCTGTAATTGAAGTATTCCCAGTACTATGGTGAAATAGTATGAAAATTGTTTTTTCAGGCTCCGGGCTATGAACTCTTCAGAAATTGAGACTGTGAAACCACTCCGGCCACATATCCATTTTTTTTAACCTGCAGACCTGTTAAAATATTCACCATAATTTTTTTTTTTTTAATTTAACTGACTGCAGTACTTGTAAAAATAGAAATGTTTCCATTAAATCTTTAGGTATTCGTCATTTATTTCTTAAAACATTTCAAAAACAAGAACTTTAAAGACTCTTCATCCCATTTGTATGCTTAGAGTATCATGTCTTCCGTTTCTAAGAAGTCAAATTGTCTTGATTTTCTTTTCGTTCCCTTTGGATCTTAAGGTCATTTACTTGTGTCTTAGGCCCAGAGACTAAAGGCTGAGTCAGCTCTTGCAGGGCCAGCAGGGGGCGTGCTAAACGCGAGTTGGCTGTGCACTTTACCTAAGCCACCTTGGGACAGGATCTGCGATGACCAAGTTGGTGGGGGCGGGGGGAGGGGTGTGCATGCACGTGAGTGTGTGCTTGTGCGCACCGCTCCTCTGTGTGGCTGTCACCCAAGGGGTGGAAACTGAAGGAAGGATGGGCAAATTGCTTGAACTGCCAGAAGTTGTGGCTTCCAGAGAACTCTGGCCTCCCTCAAAGAGGCATTGAGATTGCTCTCACTTGAAGGGCTCCTTGTCTTTGGAGAGTGGCTGTTGGTTCTAATCTAAAGACTCCATGCCTTCTCAAACTGCAGAAGGGAGAGTGTTGGCTTGTGGGGGGGAGATGCTGGCCTCATGGAACTGCTGGTCCTGGTGAGGACATGACTTCCACCCAGGACAGCCAGGGGAAATGCCACCACCTTCCTGTCAAATTTCCTCTTGGGTTTGATTCCTATTGACTTAAACCCCAGGACTCTGTGTGGCACCTCCCAGAAGGTTTATTTCCCTGCCTTACCAGGGTTATTGGCCTCGGGGTTTCTCTGATGGAATGAAGGAAATGTTTATTCACAGTACATTTCTTTTCCCGTAGAAAATGAAGACAGGAGAAAAGAGGCAACTGTGCTTTTTGCTTAAATGTGCTTAACCTGACTCTAAGTGTATGCAGGTTGTTCATCACTAAGTTCCCTATGAGGTTTCTCCTTGCAGGAACTGAGCTCCTTAGTGGAGGGTCATCTTGCTCAGTTGGGATGGGTGGATGGCGTCGATGATCCACTGCAGTGTCTAGAGTGGTACTGAGCACCAGTTACTCCTCCCTCTTCCCCACGTCCCTCATGGCGCCCACACACAAAAGGGACACATAATACCTTAGAAGGGAATAGATTTTCTACTAGAGAACTCTCTAAATGCTATGGCTGGGTATTTCTTGATACTTCTTGTTCCATGAAAAATGCATGTAAAACCAAATTATTGATTTCAAAGGGGCAAATGGGAATAATTTTTCAGCTTTGTGCTGAACCACACTCTTCTCTTGGAGCACTCTAAATGGCTACAGGGGGTATGTGCCACTAGATAAAATAACAGGTGGCACCTCATCCTCGTAGAGGATGTCCATCCCTGAGGATGACCACAGCGCATCCAATTCAGAGAGAGCCCTGAGATCCACAGGCATTTAAGTGGAAATAAAACATGCTAGTTCCTATTAGTAATCTAATTTGAAAATATTTTACCCTTGAAAGTTGGAGGTAGAGTTTTATTTGCCCTTGGTTATACTGCTGTATCCCAAATAGTCTATATGTCAACCCAAGAATAAGATGGTCTTCACACAGATGAGACAGCAGGTAATGTAGGAGTCACTTTCACTGCACTTTGGGGATAGATTCTTTATCATTCATAGTAACAGACTGGAGAAGTGGGTTGAGATAATGTTTTTAAATTCTGAAATGAGAGATGGGCTGGACACCGCCTTACTACTGGCCTGTGCTGTGGCTGTGTGTTTAGCTGTCTAGCTTGTGCATTATATCTCTTGACCAGGAACTGGGTGAAGACTCTACATTTCCACCTGCATCAGCCACAGCTCACCACCCTGGACAATGCATGGTGTGGTCATGCTCTAAGCTTCTTGTGGGAAAAGGAGAGAGCTAGCTTCATATGTCTCCATGGCCTTATCTAGTAAAATCATTCTCTTCCATGAAACCCCAGCCCTTGCTATTACAGATTTGTGCTCCCCACCAACTCACATTCTGAGAAGTCAAATGCACATTGCTGCTGATGCAGATTCTAAAGGCATCTCTCTTGGTTTAAGCAGATAAGTCTAAAGTAAACTCATTTTCTAGGTTTGAAGGATTTTGAGTCTCCTTCCAGGGAATTATTTTCTATTTGAACTTAGTTTACTCTTAGGTAGTTTTCCTTATAAATATAATGGAAATTTGATATCTGAATGAATATGCATGCGTAAGGTGTTGTATTGACTTTTATGAAATATAAAATGAGAACTTTGAAATTAATTTCCTTTTCTGTTTGTTGTTTCATTAGTTGTTTTATTAGATTACTGTGGAGTTTCACATGGCATTAAGGATTGGTGTGACTAAACCACCCACCCACCCGTTGGTGAGATTAGATTAAGTTTCTCAGTTACTGAGACAAGGGCTTAGGAGTTCACCCTAAAGAAGGCAGATGTGTGGAGCTGAAGCAGATACCCCAGGTGCTATCCCAAGTGGAGCCTTGCTGCTTCTGGGAAGACCTTGCTCTGCTGCCCTTGGGTCTGACACACCCGTGATTTACCCCAGTCATCTCTGTGCTTCCATTTTAGGAATTATCCATGACATGGGCTTCTCCTGCTTCTTAAAGTAAGCTCAGGGTTGGCCTGGCATGTCCTTGTCATGCAAGAGACCACACAATGCACCATGTCCTGGGACATGAAGTGCCCCTTGTTCTGCAACCCACCCCCACCCGCAAGCTGAATTATACCCCTTTATCTTGGGAGTCCAAAGGCCATGGTGACAATCCATTTCCCCACAGTTCCTCTAGTGATGATTTGAAGTTTGGGGAAAAATGTACATTATTGCGGTATGGGCAACACATTTGCAGTGTAATATTTCATGCCTTTAAAAAACATCTTTCCAGGGGCACCTGGGTGGCTCAGTTGGTTAAGCATCCAACTTTTGATTTTGGCTCAGGTCATGATCTGAGATTGAGCCCCGCATCAGGCCCTGCACTCAGTACGGAGTCTGCTCAAGATTCTCTCTCTCCCTCTCCTTTACCCCCCCCCCGGCTTGTGCATGTGCGCACACACACTCTCTCTCTAAAATAAATAAATAAATCTTTTAAAAAAAGATCTTTCGGGGCGCCTGGGTGGCTCAGTCGTTAAGCGTCTGCTTTCGGCTCAGGTCATGATCCCAGGGTCCTGGGATCGAGCCCCGCATCGGGCTCCCTGCTCCACGGGGAGCCTGCTTCTCCCTCTCCCACTCCCCCTGCTTGTGTTCCTGCTCTCACTATCTCTCTCTCTCTGTCAAATAAATAAATAAAATCTTTAAAAAAAATAAAAAAAAGATCTTTCCACATCCGAGATATAATAGTTAACTTTTTTCTTTTTAAAATTTAAGAATTGGATTTTTTTGCCAGTCTTTTAAATAACATCATGCTATCTCTTAAAAGAATCACCACTAAGTGGTAAAAATAAATGGGACAAGGTGCCAACTCTGACTTGGATGGGTGATGATCTTGTGACCTTGGGCACAGTCCCAGGCAGCTGGGGGAGAATATCTGCTCCAGCCCTCCTATAGGCTCTGGGGGAGGAGCAGGTGGGTGTGTGTGCAGTGAGTTCTTAAATCCTAAGGAGCCATCAGTTGTTCCAATAAAAGGAATTGGAGATGGAGTATGTCTCTCTCACTCATCACTAGCCTGGTTTCTTTCTCTTGATGGATTTATAGTTTGTACTTGTAACTCAAGGCATTGCTTGAGTGAGCTTGCTTTGTCTTGTTTTGTAGAGGAAGAAAGAAGCCTGGGTAAGAAGGATGACTTCCTGTGGCTTCAGTGATTCTTACAGTTTATCTAAAATTGTGAGCCAGCTCTGTTAAAAATATTAAAGGGAGGAGTACCTGGGGTGGCTCAGTGGGCTAAGCGTCTGACTCTTGGTTTCGGCTCAGGTCGTGATCTCACGGTTGTGGGATCCAGCTCTGTGTCTGGCTCCATACTCAGTGGGGACTCTGCTTGAAGAGTCTCTCCCTCTGCCCCTCCCCCAGCTGGTGTGCATGCACGTGCTTGTCCTCTCTCTCCTCTCTCTAAAATAAATCTTTAAAAAATACTAAAGGGAATTCCTCTAAATCCAAATAAATCACAAACTTCCCCAAAATTGGGCTGTGTCTCCTATACCTTGGATGCTGCTGAGCCCCCAAAGGCTCATTGGTTGGTTACAGAGCACATTTTCTTACTCTTGGAGTTGATGAAAGATTGGTTGTTTGCATGAACAACTTGGGGATGGGGAGAGGAAAGAGAAAAGCATTCCATAGGTGGAGTTGTGTACATCAGTGTCAGTGAGGGGCAGTGATTATGACTTATGATCCTGCCAGCGCGGTTGGTCCTGGCATTTACCCCTGACGGGAGTGTGTAGCCAGATCAGTGTCTACACCACTCTCCCCACCATGAAAGCGCTCCCTTGTAGGACGTGCTGGCATTCCCAGAACAAGTCTTTGGGCTCTGAGACCATGGAGTAGCCTTCATCGTTGGCACTGGTAGTGGTGAAGGGTCCAGCCCAGAGGTCTCCATGCCGCCTCGGGGATGATGCAGGCCCATGTGGCAGGAAGTCGCTCCTTTGCAAGCCCTGGGACTTATTAGGCTGAGTGAAAGCTCAATGACTATTTAACTTGGCACCATGGATGTGCAATTATTGGTAGGCAGATTGAAAGACCAAACTGAATTTCTTGGGTATCTGTGGCCTGGAAATGCAGGGATGGATTGCAGTTCACATACACATCCCTTGATTATTCTCTTTGCGAAGTCTGTCTTGTCTGAGGTGCTGAATGTGAACTAAGTCCTCCGGTCCACTTGGTCGGAAGTGACCAGTTAACTGTGGGTTATCAGCTGTGGTGTGTGCTATCAGCCCGGGCATCTCCTCAGGATCTTCTGCCTGCACTGGATGAGGTAGACAGGGTTTCCTTAGGTTTCTTCTGCCAAAATTGACTTATCCCTAGGGAGTTGGGGGAATGGGCAAAATAGGGTAAGGGGATTAAGAGGCACAAACTTCCACTTAAAAAATAAATAAGTCATGGAGATGAAGAGCACAGCATAGGGAATACAGTCAATAATGTAATAACATAATATGGTGGCAGATGGTGACTACACTTACCATGTGAGCACTGAGTAATGTATAGAATTGTCAAATCGCTACGTTGTGCACCTGAAACTAATATAGCATTGTATGTCAACTATCCTTCAGTAATAAAAATAAAGATAAACTGATCTATCCTGTGAGCAGTCTGGCAGGGAGTGTATTCAGAAATGCTTTATCACAAATGGCATTTAAGGCTTCAGGACCCCCCTCGGGAGGGGTCAACATGGAGGAGAAATTTTGTGGTTTAACATTTGGGGTTCATTAGTAGAAGATTAGTATATAGTTGCATTTAAATTAGACTCCTTCCATCCCCACGGAGTGACTGGAGAGCCAGGCTACAAACATGGACATGAGTGAGCGTCTGTGTGTGGCCCGCCATCTGCCTTGGTGAAGGATGGGTCCCGCCTGCTGAGGAGAGAACTCCCAGCCCAGAGGTGGCCTCCTTCTTGCTTTAGCCTCCACTTTGGGCACATTCCCTAGGTCTAATTTCACATGTCAAGTGAAGAAATCTAGCTGCCTGATCTCTGATATCCCATTAACTCCATGATTCTGTGCAAAATAATTCCTATTTCTAAGTGCTGACTAATCAGGGCAAAGAAAATGCAACTCATTGCTGAGAGAGAACAAACAGGTAGGAAAATTCTGATGTCTCTTCAAAATATGTGTATCCATTTCTCAGGTGGAGGACAATACAGAGCGTTTTAACAAGTATGCATACTTAGAAATGAGTTGTGTGGCCAGCATTCCTCCTTCTGACCAGTAAACTCGGGGAAGACATCTCTGAAGTACCTTGTTCAGGAGAGGCTCTCAGCTCATGTTTGTTAAATGCATTTGAGAGTCCTGTGGGAATTAAAATTAGACAGTTAACTATTCTTTCCAGAATTGTTTAGCTCCCATGAGTTCAAAAGCGTTGAGAATGTGGCTCATGTAAAATTTGAAACATTTCCCAACCTTAGCCCCCAATTTGCTAGCATACAAATGAAGCCAAGCCCAGATTATTTACTGATTCACTGTCATGGGACTTGCTTGTCATTCAGCAGAGGGTACATTCTGAGAGGAGTTATAGTTTCATATTTTCCATTATATTTTTTAAAGATTTTATTTATTTATTTATTTGAGACAGAGAGGGAGAAAGCGGAAGCAGGAGTCGGGGTTGGGGCAGAGGGACAAGCAGACTCCCTGCTGAGCTCAGAGCCTACCAGGGGCTCCATCCCAGGACCCCAAGATTATGACAACCTGAACTGAAGTCAGAGGCTTAACCAACTGAGCCACCCAGGTGCTCCTTTCAATATATATATCACATACACTCTATGCAGTCTTAGGGAATATTAGGTATATCTGTTTGATAAGACAAATTATTATACTCTAGAGGTTTTTTAAAAAAGATTTTATTTATTTATTTGTCAGAGAGAGAGAGTGAGCACAAGCAGGGGGAGTGGCAGAGGGAGAAGCAGGCTCCCTGCTGAGCAAGGAGCCCAATGCAGGATTCAATCCCAGGACCCTGGGATCATGACCTGAGCTGAAGGCCGACGCTTAACTAACTGAGCCACCCAGGCATCCCACTCTAGAGTTTTAAAAAAATATCCTCCCAACCTTGCTTTTCCTTCTTTGGGGTTGCAGAGGAGCAGAGAAAAACGAAGTGTTCTCTGCTATCCATGCCTCAGAGCAAGGCGCTAACTCTTCCTTTGGGCCTCGCTCCACTTCCTGCAGACTGGGACCAGTGACTGCACTGTCCATGCCAGTCCCCTGCCCTTTTGCTGCCTGTCTCTGCCTCTCTGATGAGCTCATCTCCCTGCTCTAAAGTGTCCCCATGGGGCTGTGGGGGCCCCTGGACCTCAACCGTCTGCCACTGAGCAAGATTCCTTATCACCTGCCTTAATGTTATTTCAGTTTGGCAGGAGAATGGGGTCGACCCGACTTGTGGTAACACGGCTGTGCCACTGTGATGTACAGGTTTGTCCCCAAGGTATTGAGTGGGAAATGACACTTCTGGATAAAGCTCTTTGGGGAAATTTTTCTTTCAAGTAATTAGCCCTTTCTGTCATTGTCCCCTTTCAGTGTTCTTTCTCTGGCAAAAGTGGCCCAAGAAGGAACTGAACCACTGTATCCGTGATGATAAAGTGAGGGCTCACAGATAAATGCTGCTTGAAAAGCCCTTTATCAGAATGAGAAGCCCATGGTCCTTCTTCCTTGTCCCACAGGGTGCACTTGCCCTAGGCTCAGGAGGCCAGGTGTGGTACTCTGGGGGGAGTGAAGGGTGGGCATTACCAAGAAAAGGAATGCAACCTCGTGTTAACCCTCTGTGTACAGGAGTGCCAGGCTACCAGACAGGGGCAAGTCAAGTGTGTAAGGAGCAGTGGAGAAGTCCAGAATCTGGTCCACCCCCCCAGCCTCTAAAATGTGCGCTCTTCATGTCGCACTCTTCCTAACAGGCAGGAGGAGGGGCGGGCACAGTTTCTGATCGGGAAGGCGTGTCGACTCCTTGCTCCTCAGGGTGATGGGACAACCTGTCTCCATTCACAGAGCTGCCAAGCCTGCAGCAGGGCAGACCCCCAGGTTCCTGTTGGCCCTACCCGTCAGTTCTTCACGTGGCCCAAGGAGTAGGCAGTGGCCTTTTACCCTGGATTCCTGGTGGCATTCCATGACCAGCGGAGAAGGACATGAGACAGCGCCTCTTGAATGGACATCCGGCTGCCCCAAGGGAACTCCTCCAAGGGCCTGGGGTGCTGGCCTGGGCTGAGCATGGGTGACAGAAGGAAGACTGGGACATGCACCATCTTTGGGCAGCTACCAGGGTGGCGGGGAGGCCACACACGAAGGCACCACATGGGGAGAGCACGGGCAGGGGCCTCAGGGCTCCACGGCCCAGGCACGTTAGGGGAGCCAAACCCCAGCTTTAGTTTCTTAATCTGCACATGAGGCTGTACTTTGTACATTGTGTACGACTGTTCAAATGTAAGAAGCATTTCTTTAATGTTGGCGTTGTCATCACATGACTCCCAGTGGCTCACAGAGAATGTCCCACAGATGTTTGCTGCTGGCGCAGCTAGACTTGTGGGCTGAAAGCAGGCTGCAGGTCATTTCTGAGGGACCACATGGGCATGAGGCTGCCACCCCTTCTTTGGGGCCATCCCATATCTTCCCCATGGATTACTGTTTTCCCCAAATCCCTGGGCCGGTGAGACTTGAGGAGTCTTGTGGTAACACAGCTGTTCTACTGTGATGTACAGGTCTGTCCCCAAGGTATTGAGTGGGAAACTATTTTTGACCCCTCTGCTTACCCTGAGTATTTCTAGAAACTGGGCCCAGGCCAGCCCTGTGAGTGTCTGTTGAATGGACCCCCACACTCAGGGCACTGAGCAGAGTGGGTCCATGTCAGCCCCTGCCCTGACGGCCCAGTGGCCTTGCACTTGCTCTCTCCAGATACTTCTGTGGGATCCTGCATCCCCAGCATGCTCTGCTTTTTGGAGTGTCCACAGGGGAGGATGTGGGCATGTAAGTGTCCACAGTGGAGCATCTGAGTTCCCAGGCTAGCCAGGCTAGTGAGACAGCTCCAGCCCGGGGGGCACCTGGGGGCTGGAGTCTAGGAGAGGCTCTGCTTTGGGCCTGGATGCAGTGGGTTCTATTTTTGTTGGTGCTACCTCTCCTGTAATGAGTCCCTGGCTGAGTCCAACCCTGCCCAGCGTCAGGGTCCCCACAGATGACCCTTGCCTCACAGGTGACATCAGGTCTGGGGGACCTGTTGGCTTCCTATGGCTTTTCTCCCAGCCCCTCTTTAGTCAAGACTGAGCTCAAGCCATCTGGGCATTAATTCCTTCCCAGTGGGGTTGGGGGAAAGGCCTGTCCTGTTGCCGGGGATCTCGGGAACCTTGCCGTGGGTCCTTACTACTCCGAGCCTCTGTTTCCTCATCCTAGAATGATAGTGAGAGGGGACATCTCATGGGGATGTTGCAAGGACTGCAGAGGCCGGTTGTCAGGTGCCTCTGGGAAAGGGAGGGGCTCGTCCAGGAGCTCCAGAGGGGTCTGGCAACCACCTTCATGAGCTCACAGGTGGCTCTCAGCAGAAAATAGCCTCTGAAGCCAGAGAGGGCAATCTGGACCCTTCCTTTGGGCATCCACCAGAATTCACTTGTGTGCTTTCCTATGAGGGAGTGCACCAAAGGATCGTTCAAACTTCTGTTCAGTGTACATCACTGACATTAATTTTTAAACAGTCTATTGATGAATTTAATTAATGTGTCAGGGGAGGGAGAGTTGAGAAGTTGGCCCCAAGTGAACTCCACTTTGCTCTTGGTGTTTTGAGTATAACCATCTGTTTTATTTATTTATTTATTTTTAAAAATTATTTATTTGAGAGAGAGCGAGCTAGAGAGAGCATGAGCAGGGGCAGAGGAAGAGGGAGAAGCAGGCTCCCTGCTGAGCACAGAGCCCACCCCACCATGGGCTAGATCTAGAGACACCAGGATCATGACCTGAGCCAAAGGCCAATCAATGCTTAACCCACTGAGCCACCCGGGTGCCCCGTTATAACCATCCATTTTGGGGAAATTTTTGTAAAACATGTTCCTTAAGAAGTACTGAAATACAGAAAGATAAAACCAATGCAGAACTTCCCCAATCCTGCCCCCAGCATCACAATGCTTCCTGTGCATATAGAAAGGTGGAAGCCTGGATATTATGCATAAAAATAGACCATACTATTTTTTGCTCTTTTCTTTTCCCTTTGCCTATTTAATCTTTTTTTTATGAAAAAGCTAGTATTTGCACAAGTTAGAATTCAAATGAATATATAGTAAAATGTGTTATTTTCAGATCCCAGACCCTAATCTCTCTTTCAGGAAGCACTACTATTAATTACTCCTGTGTATCCTTCTAGAAATATTCTGTGAATGTCTAAGTATGTGAACATCTTTTTGTTTGTTTGTTTGTTTCATGTTTAAACACATAGGAGCATGCAGTACCCATTGTTCTCTGTTCTCATTTTTCTCACTTGATCATGTAGGAGATTATTACATTTTTAGTCTGTAGTATATGCTATTTTAAAAAGCACTCATTTAATTTTTAAAAAAATTTTTATTTATATTCAAACTTAGTTAACATATACTGTATTATTAGTTTCAGAGGTAGAGTTCAGTAATTCATCAGTTGCATATAACACCCAGTGTTCATCACATCACATTCCCTCCTTAATGCCCATCACCCTATTACCCCTTCCCCCCGACCCCTTCCCTCTAGCAGCCCTGTAAGAGTCTCTTATGGTTTGCTTCCTCTCTGTTTTCAACTTACTTTATTTTTCCTTCACTTCCCCTATGTTCATCAGCTTTGTTTCTTAAATTCCACATATAAGTGAAATCATAAGCACTCATGTAAATTTTATTTTTATTTAATAATGAAGGATTTACTGAATTTAAGCCAAATATCTTATTTCTTGGAGTGTGAAAGTTTCTAAAACATCTCTTTCCTGGTTTGGGAAGGTCAGCCTGTGGTTACCGACACAGACCCAGATTTCTCAGTGGCCCTCTTGGGTGGTGGTTCCTGTAGCAGGGCCTAGCCGCCGTCCCCTGGGCATATACCATGTGGGTGAGTGGGGGTGCCCAGGAGGCAGGGGATGCAGATTTGGGGAGCAGCTGTGGTCTCATTCAGTTCCTGTAAAGGTAGGGAAAACTGCGATACAGGTTTGCTTGCTACCTTGTGTTTAGAGTATCAGCTCCCTTCTGCTTTGAAAGAGGAGGAAATTGCATGGTCACGCTGCCTTCAGACCTCCCCCCACCCCACTTCTCCTACCTTGTTGATGTCGGAATTCCTTGCATCGCCAAGATGCACGCACACTGTGTACCCTCTTAGTTAACTTCAGCTCGTGCAGTTACATGGTCTTAGTGCAATATTTACGTGGATTCGAGGATCACACGGTATCACTACTTTTATCAGGAATTCTAGAGGAATTCTCAAGGGCTTTCTTTCCATTCCTCTTGCAATGATCTGAAGTTCGTTATAGAGTTTGTTTCCATCCCACATGGCTCATGACACCACCTGCAGGATTCTTGCAAGTTTCAAAGTATCTCTTGAAAACTAAAAAAAAAAAAAACCAGTTCTCTTGAAAATTTATGTGACTATAAAATTCTCAAGTCACATTAACTAACCTTTAAAACTATATAGAAATATTGCTCCTGTCTTTCAGCACTACGCATGACTGGGGAGAAATTTGAACTCATCCTGTTTTCAGCCTAGTTGTTCTTATGATTCTCTCGGTTCAGTCATTTCACGGGACTGTTTCTGGATGCTGATCTTTCTGTGTCACTTTCCTTTAAACAAACAAAATATACCCTTTCATTTGACGCACACAAGACACTTTATTTCAGGAGTTTTATTTTATTCTATCATTGACCTTTTTCTGTTAATAATTCACAAATGTTAATTATGTAAGTACTGTTTCTTCTGTGTCCTGTTGTCTCTTTAATGAACTTGATATTTCATGTCCTTTCACATTTCATTTGCTTATCCCTTTGGTTGTTTTCATTCTGTTATTTAATTGTTTCTAGTGTGGGTTTCATCCATAGCCCATTTATTTTATTTTTTTATTTTTCCATTTCTTTCCCAAGCTCTGCTTCTCTTTCTGTTGGTTTACATTATCTTCTTTGATTTCTTAAATCTTTTTAGGAGAGTATGATAGGCAGGGTAATGATCCCTCAAACATGTCACTATCCTGATCCTCAGAACTTGTGAATATGCTACTTTACATAGAAGAGAATTGGAATTGAGAAGAAATAAATTTCGACATGGCATTCATGTTGCTAATCAGCAGACCTTAAAATATAGAGCTTATCCTGGATTACTGGGAGGGCCCAGTGTAATCAGAAGGGTCCTTAAAAGTGGAAGAGGGAGAGCCAGAGAGGTGTCAGTGTGAGAAAGACTTGTCCTGATGTCATTTTAGGCAAGGGACCAGGAGCCAAAGCATGTGGGTGGCCTCTAGATGCTGGAAAAGGCAAGAAAAAAGGTTGCCTCCTGAGGTAGGCAGAATAGTGACCCCCAAGGGTGGCCATGTACTAGTCCCCAGGACCTGTGACTATGTGGTTTTTTATGGCAGAGGGGACTTTGCCAGTGTGATTAAGAGTCTTGACATGGGAATGTTATGCTGAATTATCCAGGTGGACCTGTTATAATTCAAAGGGAAGCAAGAGGGTCAGTCAGAGAAGGAGATGTAAGGACAGAAACAGGGGTTGGGTGATGTGGTTCCTGGAAGGGGACTTCGGCTAAGGAACAGGGGTAGCCTCTAGAAACTGCAAAAGAGGGGAGCAGATTCTCCCCTGGAGCCTCCCGAAGGAACACGGCCTTGCAGTACCTTGCTTGTAGCCCAGTGAGACCCATTTCAGACTTTGGACCTCCAGAATGTCCAAGGACCTTTCTTTGTTTTAAGCCACCATGTTTGTAGTGATTTTGTTATAGCAGTAATAGGGAAACTAACAGACTATGGGAGCTATTTTACTACAAAGGCTCTTCGCCTATTTTCTTGTGAGTATTTCCTCACACATCTGCATCTGCCCTCCTTCTCCATCCCCATTTCTATGTCTGAGTTCTTTGCTGGTTCCTTTGTGGTTTTAGTCATGTTTTAGTATGGGCAGTTCTTTGTTGAAGAATGGAGCTGGGGCTGATGCTAGGACAGGTGCACACTCGATTCAAGTTTGTGGTCTGGAGTATACTTTTGACAGGTGGGTTTTCTTTGCCCAGTAGGGCTGTGTTCCCCAGATTTTCCTGGTTAAGTTGGGTGTGGCTCTGAGCAGACCTTTTGTCTCGTATTTGCTGCCTTCCTTTTGGTTGTGTGGATGCTGAGGGATTTTTTTTATAATTTGGGGGGGGGGGGGCTCCTTGTCCTTTGAGTTAGAGAAACAGGTCACAATTTCTCATGGGAGCTTAACATTGTTTAGTGTTTGTAATTTTGGGGCTCCTTTTCCAAGAAGAGGTTTTATTTCACTCCAGAGCACTTCTGTACAAAAGCCTTGCTGTTAGAGTAGAGAAGCTATTGTGTTAGAGATTTAGCATCCTCAAGGCCCTCC